>NW_027468859.1:28603933-29243933 GCF_046254945.1 Alosa pseudoharengus | reverse complement strand
TTCTCATATACATTAGCCATAAGCTAACGCGTTAGTTTCTATTCTGTAACTTGGAATGGTAGCCTCTTGGAAGGCTAGTGCTCATAAACAAAACATAGAAGGAAATAACTGATATGTACTCTGTTGGTCTGCTTAGTTTTACAGTGAATCCTATGTAAAAGTTTGAAAGGAACTTCAGCCTCAGACTTTCTCTTGGGAAACTGTTAGGCCTATTCATCTTCTCTAATGTAGCTGGCTAGACCATGTCATTGCCACACACCCAAGTGGGGGCAGAATTAGAAATGTGTCATAGAGTGACAATGCATTGGTTGATTTGGTTAAAAAGTCACAGGTTAGGTTATTGGTTATTATTGTAATGATGCTATTCATAAATAATTAGCGGTAAAGTAACTCAGACTTTAAAAAAAACATTTTTTAAAGGATATCGACTAATTATCGTTATCGTCAAAATCACAAAAAATATCGAGATATTATTTTTTGTCCATATCGCCCACCCCTACTACTGGGTGGTCATGTGGGAAGGTGGTGAGTTTGTGTGCGTATGCATGAACATGTGCTAGGGCTTTGACTTTTGCCCAAAAATCATATTCGAAGTTCGTTTGTTTATTAATATTAAAATTCGAATATATTCGAATATGTATTAATAATATTTTAACCATTAAATGTCTTCAGGAAGACCGATATTGGTATCAAACTTAAGTTCTATATGTTCTGTCCACCAGAGGGCAGTGTATCAGTCAATGTCAATAGAGCTGAGTATTTATGAGTGTGTTAAATTGTTATTATTGAGCTGATAGGCTGGGCGATAAATATAATAATAATAATCCCCCTCAACAGGCGCGTCCCTCCTCAGCATGCACATGTAATCCAAACATTAATCGTGCAAGACGACTGGCTAAATTGCTATTAAATCCGGTTAGCATCATTAGCACGCTGCACGAATTCGTTCAAAACTGTTGCATTCAAATTGACTGCTAAGTTCTAATCATCTCAATCCCGATGCAAATGGAAAAGTATTTTCCAAGTCTCAAACGGGCCTGTCCCAAGGAGAAAAAGTATTAATTTGAAACTTAAACACACGTAGGGAAACTGAACAGTCTAACCAGACTATATGATATGATAAACTAGCAAATTAAGCTAACGTTACTTTGTTTACAATATTTCCAGGCTTCAACCAGTGCTGCTGCTTTTCATTCAGACTTATCTGCACATTTATTTATTTAAGTGTTTTTCATGATTGTGTTGCCATTTCTTTTCCCTGTTTGCTTTGATTGATAACTGAGGTGATTAAAATCAGAGGAAGGTTAGGCATAAAAAAAAAAGGTTTGGTTCCTGTTGGTTGTCAGTTGAGGCCATGGGTCGGTAGGGAATTTTTTTTTTTTTCTCCCCAGTGGCAGTAAGGGATAGGTAGAAAATCAATCCCACCAGGATTTCGCGAGGTTTTTTGAGACTGTTGCGACCTAAAATGCCTGGATGGAAGTTGCGGTGATTTTAGCTGTTTCTTGTGGAGAAATTGCGGGAGGAAGTGAAAATTGCAAAAATAGTTTAAATTTAGGGCAATTAAGGTTAGTAAGAGCAAAATCACACTGATAATCTTGATGCTTATTAAAAAGGATAATCAAAGGTAAACAGTAAGGATTACAGAAAATCAAAGTAGGCCTACTTTATTTGTGAAAATGCTTTGACTGAGGTAATTCACAAAGCATTATAGTAGAACTGTCCAAAAAAGACAGTCACCTAAAGAGATGGCATCATGTCATATGTTTCAATACATTCATATATTTTGTAATTCATATTAAGTTCATATCTTTTTAATAATTAATAGTCTGTGGCCTGCATAATTACTAATATCCAAGTAAGTATCTAGTAATTTCATATTGATTTAAACTATTTGACTACACTTCTGTTTAATGTCATTACATTGGTGGTGTACGTCTAATTGACTGCCTGCCCCTTTAAGGACGTGAGAGTAGCCTAATTACATTTCTGAGTGGATTGGAAGGCTTGCATCTCACTGTGTTCGGCTACGAGTGTAAATCACTTTTTGCATAGTGCATTACCATATGTGGATGCAAGTGGGAATGTCTTCTATGTCATTAGTTAAAATAAATGTTAAAAAAAACAACTCGAATGAAATCATTCTTGGATCATAGAAGAGGTAAATGTCTTGCAATTTTATACATTTTTATGATTTTGGTAGCACTACTCAAACTAAGCCCACAAGCTAGCAAACAAAAGCTTGACATAAACATGACATAAGCTAAAAGGACATATCCAGGTAAACGTTTGCCAATGGGTTGCATAGCCTACTCAAATGTCAGTAAAACAAGTAGGCCTTAATTAACTTACTTTCATAGCCTAGGTAGGTTAGCAACACCAGGTTGAGAGATGCAAGTAAGCAGATCGTTAACGTTAGCCTTCTATTTATTGTCATCAAAACTGCAGAGGAACGAACACTTAGGGCAGTCTTTGGTGTCATATGCAGAAGTAAGTGTGCCATCTGGCTCAATATTCTGCGCGAGGGACTGTTGCGGTAGGTGACATTTCACAGTGAAACTACGATGACAAATTTGCGAAAAAGTTGCGGTGTTTGGACAAAATTGCGAGTGCCTTGGTAAGTGACGAAAACAATCGTCTTCGTGAACTGTGCATAGGCTACTTTGTAACAGAGAGAATACGCTCATCCCTATACAGAACGCAAGGGGTAATTAATGTAATTATAGTTCGCCTTTTATTTGTGGATTTATTTAATGTAGCCTAGACTATTTAGTGTTATTTCTTCCCCAAGCTCATAAAATAAATTTGGGTCGCACATAAATTGACAGGGTCGGTCGGAAACCGGAACCCAAGAATTTTTTTTTTTTATGCCTTAAGTTTAAAACTAGAAAATGTAATATCGAGGAAATTACCAGTGCATGAAAATATAAACATACTGTATATTAATATAAAATGCCAAACAAACTTATTTGGAAACAGTTGGCAGGAGTCATAGTTGATAACAACTGACAGTTGAAATGGCTGAACAGTTAAATAGTTGAGTAGTTTAAATAGTTAAATTATTTAATAGTGAATTATTGTAGTGAGGACATTTATTTTGAAACAGTTGTGGGCAGAGGAAATAGTAGTCTTAAGAGAGCCAGATTGTATGCTTAAAGCCTGAGACAGAGTATATAGTTTAAAAGTTGAATGTAGATAGTGTAATGGATGTTGATAGACAGAAAGTTGAATGGATGTTGATAGGCAGATTGTTTAATGGATGTTGATGGGTAGTTTAATGGGTGGATGAGTGAATGGTTTGAAGAGGATGAATGGATAGAAAGTTGGATGGAATGTGCCTTATATCCTTGTAGAATGGAGAGACACAGAGAGAGTTGGCCTAGTTAAGCAGAAAGCAGTTGATACAGGTGCAATCAGTTTAACTGGCCCTTTGATGGGTCCTAATAGTGAGCAGCTGGAAGTTGATACAGGTGCAAATCAAGTTAATTAATCCATTGTGATGTCATAGTGCTAATGCAAAGTCTATGGGAAAAATAAGCTTGTTTTTTATTAATATCTCAAAAAGTATAAAGTTTACAAAAGTGAAATACATTCCCCACGTGTCCTTTTCAAGACCTACGTTACAAAGTTTGAACAAAGTTTCTACGTTAAACGGGTAAAGCTGAATTAGACGCAGAAATTTGGTGGGAAGAAGAAGAAGAAGAAGAAGAAGAAGACTTCGGATAACAGAACAGTGCATTTTCATGCACTGTAATAAAAGTGTCTATTATGTCTATGTGTGAGCTCACTAAGCTCGAACCAGCCAGGATGCTAACGTCACCTACAGGAGCCCAGATGACCAATAATAGCCTTGCTAATGAGCTCGCGATTTTACTTCACCAGGCGTGAAAAAAACCTCGGAATCTGAATTGAAAACAACGTTTACAACCAAATACATTTATAGAAATTATCTCCATAGGCTACAGGTTCGAATATTAAGAGATCCCTAAAATTCGTTCGAATATCTTTAATTTTTAAAATAATCGAATTATATTCGAATAACGAAGTTTGGTGTCAAAGCCCTAATATGTGCACAGCACATGTATGTACACGTGTGGAGGGGTGTGTGTCTTTGTATGTACTCATTTAGTGCTGTGTGTGTGTGTGTGTGTGTGTGTGTGTGTGTGTGTGTGTGTGTGTGTGTGTGTGTGTGTGTGTGTGTGTGTGTGTGTGTGTGTGTGTGTGTGTGTGTGTGTGTGTGTGTGTGTGTGTGTGTGTGTGTGTGTGTGTGTGTGTGTGTGTGTGTGTGTGTGTGTGTGTGTGTGTGTGTGTGTCCTGATGATCCAGTCACAGGGTTCAGTGGACCCATTTTCCCAGATTGCATATACAGTACAAACTGGTTTTAAAGATGTGTTAAAACATACAAGCATCTCATATCAAATTGCAAAACATACTGTGTACACTCTTAATATGAACTAGACTGCATTTCCCGCGGGAACTGCGAAAGTGTGCTTGCCCTGGTCCGGTCACCAACGTGAGCAGACAGTGACATACGCTATGCTGAACCTGGCTTGATCCAAGCATTCTAACAGTGCCTTTCAGTGTTGGAGCAGTGGCAATACCTCAAAAGCTCTATTCAACTATTGCCTTGAATGCGGTTTGTCGGCTTTTACCTGTGGCCTGCCTTCGAATTTAGCTTCTATGACTAAAATCAAATCAATAAAATAAAACAACAGCAGTGATTGGCTGCAAAAATAAATAATGTCACGCGTCTTGCACCTCTCAAACTGGGCTATCAGGTAACCTAGAGAAAAATTGAAATTATGAAATATGACTAAGGCATTAAAATGCTGCTTGTTTGTCAGGATACTTTTTCACTGATTTATTTTAGAAATATGAGCTATGAGTGTGAATGTTATATATTCCATCCCCTAATTCTGTTTTACTGGTTTATTTGACAAATAATCTATATGGATTTGCTCTATAAAGACCTTATGTCTGTTTGGGATTGTTTTGAGAGCCTATTGATGTATCTCAGAATAAAGGAATGTCCACAACATTAGTGATGGGTTTTTTTTTGTGTGTGAATGTATTTTACTTAACTCATTGAATGTAGCTGGATACTCATGAACGCATGTCTCTAATAGCCACAATAGGAGTAATTTTAGCAACACCTTATTTTGTGTTGCCCATAACGACCCAGTGGATCATGAAAATGTGCCAAAATTCACATTGCTTGCTTGTTGTTGGTACATTAATCCCATTCAGATTGCCACTTATCTGAGATGTAAGAGTTCAATATAGGTTTAAGGTCTGGGGCAGGGATTTGACATTCTGTGACTTCTTCATTGAGGGCTTGCTTAGCAGCACTGTCCGCTTTCTCATTTCCCCTCAGACCAACATGGCCTGGGACCCAACTAAAAACTACACTCAAGTTCTGGTTCTTTAGATGTTCTAGTTGATCAAGCTCAGCTTTGGTTGTACTTTTTGCGTGACATTAAAGCCTACTGGAAAGATTTTTAATTGCAATTTAATTGAATGCAATTTACTTTTTACGATTAAATAAAATTAATTTATCCCTCTCACCCATAGTTTTCTATTTATTTACAAATGTACATAGGCCTACTGTAATTACATTTATACATAGTTATTCTATTGATCTTTATACTATTCATCCTGCACATAGACTTATTCTTACTACTCTTATAATGTTGTTTCTGCACTACAATGACACTGTTTCCACACTGCACATAGCTGTATGTTATGTACATATCTGTTATATATTTGTCATATTGAATATCCATATTTATTCTGTTTTATTATATTCTGTTAATACACTGCATATATCTATATTATTATTTCTACTATTATAATGTTACTACTACATACATTATTCTACTTATTGTTTGAGATAACTGCTAATACACTGCACAAGTGCACATATTTATATTTAATTCATATTACTCTAAACCACCTTCTGTAAATCAACTGTATACTACTGTCTACATTGCACTATATTTCTTGACCTGTCTCTGTATATTTCATCACCTTTCTATACTTTGCATCACATTGTATGCATACTGTAGCTACATGAAGCACAGCTAAGATCCTTGGTTGCTATGAAGGCCAGTCGTTCTAAATGGATGGTTGCTATGGCCAAAGGCCAGTTATCTCTGCCGTTGTCAAGCGGGCATATCCTAACTTTATCTTATTTTAAACATCTCTATTTTACTTAGCCTACTTCCATACAGTGACTCCTATTAAGAAGTAGCCACTTAATTTGCGCTTACCGTGATTCACGCAGCAACATTATTAAATGAATCTGTCACCATATGCCTATGCCAACGTTTGCAAAGAGGAGAATCTTTTAATTTGATTCACAATGAAACGTTACATTTAATGTACATGTAAACAATGAGTAGGCTAGTTTTGGTTGTTGTTGGCGGTGTTACTGCATCCCTTAGTTATGCCTACAATGCAAAATGGTTCCCTCGTGATTGTTAGACGCATTTCAAAACATCGCGACGTGAAATGCCACCACAAAATATTGTTTGTGAATCGGTCTTATTAGGAGTCCTCGCTTAAGCTGTCACAGACTCAGGCGCTACTTTTAGGGCTAAAATGCTTCCTGAATTACTCTTAGTAAAAAAAAATAGGAGTCCTAAAGTTACGAGTGACGAAGTTACGAGTACAAGCATCTCATATCAAATGAACATGGCATTACGCTAAGCAACATAAATCCCAATTAGCAACATACATCTCCTCCCTATCTAGCCACACAAGAAATGAATGATAGTTAATCTCTGCTTAGCATGCTTCTCCGCTTAGCATTCTAATAACAGAAGGGGCACATTTATGTTGACCACTACAACATGACTCATGTCTGTAACTCTATAAAACACTTACTTTCATAAAGGACACACACCATCCAGCACAGTTCTACACATGGAAACCGATATTTTGGGCACTTGTTTGGCAACAAACTCGTCACTCTGAAACTGGACTACTTTAGGCTGCATCCAGGGTTGCTAGGGGCAACATCAAATAAACAAAATGAGTGTCTTTCAGTATTAAATGTGTACGTGTGATTACGAATGGATGTGTGTGGTTTGCAATTACAATAAACAAGAAATAACATTTCCAATCATTTCCCATTATATATTATATTTTTCATTATATTTGCACCTTCCTTACTTGTGAAGCTCACATAATTCTAATGATGTCACCGTATGTATGTGAAATGTAATACAACGTTGCCACCTAGTGTTCAGATGTATTTAACATTAACGTGACATGTTTGTACTGTCGTCAAATCCATGCTTTGAGGAAAACAATGTTTTTATCATAGTTTCCTCTTCAGTGAGCGATTACCTGGTCGTTTTTGTAACAGAGATGGCTGTTTATTGTCCCTAGGTTTACAGAAACACCTATTCATATTAATACGTATGGAAATCAAGTTAACGCTGCCGACCACTGTTTGTCTATTACATGGCCCAGAATGCCTTGCATGTCTTTACAACAAAACAACCCAGTAAAACCTAATTTCCCGTAAACATATGAATTTGCATACTTGTACCATTTTTAATATAACTCTCCTATCATGATATTTAACAATAAGGAAAAATTTTATTTGAATACCGTCAATGTGAAAACAACTCTATTATGTAAGCTATATATAGCTACTGTTCTCCTTGCTATTTCAGTTCGTAAGTCCATACTATCCCATGGCAGAGCAAGGATTTCATGATTGGAGAAGGTGAATGGTGAGAGTTACCAAATACCTGTAGGTGGTTTGCCAAATGATGGAAACTTTTGGAATATTTCTTTTTTTTTTTTAGCTTATGCACCCTCACACTGGAGTCCCCAGTTCATATACAAAATTTGGTATCGATATGTGACAGTGTTCCTGAGATATGGACGACTTCCTGTTTCGGAGCTTCGCCACCGATTTCGTTTGGCTGTGACAGGCAAACGCTTTCGAAAATCAAAAATCCTTCCGGTAACTTTTGTAAGGCTTGGTCCAAGGATAATGTACGTCAAGTTTCGTGGCGTTCGGATCAAATTTGTGACCTGTGAAAATTTAGTTTTGCTTTCTGTTCAATCCAATATGGCGGACGAACGACATCCCCACCTGACGTCATTTTTTCGCGACCAACTTACACCGGTACTGACCGGACGTTTTAAAGTTGGAACGGTGTCTCTGTCTCAAAGGGCCTAGGCGCTAGAGCTGACAAAAAATTAGGGAGACGGGAATAATAAAACTTAAGAAGAACAATAAGTGTGCTTGCAAGCACACTTAATAACAAAAACAATGTGTTAGAAACACCACAAACTGTGTTTTCCATATCTGCGGTGCGTTTCCCAAAACCATAGTTGCTAACCTGTTAGCAGCTTAGTTGGTTGGCAGTGGGAAATTGCGTTGCAACCAACAAAGTTTGGTTTAAAAACTAAGTGGCTCCACTACACAATTAATGTATTTATGCATTCTTACAAATTTTAAGGGCTATTTTCTCCCTGTATCAGGGTCATGTCCTGCTTGCATGTGATTGTTGTCCTGCTTGTATTGTTCATAGTGAATGCACCTTTCAGCCAAAGACAAATTTCCCCTTGAGAGACAATAACGTTTATCTTATCTTATCTTATCTTAAACCCGCCCCTGGACAAGTTGTGTTTATTTTCAACACATTCGTTTCAAGAGTGTAATAGGCGTTCAGGAGTATAGGAGTCATCAGTTCTTCGCTGGAGCTCCCTCTTAATCCCGAGTCAAGACCAGCCCAGACCAGTCCCCTGGAGGAGAGGGAGGAGGGGACTGGGTCTGGTGAAGGGTTGGGATTGGGCTGCTGGATGAAGACTATTGAAGCGCCGGCGTACCATGCCTTTGTGTGACTGCCACCTCTGTTCGACTAAAAAGACTAGTCTAAAAATGCGTCAGCCAAATGTAATGTAATGTTAGGTGCGCGTGTTCACAACGGAAGTTTCTCAGCACAGCAAAGACAGGAAGGAGATGAGTAGGCCTAGTTACAACACAGATGCAAACAGACTACAAACTGTCACTAGTCACTTTGAGTGCACACTTTTTTTGCTGGCGAGATCTTAATAGTTGTAGAGATACTCCCTGTTTGTGTGTCCCTAATAACTCAGTGATGACTGATGTGATCCAGTTTTGCTTTTAGTCTCTTCTCATGGAGTCGGACTGAGGGTGAGGTGAGGAAATGAGTTTTAGGTGAATAATAAGGATAAAAGTAGAAGGCCAATACCCACCCAAGGCGTGCCATGCTTATCAAGAGGTCAGACTCATTTTAACTGAGTTACACTCCCTGACTTCACAGATTACTACACAGCTCTGTTGTGCAAGAGTCAAGTCTTCTGAAATGGCCCGATTACTGCTAACTCCTCAAATCTTTTAATGCTCTCAGCAATTTCACACAATTTTGTTTTTCATTCTGCACCTTGGTTTTGGTTTTGGCCTGATTTAAAATCATGGCATAGCAGCCAGAACTGCTGGTAAACAAACCATTGGCAGCTGCTTTATAACGTCTGGTCTAGCTGAGACAGATACTCAGCTTGTTTACAATGGATTTGTTTACACCGTAAATATAAATCCTTGTGATTGTTTCACTTAAACTGATTAAGAACCAGATGACTACCACACTGATGCAATTTATGCTGCTCCAGTGTGGTAATTTATGCTTGTCCGCTGTTGCCAAGCCAGGGCTTTCACAAGGTGTTGTGTATAGCAACTGATAGGTATTGAAGTTAAGTAGCTGGTGTGACTTGAAGCGGTCTTATTGGGAGTGATACTTGGATTTTACTTTTTAGGTGGGTATTACATGGTAGTGTTGTGGTTGGTAGACATCTTGGGCTTTACCACTTCTGTCTGTACCTTGAAATAATTCTCCATTCTTAAAAATTAAATTGTGCACACTTAAATCTAAACCTAACTGATGGAGTGCGTTTATGACTTTGTATGTCTTGACATGTGAAGAAATTGACAATAAAGCAGACTTTGACTTTGACTTTGTAGCAAAGAAACCAGACCAATGGTCAGCCCTCGCCCATCCTAGATGGCCCCTGTGTGATGGTGAGAATGTCTGTCTCTGTTTCCATGGCTCCGCTTTCTTACCCCCAGCTGAGCGCTGGTTCTTTTCCCTCCCCCAGTGGACCCTGTGCTGGGGAGGGAGGGGCGAGAAGTAGTAGCTGTCTTTGTTACAATCCATTGTCTGTGCTGCCTGTGGTGCTATGAGTGTGTTGGCAATCTTGACACCCCCCGGAGAAACTGACACGTGGTTCGCTCGTCTTTCTCGTCTCTGATCGGATGTCTAAGCCAGTGGATGGTGATGTTGGCAGTCTTTGACGGTGCCTGCCATCTCTCGCTCACGTTCTCTCTGTCTGTCTCACTCTCTTTCTCTTTCCATCTTTCTATTTGTGAACGTGGAAGTGCAACAGTTCAGCTGTTCACTTTGATATCATTTGAGCTACCCTAGGCCAGTTTTGGCTGTCTCCGAAGTATATATACTCTTTTTGAGGGAGAGAGTGCTAACCAGTGGGCCACTGGCTGCCATGGCTGCCCACACTATCACTATAATCTGGTATGCTTGTACATGAATACACTACACACACACACACACACACACACACACACACACACACACTTTCATGTTGAGGGAGAAATAGGATGAAGAGCAGCTTGGCTCTCAACAGGGAGAATTTCAACTTGTGATGTAAGAATGTAAATGTAAGAATTACAGATAGAAAGTCTATTCATGCAGTTTTTTTTAATGACTCCACCCCCCCCCCACACCCTCTCTCTCGCTCTCTCTCTCTCAGTAGGCAGTAAATCCAGGGGTCTGCAGTGGGTGGTGGATGTGACTATAGGCTACCCTAAGGCCAGACCCATGGACATTCAGACGTGGATCTTCGGCTACAGGCAGCCCACAGTCACACATGTGCACTACAGGTATGCACACACACACACACACACACACACACACACACACTCTCTCTCTCTCTCTCTCTCTCTCTCTCTCTCTCTTTCTCTCTCTCTCTCACACACACACACACACACACACACACACACACACACACACACACACACACACTCTCTCTCTCTCTCTCTCTCTCTCTCTCTCTCTCTCTCTCTCACTCACACACAACACACCACACACACACACTCTCTCTCTCTCGCTCTCTCACACTCACACTCACACATAACTCTCTCACACACGCAACACACACACACAGACTCTCTCTCACACTCACACACAAAACACACACACACTTTTTCTCTCTCTCTCTCACACACACACACACACACACACTCTCTCTCTCGCTCTCTCACACTCACACATAACTCTCTCTCACACACACACAACACACACACACAGACTCTCTCACACATACTCCACTGTTTCCATAGATTGGTCTATTACTGTATTAGTCCACGCACATGGAAATTTTGCATACTCTAACCCCACCCCCTATGAGTCACCACCCATCTCTTGGCATGCGCTTGGCTGGCATCTGCCTGTTACCTGGCGTCATCATTCTGTTACATTTGCCTATGGCACAGTGGCTGCATCGTGCTCTGAAACTTGTGAGCCTTGCCAACAAGGCAAACAGTCAGAAACGGACCTCCCCACCTCTCCCCTCTCCCCTCCCCAGTCACGTGCCCAAGGCAGTGCCAGAACTCTCAGCGCCTCTGCAGCACCCAAATGTAGGTCTCCACTCGTCAGCTCTCTCACCTTAATAATAATTGTGTGATTTTCCTTTTTAAACTCGCCGGCCTAATTATGTCAAGCTCCCGCACACACACCTACCGATTCTCTCACACACACATACACACACACGCTGGATACACCCTGCTCCTATGACCGCCAAATTTAAGAGAAAGCAACCTCGCTGATGGCACCACCATTGCTAGCGACGGCACTAACAGGCTAGCGATGACGACGAGTGTCAGCCAGGTGGTAACATTTGGTAGAAAGCAAACCTCAATGCTCGTGTTTGCTCGTACTTCTTCTTTTTCCTCCTTTCACTTCAGCTATGTGTCGCCTTGTGGTTAGTTGGTGTGAATGATGTTTGACCTCCTTCCTCACTTTAGATTATTTTGAGATCCGGTTTGGAGGAAAGCGTTTGGTTTGTACGTTTGCCAGTTTTGTTATCTGGCTAATGGAGCCTATTCTTTTTTTTTTTTTTTAAGTATATTTTTTGGGGCTTTTTATGCCTTTAATTAGACAGGACAGTTGAGAAAGACAGGAAGTGAGTGGGAGAGAGAGTTGGGGTGGGATCCGGAAAGGGCGGGAATCGAACCCGGGTCGCCGGCGTACGGTGCAGATGCCCCAGCCAGTTGCGCCACGGCTGGAGCCATGGAGCCTATTCTTAATAACGTGAGGCTACTACTGGCCCGCAGAGTGCCCCACTACTGGCCCGCAGAGTGCCCCTCTGTGTTGGGCTGCTCCCTCCGTCCTTCTCTCTGTCCCTCTCTCTGGATAGAGACAGGATATAAAGAGATAAAGGGATAAAAGAAGTATATATCAGGGTAGGCCGACCTTGGCCGTGCTCCATCTCAGATGCTGTGTCTATTTTCCTCATAGTTGGCTCCTTTTTTCAACACTTTGCCTTTTATGTGTATAGACATAGGCCAGTAAGGAATGTAGATAGATAGATACTTTATTGATCCCCAGGGGAAATTCAAGAAAAGGAAAAATGTGGAAAAGGAATAAAAGGAGAAATTCTGATTTAGGTCTGTTTGCGTGCACATTAGCCAGTTATATCCTTAGATGACAGCTTCCCTAATGTCATGCTCGGCAGTATGGAAAGACAAGCCCTCTTCTGTGTTTGTGTTTGTATGTCTAGTGCTGGGTGTGTGTGTGTGTGTGTGGGGGGGGGGGGGGTTGTGGTAAGAGAGTTTGCATCTGTCAACACAGTTTTTTGCTTTTCTTCCCCCCTCTTCCCTGAGTTGCATGTGGAAGCATTTGCTTTTGATTTGTCCACCACCCCCATATACAGGCTCGTCAGCACAACTCTCCAGCTCTCTGCTGGAGGAAGCCATGCTCTGTGCACTATGGGAGGAAAGCACTCATACCGATAAGAGCTGACACACTGATAGAGATCTCCAATCAGAGCCTGGCGCAGGGTGGAGAGAGGTCATTAAAATCCTTCATTTCGGTTTTGCTTGCACTTTGAAGGAGTGAAGAGCCTCACAGATATTTGACTTTGATTTGTGTATATTCTTCGCACATTCCAACGTAAGGAAGCATCATGGTAAATTGTCTAACTCCCTCTCCTCTCCAAGCCTGCTTACTGCTGTTAGGGTCTGGTGTCCCTTTGTTATGACGCACTTCCTGCAGCGTGGTCGTTCGTCTCTGAAAGACTTGACTCTCTCTCTAAGTTTGGCTAGCGCTGATCCAAGAACAGTTCCTAACAAAGGAGCTAGAGCTCTAGCTGCTGTGCTCATATGCTCCTCCCCCTCTCTGGGACAGGTGACCTCTGACCTGGAAGCAATTAAGATTAGGGCTTAAGGGCCATTAGGAAAGTAATTAAGACACCCAGGGAGAGTGAGGGGATCGTGGCTCCCACCTTGCTGAGCTTCTCATGGGCTTTGGACCACGGCTGTATCCTTGATGAGGTCAGCAGCTCTGAATGTGTGTGTGTGTGTGTGTGTGTGTGTGTGTGTGTGTGTATGTATGTATGATCCTGTGCCACAAAAATGCACAGGCATAATACATGTATGCATGAACAAACAGACACACTCACACACACAAATGCCACCACACAGTAGTGCTTGTGTGCGTATGCACACACACACACACACACACACACACACACATACCTATTATGAGGCCGGCTGAGCAGATAGGTGACAAGCGAACAGCAGGATTAACCTGCACTGCTACAGCTGATGGGGCAGAGAAGCTCAGACTCAGACTGCTAAGCACAGGGAGAGGAGGGGGTGTGGGTGGGTGTGGGTGTGTTTGAGAGAGAAAGGAATGCACACCGTGTGTGTGTGTGCGTGTGCGTGCGTGAGATAGAGAGAGAGACATGGTAGGATATAGTGTGAACAGTGAGTAAGAGGAGGAGAGATTTCATCTTCTTTTTTCCTCTGAGAAAAATCCTCATTTTCTGTCCCCACAAAATAAATCTGAAATCAGTTTGGTATTAGGAGAACAGATTAATATTGACTGGAGGTAGATCTCTGGAGGCTCACTAGTTAAATGCAACTGGATGTACATAAGTATTAAGCATTTGGTTCTTTTCTATACATTTTATTTGATCTGAAGCATATTTATGGTGTTGCCCCTTGTACATTACACATCCCTTGTCAATAGGACTGATCTGAAATTAGTTTTGAGAATGCAGAATGAGAGTCAAGTTGAAACTATAAGGACAGAGAAAGTTGTTTAATTAAAACTGAGGTGGACATTATGCATGTTTCTGACCGCTCACCTAAACCTCTGTAGTCCTGGCTCTACTCATCCTTGAGTGACTAGCTGAGTGATGAAGGATTCCATTTCATGTATTAGATGTGTATTTAATTAAGGTGTGTCTACCTGATATGTAGTGATGTGTCAGGTACTGTGCGTGTGCTAGCTTTACCATCTACTGGTTAATGTAGATAATGTGTTTGGCTGCTTTTCAATAGTATTTGGTTTCCTGTGTGTGTGTGTGTGTGTGTGTGTGTGAGAGAGAGAAACTTAAGGCCAGCCGTGCTTCTCCATACCTGAGTGAAGCCATGGAGACAAAGATAAATGTGCGAATTTGAGCTGACCTGCTGCTCTATGCTTTTCCTCTTAATCCCTCTCTTTCCCCTCCCTTCCCCTCTCCCTCTCTCTCTTTCTCTCTCAGCTCTTTCCTTCTCCTTCAGCTATTTCTTCACCCTCCTCCCTCAGCATCTCTCTCTCTCTCTATCTTTCTCCTCACTCTCTCTCTCTCTCTCTCTCTCTCTCTCTCTCTGTTGAGACTGTTGGATTGCAACGTGTGTAATCTGCAGCAGAGGCAGATGTGGGGCCAGGTGAGTGAGGCGGGCAGGTGGTGCTGATGAGGGGAAGCTCTCTCAGCTCTTTCCTTCTCCTTAAGCTATTTCTTCACCCTCCTCCCTCAGCATCTCTTTCTCTCTCTCTTACTCTCTCTCGCTTCGCTCTGTCTCGCTCTCTCTCTCTCTTGCTCGCTCTCTCTCTCTTACTCTCTCTCGCTCACTCTCTCTCTCTCTTACTCGCTCTCGCTTCGCTCTCTCTCTCTCTTACTCGCTCTCGCTTCGCTCTCTCGCTCACTCTCTCTTACCCCCCCCCCCCCCCCCGTTCTGCTGTTCTTTGCTCTTTCGGACAGGTCATCAGCGGCAGTGTAAACTGATTTATGGTGCTGGCCAGACAGCTCGTCCACGTCATCGGCCCACCGCCGAACTCGCACCTGCTACAGAGATAAAGATGGAGGGAGAGAGAGATGTACAGAAGAGGAGAGGAGGAGGATAGAGAGATGTACAGAAGAGGAGAGGAGGATAGAGAGATGGTAGAGCTATAAAAGGAGTGAGTGATTGAGGGATAGCACTGACAGATGAGGAGGGGAGGATGGGCGGAATGGTCTGATTTGGGTAGTGGGGAGAAGAGAGATGGAGAGAGAGAAGGAGATAGAGTGAAGAAAAGAGTAAGATAAAGGTGAGGTGTGCAGTGCTGTCATCTCAGATGCATGCAGAGGTTAGGTTCTTGTTTTGATATCTGCAGTCTGTTTGGCTGCATGTGTGTGTATGGAGGGAGAAGGGAGAAAAAACAGTTATGTGAGGTTTGATGTTGTGTGTGTGTGTGCGTGTGAGTGAGTGGCAGAGTGATACTGAAATGTTCAATTGTGAACTTTTATAAAGTCAGCCACCCTACCAGTCTTTCTGTTAGCTGCCTTCCTCTCTCACCATCTGGTCACCCCTTTTATCTGTCCTCTTTTTTTCTCTCTCTCTTTCTCCCTCTCTCTCTCTCTTTCTCTCTTTCTCCCTCCCTCTCTCTCTTTCTCCCTCTCTCTCTCCCTCTCTCTCTCTCTCCCTCTCCCTTTCCCTCTGTCCTCCTTTGATCTCTGCTAGTGGGTGACCTGGAGCTGTGAGGTCAAGGCTTTAAAGTTCCTTCGTTAAGGAGTGGATCGGTGAATAAATACAGATGCTGATTATTCTTAGGGATGTTATGGGTGTGGGTGGGTGTGTGTGAAGGAGAGAGATCATGCCGATAGACTGAAGGACTGTTTGCAGCTTAAGACACGTGTGTGTGTGTGTGTGTGTGCATGAGAGCGAGAGAGAGATATTGTATATGTGATATGATATATGACACAATCGACGACTAGTCATCAAACTGTTCACTTGCAATGGATCACTAATCTTGATGTTATTCGCACCTCCATCTACCCGCCAGGTTTCAGGCCTCATGTCTCGTGTTTGTCAACACGAAGGGAGAGTAAGTGACTTTAAAATGTACATAATGTTAAAATAAAAATTAAATAAAAATAAATAAATAAAAATTAAAAAATAAATTAAAAAATGTACAGTTGTACAGATCATGATTTGGTTTGTCTGACACCCGTGAAGCTTAAAGCCAGGGCTTTGAACCGGTTCAAGGAACGAAAACGAAAACTGGGAACTTTTTGTATTTTACAGGGAACAGAAACAAAACCGGAAACGTTATTATTTTTTATGTTTTGGAACAGGAACACTTATTTAAAAATAATGGTAACCGGTAAATACCGGTTTTATTTCGTTCCTCAAAGTTTTCGTTGCCTAATTAACTAAAAAAAAAAAGTTATTATTTTCCTGCGCACGTTACCATGACGGCTGAGGTTAACTTCCTGTGTGACATCACATCAGACATTCGCTGACTGAATGGAGAGAGAGCGGTGGATTACAAAGTCTCCACTCCACATCTTAAATAAGAGGTAAATTACGATCCATCGTTAAGCCTAATGTCAGTCACAAATCTTTGTTTTTTTGTTGTTTGTTTAAAAATGCCAGGTTGGTATAGCAATTTTTTTAGTTTTTGCGAACTGTTAAATGTGAGCCACTGTTATTACAGGCTATAATTAGTAGGCTATGTTTGTTGATAAACAATAGGCCCTACCTGATGAAACAGGCCTAATTTCAAGTAGGCCTAAGCAAGACAAAACAAAAGACTTGTTACTGTATGAGTAGGCCTACTGGATGGCATTTCCCCCGACAGTTGGAATTTGTTGTTGCCCGAGTGGCATAACCACGTGTCTTAATAATGTCGTTACGTTTGTGTGGAAATTTTCTCTTTTAACAATAAACTACACATTTGAAATAATTGTAGGCCTATTTAATTATTATTATTATTATTAATAATATAATTATTATTATTTAATAATGGTTGTAATATTATTACATTTGGTTTAAGCTGGATGAGAAAGATGTGACATAGTTCTAGCATTAAACAGCTGACAGGAATGAAATTAACCGTTCCGGGAACAGTATTTTTTTGTTCTAACCGGTTCGGGAACGTCAATTTATTGGTGGAACTCATAACCGGAAACGTTATAATTCCGTTTCTGTTCGGATCAAAGCCCTGCTTAAAGCCATGAAGTTTCCTTTCCAATTTCCTTTTAAGTAGCTTTGATTAGCTCAGCATTTCCTCATTGCCTTACACTAGCAGTGCCGTGTCCACAGTTTGGACTGCGACCCAATGAATGGACGCATTATCATCCCATTTTGTTCCCAGCCATTTTCCCTGGCCACTCGCGCCCTGTTCTAAGTCCACACCAGGCCATCAGGTGAGCAGAGCCGAGGGCTGTGTGTGTGTGTGTGTGTGTGCAGAGCTCAGGGTGTGTGTTTGTTTGCCCAACGCAAGAGGTTTCTCCTGCCCTGCCCGGTCAGGGGAATCGTAGGGAGAGGCCGTGTAAACAGATAAAGTCCCTGCGGTCCATCCGGAGTAAAGTCCATCACCATGGCGATTTGGCTACACTGTGGCTACACCCTACTCACTCCTTCGCTTTGCGGTTCCTTATCGGTTTTTGGTGTCAGTCGGGAACGCGCCATAAATGTCTGTGTCAACGAGGCGGAGTGGTCTTATGATGTGAAACTCACCTGACTTTCAGGTGTGTCATCTCTGTGTGGCGTTTCAACACAGGCTGTCGTCTCTGGCCCCCGTTCCACGTGAGCGTGTGAGAATGTGTTCATCTTTATAGTAGAATAGTCAACTTATGAACTAATTAAGATATAGTGCCTACAACACCGTTAAAGAGTGTAATTCATTTACTAAGAGAGTATCTACCTAGGAGAGTATCTGTGTGTGAGTTTGTGTTATGTGTCAGTGAGTTTACCAGTGTCAGTAGTTTCCTTAGTAGAGAGGGGTCTGGAGGGAGTTCACCAGCACAGACCTGTAAAGAAAGAGGAAGACCTAAGTCATACTCGGCTACTCTTGTGGTTAGGTGTGTGTGTGTGTGTGTGTGTGTGTGTGTGTGTGTGTGTGTGTGTGTGGCTGTTAATTCAGTTCACATACTTAAAGTAAGCGGTGGGAGGGGCTCATTTCCATTTGTCTAGGAGCAATTTAGAGCTGCAGCAGTGTGTGTGTGTGTGTGTGTGTGTGTGTGTGCTCCAGCTCCCTTGCTTGCCCACATGAGGGGGCTGCTTCATTAGTTTCCATGGCGACGGGGCTAAGAGGAGGTTTGGAGGGGCGCTCCCCGTCTCCGCGCTCTCACTCGGCCAACTGAGAGGGCTCTTCAGGGAACACACACACACACACACACACCATGTACAGGTACACACACACACACACCCATCATGCACACACACACATATGCACAACACACAAAACCCACTCATGCTGCATGCATATACAGTACATTACACAAAACACACTCATGACATGACCACAGCAAAGTAACACACCAACACACACACACTCTGAACACAGCAGACTCACATGCATCCCATATCAAACAGACAATACACACTCAAAAGGACACACATGCTATCCGCAACTGGATTTGACACACACACACACACACACACACACACACACACACACATACACAAACACATTCACAGCCGACACACAAGGATGCATGAGATCTCCAAACAGGTCTCTGACTTCCTTTCACAGAACAACCTTCTGGATCCAAATCAGTCTGGGTTCAAAAGCGGCCACTCTACCGAAACGGCTCTGCTGTCTGTAACAGAAGCCTTAAAAGAAGCCAGGGCGACCGCTCGGTCATCAGTACTCATTCTGCTTGACTTATCGGCTGCCTTTGACACGGTTAATCACCGCATCCTTCTCTCTATACTCGCTAACATGGGAACAAAACACACTCATGACATGACCACAGCAAAGTAACACACCAACACACACACACTCTGAACACAGCAGACTCACATGCATCCCATATCAAACAGACAATACACACTCAAAAGGACACACATGCTATCCGCAACTGGATTTGACACACACACACACACACACACACACACACACACACACATACACAAACACATTCACAGCCGACACACAAGGATGCATGAGATCTCCAAACAGGTCTCTGACTTCCTTTCACAGAACAACCTTCTGGATCCAAATCAGTCTGGGTTCAAAAGCGGCCACTCTACCGAAACGGCTCTGCTGTCTGTAACAGAAGCCTTAAAAGAAGCCAGGGCGACCGCTCGGTCATCAGTACTCATTCTGCTTGACTTATCGGCTGCCTTTGACACGGTTAATCACCGCATCCTTCTCTCTATACTCGCTAACATGGGAATCTCCGGTTCTGCTCTCTCCTGGTTTGAATCCTACCTCACAGGACGCTCGTTTAACGTATCATGGCTTGGTCAGCTATCTGCACCTCACCATCTCACCACAGGGGTCCCCCAGGGCTCAGTACTGGGCCCCCTTCTCTTTGCTATCTACACCACCTCCTTGGGACAGATTATCCGTTCGCATGGCTTCTCATACCACTGCTATGCAGACGACACACAGCTCTATCTGTCCTTTCCACCTGATGACCCCTTGGTTTCAGCACGGATCTCGGATTGCCTCTCAGACATAGCTACATGGATGAAGGCACACCACCTCCAGCTGAACCTCTCAAAGACTGAACTGCTGGTCCTCCCAGCTAAACCTACCATACACCACGACATCAACATCAAATTTGACTCTCTGTCTGTTTCACCTACCAGGACTGCAAGAAATCTAGGAGTTGTTCTCGACAACCAACTAAACTTCTCAGATCATGTTGCCTCAGTCGCCCGGTCATGCCGTTTTGCACTCTACAATATACGGAAAATCAGGACTTACTTAAATCAAGATGCCACCCAACTTCTGGTTCAGGCAATAGTCATCTCACGACTCGACTACTGCAACGCCCTCCTGACAGGTCTCCCAGCCTGCACAGTGAAACCACTTCAGATGATCCAGAACGCGGCGGCGCGCCTGGTCTACAACCAACCCAAGAGGGCACATGTTACCCCGCTACTCATCCAGCTACATTGGCTACCTATGGCGGCCCGCATCAAATTCAAGGCTCTAACGCTTGCCTACAAAGTAGTCTCCGGTTCTGCTCCCACCTACTTGAATGCCTTCATACAGACATACGCTACCTCCAGACCGCTGCGCTCCTCAGACGAACGACGTCTAGCTCTACCTCCGGTACGCTCAGGACAATCCAAACTTTTCTCATCTGTTGTTCCTCGCTGGTGGAACACACTGCCAGTTCCTACAAGGGCAGGGACATCCCTCTCCATTTTCAAAAAACTCCTGAAGACCCAGCTCTTTAGAGAACATCTCCTCTCATAGCAACACTTACAACAAGTCTTGCTGATCCTAGCACTCACCAGCCGTCTTAAACTGACACGTAACTGTTAAAAACAGCACTCACTGATGCACTTATTCTTACTGTACTCTAATGTTTTTTAAATTGTCCTAATATTGTTGAGAATTGCTCTAAACTTAAACTGTTTACCATGTTGTTAGTCGCTTTGGCTAAAAATGCGTCAGCCAAATGTAATGTAATGTAATGTAATGTAATGTATGCATGAAGCACACAGTACATATCCGTATTATGCAACCTCCACAAAGTCCATAAACACAAATGTATGGACTAACATAATATGACCCATATTAAATGCATACATGCTGTGCTCTTGTTGCTCGGGGATGGCTGTGGGTGGATCCGTGTGTTTTATTTTAGTCAATCAAATAGTGGCTGTGGTTCTGGTGCTGGCGCTGCTGTTTGGGACCGAGGGGTGGGTGTCAGCGGGAGCCCGTGGAGGGAGAGAGAGAGAGAGAGACAGAGACAGAGAGAGAGAGACAGAGAGAGAGACAGAGAGAGAGAGACAGAGAGAGACAGAGACAGAGAGAGAGAGACAGAGAGAGAGAGACAGAGAGAGACAGACAGACCGAGACAGAGAGGATCGCTCGGGAGGGAAATCAAATAGGGACGGAAGCGCTCACCCACACACACATACACCTGCCAGTGTAGGTGACAGCTGACACCTCATTACTCGGCCAGACGTGTGTGTGTGTGCCCACGTGCGCGCGCTTGTTAGAGTAGAGGAGTATAAACATGGTAAGTGGTTGTGTCTGTGCTGATCTATATCTGTAATTTAGCATTACATATGTGCATTAATGTGTGTGTGTGTGTGTGTGTATGTGTGTCTGTATTGACAGCGATAGTAAGAGGAGTCGACTGCAGCCCGGTAGCTCAGGTTAACAGGAGTCTGGGTTAGGAAGAAACCTGACAGCCTTTGCCCTGGCACCACACCAACACATAACAGCAGCACACACAGCATTACTCACCAGCTGAGACACACACACACACACACACACACACACACACACACTGATTAGCATACTAACATCTACAGCTGTAGGCAGGCGCTGAGACAGGGGAGACGGGAGCTAGCATGACACAGCCAAGACAAAGTAGATACAGCACAGCAGAACATGACACAAGAATGGTTTGCACTGATGCACCACTGACATTATTCTCGTTGGACTTTCCTCCGTGTTATCTGAGGATTTCCGTCTGCTTAACGCAGACGCGGTCTCCAAGCACCCACGCCCATTTCCCCCCCGTTGAGATAACGAGCCTGCTGGCCAGAAGCCGAGCTAATGAGGCTCAGCATCTTGGGACAGGGGCCCGCCCGCCCTCGTTCACCCTACCGGACGCCAGGCGCCTCGGAGCCGGACGCCATCAATATTTCAGCTGCGGGGGAAAAAGTGAGCGTGCGCGTGCGTCCACGCTGCGCTGGCCTCTTAGTGGGGGAGTGACCGGAGCCTAGAGGGCCCTAGTCGTTGCCTAAGTGCTCTCAGAAGCCACAGTCCCACGTGCACCTCTCAAGCGTCCACTCCACGTGGCTATCGGCTTTCAAAGAGGAAAAACACAACAAAACAAAAAAACCTGCTCACTAAGACGCTCCTTTGCTTATGCCGTATTGGGTTAGAAAGGACAATTGGATTTGCCGATGGCTTCCAAGTTTATCTTCATTTAATTGCCGTCGCACAGAGCGCCGTCAGAGCTGTCGTCGGGCTCATCACCTGAGCGGTGTAAGACGGGGCTCGACGTGAGGTAAGGCAGGTGTAGGCTTACAGATGACGTTAATCGCTGGATCAGGTGTGTGCGTGTGTGTGCGTGTGTGTGTGTGTGTGTAGTGAGAGTCAGAGAGAGAGAGGAGGTGAAGACGAGTGGATTAGGCTAAGGGCAGAAGAGCAGTTTTGGTGTATGGAGACTAATGAAACTGCCTGCAAATCTAACTTGTCTGGCCCCTGTCGCTCTTTACCTTTTCTCTTTCTCTCTCTCTCTCTCTACCTCCCTCTTTCTTTCGCTCCGCTCCTTCCTCCCCCTTTCATTTCTCTGTCTTCTGCACTGATCTCACCTTAGACAGAATTGCAGAAAGCACAAATCACAAGATGGACCATCCTAAAAAGAGGATGATGTCAAACGCAACCTCTATGGGGGCAGCCGTGGCCTACTGGTTAGGGCTTTGGACTTGTAACCGGAGGGTTGCTGGTTTGAACCCCGACCAGTAGGCACGGCTGAAGTGCCCTTGAGCAAGGCACCTAACTCACTGCTCCCCGAGCGCCGCTGTTGTTGCAGGCAGCTCACTGCGCCGGGATTAGTGTGTGCTTCACCTCACTGTGTGTTCACTGTGTGCTGTGTGTATTTCACTAATTCACGTTTAGGGATAAATGCAGAAACCAAATTTCCCTCATGGGATCAAAAGAGTATATATATACTTACTTAAATCAAAAGCAATGTCTGCTTCAGTCTGTCACAGTATTGGGGTAACGGACACACACACACATACACACACACACTGTCACTCCAGTCTCTAACACACACATTCTATCTCACACACTCACACACAGGGCACATAACCCTGATCTCACATCATGTACAAACACCTCTTACCAAAACCCTAATCTACACACACACACACACACACACACACACACACACACACTCTCCAGTCTCTTTCACACACATACACCATCCACCACACACAGGGTACATAACCCTGATCTCACACCATGTATAAACCACCTACTAAAACTCTAATCTCCAGATCGTCATTCCCTTCATTCTGTCATTTGCCACCTGACTCTACCCGTGTGGAGATTGGCACAGTGCACAATGCAGCCACCGCACAAAAGCCAGCTCACACACACGCACCCTTATCTGTGGTTTTCGTGTTTGACGTCAGCTTAGGGCCACACACACCCACGCACTTACAAACACACGTTTATAATGTCATTCCATCGGTCCCTCATACACTCAACTGCCAGTAGTACACACACGTACACGTACACACACACACACACACACACACACACACACACACACACACAAACAGACATTGATCCCTGGTACACATGCACAGGTTGGAGAGTAATAGAGACTCATGGATACTCTACAGAACCCGTTTCCACAGGCCTGGGAGATGTTGGGTGGGGGGAGGGTGTTAAATGTTGGATGGGGGTTTGAGAGATTGCCTTTGCGATGTACACGTGGAGAAATATGGGCTAGTGCTCCTGAGGAGGCTGTCACCTCTAGTGAGCGTGAAGGTGATTCAGCCACTGCACTGTGCGATTGTGTGTGAGGAAGAGAGAGAATGTGTGTGTGTGTGTGTGTGTTCGTGTGCGATGCAGAGAGGTAGACACACAGAGAGGGAGAGTTAAACCGAGATCACAGCTCACTAGGGACACCTGCTGGCCACAGATCCCGAGATCACTGGAACACAGATGGCCATGGGCACTCCCATCCTGACTATCCGAGCTACCGGACGCTTCGTCACTGCACCCAGGGCAGCCAAGGACACTGGACAATCAGTTAGATGTTTGCTTTTTTCCCCCTTTTTTTCTGCACATTGCTGAACTCTTCAACTGTATGGGGCACAATGAAAGGCTGTGTAATACCAGATAGTAGAGACAGCATAGGAGTAAAGCTCTGTCTTGGATTACATAATTATTTTTATATATATATATATATATATATATATATATATATATATATATATCACTACATCAGCTGGTGTTCTAGTGAGTCTGTGCTTGTGGCTTGCAATTTACGGGCAGCGGAGCCAGTCATGGATTCCTCGAAAGCACAGTCAGGTCTCAGGAGACCTCTCGTATTGCACTGTTGTTATCGCCGTGAAGTCAGGTCAGACAGGCTCATGTTACGCTCGTGAGTGTGATCCTGAGTGGAGTGGAGTGTTAACTGCATGTGTTTGTTCACCACTATCTTACTTCGCTCTTGCCTCACTGGCTGATTGGGTCGCAGGTATGCAGGTACGCAGGTATGCAGGTACTGGGTCAACCAGGACTGAGTCTTCAAAAGGACTTTCGTTTTCACAGCGAGACACTATCTGATTTTTAAAAGATCTTCTTAAGCCAGTATTTTAAGGTGTAAGGTTATGGTATTTTGTAGCTACTTGCCCCTCAGTGGTGTCAGGATGTAGAATAGCATTAATCAAGTGTTCATGGTGAATACTGTCATCCCCTTAAACAGGAATTCATTGTGTATAATGGGTTGTCTCATCAATACAATACAGTAATTTCCTGTGTATTAGCCGCATTGTGTATAAATTGCAGAACAATGTTTTATGCAAATGTGTAAAAAAAAAAAAACTTGTATTAACCGCACCTGTGTATTAAATGCAGAGCCAAGTAGCCCAATGAATCAGAATCAGATCGTGCTTTAATCAGAGAGAAGAATGAAGAAAAGAAATTTAGCAAAATCAGTGTATAAACCTTGATTTATTATCAGGAGCCAGCCCTGAATTTCCCCTTGGGGATCAAAAAAGTATCTATCTATCTATCTATCTATCTATCATTTGCAGTATCCTTTGTCTTTCCTTAATATTTCTTTCATTATTCTTTAATTGTATCCTCCCTGTGATGGAGTGCCATAGCTACAGTTGAATATGCGCTCTGACTGCCATGCCCAAGAGCCTGGCTCTTTGACGTTGAGGTCAAGCTGTAGGTTAAGCTCCCAGGGGACCCGGGTTCGAGGTTGAGTGGGGTGGTTGCCCTGCGCTAGGCTCTCACTAAGTACTTTCTTCTCTCTTTTCCCCCTCTCTTAGGATCTATCCCATAAAGGATGTTCCCATGGAAACCGAGGCCCTGACAGACTGGCTGTATCAGAGGTTTGTGGAGAAGGAGGAACTCTTGGCCCATTTCTACAAGACAGGTCAGTCCTACTGTCCACTGCGGTCCAGGCTCTCTCTCTCTCTCTCTCTCTCTCTCTCTCTCTCCCCCCCCCCCCCCCCCCACGCTATGCAGTGCACCTCTGGCAGTCTACACTAAGTTGTATTTTGCATGTATCTGTGTCATTCTTTACTTTGTGGAAGGGATAAAGAGAATATTCAGACTAGCCGAGTGTTCAATTTTAAAATTAGACAAGGACTGTCTTTTTAACAGGTTGATGTTGAGAAAACACTTCGCACAACATTTCACTTCCAGTGTCTGGAACATACTAAAATAGACTAAAAACTAGAATAGTATGATGAGATGTGTGTAGCTTTAAAATATCTACTGACTGAGTCTTCTCATCAACTACACGTGTTCCACACTTAACAAGCTACAGTGTAAAGATTACTGGGCTGATGAACGTCGGCACTCGGCAGCCATTTTATGAATCTGCCAACTGTCTTTTATTACACAGAAATGATCACACATGCTGGACATTTCCATAATAAGCCGTTTTTGTCTTGTCTTAGCCACATAGAGCCAGCTAATGGCTGTGAAGGACTTGGAGTATGGGACACGTGTGTCTCGTGTGTCAAACCTTTGGCGTTCCAAGAATAGAAGCTCGGCCTCTTTCCCCTCTTAGTTGAGTCGATTGTGTGGTTACCTCGGCAAGACCGTGGTGATTATGATGCTAATTCAAGTAGCCCAGAGATGGAGATCATAATTATGCTAGGCTACCTACTGCTAGCCAATTAGTTTTAAATTGGTATCCCCCGAGTGGTTTCGTATACAGACCCTCCTGAAGTGGTCTGAACAGTCATCCATGAGAGTGTTTTCTTTATACTCTCATGCGTTCGTGAAGCACATTTGTCCTCCATTCTCCTCTCGTCATATCTGACCAAAGATACTCTTTGATGTCTTTGGCCCGGCTTTCTGCAGAGCGTCTTACTTATTAGTCTTCCAAACAAGACCGTCTGTTGTTAACTTGGAAAGCTATAAAAGGCAAAAATAGACAGCATACACAAGCATGCAGAGATGCACACTGGAAGCCCTCTGCTCTGATCACTCTTTGTTTGTTTTCGTCTTTTCACCATTTGCTTTAATACTGTTTTTAAGCCCATTTTTGTTTTCTGTGAGAAGTAGCCTTTGAACCGGCACGGTTCATTAAGAATTTGAAATTGACAACTGACTGACAATTGGTATTGTTCTCTAAATTTAGCATCCAGTTAGTGGCACAGGTTACCAAATTAAGTCATACTCGCAACACTTGTGTGAGGAAACAAGTTTATGGAGCCCTACATTTTTCGTAAGAACATTGTTGTCCATTGACAGGACTTTCACAGCGTATGATGTTTTTTTGCTTGTTGTTGTTGGGGTTTTTTTGGGTTTTTTTTTCTCTTATCGTGACTTTTCTTTCCCTTTTCTCCAGGAGCATTCCCACCCGTCCATGGTCAGACGGAAGCAGTGTCGCGCCCCATGATCCTTGACCCCATGTGGCTGTGTGCCGTCCAAACAGGGGCCTTCGCCTCGGGCTACATGTGGTACAGCCTCCTGCAGCACGCCTACTGCTGGTTCTTCTGAGGGAAGGGGTGGACACGTAGAGGTCGAGTGGAAAGGAGGACAACCGAAGAGGAGGAGGACGACTGGGAACTGACTGACTGACTGACTGTCCAAACTGGCTCTGGGACGTGTGTCCAGATCCAAGCAGCCATTCATGGGCCTCTGCATATCTGTGCTGGACCCTGCCCTGGATGGATGAATGTACATTACCCATTAGCTGAGAAGCAAGATGGACTGCTGAAGGACGTCAGGAATCGTGTTTTATTGTTTTTAATTTTTGTTTACTTGTTTTATGTCTGTTTCCCCCCAGTTTCCTCAAAACACACATACTGATTCAGACTAAAAAGAGGGATGGACAGACACATCAATACAAGGACAGACATAGAAACTATAGTCTTGTTTACTCACACATGAAAACATAGAAACATGTAAACATAGAAACTATAGTCTTGTTTACTCACACATGAAAACATGTATTGTTTACATGATGACACATACGTGTGCGCACACACACGTCCTGCAGTTCATCTTAGATACACGAACGAGGCTCAAGTTGACTGACAGAGGGTGGACTAACCGGATTGGACGAACTCACGCTCTCCCCTCCCACCCTGGTGTTTTTTTGTTGTTGTTGTTATTGTTGTTGTCACAACTTAGGCGCCTTTCAACTCCACCCTTACCAGTCTGAGTTTTCAAAACCTGCCACTTCCACTCTTCTCTTAGTCTCTCCCTCCCTCGCTCCGTCTGTGTGTGTGTGTGTGTGTGTGTGTGTGTGTGTGTGTGTGTGTGTGTGTGTGTGTGTGTGTGTGTATGCGCCAGCCTGGAGAGCTGGTCCTCGGGCTGCGCATAGACATCCTTCCTTAGTCCGCCCCCATCCGGTCTCAGCTGGAGGGGGATGAGGCTCCCAGTCCAACCTCTTCTTCCGGCTTTGACCTCTCTCTCTTCTTCCGGCTTTGACCTCTCTCTCCCCCCTCTCCCAGGGGCTGACCCTGGCGTGGGTCAAAGGTCAGATCGGGGAGCACTCTGTCCAGGAGTCGGGTGCTTCCTGGGATTGCACTAAGGACAAATGCTGCCCATACCTAGCCCCACATCTGTGCTTGTCCTGACATTTCTTTTTTGTTGTTTGGTTTTGTTTCGTTGCCCTTGGATTAATTGGATATGTCTACTGCTTTAAGTTTTGTTTTTGTTGTTAATGTTTCTGGATGTATTGTTTTCCTGAATGTTTGTTTGTTTGTTTGCTTTGAAAGTATTGTGAACAGAGTAGGCGTTGTTTTGTTTTACACTGGCTGTTGTCTGGCTCTGCAGCGTCTGGGTTTAGGAGTCGTTGTCGTGGTTTTTCTGGGGCGTCTTGGTCTTTCAAGACCGAGACGTCTGGTTTGGAATACGTCTGTGACCGTGAGTCTCAAGACGGTCTGGTCTCCACAGAGCTGATGAAGGAACTCACTGATGGCCTGTGGAACTGCGTCCCCTTAACCCAACCCTAAACACACACACACACAAACACAAACACACACACACACCCCTCACATACAAACACAACACACACACACACACACACACACATTACCATCATCATGACTTGCCCTCAGTTATATTTTTGCCTTCATACACACCCATACTCTACCACACCGCAGCAGAGCCTGTATGAAGAAGAGTCTGGGACAAGTTAAAGAGACGAAAAATGGACGAGTAATCCTCCCATCCTCCACCGTCCCCTGTCCCCGACACACACACCAAACGCAGACTCCAAAGTTTTTTGCAAAATGTTTAAGCCATATGCTTAGTGTCTGTCTACCGAGGATCAATCATGATGACGGAGACTTAAACACAAACTGAATGACCTTGGGAAGAAGACGAACAGAAAGAAGAACCTAATTTGGCTTTGTTTTTGTTTTTCTCTAGGGGTCATTACTGTAAATTTGACAGCATAACCTGCCTAAAATGTGTGTGTGTGTGTGATTGTCTGTCTGTGTCTGTCTGTCTGTCCTCTATGATTTGTCCTTTTTTATATGTATAAATTAACGACTGGTTGTTCTATGTTATATCAGAGTTTTTTGACAAATCACCATTTAGTGGTCCGATTTTATTTTCATTTTAAAATGACTTCAGATATTGTCCTCAAAAGTCACGTGTGTTTAAAATCTTGTACATAACAAAAAAAAAGCCGAAGACTACTTCCCCTCAGTGTGACTGCAGCATTCTCTGTTATAAATTAGAAGTTGTATTTTTTTTAATATCATGAATGTCGAGGGGTTTTTAAAAAAAAAAGGAAAAAAAAGATTGATCAGGACAATGACGATGCAGACTACTTCAGTGAAGAGAAATTACGCAGACCTGCCTCACGCCTCGATGTTGACTCACTTCCTTGTTGTTTGCCCTTTGACCCGGATGTGTTTATGTGCCAGTGAGCAGAGGAGGGCGAGTTCACTGTGATTCTCTCCACATGGACCTCAACCACTCTGAAACTCTTTTGACGGCTCGTCGCAGGCACGGTCCAGCAATAACGCCAGAGTCCTGCTGTTCATCAAAACGGCCTGTTTCGGCATCACGTGGCGCTAGATTGTGCTGCAACGAAGAGAAACCCCTGGGAATAACCAATACGTTTCTCCTGCTGGAAAGGGATGTGTGAAAGAGCAGACTTTGGGTCCGTTCTGACTTGTGTGTGTGTGTGTGTGTGTGTGTGTGTGTGTGTGTATGTGTTCTAGTTTGGTCTGTGGTCCTGGTTGTGTCTTTGTGAGGTTTACACAATACACTGGATGTGTGTGTGGGGGTACAGGCAGGCTGGCAGATGGGCGAGGCAGCAAACTGCACTAAGAGCAGTCCGTGAACACCGCACTAACTTTCTCTCTCTCTCTCTCTCGCGCTTTCTCACTGTTGTTCCTCTCTCCCACTGCTCTCCCTCCACCCTATTCTTTCTTTCCCCTCTCTCTTCTTTCTGTCTCTCCTTCCCTCCCTCTCTATCTCTCGCTCCCCAAGATTGGGCCAGGCCTCCTTGTGTCCACAAAGCAGGGAAAGAAGAGTTCCCTGTTGTTTTTTCTTCTCTCTCTTTCTCTATTTCTTTCTCTCTCACTCGTGTTTTTCCTGCTGTCTTGACAATAAGGACAGGGACAAGATTATTTTCCTAGATAAGGATTTAGGGAAAAAAAACAAAAAATTAGGAATTTAACAAATTTACGCTAGACTTGTCTGTAATTTTTTTTTTTTCATTTTGTACTCCCGTTTCCTTCTCCCTCCCTAGCTGCCCAGCCGTTTTACAGATGGAAAAAAATACCTGTGCTGGAATAAAAACAATGAACAAATCCCGTCCTTCGTGGCTCTTGCTCTGTGTCTGTTTCTTCTTCATCTTGGCACACAATTTCAGTCAAAGGTACTGTAAATCACTGTTTTGAGAAGGGACTGTATACATTTCTCACTCAAGGAAGAACAGTCTCACCGATGATAAATTATTTATGGCATTGATTGTACGCGGACAGGTAAAGATCACTTACTCTATATACAGCACAAAGATCTATGAATTTTAAGCCCAGCAAAGACAGCATGGAGAAATAGGCAGTCAGACCTTAGGGCATTATTGCATTTCTGAAACAAATATATATGGTCTAATACTACCTTTTGATCTATTGCCTTGAAAGATCGGTCTACAATGCATAGGCACTAATGATTCCATTTTGGCATCCCAAATTCATGCATGAGACCGTCAATCAAATATATATAAATATGTATCACCTACCCAGATGGTACACTTACTTTCCATCAATGGCTGCAGTAACATCAGGTCCACTCGACCTTGGTCAAGCCCAGACAGGCAGGGACACCCGTCGGAGGCGCCTTGCTCTGCTGTCCGTTTTGTGGTAACCAAAGCTTGGGTTTCCCTTGCTCAGTGGCTATTGTTTAACGTGGTGTCTTTCGCCTAGTGTCTATCTCCGGTGCGCGGTCGGCTTATATTACGGGATCGTGCTGCGTTGAGAGAGACTGGAGGGTAAATGCCTACTGATCAGTTTCACACCAAAGCTAATAGGTGCTCAGTCAGTGTCACAATAAATGGTAATAGAATAACACAAATAAACAGTTCTTGATTGATTGACTGACAAACTCCTCCTGATTCAAAGTCAACAAGACAAATTAGACACAACACCAGTGTTTCTACTCTGTTGCACACACACACAGAGAGAGAGAGACACACAAGAGACACTTTGGGGTTGTAACAGAGGCTTTAATGCATATACCAACTCAAAACGGTGGTGTAACATGGCATAACATTAGCTCTGAGTTGTAAGAGTTCCTTGTAATTCAGGCTTCTGAATTGTTGGCTTTTCCTCTGCGTGGAGGAGGCCAGTTAGGTCACATAGTGTGTTATATCTGGAGAGAGGGCATCTGTGTCATTCAAACTTGACCCCAGGCCAGACTGGTTGCAAATTGAGCTTGGAGCTCCAGTGAGTCTCTCTGTGGTTGCAGCTCACCCCTACTGGCAGGCTATTCATGCATCATCTCATTTATTCATTTTCATTTAGCAGACACTTTTATCCAAAGCGACTTCATCTCATCTCATGTCATCTCAATGGATACGATTCTGTGGACCAACAACAGCAACCAAATATGAAAACGCCCTGCAATCATTGAGATGATAGCAACACTCCTATTCCAAAATGAATTCCTATGAGCAGAACAGAGACACTATACTCAGAAACGAGTGTTTGGCAGGGGAACCATGAGGCAGCTGGTGTAGTGTGTTTGGGGGGAGGCGGGGGGGGGGGGTAGGAGTGGAAACCTACCGGCAGAAGGTGGACTGGAAAACAGGATTAGGGGTTGGGAACCCGCACTCCTATGCTGATGAGGCTACTCACAGGGAGGCTCCACACTACTGATCTGCGTTGGGCCGTTATGGGATGCTGCTAACAATCCAGTTAATGAGTACAAAAACTACACTGAAAATACCAATTAACCACTCAGAGTGAAATTAGAAACATAAAAAGGTATTTCCAAATCTGTATATAAAATATGTTTTCACACCTGCATCTCCCACATATATCTGCATGCAAACTTACACTAAACAACTTACAGCTTACACAATGATGAATCCTTGTATACAGTATCTGTTAATTGAGCAGCTTGGGTTGATGTGTTCCTCTCCTCAGAAGGCCTCTCTAACTGTGGACACATGTTCTTAGATCATCCATCCTCTGCTTTAGGTCGGCTGGGCACCCATACTCTGAGTCAGCAAGCATGCGTCCAGCTGTGTGTGATGCTGCATGTGTGTTATGTTGGGGTGACCTGCAGCAGGGTGACCCACCCACCCACGCACACACACACACACACACTAGGGCCAGAAATAGCCACTGTGCCACTGGCAGAATAAATGTCAGTGCGGCCACTGGGAAGGTGATGCACCACACGGCCACATGCTCCTCCCTAAGGGCAGCAGACCACTAGCCTGACCGTACACCTGGCTGCCAAAGACAGAACAAGGGAAGACCGGTACAATGACAGATGCGATCAATTGTGCAGATTGACATAATGTAATATATAGCATTTTCCACATCAAGTGAACAAGTAGCCTATAGTAAAATGGTATACTATAGATATCTAATGTTGCTTGCAGACTGAATCTCTTGCCTTTCTCAGGGTGCGTTCAGACAGGACGCACTTTACCGCTTGTAAAACGCAAGGTGCACTATGTTTTCATAAAAAACGCGAGTGACATTGGACACTTCCGCTTTGAGTTCAATTCAAGGCGCTCAGGGCGCCCTTGCAAAAACGCGAGACGCAACAGGCCAGCAAAACACGGGGCACTCTGGGTGTATAAGCAGCGCGCAAAACACGGGGCACTATAGGCGTATAAGCAGCGCGCAAAATGCTTACTGCCAATACAAAACAACATAAAAAAGGCAGGTCTCGCTGCAAAAAACATGTCCTGTCTGATCGCGGCCTTATAGTATGGTTGGAACCCATTATTGCCATATTGAAAAGCTTTTTTTCTGACCTAGTACTATCCATAATGGTAGGAAAATACTTGAATGGAATGTGCTACCCCCACCTTGGTTATGGGACTGTGAACTGAATGGGGAAATCCTACCCAGAACCTACAGCTATAGCTCAGAGCACTGAGTGACAAAGGGATGTTCTTCCCTTTAGTTTCCAGGAAGGCCTTTGGTTCAGTTCCCAGGCACCACAGGCACTGACAACCATGCTATAATGTGCACTGTACCTTGAGGGACCTTATATTGTTAAAACACAGGAGGACATGGTACCATTCTGCGCTGCCTTTATGTAGGCTAGTTGTCCTTTACGCGTGTCCTCCATCCTCGCTGTGCTCAGCCTTGGGCGAGAGCTGCTGCGCTTGCTCCCTGTTGTGACATTAATTTTCCTCTGTGGCCCTTGCCCGCATGCTGAGAGCTGCCTCTGGAGAGCTAAATGTTTGGATGCGTAGGCTACCCACCAACCCACCCCCTCAAAAGACATGACCTTTCAGAGTGACAGACAGACACCCCACACACATACATGTACACACACACACACACACACACTCACACACACTCACACACACACACACACTCAGTCCCCTACTGTGGCCAGGGTCCCTGCTGCTCTCCGCCACGTCCCTGGGGGGAGCGGAGAGGAAGAAATGGCAGCAATTTCACTGTGTCTATCACTGTCCTCTGTTTCAGTGCCCGGACTGCAGTCAGACTGTCAGCTTGCGTCAGAGGGGAGAGCAGTTCACCAAGTGATTTTTTTTTTGGTCAGACTCCCCTCACTTTATGTCCACAAGCTGAACAATTACTAAGGCTGAGGATGACCTTGTGGTGACCCTAATAGTCTTCTGATAGTGAAGACTATCCGAACAATTGCACTTCATTATTGTTCCTTCCTTGCTACACAAGTATACAAAGACAAGTCTTTGAAGACATTAAGGATGGGAAGAATAAAGACTGGGTAGCCTAATCTAAAGTGACTCTTAAGGATAGATGCTTTGTTGTATTACAAAACTCTAACTCTCTGAACATGAATCAATGATTTCCATCAGTGGTCCCCTCCACAAAGCCAAAAGCATTGGTTTACAGTAGCTACACATACCCTGACTCTGGCTTACAGAACACATCTGTCTCTGTCTGTCAGCGCCTGGCAACACAGAGAATGGCGTTAATTAAAACAGACTATTCAGTCACATTTTGAAATCTTGCCATTCCACCTGGTGGGCATGGGCTAATCATTTTGTGTTGTCTCTCTGTTGGCTCCATTTTAGCTCCATTTTTTTTTCACTTTTTGCTCCATTCCCTGCTGTTTGATTTTCTTTTAGTTACTTTCTACTTTTAACAGTAATTCCCCCCAGGATGTCGCATTTATGGACAAAAGCATCCATGGTTTTTCAGAAATCTTGGTCCTCTGGCCTACGCAATGCAAATGACCCTGGTGGAAAATAACTTGAAACACCACAGACCTAATAGCGCTCTATAGCCTAGACTTTATACATTGTCCCACAACGAATATTGCTTTGTCTGCATAATCAACTGAGCAATTAATCTAAACTTTTTATTGACGGTCATTCTAATTATTATTCTTCCTTTATTGTAAAGATCACCTCGGTTGTTTAGATGTAGTGCCATCGTGCGGTTGAAGGCAGAAGTACAACAACAGCGATTAACTGGATTCTGTTTTTTTTTCTTTCAGTCGAAACTACTAATAGTATACTTCAATCCATTTTAACAAACGAAAGGTGCACAACTGTACAATTCGTTCATCATAACAATCGGTAAAATACATAGGCTACATAGATTCTCCGGTAAATCCATAATAATCCTTCATCCGCGCGTAGTCTCGCGCGGTTCTCGCTGCTAAGCAACATTGTAGTTGTGTAGTCACTCCAACCAATCAAATCGTCGGATTGTCTCCATTTAACTCCAATCGCAAACAAGCTTGAAAGGGCACCAATTTGAAACAGGCGTTCCTGTTTGCTTGCGACTTGGATTTACTGCCACATTGCCAAAACAATTGCTTTAAACTGAAATTAACGTTAGTTGTCGAGTGGTTGAGGTAGACTCATATCTGCAAAGAAAACTGCTTTAGTTTGCCCTGAGAGGATATTGGATATTTTAGCCAACCTGCCTAGCAGTTTATGCTAGTTTACCTGGTTAGCGTTAATGCTAAGCAGCAAATGGTCTAACTTCGACGTTAATCATCAGTCATTGATTAACTAATCCCGATTAGGACCAGTTAACGTTAAGGTAAAAACTAAAATGCCTTCCCGTGTTGATGATTATGAGGTATTGTACACAATAGGATCTGGATCATATGGAAAATGTCAGAAAATACGGAGGAAATCCGATGGAAAGGTAACCTTCACGCTTCAATTGGCTAACGTTATGCTCTGCTAGATATGATATATAAACTTCGCTCCTAGTTATCAAGCTGTCGCTAATGCTCTGTGCTGTCAACGTTAGCATGTAGAAGCTAACATCTTACTAACAACGAGCTATGTAGAACTGGCTCCTAGCCAAAGTGGAAATTGAGTCTGTCTTGCACACTCGCAATTAAAACAAGCATATGATGTTTAATAAGCGCTCATTTTGGTTTGCCTTTACTGGGCTCTCTTGCCGGATTCCACTAGATCCTCGTTTGGAAAGAACTGGACTATGGTACCATGGCGGAAGCTGAAAAACAAATGTTGGTGTCAGAGGTGAACCTGTTGCGGGAGCTGAAGCACCCCAATATTGTTCGCTATTACGACCGCATCATAGACCGTAGCAACACGACGCTGTACATTGTAATGGAATACTGCGAGGGAGGAGACCTCTCCAGTCTAATCACCAAGTGCATCAAGGAGAGGTAACTGGCCAGGAAATTGGGTACTGCAGTCTTGTATATAATTGTGGCAACACTGAAACACTATTTTACATCACTCCAAAGCATCACCTAAACCTATAGTTCTGAAATTGCGTTGTGTATTAATTATATTGTTTATGACCTGTGCTATTATTGTGTATGACACTGACTACTTGACCCTCCTGTAGACGGTACCTAGAGGAGGAGTTAATCTTGCGGGTGTTGGCACAGCTGTCCTTGGCTCTGAAAGAGTGCCATCGGCGGACTGATGGGGGCTGCACCGTACTGCACCGCGACCTTAAGCCAGCCAACATTTTCCTTGATGCCAAGCAGAATGTTAAACTCGGAGACTTTGGTCTGGCACGGATCCTCAACCACGACACAAGCTTTGCCAAGACATTTGTGGGCACACCTTATTACATGTCGCCGGTGAGATGCGTTCTCTGTTACCAATGGCAGGTTAAAACCAGGGAGTGATTTCTTGGACATCCATTGAAGGGAACAAACCATAATGGGCACAACTATTTTCTCTTTCTGCACAGGAACAAATGAATAGGATGTCATACAATGAGAAATCCGATATTTGGTCTCTAGGCTGCCTGGTGTATGAGCTTTGTGCCCTTTCGTAAGTATCCTTGACCATGATAAATTTATACACCCAAACCGGCATATTTTGTTTGTTTTGTCTGCCTCCTCCTAATGCTCTTGTCATTACTTTTTCTCAGTCCCCCTTTTACCGCATACAACCAGAAGGACCTGGCAGAGAAGATCCGGGAGGGCAAATTCAGACGGATCCCATACAGATATTCAGAGGAGCTCAACACGTTTTTGTCAAAGATGCTCAATTTGAAGGTCTGATTCTTCTGCATGGGAGTAATAGATTAAGTTTCCTCAATGTTTGTACTCCCCTGAACTGGTATTATTTACTTTAATTAAAATTCCTTGTGTACACCCCACTAAATTGTACATAGTACATTTGATGACCTCTGTCAACAATGTGTTGTTGTTCATATGTTGTTCATACAGCTGGATACGGAATGTTTGTTCAAGTCATCTTGTCATGCTGTTTTGAATCCTATAGTAGTATCAAAAATCCTTGATTACTTCAACCCTCTCTGGTAGAATGAAACATTTGTATATAGACTAAAATGTGAAGACCCTTTTTTAAAAAAAAATGTTATCTCTGTTTCCTCTTGGTTGCCAGGACTACCTGAGGCCCTCGGTGGAATCCATCCTCCAAAGCAGCTTGATTTCCGAGATGGTCGCTGAGGAGCAGAGGAGGGCTCAAGCTCGGAACCGGCGGCGGTCCGCAGTGGGCCAGGGCAACCCGGAACGGCCCAAGACTCCGGCGGCCCACGAGCAGCGCGGCTCTGCTGGAACAGGAGTCGCTGCAGGGGCTGCCATCGCCGCTGCCTCGTCAGAGCTGCGTCTGAGGGTCGAGGTGCTCCGTGAGCGTGAGGTGGCCATCAAGCAACGTGAGGAGAGACTGGAGAGTGAGTATTCTCCAGTGTGAACGCTGAACTTCCGCGGCATGTTATGTGTGCGCTGAACTTCATAGGATTGGTATAGAAAATAGCCGCCATCGACGCAAAAAACGCAATTGGACACAGGCCCTAATGCAATATTACTATCCTGTAATAGACTGACTCGTGGTCACTTATTCTGATATACCGACAGTCTGCGTAAAAAAATGCCTCCCATCATTTGCTTATTAGACTCTTAAATCTAGGGATAATGTTGGTTTCCTCAACGGTCAATCCGGGTGGTTCTAAAAGCACAACATGTTACCGGTCTAAAAGTAGGTCAGAGGCTGCAGTGCCCACCTGGACTGCTATACTTATCAGCATCCTAAACAGTCTATCAAAATCCTGAGCTACAGAAGGTTCAAGTTGTACTAAGGTTTTGACCGTCTAGATCAGACCACTGCTGAAAAACTGTCCACCGCTATAGAATAAAGTAGTCAGTTCTGCTAGCATCAAATGGAAGTGATTGTTTACATTGATGGGGATCACGAGGTGAGTTGGTGATAAGACTGAGGATACATTCACACTAGACCCTTTTTTCCAGACCGGAGTGCATCGTTGGTTTGGTTATTTTTGATAATGTGTGAATGCCGTCTACCGAGCTTGCAGTGGTCTGGGGTACATTTTGCTCGAACTCCGGTGCGGAATATATTGGTAAATAGAAGCTTGTGTTTGACATTTTGGACTCGGGGACCCAAACTAAAATGTACAATAATGAGACCAGCTGGGGCAGGGCTAATAGGAGTGGCAATGGGGTTTGGTCCAGTTAGACGGACTAAGTGTGAAGGAAACCTGAGACCATTGTTCCAATGAGACCATCAGAATTAATCAATCAAGACAACAAGCGGGAAAAACACAGTTACAGACCGAAACACATGGTGCAAATACAAGTGTCAACAGTGATTGTAGGCCCACAATAGTCCCACTCCTTAATGAAGCAGAGTAGCTGATCAAAAGTTGAGAACTTTAGGACCCTTATAGTGTGTCCTAACCGGACGCGATGCGAGCGAACATTAGCGATAAAACCTGTTTAATTCCATTGTTTTTAATTGGAGTGTCCTGACTGCAAGCGACGCGAGCAACGTGATTCAACGCAACGTTTTAAGAACTTTTGTCGGACACCCAACTCAATAGAAGGGCATATTTAACGCATTCAGTGTAGACAGATAACACTTGCTACAAGAGTCGCTCGCTCGGATCCAGTTAGGTAACGCAGTTAGTGTTTTTTTTTTCTGCATTGCTGTGTGTGTGTGTGTGTGTGTGTGTGTGTGTGTGTGTGTGTGTGTGTGTGTGTGTGTGTGTGTGTGTGTGTGTGTGTGTGTGTGTGTGTGTGTGTGTGTGTGTGTGTGTGTGTGTGTGTGTGTGTGTGTGTGTGTGTGTGTGTGTGTGTGTGTGTGTGTGTGTGTGTGTGTGTGTGTGTGTGTGTGTGTGTGTGTGTGTGTGTGTGTGTGTGTGTGTGTGTGTGTGTGTGTGTGTGTGTGTGTGTGTGTGTGTGTGTGTGTGTGTGTGTGTGTGTGTGTGTGTACCTGCAACATAAATGAATAAAGCTTGCCAATTTCTTGGTTAATGTTTTTAGCAAGTTCTATAATACCTTTTGATTGTTTTGTGTGTATTGTGAAGTGAATAGTTTTAACCTTTTTCTTTTTGTTTTGTTTATGTCTTCAGAAAGAGAGCAAGAGCTCTGCGCTCGTGAGCGGCTTTGTAACGAGAAGATGGCCAGGTATGTCCCGTGAATTTGCTTCAGTGACTTTAAACCAGTTATTCCATATCTCCTAATATATTTTTCAATGGTCAATGGCTTTTTCCTGCATTCAGACATTAAGTTTTGCTATTATGTTTTATTTCTCAGGGCAGAGAACCTACTGAGGACCTATAACCTCAGTAAACAGCAGAGGGCGCACTCTCCTTTCTCCAGGTCTCCAGGTATGGAAGGAAAACGTGTGCCACTGGACCCATTATACTTCAACAACTGACATCGGCCTTATTTTAATGCTCTGATTTTTAAGTCTGTCTCTTACCCTGTGTACATATGTAAATGGAAAAGTTTTTTTAAAATGCTTTTCTACTTGTAAATAAAGGAAACTGGTATATTTTGGTTGGGGGGTACAGCTTTAATTGAGCATACATGCTGGGATTATACAAGTATTGAAAAGCTACATTTCAAATGATGTCCCAATGAAATCATATACATTTTATTCACATCTGGGTATTTCATAAGTGTGGAGTACTAGGTATACATTATCCAAGTGTAAAACTGATTGAAGTGTGCTGTATGACTCGAGCTGACCTGTGCCGTTAAGAATCCATTGTACTAGGTGAGGGTGTCTGTTTTACATCACCAGGTGTAAGCTTTTAATTAACTGGACAAGTGTGGAGAAAATGTCACTGGAAAACTTAGACTGAACATTACATAACATGCCGCAGTGGTTAAAAGAACACTTTTATTCTGTTTTGCGGTCTAGATGGAGAGGAAGAGAATATCTCTCCAGGAAAAAAGAAGGTTCACTTTGCTGGAGAAAGCAAGGAGAACCAGCTTCCAACAAAAGGGAGGGAGAAACCTCAGGATGTGGCACTCCGAAAGAGGCTGCAGGCAGCAAACTTGCGCGCTGAGGCCTTGGGTGAGGTGGAGAGGACCCTTCAGCTCAAGAGCCGGCAGATTCTGGGCATCCGCTAGCCGCGAGTGTCCTCCCGAAACCCAAAGACGACTTTTAATTGCTCGCTCACAATGGCTTCAGTCCTTAATGGATGGGCAGGGTGTGATCACAGTCTGTTTGGAACGCCTGTGAGAAAATCACCATTAACACATCCAGTTGTCTTGTTCATATCGATTCTTTCCCATTCAGCCCCACAACCTCAAGCAACTAACACTGAGAAGATGATCTTGCTGTTACAAAGCAGAGTGGTTTTAGTGTGTCTCAGGATTATGGGGAAAGGATTTGGAAATGTCTTTTATCCTGGAAAGACTGTAAATAGCTCTAAATTATTTCAAGTGCCATAATACATATTTTAGGTTAAACAACTGTGTTTATGAGAGATTTTTTGCCGTAGCTATTATTTAAGTTCAGTGTGTTAGTAAATGTAACATTTTACATTGTTCTCTATGACTGTAATATACATACTAGGTCCTGTTAAGCTATTTGTATGTTAATTGACTGAGAAGAGTTTTGTGTTTGGGGGTGTGGGTGTGTGGTATCTGCTAAGGGCATTTTTAAGACGCACATGTGTTTGATTTATGAGTGTTTTAATGGATGCCAATCCAAACTACTGAAAGGGCCTGAAGTTTTGTTTTAAAATGGAACACTTGATTGCATTTGAAAAGGGAAGTCTTCAGACGTTCTTGGTCCAGGTCTAGTCCCATGTGGTATTATTGACGTTTCTGTGTTCCCTTTTCTTTCGAAACCACATTCTTGTGTTGTCCTTGACTTTCAGTTCAGTTATTTAGAACATTTCCATCATGTGACAATCATTTCATTTTTATTTTTTTTTGTCGTTGGTCCATCTACACACGGCCCACTTGAATTAATGCTAGTGTTGATGATTTATAAGGAAGGGATGATTCATAAGGAGCAAACTTCATTGGGTTAACCTGAATGGGTTTTGAGGTTTTTCTTCATGCATCCAAATAAAAGGCAGCTATAGAAACTAAATCGTTGTCTTCCGATTTTTTGTTTTGTTTTCTAACATTTAGACATTTAATAAGGGCTGAAATGATTTCATAAACCTGGCCCTGTACATGGCTCCCATTTCTTACAGTGGCAGTGGAATATATCCTGGGAAATTGGCTATTTTAAAGCATCTAATGCAAAGGTAGATTAAACAAATTTTGATACCAAATAAGGTTATGTGCTTGAAGTCTTTCTTTAAAGATGAACTTAACCTTCACTTTATTTAACTACAATGATTAACAGTTGGTAAACAAAACTAGACACCCCGGAAAAAATGTTCGTTTGGAGCTACGTGGTCCATTAATATCATTAAATTAAATATATTATTTAAATATTTGAAAGAAAAAAAATACTACAAAACGAATGACGCGCCTTGCTTGACCACCAATCACAGCACGCCAGGGCGTGTCCCTTGTTCCGTGTGGAAAGTTTACCCGGCTCGGGTGCAAAGTTTCAACCCGTCTGCAAACCGATGGGCTTTAGAATATGCTCCCAGGACGTTGTGAATTGCAGGTTATAAAAGCTAGTTGTCGTCGCTTAATTTCTCTATTAAGATAAATCATATTTGAGCTGGAGAGAATGACGATACATTCGTTTTAATTTTAAAGACGCTGTTTAGAACAGCATATCGCTAGCAGGCTGGAAGGCATTTGTCCTGTTTGCTAACGTTAGGTTTTGATTCGCTCTCATTGTTGTGTGGCGACGTATCGTTAGCTAGCACAGTCTAGCTAGCTAATTAGCTAGCGGAGGATTCAAGAGTTCCGCAGCGACAAAATGGCTTGTGAACCCAACCGTGTTCGGTTGCTATGCATGCTGTCACTGACATTTGGGTTTTTTATTGTGGAGGTTGTGGTCAGCCGGATGACCGCATCCCTGGCGATGCTCTCGGACTCATTTCACATGCTATCGGATGTCATAGCGCTTGTGGTGGCTTTGGTCGCTGTCCGCTTTGCGGAGAAGACACAAGCCACAAACAAAAACACGTTCGGATGGATCCGTGCGGAGGTGATGGGGGCCCTTGTCAATGCAGTGTTTCTCACAGCACTGTGTTTTACCATCATCCTGGAGGCCGTTGAGCGTTTCACCGAGCCACACGAGATCGAAAGACCCCATGTTGTCATTGGTGTCGGGGCGGCGGGGCTTCTGGTTAACCTGCTAGGGCTGTGTCTCTTCGGACACGTCGGAGGGGGACATGGCCATTCCCACGGAGGCCACTCTCACGGAAGCAAGAAGAATAAGAGGACGAAATTGTGCAAGTCGGAACGGCCGTCCGGCAGTGGCTGTTCGGGCGAGGAGACCAACAACTTAGTTGGAAATCACAACACCAGTCCGAACGGCGTAAATGCCGACAGACATGGTAAGCTGGTTTCCGTGCTTTTGATTGTAACGTTGCTGAAAGTAGATGCTGTCGTAGTAGCCTACTCTATTGCTTCTATGGTGTTAATGTTTCAGTGGTCACCACAATGATTAACCTTAGATCGCACCTATGTGATTCATTGTTGGCTGTTTTCAAGTCTTCACACCTAGCTTATGTGTCCTAGTGTTGTCACCTTTCCGCTGAAATAAGATATCATCACCAGGCTTTTTGCGCACGCACCCTATTTCTCTTGTGCAACGGGCGCAAAAATTAGAATATTCCTTCAAAGAGGAATTTAGGTGAAGGGCAGATGGAAGCGGGCGACGTAGCCTAGGCTACCTTCTTTAGTTCAGCAGAGTCCAAGTAGAATGCTGTGCATAGCGAGCCCACTGCAAATGTGCTGTGCGTGAATGGCTGCTCTTCTGTCGTTTTGATGTCTAAAATTGTCTTGCCATGTTACCCCCTTTGCCATGCGGAATTGGTGAGCGGAGCCTAGTATGAGAGACAGGTGCTGTCATCTGTTGAGCTGGTTAGAAGAATCTAATCCAGTTGCCAGTTTGTCTGTTGTCAGGAAGCAAGCATGTATTGGGACCCCCCATTCAGAATTAACGACATTACTTTCACGAGATAATGGAAAACGTCAAGGCCTAACATTTGTTGGCAACTAAGCACTGTTGATAGGCAGTTATCAGCCTGTGAAAGAACTGGCCTCAGATAAGATTATAAGCCCTCCAGTCTCTTCCTCTCATTCATCTGTTCTCCACAGTGCTATTGTTCTCAAATGGACTGATTTTCAAAGAGCTGTATGCTGTTAGTTACCTGGAGCCCAATGAATTGACACTCAGGTGATGATGAGCCACTTTCTGCTGTATCACGAATCCTCTGTGACTCATGCTCGTTGATCTCGCATGATTTGGTGGTAAAAGATATGAATGACTGACTCCCGCTGTTCTAAACTCATGACTCGCTTTTTTTTGGCCATGCCAAAGAGAGAAGGAAAAAAAAATACATCCAGAGGCACACTCACAACAGATAGAAATGACTTAATTTGTCACTCTACTCTGAACTGAACTCCCCTATGTGATTTTATTACCTTTTCTGAAGTTTTAGCCCAGACTCTTCTCCTGTCTGTTCAGTCAGTAAATCAAAGGCCCTTGTAATGATGATGATGATGACCAGCTCATCTATCAGCAGAGCCAGCCCAGGCGAGCGAGAGAGAGAGAGAGAGATGTAGCCTAGCTGGCCAGGCCATTAGCACACTAATGAGTTGCTGTAGGCCTACACCCCTCAGCTGATGGCAGGCGCACCTCTGCTGGCTGTGCTGCTGGAGTGCTAGCCCATTAGAGCATGCTTGAGTTGCACTGCCTTCTGCAAAAGCTAGGAGCAGGTAATTGAATGGATTGAGAGTGTGGGGGGCATGTGCACATAGGAGACTGGTAGTTTGGTAAACGGCACAGTGTACCCGCCTTTGATTCATTCTCCCTACCTCTAGCCTATTCTTGAGTGTCATATGTGAAACAAATGGTTAGAGCACACTCTGTTTTTGCACTGATTCATGTCCTCATGTTTGCTGCCTTGTGTGTGTGTGTGTATGTGTGTGTGTGTATGTGTGTGTGATTCATTTCGGTGACTGTTGTGGTTTGTGTGTGTGTGAGACAGGAGAAGGTCATTACGGGGTGTTTTATGACTGTGAGTTTGAGATTGGGGCAGTGAGGCTCGGGGAGTTTTTATGTGAGTCCTCGTGTGTTAATGTGCTGTTCTCTGAGCCACCCTCAGCATAGCCTTCTCATCAATACTCCATTATTCTCAAGAGCTGCGCCATAATGTCTGTCCCCCCTACCCCCCCCCCCCCCCCCCCCCCTGTGCCCGGGCAAGATGTTTGTTTCTCATAGGTGAAGTAATGTAGGCTGGGTTTCAGAGGTGTTGTGAAATGGCAAAAGCAAAAGAGCTCCTCACCAATTCCAGCCCCAGGGTGTTTTTTTGATGGGAAGTGAGCCCAGCTCTTTGTTTCCCGCCCCCTTCTAGTTCTGACTCTCATCCGAAAGACAACAAACTGTCTGGATCCGCTTAAGCGATATGTTGTCGCATTGAGGTAACCATAGGAACAGCTTTTTAATCCAGCTATGAAAGAGCTGGTTTGATATATTATTTCGGTTAAAAAGCACATCAGTTTGTTTTGTGCCCTCTCTGTCCATTCGGGGAAAGTAGTTCGTTCAAGCCAGCTTCTAGGTCGCTATTTAAAGTTTCCTCCATTTTGAACCTTGAACTAAAATGTTATGTCATTGAGAAAACTGTGCTGATTGGTCAGTTTCTCACACGATTCTCACACGGCTAAGGGTGAATCATTTTAGTCATGGCAGCGGATGGGTGGATTCCCTCCTTCCTCCCCTGAAAATGAGTGCTATATTGTAGGCTATACAATATAACTTGTATAGCCTACTAATAATAAGTAGTATGCTAAAGACAATATAAACCTTGGTGTATGTCCTCTGTAATGTTAACTTGGAGGCTATATTTCAGACCCTTTATGCACGTATCTGGATATTTTTGAAAACAGATATTTTTTTTAAAGAATTCTGTCCACACAACATTCATTTAAAATAAAATATCCGTTTAATTGAACTAAAACACTGTTTACTTGTGGACAAAATGCCCAAATACATAAAAAAAAGAAAGAAAAAAAAGTTGTTCAGGTACGTTTATACAGGGTCTGAAAGAGAACAGATCCCTTTTGTGACCTTTTTACCTCTAACCTCTCACCTCTTCTGACCCCTTATTGTGACCTTTTTACCTCTAACCTCTCACCTCTTCTGACCCCTTATTGCAGAGACCTCACGGAAGGACAGCAGGGAGCTGCAGCTGAACGGCAGCACGCCGTACGAGGAGCTGGAGTCGGCCATGGCGGAGGTGGACGACTCGTCAGCGGCGCAGCTCAACATGCGCGGCGTCTTCCTGCACGTGCTTGGCGACGCGCTGGGCTCGGTCATCGTGGTGATCAACGCGCTCATCTTCACCTTCGTGTGGCAGCCGTGCGAGCCCGGCACGCCCTGCGTCAACCCGTGCACGCACGGCCACTGCTCGGACCACCTGCACCTCAACCACACGCTGGTGGGCATCGACGACGGCCTGGACGCCAACGGCAGCCTGCAGATGGGGGGCGGCGGCGGTGCGGAGTACCTCGGGGCGGTGGTGACCCGCGCCGGACCGTGCTGGGTGCTCTACCTGGACCCGGTGCTGTGCGTGACCATGGTGACCATCCTGCTCTACACCACGTACCCGCTGCTGAAGGAGTCGGCGCTCATCCTGCTCCAGACGGTGCCCAAGCAGATCGACGTGAGCCAGCTGAGCGAGCGCCTGCGGGCGCTGGACGGCGTGCTGGCCGTGCACGAGCTGCACATCTGGCAGCTGGCGGGCAGCCGCATCATCGCCACCGCGCACATCAAGTGCCAGGACCCGACCGCCTACATGGACGTGGCCAAGCGCATCAAGGCCTGCTTCCACGACGCCGGGATCCACGCCACCACCGTGCAGCCCGAGTTCGTCACCATGGACTCGGCGTCGCGCGCGTCGCTCTGCGAGCTCTCGTGCCGCACGCAGTGCGCGCCCAAGCTCTGCTGCGGTGCCGCCGAGGAGAACAACGGCAAGAGGCCGGCAGACGGCGGGAACAGCAAGGCGCTCGCCGAGGCCACGGCCACGCTGGAGGTCATCAGCGAGTCGCTGGAGAGCGCGGCCGCCGGGAGCGCGGGGCAGATCCAGGTGTCGCCACGGTCCGAGACTGACCCAGCCGCCGCCGCTGTCGTCGCTGTCGTCGTTGCGAGAGAGGTGGAATCTTCCCTGTGAAGATGCTAAGATGGCAAGAAAGAAAGGGGGAGAGAGAGAAAGAAAGAAAGAAATAAAGGAAGAAAGATGGAAGAACGGGAAAAGATGATGCCTTTGTTAACCTGATGGAGGAACAGGCTCAGTCAGTGTGGAGATTCTTGAAGTCACTCTTGATGACGTTTCTCTACGTTTCACCAAAAAAAACCACTGGAAGGCTGCGAAACGTGTCTGATATCACTCACTCGAGAGAGAGACGGACCTCTTTAGGGAGACCTGAACACACACACACACACAAACACACACGCTCGCTCGCACTCGCACTTGCTCGCACATCTCTCTAGATATGTTTTTTTCTGCCGACGTTTATTTCTGATGAGCTTGAGCTGTGTGTGTGTGTGTGTGTGTGTGTGTGTGTGTGTGTGTTTGTGTGCCGTGCCTCTGCATGCATGTGTTTTTCCGTGTGCACTGCGTTGTGTTGTGATGTGATGATGACGTCAGGTTGGTGTTTAACGTGTGCCAAAGCTTCTTCTCGTGCAACGCGGGGGTGGGGGGGGGGGGTGGGGTGGTGGTAAAGATCCTGCATCTTTTTACGAGCCCCCGCCCAAAACAAAACTCATGCAACTGACTAAAGCACAGATATGCCCACTCCACTTTTCCAGAACTCAGAACTTTCTTTTCTAAAAGTATTTTCCCCTTCAGAATATGCTTGACGCTATCAAGCCTTATCCCTCCCTTATCTCAAGATTGTTTTAAGACACAAAACAAGCTATATTAATAATTTATGTATTTAAGTTATTAGTAACAATCTCTTACTCTTTCTGTAGGCTTTTATATGAATTTAGTTAGAAATATGTTTTGAGCCATGAAATTGGAAAAAAAAATGTATTAGCTTTTTTTCTGTTGACTTTTTCATACACAAACCATACAACTATGCTGTACAGTTTTATTTTTAGTCAAAGAACTGGACATTTCAGAAACACTATCCTGCCTTTCTTTTGTGGATGGTCTTTTTCACAGGACTTCTGATTAAAACAAAGAACCAAGGTCATCATTAGCTACTTGCCTTCCATGGACCGCTGCTTTGATGAAGCACTGGGTAGGTTGCGCTACCACTAAAACTACTGGACATTTTTCTTCTCGGCAAACCTCAGCTGTTCTTTCAGAAACATAAAAAGTGAATTACTCAGATGCCTTGCAAGTCTCGTTGTCACTTGTCTCGTCTATATGTGTAAAGTAAAGAAATGTCTTGTCACATGTTAATTTCATGACTATGCTGGTCTGGAGCGGGGCACTTGGGAAGCATTTGAGTGTAGGTGGAACTGTGTTTTTGAAAATCTACAGGGATTGGTAGTGCACTGGGTGTTAGGGTGGGAGATAAATTGTCCACATTGCTGGAACATTGTAACAACCACTTTGCTTGACCAAACTGAGGTGTGTTTTGCGTAAATCACTAGGCAACAAGGGATCCCAGGTTCACTAACAAGCATTGTCTTCGTTGGAGACTATTTTCCTCTCAGATATCAAAACATAGCAAAGTGGTAATTACTTGGTCTCAACTTTCACCCTTGCGAGGGATTCCAAATATCATTTCAGTTTACTACATTCATTTAATTTCATGTTCCCACAAAAACATGTTCTAGTAATCAGCTGCCCAAGTGTGATGGACATCTATTGGTCACCTACCCCACAGCATTCAGCCAGTGGCTCCTGTAGTCCAGGCTAATAAACTCTTTTCAGTGTGAACCAACAGTCCGCTACTGGACGGCTGATTACTCATTTACTTCTCTGGTGCATGAAGCCTCAAAGAGTCTTGAAACCAGCAGCAGTGTGATCAGGCTCATTTAATGGTTTAGTGGTACCCTGAACGGTACAGTGGCTTCATTCCTTCTCATTCCTCGTGTGGCTGAGTAGTGTTGTTCAGATGGTGGCCGATAGATGCATTGTGGGTAGACATTAAGAGTGAATGTAAGCTATGACGGAAGACCTAAGATCGATGCAGATTGGACCTTTCTCACTTACCCTCTGTTGGTGATCCTTTTTTTTATTATTATTTTGATGTCCCCTCCTAAATCAATGGGATGGCCCGTAACAATTTTTACAAATACTGTCATCTGATATGTTGTTTTATATATATATATATATATATATATATATATATATATATATATATATATATTATATTATATTACATATACCAGTCAATATGTGTCATTGTGAATTAAAGAGGACTGTTTGGTACAGTTGTTAAGTGTACATGTCTTGTTTTCTTAGATGATATTTAACCTGTGATTGTATACCATTTCCTTCACACAGATTTGTGAAAACACATTAGTACATGAAGCTTAACAAAAAAAACTATAGGTTTATTTAGTCACCCAAATCTTCATGGAACATCAATACAGTCTATCTTTAATGTGTTATCTCTGCATATCTTTCACCAAATGTAAGTGTCATACATTGAAACTTAATCTTCAAAGATAGCAGGAATATCTCATAAAGATAGCATGAGCAGTTCAAAGATGACTGTGGTAATATAATGACACACAATGTCGTCAATATCTGCAGTTTCCTAACAACAAAAACAGTTGAGACAATAGCACCTGGTCAGTCTTGGAAACACCAGATCCTTCTGTGTTAGCGACCAGCTTGTTTGGGTCACAAACAGGCTAGCGTTTGGATTGGGCAGCTCCATAGCAGCTAACTGTGCAGGCCAGGTCCAAATATGTGGAAGGGGCTGGCGGTCAGCAGCACTGGGGAGACAGGGCTGTGGGAGAGTGTGTGTGTGTGTGCGCGCGCGTGCTGAGTTCTGGCTTGCTGGTCACGTACACAGGCAGCAGTGATCATGTCTGTATGTTTCCTGTTGTGCTGTGGTGAGCCACGTGGATAACACTAATTACAGCACTATTATAAAGCAGCCATCTTAGTGAGTCACATAATGGACAAGGCTTTGTGTACGTGTGTGCGTGCGTGTATGTGTGTGAGACAGAGAGAGAGCAAGGAATTGTGCTTCTTCACTGTATAATAGATGTATGGGACTTCTCTGTGTGTAGGCTTTTGTATGCGTTTTTTCAGAAAAGCTTTTTGTATATGTCAACTCAAGTGTGTGTGTGTATGTGTGTCCTTGTGTGCTATAAATGTGTGTGTGTTCTTGGCCCTCCCTGGCTGTCCCATGGTCTGACCCCTGCTGTCTGTAAGGCTTTATGTAAGAGGGGCAGTGCTGCATTCCATAGCCCTGAACCCCTCGCTCGGCACTGTCCTACCTCATTACTGTACGCCAGCACACACACAGGCACTGGGGTGTGTGTGTGTGTGTGTGTGGGGGGGGGGGGGTCCCCAGTGTTCATCTGGATAAGTTGAGCTTAGCTTAAAAATACTAAGGCCTAGTTTGGGAGGGGGTTGTTTTATAAATGAATTACAGAACAGAAGAAAGTGGATGTTTGAGTGTAGTTTGAATTACAGTTTGTCACATCTGTATGATAAAAAAGAACAAAAAGGAGTTGAGTGTTTCGAAGCTCTCAGGCTTCTTCAAAACTGAATGTTTTGACATCTGTTTGGATCAAGCAGGTGAAGTGAACAATGTACCTCTACCTGAAACACATGTTCTACACTGCTGTGCTAAACAAAATGACTGCATTGAGAGTTACTTGTCTTTCACATGTGACCGTCATTAAATGTGGGAAAATATAGGGTGATGGAGAGAAATGAAGCATCTTTTCCCTGATTGTAGGCAGACAGTACCCATTAAAGAAAAGTGCAAGGACTATGGCCACTGTGTGGCCTCACCATTTAACTGTACTGCTATTTAAAGTATATATATTTTAAGAGCTTTTTTCCTACAAGACAGTGAAGAGATGGACAGGAGGCGTGTGGGGAGAGAGACGGGGTGGAAATGACCCGGGCCGGACTCGAGCCCGGGTCCCCGTGGGCACTTGGACCCGTATATGGTACGGGCGCTGTAACCAGTTATGCCACAGCACCCCCCAACTGTACTGCTATTTACCTCACATAAAAAAAGTCATTAAGCTGTCTGTGAACAGTTGTTATTGTTAATTATTCATTATTTGTAGTTACCCATTGTTGGGCTCTAAAATGTGAAATAAGCAAAGGCTAAACCTATGATTCATTGAAGCACTTGTTCTAAGAGTGATAATAGTTTAAATTCAGACGTTTTCTGAGGTGGTGCATGTACAGTTGTACAGTCATAGGTTTACATATCCTGGCAGAAGTGGCGAAATATTGGCCAGTTTTTGGAATATGTGACTGAGTGCAGAAAACCTTTCTTTCTCTTATATTATTGAGCCACTTTGGGGAGATCTCAAACCTGTAGTTCATGCAAGACAACCCAAGAATTTGTGTAGCCTGGATGCTTTTTATAAGAAGAGGCATCTCTACCGTCTGAGAAGGTAAAGGTACTCATCCACAACTATCACAAAAGACTGCAAGCCATAACAGATGCTAAATGAGGGCAATACACAGTATTAAAAACTAAGGGGTGAACTGGGTCAACTTCTGGACTGGGATCATGTCATTGTTTTCTTTACTGCTATGTTCTGTTAAATGATTGCACTATTCTGTCATGTCTTATGGTTTCATTCAAATCCCATTAAAGTAAAAGCAATGAGTTTTGCTTGATAAGATGAGTTTGCAGTAGCTGCACACTCATAACATATGCGATAAGGTTCAGTGTGGTCTTGTACCGCTGATACTGAGACTTCTACTGAGTTTGCTTGCTTTGAGTCCTCCTTTCCACATGGCATATTCCCCTGGTCAAGTCTCCTCCTCCCTCATTGTCCATCTCTCTAGCCCAGCTCTGTGGTCAGTCATCCCCGCTAATCAGGGGGACAGATGGTGTCATTCTCTATCTTGCGACAGACCCCCAACACACATGGATCCTGGCAAAGACCCCCCTCCCCCTGGCAACCGATTAACGTTCTCCTATTGTGTGAGTTTGTGTGCGTACATGTGTGCGTGTGTGTGTTTGTGTGTGTCATGTACAATATGTGCAATATCGAGGCTAATGCCTGTCATTTCACATGTGCACACACATTAATCCGACTAAATGTACCGCATAGTGGTACATAATATGACCACCACATGGTGTTGTGTGTACTATTAGATGAAAATGAATCGCGCTTCTCTCCTTATTTTACGGATATTACATGCAGCAGCATGCAGCAATTATGCATAATGCATATTATGATGGGCCTATATCTTGATAATAGTAAATGTGTCCATTTGTCCAATGTGTCATGTAATAGAAAATGTCTTCATATGTTAATGTAATAATACTGTAGGTGTCATATTTTGCAACCTCTCACAATTGAATTCCACTTGACCAGTCGATAATGTGAATACGCACACAACCTGAGTCACTCAAATGAGGCATCGGGAGAAAGGGGACCTTGGGTAAGAGTGGGGGGTGGTGATGCGAGTGCAAGTATCCTCCATCAGCAGAGCGTGACGAGGGGAAGAAGCCTTCCTTAAGTGTCATCCGCCTGGTTTGGCATTGTGCTGAGGCGGCACTTTTAGGCGGAACATGGCTCTGTTGGTTGACACCGTAAATGATGAACAGAAACCTCCGTGTTCACAGGTCGCTTCTGTTATGGGGGTCAGACTTCACAAGCCTGTGACTGTGGGGTTAATCTGTCAACCACCGTTTTATTGTGATGTACAGACAGGAAAGGTGCATTAGAACACAACACTGGTAATAACACACTGGGCCAAACATGACAAACGAGCCAAACGTGTTACACACAACACACAAGTATGCTTATACTGTATATCCGTACACGTCCACACGTATAGACTTGTAATACAGCATTTATACCCTTAGGCAAATATTTCAGATCAGTAGGTTCTCATGTCTTAGTGTTTAACTGTACTGTTGAAAGTGTTATGAATGAGTACTGTTTCTGTCATAGGTCAGGGGTCATCTGATGGATTAGTTTTACAGTGAGAAAGGAGAAGGGGGGGAAATGACGATGAAAGGGAATGACAATGGACATACAGTACATTGTATCAAAGTGTAATTTCTTCAGTGTTGTCCCAGGACAATATAAAATAAAATATTTGTAGAAATGTGAGGGGTGTACTCACTTCTGTGAGATACTGTATCCATAGATATATATATATATATATACGACTGTATCCCTATTAATTTTATAATTCCAACCCCCTCTCTCCCTTAACAAAGTAGGATCACATGACAAGGCTATAGCCAGAGGAGGCTGCGCCTGTCGGAGGGGGATTATGGGGGATGGAATGTTCAGTGATGGTCCTGTGGAGCAATGCTGTATTCTCCTCAGAGATATGAATGTCACAAAGTTATAGTTGGCCCACCTAAGCAATTAACATTTCAAGTGTTCTTAAGTAAAGTTTTAAGTTATCTTGCTACTAGTATTTATGATGGATAGTACTATCTCTGATCCCCAGACCAATGATGACTTTAGGCGCATATTGTAAATTGCTATATTGTGCATGCAAGATGAAAATTAGGCTTGTAAATTATAAAGTATCTAGACAGTGTCTAGACAGTTTATACAAAGCAGAACATTATTTTGTGTTTCACTCAAAATTGTCTCACAATACAAATACAATACAATACAATTCAAATCATTTTAATTTCACTCACTTTCACTCACACGCTGTTTTTCATCCAGGGGTCTCTTTGACCTTGATGTGTGAATAGCATGCCAATGATTAATTCTACACTAATTTGGATACAAATGTCAAAGTAAAGTGTGTGTGTGTGTGTGTGTGTGTGTGTGTGTGTGTCAGAGAGAGAGAGCGAGAGAGAGGGAGAGCAGAGATGGAGGGAGGGTGTGAGGAGAACGGAAACAGTGTTACGGAGGAGTTAATGTTCTACACTCTGCTCTCACTGTATGGTTCAGTCCCCAGTCAGACTTTGATCAGCAGGTTCTTGGGAGTCCAGCAAGCCACACGGAATGCCTCCACTGATAAATCAACTACCAAGTTGACTCCAAAAGCTGATTAATGTGACATACTTTAAGTTCATGCTCTGTGTTATATAACTCATTTCGAGGTGATGAGGAAAGGCCAGTGAACCAACTTAGTCCCCTATGCTATGTAAAAGTTATGTCTTCAATGTAATAATAAGTAAAATTATTACATTATGCAAATTATTACATTAATAATAAAAAATCCTTCCATTTCTATTACTGATTGCTCATATTAGCAAATTGTAAATGCTGTTTCCAAAGCTCTTTTGCCATTTTATTGTCTATATTTTCCTAAATTAATTTATATTTTTGTCTGTGTGAAATGTTTATTTAATTTTTTATTCTGGGTCGCAAATAACTAAATTTAAGAGCAAATGTTTTAATGTACAATTAGACTGTATTGCTGCCCTGTTTAGTGGTATTCAGTTCTACAGAGTCATATCATGAGCCTTTGCCTCAGACATCCATGTGCCTTAATGTTACCCCAAAGTTGCCCCAGTCTGGGGTTTTATACATATCTTATCGACTGCACTTCTTAATCATTCTTTCCAGTTCCACAAGATTATGAAGTTACTAAATATAGCCAAACCTCACGATTTTTAAACATTATTTCAGCTAGATTACACATCAGTCTGAAAAGCTCTCAGTGAACCTGAGGCTATATGTAAAAGCCATCTGCCAATTTGAGCGGCATCGAGAGACGGAGCCCTGGAATGTCGGGAGAGTCCAAAGCTCCTGCTCGGAGCCAGGTTACTCGACCTTGGTCTTAAACAACAATGTCCCGGCGAACGTGGCTCCATTGTCAGTCTGTGGAGACTGCTGGGCTGGCGTAGTACTGGGCACATTCCTGGCGTCTGGCTCCACAAAGGGGCAAAGCAGGCTGGGCCGTCCCTAAGCCTGGGATGAATAGAACGACCAGAAAGTCTCTGGCAATGGAGGGGAGACCAGCCAAGGCAGTTGCGTAGAGAAAACATATCAATATAATGATTAAAGGTTTTGTTTCTCATTTACAGCTGCCAAACGTGCCAAATAAGTGAACTGTTAGTGAGTGCATAGCCATAGTAATAAAATAACCTTTAGATTCGGGTGAATAAAACAGGAAATCAAATCTGTCAAACTCCTATGCATGACAAATCAAGCATTTCTGTAATGCAGGTGGTCTATGGTGAACCAGATTTGTGAGTTTGATGTATGTTTGTTGGCTTGTTTGTTTTGCTTGCCTGTTGGTTGGTTTGTTTGTTTGTTTGTTTGTTTGTTTGTTTGTTTGAGATGACCTACTAGGGGTGTCATGAAAGTGGCTGACTTGTATCAGAAATAGGATTCCTGCATTAAAATATCCTCCTCCCTCTCCCTCCCTATCTGGACTGTGAAAAAACTACGCTCAGTGAAGGAACACCAGCAAATGGGACAAAATGGATTGACGAAATGTAGCACAGGACACCCAAACTGGATATCCACAGACAAACTGTCTCCCTGCGTTGGCGAAATGCTAGCCGAGTCTGGCATTGATCCAATCAGGGTCGGTGCCAGAGCGAGCTGCTTCTTAGCAGGATGAACCCAGTGTGCTGGAGACCAGTGGAGGGTATAAGTATAAGTATAAGTATCTTTTGATCCCGTGAGAGAAATTTGGTCTCTGCATTTATCCCAATCCGTGACTTAGTGAATCACACTTAGCACACAGTGAACACACAGTGAGGTGAAGCACACACTAATCCCGGCGCTGTGAGCTGCCTGCGTCAACAGCGGCGCTTGGGGAGAAGTGAGGGGTTATAGGTGCCTTGCTCAAGGGCACTTCAGCCGATCTTACTGGTCGGGGTTCGAACCCTCCGGTTACAAGTCCGAAGCGCTAACCAGTAGGCCACGGCTGCGGCCACGGTAGTCCTGGCTCTCCACTATGCCACTTCACAAAACCTACAGAGTGCCCCAGAGATCATACGGTAGGAAGATTATAATCCATATTAGAGCTGGTTCCACTGAGGTTCCTTGTCATAGAGCTTTGCTGGGTTCAGCAATAAGAGGGCAATTGACTTTAGAAGCTTAGACTCCAACCAGATTCATTTCACTTCCATGTGACTGTGTGGCCAGCAAGCATTTGTGCACTTAGAATCCAATGAGTAAATCCAAGTCCATAATTGTATAAAATACTACAACTGACTTAGACTAATAGGCCCAGCATCTTGCTTACAAATGTGCACTGATAAACTGTTTGATCTTAAATAATCACCTCATAATCACCTCACTAATGTTTTCTTCATATTAATCCAAAGGGGGGTGTTTGCCCTAAGACAAAGGTAATACCCACAGGGCCTAATACTCATTGTTGAGGTGAAATGTGATTTTGTGTCTTACGGAGTCAACCATACTCATGGCCTACTTTTTAGCGCAGATAATCTGAGCTTTGTTGACTCAAGGGATTTTTGAATGTAATTTGGGACTTTTTGTTTTCCTTCTTGTTAACACTTCCCAGCCTTTGACAAACAGTGACATTCTTTCCAAATCAAATATTAATACACTGTAGTCACATTTTCTCACATTTCCCATTACACCATTAGTTGCAACTTCTTTGTTTTTTCTTTTTTTATGAAAAAGGTCAACAAAAAGAAGTAATGTGGTGCTTGAAATTGTTAAACCTCTCTCCAGACAAAAGTATTGGGATATTTATATCTATCCTATAACTGTTTAGAATGACACGTCATAAAAGTTCATGTTGAATGGCCAGGTGTCCTGATACTTTTGTTCATAATAGTGACCTGACCTGACACAAATATGGATCCACCCCATCTAAAGATGACAGCCACCCTAGACCCCACTCAGGGGTGTAGTGGTAAAAAACGAGGTGGATAAACTATAAATTCTGTGATCAAGCGGACCACAACATGGTCACTGGTAAGGTGGAGGACCACGGCATACCAATGTATTAGAGCCTGATAATATCAGCCGATATTATGGCGATATTATCAGCCGATATGAGCTATTTGGCAATCTATCGAAGGCACCCATTGTGCGAAGTCACCCATTGTGTTTCTATGTTTTCTTCCCTATTACGCTTATGTCATTGAAGTCAATGGCAGCCCATAGAACCGTCTGGTAAAAAGTTGTGAAATTTGGCACACTAATTGGGCACAGTGCCATGATTAATTTCACCAAGTTTCATGTCGGCACCTTGAGCGCTCTAGCGCCACCAACAGGCCAAAGTTGGACATGCGTTCATGCACGTAACTTCTAACCCATTGACCCGATTGTCAAAAATGAGGTATCGTTGGAACCCTATTTCAATATATTTCTGCACAGAACCACTTGCGTCAAGCTGGGTCATGGTTGCAGCATGGTTTGAGCCATGCCTGAGGCACGGATATGATGGAGGCAGTGTGGCTGCTCTAACCTGTTAACATGGGTGCTGAATGAGGGTGCCCAATAGGACAAGGCCTATGAGCAGAAATGGGGGGGGGGGGGCAATTGGCCAATTTGTCCTCACTTTTAGACACAACCTGTTCGCCTTTTCAGAGTCTGGTTGGTGATCTCCCTATTTCTGATACTTTATAGAACACATGTAGCCTCCATTTAGGCTACCCTTTTAAACACAAATGATGATTATCGACTGGTCTTTTCAATGTATTTCTGCACAGAACCGCTCGCATCGAGCAGAAAAAAAGCCCTCCCTGAAAGACCTGAAAGACCCGATGCCCTATTATTGGGGGCCTAGCACTGAAGGTGTAAGAAGGTGTGTTTCTATGTTTTCTTATGATTATACTTTCTTCTGTAAGTCACCGTCTGGTAAAAAAATTGTGAAATTTGGCACAGTGATTGGAGACAATCCCATGATTCATTTCACAGGGAGGATGTGGGTCCTTAAAAAGTCTTAAAATCACTTTTCCTAAAAATAAAGAATTAAAAAGTATTACAGTTTTTCTCAATTGCTAAAACACAGCTGTCAGGAGCACTATATCTCTGAGTCATTGGCACACACATACACAAACACAAACACACACACACACACACACACACACATAAATAACACACTGGCCAACATGCCGTAACATACCAGAATCAACAATCTATGCATACAGTACTTACGTACACGTGCAGGGAACACACACTTGTGCAACTGTTTGTGCAAACTGTTATTGTTGCATGGAACAGATAACACATTGTTTTGTATTGCTTATGATGGATTATGATTTGATTGCAGTGATACAGTTACCGAAACAAACCTTTGGGTGAGAGTGAACATGGCCAGGAGCCAAAAGATTCTATGGAGAGTCCTGTTTGTGTCAGGTCAATGGGTTTCATGAATGCACCTTATCTGTTTGAGATCACCTTGATAGTCCATCAGCAATAAACATTAAATCAAACTTCCAGTGCACTCAATACTCTTGATATACTATTTTATAGACTGAATTCTGCAATATGTTTCTTTTCTAAGCTATTTTAGTGAGTTGCTGTTCACATATCCTGACAGGCTACATGATGCATACTTGCAGGTGTAATTCTTATAGAAGGAGAGGAGCTATGCAAGTCATTGTTTCTGTTGCAGCTTTCTTGCAGGGTGGCAGATGTCCCTGAGCCCTAGACTATTGAAGAACTCCATGCTCTCAATAATTTAGCAGTTCCCTACACAGTCTCACCACACCCACCTAACAAAGTGTTGTGTGTCACTGTTGATGTGAAATGGCAGTGTGAGGGGAACACAATGGCAGAAGCACTGAGCATTGTCACTGTGAGAGGCTTGTAAAAGCTGACTGAGCTAAGTTCTATCATCTCAGTGTCTGACAAGAACAAGCATTCAGCTGGTAACACAAAAAGCTACATGTTTGAAAGGCTTGTGAACATGCATTGATTCTGCTGTGCTTGCCGTTTCAACAGCTACTAAAAATAACCACCTTTGGCCTTGACAAACTACACAAGTTAATTACAAAATGAAATCAAGGACTTATAAATGAATGTTTTATTAAAACCACATGACCATAGGATCATTTCCTTTTCTTTTAACACGAGTTGGTGTTGCAACACCCTATCAAAACAAGGAAATATGACATGGTTTCCCTTGGGATTGCGTCACGCTGCGCGACTGCAAAGCCACAATGCCGGCTTTGTCCGTTTTAGAGGAAAGGGAAGACCTGCCTTTATGTCATGTGTCATCTCCTTCATTAGTCCTCTCGCAGCCCGATTTCACTATCACGTATTCCGTATCGCCATGGCAATCGCACAAATGTCAGCGCGGCCCTGGCAGAGCCATAGAGAGACTATCTCTATGGCTCTGGGCCCTGGTAGCGGTTGCCAGGAAGCGTGACACAGGCTATGCGCCAGTCAGCGTCACACAAGCGGGCAATAAACAATTACATCGGACCTCAGTGAACCAAGGGGGCCTCTTCTCAAACAAACAGTGGTGTTAAAAATAATCTAAGAGGTGCAGATTGTGAGCTCAATTTTTACTCAGTTACTCAGTTTACTCAGTTACAGTTCTATCATGAGACATTCATGGGGTTGGGACAACTTCTTCATGTTCTATAGCCTAACAGTTCATATTTATGATTATTGGGGGGTTGTATTGACTGGTTTTGATTATGGGGGGAGGGGGGTTTACAATGCTATACCTTAACTCTATATCTTATGGAAGGTAAGTGTTGGACTAGTGTTGGAAGTGTCTTTTGTGCAACTATCTGTGATATTTGTTCAAGCATTTTTCTAAGGGTTGTCTAAATATGAGACTTTCTGGTTAGCAGACGTGTGTCCATGTCGTGTTAAAATCCATCAGCGGCCCACAGATCACATGGCTGCATACACAGGGCATTGTGTATGCCTGTGCAGAATTGGGTTGACTGTCTTGTAATGAAATATTTTGAAGGGCTGTAAAGGGGGGAAATTGCAGTAAGGGAAAAGAAAACATTCACAGAGGATATACTATACAATATATGGGTCATTTTATTGCTTCATTTCATAACTTGCTCTCTCTCTCTCTCTCTCTCTTCTCTCTCTCTTCCTGACATGGTGAATTCAGACTGGGGCACTGGCCTTGGCTCCAGGGTCTCTGTGAAGAAACTAAACAGACAGATGGGGTAAGAGAGAGAGGGCAGCACAGAGAAGGGCAACAAGCTGTGATGCAGATTCAAGCACCTGATGACAAACTCTCCCATCTGCCCATTTTCAGACGACGAGTGTTGTGGAGGGACGTTTGATCACTTAAAGGAAAACTTCCGCAATTATTCACATAGATTTCTCGAGGTCACCAAGTACTGTCGGTACGAAAATAAAAAAAACGGTGCTTCCTAGCCCAACTTGCTGCAGACATTGTCTGTTCTATAACAGTTCATATTTATTGTTATTGGGGGGTTGTATATTGACTGGTATTGATTATACAATAGACTGTCATAACTATTAGAAATTCTGTACTCTTTTGTGCAACTATCTGTGATATTTTTTCAAACATTTTTAAGTATAGTATAACAGATAGAGCAGCCAGGCAGCAAATAGTTGAAATAGTTCAACGCCCTTCGACCACAAATAGGAGGCCTTTCCGTTACAGTGGCCATGTTACTTTAGTCACCTGGTTTGCAGATAAGTATTACCTGGAGTGGGAGATATGGGGAGAAAACAAACCAATACAATACTGAGCCCTGCCCTGCACCTGCGTCTGTGTGTTTGTGTGTGTGTGTGTGTGTGTGTGATTGTGTGAGATTACACTCATACCGCAGGCTACTCTGGGTAGGGAAATCTACTCTGCTTACAGGAATAGCATAGCACTAATTCACTACATTTGGACATGTGGCAAAAACAAAAAAAACACTGTCCATAGAGCTATCCATAAATTACAGGAACGTCTGTCTGTCTGTGTCTATTATTCGCATATCTCTCAAACTGTTCCTCAGATTGATTTCAAACGTGTCAGGTGTTTTGTTATGGGCACCAATAAGTGCAGTGCCAAGTTTGACGTTGTTTGGATAAGTAATGCAAAGGATATCATTAAATATATCGCTAAAAGAAGCAGACGTTGACTTTCTTCGCTCTAGCCACTCCCCCTCTCACAAAGTGCAGGGCCAGAGACAGAGACAGAGAGGGTAAGTAAAGTTTTGGCAGCACTGAATCAGGGCACAGCGCGGGTCAAGATGCAAGATATTTGGATGATTATCATGTCTGACCTCAATAATAAAGATTAGATTAGATTAGATTAGATTCAACTAATCTAATCATAATTATTGTAAAAAATAAAGACTCCCTGTATGCAGTATGCTTGCATAAAATGGTTTCCACGGATTTTGCAACACCATGCCAACAAACATGTGTATAGGCTATGCAGTGGCTATTCAAAATGACGTAAACATGATGTGCAATAAATTGACACTTCGAATAGCCCAGGCTATGTTGGACTTGAGACTTTGAATAAACAAACGATAATTACGACTGCAAGGTCCTAAATCGAAATGATCGAATTTAAGGACATTTTAGAATGCCACACAGCTAGACAACGAGTGGCAGACAGAGCGACATGTCACTTATGCCATCAAAGACTTTTTTTGAGTCACATCGTTGCAAATTTTATACGATGATGCATCATTCTACAAAATGGTTTGTCTTCTCTATCATAAAGTTATTCAATAAGCTTAACAATAAACATAGCCTTAACCCAAAACAGCTGTTAGGCTTATATCATTTTGATCTGTAAAAATGTCACATGCCTAAATTCTTCTTACTGCACATCAAATATAGGCGAATATATTATTATTCAGTATTCATTATTGAATGCTTAGCTCGAATTATGTTTTTCCCTATCATCCTATATTTAAAGTAGACGTACCTGTGGGCCTACGGGTTTTCTACAGGAATGGCATGTTTGAACGGGCACTGCACTATTGTTTAACTAGATGTACCGCAGAGCGGTACAAAATATGACCGCCGCCCAGTCCAGCAGATTTTTGCCACAAAAATAAGTCACGCTAGTCAAATTGTGTTAATTTCCTACTTTGTTCCTTTTTTGTGTGTTTGTAATTGAGTGTGTGCAGAGTGTGTGGTTGTTTTTGTGTATATGTGTTTTGTGTGTGTTTTTGTGTGTGTGTGTGTGTGTGTGCTTGTGTTTGTGTATGTAGGTGTGTTTGTATTGGTGCATGTGTGTGTGTGTTTATGTGTTTGTGTGCATGTGTGTGTGCGTGTTTGTGCGTGTCGTGTGTGTGCATGTATGTGTGTGTGCATGTGTAGTGTGTGTGTATTTACGTGTCTTTGTGTGTGTGTGTGTGTGTCAAATCAGGGAACCACCTACTCTTTGCGATAAGTGCCATGGGATCTTTAACAACCGTGGTGAGTCAGGACCTCAATTTACCATTCATGCAAAGGAAAACATCTCCTGCAGTACAGTGTCCCTGTCACTGCAATAGGACATTGGGATTGATATTTGTTTGGTGGCTTTTGTCCACAGGGAAGAGTGCCACCTACTGGCCAGCCACCAACACCACTTCCAGCAGGAACCTACTCTTCCAAGGAGGTTTCTTATCCAAGTACTAACTAAGCCTGCTTAGCTTCAGTAATTCAGCAAAGTCAGGGTATCTGCTGGTCTTCTACTGGCTAAAAACAAAAGGTGAAAGGCATATATGATTCTAACTGTCTCACTGAATTGCATTATACACACTCAATTCTCACTGGTATCTGCTAGACCACAAGTACCAAAACATGATTAGTTCATAGATTTCACATGTAAAATACATTTTATACAACCCCACCCCCATCTTGCCTGTTCATAATTCTGAGAAATTCTTGAATTGTGTGCATGTGTGCGTGTGTGTGTTTATGTGTGTGTGTGTGTGTGTGTGTGTGTGCGTGCATGTGCTTGTGGGTGTGCCTGTGTGTGCATGTGCATGCGAACATATGTCTACTGTGTGTGTATGTGCACTGTAAAACCTGAGAAGTTGATTAAACTCAAATAATTTAAGGAAACAGATTGCCTTGAATCATTTGAGTTTGGTAACTTAAGTAGGTCAAGTTAAGTTAAACTCAAATAATTTGAGAAAACCAGTTGCCTTAAACCATTTAAGTTGAATAGCAGAGTTATCACTACTTGTGTATTTTGCTTTATGTTAACTTCTATGTTGATTTATGTTCACTTCTACCATTTAAGTGATTACTACTCAGAACTTCCACTTTACTACTCAATCTATTTGAGGAAACAGATTGCCTTAAACTATTTGAGGTATTCCAACTTATGAAAGTTATTTGACAGGAGACACTGATCAATGACATTGTTTTATTGAAATTATTTGAACATTTGTGCCATACACTTCCAAAAGCTTCACTAGCTGAAAAAAATAAAATAAAATAAAAATAAAATAAAACAGATTCACAAAAACATAGGTTACTAACCATCAGTTTTTTCCTCTATAAACATTTTAAAATTATTTCAACATTTATTCCATATACCTCAAAAGTGTGTGTGTGAAATTGCATGTGTGAAAGAGGGTTTGTTTATGTGTGCGTGTGAAAAAGGGACAGAGATGGAGAGGAAGAAAGAGGAAGAGTGTATAACCTACACAAAAAGCCTGAGAAAAAAGAAAGAAATATTTAAAAGGGGGTGTGTGACAGACGCAGAGAGACTGCTGAGTGTATAGCTGTGTGTTTGATAGACAAAGTGAGTGTGTGTGTGTGCGCGTGCGTGAGTATGCGTGTGTGCATGTGTGTGTGCATGTGCATGCACACGTGTGAGTGAGAGAGTATGTTTGATTGTGCATGAGATTTGAGTGTGCTTGTCAGTGTGTGTGCAAGACTGAGTGAAAGAGTGTGTGTGTGTGTGTACGCTTGTCAGTGTGTGTGCTACAGAAAAGTGTGTGAAAGACAGACGAGTGTGTGCACAACAGTGTATACATCAACGCAACTTCACAAGATTTTAAGTCTTCTGATGCCCTGTCTAAACATTGAGTTCTAACTCATTCTTAAGTGACAACAATTTGGGCTTAATCTGTCTCCTTCCATCATCTAAATTCATCAGAACGATCTGAATGAATTCAAAGAATCCTTTCAAATTTTCTGGGCATTCCAGGTGAAGAGCATAAATCAGGCCAAATAAAATAACAAGTGCATCTGCCCAATATCGGTGAAATAGAACAACCTGATCCTCCAGAATGACAGCCACATGTTGCGGGCTAAAGGGAACTGCTGAGGCATTCTCATCTGTAACGGCCAGAAGTGCGACTGCTCCTCTTTGGTCTTCGTCAAAGTCTGCTTACTAAAAATACATGAGAGAAATGCAAGACAATGCAAAGAATTATTGCCATGTGAGTGTATACAAAAAAGAGACATCATGAGAGTGTAGGGAGGTGTGTGTTTGTGTGTGTGTAAGATTGTGTGTATGCTGTTTCAAGGAGTCAAAAAGGGGGTGGGGTGGGGGGTTGCAGCATGATTGTTCGAGAAGGAAATAGGCCGCAAGCTAGAGGGCCTTACCGTGCACCCCCGCATAATCCAACGAAACCATTTTTTTTTTAAAGGCCCGACATGCTGAACATGAATTAGAATGTTTACATTGAAAATGTTGGGTTGCACTACCTGTTTCAGGCCCATGAATAGATTTACATTGAAAATCAATGCATGACTCTCCCATGACCTAGGGAAAGGTGTGACATCTGTCTTTGCATGTTTAATCACATCTAGAGGACCCAAGCTTTCAGAAAATGTATGGTTTTCACAAGGCAAATCAAGTAGAAAGACTTTACATTTTGGTCTTTATATTTAGGGAAAGCCAAGTAACAACTCAAACCATAGAATTACTAAAAGCACGTGTCCTGTAGATAGATTAAATATGCAAAGACAGATGTCACATCTTCATGGAGAGTCATGTTCCTGTAATGCATTTCCAATATATTCCAATGTATTGCAACGCATTGACCACCTAAAACAGGTAGTGCAACCAAAAATTTTTCAATATGAACATTCTAATTCATGTTCAGCATGGTCGGACTTTTCAAAAAAAGATAGTTACGTTGGATTATGCGGGGGGTGCACGGTAAGGCCCCCTAGCTCGCGGCCTAGAAGGACAAGTTACGACGATGACATTAAAGCGAGAGTTCTGAAACTGTTGTGAGTAAATGAATGAATGAATGAATGAATGAATATGGTACATACAGCTCCTGAAGATATCAGATGCATCCTCTTTCAGATACAGTGCCAAACCAAAAAGGACCGCCCTCCTTGTTGCCTGGACGTCGTTCTTATCCTGTTGAGTTTTGGGACATGGACAAAGTTTGTGAGGTCTGCGACTATATACAACACAGTATTGTGTAACAACACATTCATGTTGCTTACCTGTCTACTGTAGTCTAACAGAAGAGCAACCATTTTCTGCCCAAAGGTTCCAGATTGTTTCTGCTTGTACAGCGTCAGGAGGTGTGGCGTGTATCTATCCAGCGATGCAAAAAAACTGAATGGGAGGTTCTGATTGGTAATACGGTGAAACTCCTTGTAAAGCTGTGAAAAGAACATCAAACAAATAAAACATTAATTTTGAGAATGTCTGTGTAAAAGTGTTTGAACATATTCTACCCTATAACTATCCATCAGCTTTTTGTATCAATATATAAAAGTAGAGTACACATTTGATGTAAATGAGCAGTCTTTGAATGGGCAGGGGACAATTTGCTTTTGGTTTTAAATGTCTACCAAGATGAAGAAACATGTCCCTTTCAACAAATGGCTGCCTAAATGCACGAAGTGGGCATTTGAAAGCCCTTCTATTGACAAGTTCTTAACGGTCTGACCTAGGCGCCGCATCGTGCACATGAGACATGTGCACTTTTAATTAATTGTATCTTTTGAATGAACAAATGCAATTGTGATAAGGGCATGGCAATGGACATATTGTGGAGTGCTGGCCATGCAATAGTCTGTAATGGCTCGTTAACCGCACTTTGCCAGCAGTTGAAAACTCACATAGCTTACATTTCCACATTTTGTGAGCACCTGCTCCTGAGATAATGCTATAAGCTAACTTAATAAGAGTCCATCATGTTTTTGCTATCGATAATTATGTAGAATTCTAGCTAACAACCATGCTCAACAAGGACATGGTGCCACTGGGCTATTGATAATGGTATCAAGCATGACATCCCTACTAAAACCACCCACAACAAAAGGCTTTTGAATTATTAAAAAAATCGCTAGCTAGGTAACTTTTAGGCTCAACACGTGTCGCTAGTAGAGGCTATTCATTCAGCCCAACTAGCTAGCTAGCCACACTACCAAACAAATAAAAAACTACAGCAACAAAAACAAGATAATAGTTTCTCACGATCTGTAGGGAAATTAACGTCAACTTGAAAGGGTAATGGACACGGGGAGTAGTGAAAACGAGACAGGAGACACACAAACCTTTGAAATGGAAGCATCTGTGTATGTTACGTGGTCGCGGGATGATCTTTCTTCGGGTTCGTCCCGCTATGAGGAGAGCCGTTGATGTTGAAAGTGGATGCTGCTTGGCCGTCGATGCCGGATAGTCGAGAAGATGGTAGCAGACACCCGTAGCAAAGTCTTACAACACACAAGACCCACTTCCGATTTACACTCTTTCTTATGAGAATGACATTTTAAGACTAAGTCTGATTCTCTCTTAAGATTTTCTGCAAAGGGTTAGTGCTAAACGCCTAACTAATGATCTGCCTCACTAGTCAGTCACCGCGCTCTGTCCTCGTCGAGATCTGCGATCCCATTGGCTGTTGACTTATGCTGCTAACTTTTCATCTTAAACTCTTTTTTTCACCATGGAATCGACTCAATGCTATTAATTTACTCCAACTCGAAAAATGATTAATTATCATGCCAACTTATTTTTTTTAAGTTATTATAACTTCAAACCAAAATTGAGTTCACTACACTTTTAATACTTAAGTCATGTAAACTTTCTGCTGTTTTTAAGTGATGTTAACTTAAATCTTTTGTTGAGATGGATCATTGGGTTTTACAGTGTGTCATAGGTATGATTACTGTGAATATATGTGTGTGTGTGAATATCTGTTTATGCACATGTGTGTATATGGAATGGGTTAACATGACCCCTGGAGGCAAACATACCAAAAATGACCAAAAATACGCAAAAATTGGTCATCCTAGGCCCTACGGTTCTCAAGATATTCACAGAAAACTGTTGGTGTACGGTCACTAAATGTACACATAAATTAATTTATTGTATGGCCCCCCATGAACAAAAGTCCCGAAACTTGGCATGCATTCATAGGGTGTCATATTGATCCTACACTTTTAATTTCGTGCAGTTTTGACCATGTCAGCCAGAGATATTGTGATTTCAACACCTAATTTTTTGCTTTTTAATTTTTAACTAGGTGCGCTATACATGAAATGAGTGGTTATGGAATAAGTTGGCATGGCCCCTTAAGATCAACATACAAAAAAAAGGTGGTCCTCCTAAACCCTACGGTTCTCAAGATATTCACAGAAAACTGTGTCCGCCCTACCCTCCTTTCGGGGGGTCCAGTCCAGCGGGTGGGGGGGGCTACAGATCAAAACGAAAAACAATGGTTCCATGCTATCCTTGTGGGGCTACATGCCCACCAAGTTTCGTGCACCCCGGTCTTTCAGTGCAGTCCCGGGAATCCTTGACAGAAAACTGGCCATGCAAAAAAAAAAAAAAAAATCTGACTAGCTGTGGATAGTGTGGAATGTTCAAGTAATAACACAATCACACAATGACACAATGCCATAAAATATGCCAGTTTTTAGGACACAGAATAATAGTTGCGTTACCCCCAACACTGACAATAACGTAGACAGCAAATTAAGATATTTTTTTGTTTTGTGGAGCAGCCCCGTAGGCTATCAAAAGCAGATTTCGATTTTCGTTACCACCGTGTAGTCAAGCCTTAAGCCATACCCAAGTAGCCTAAATCGAGGTAATGTTTAATTATGCATGATTTATTTTGTTATTGAATTCATAGGCTGGGATTCCTCTCGGCAACAATTATGTTTAACGGTAGCCTCCTGCTTTTTCAGAAGGGGTGGCAGGCAGGCTACTGACAGAGCGATTTACAGTGGCAGAGCGACGCACAGTGGCTGAAAGTGGTACTAAAGTTTCACGCAGCTTCACACCGCGTAATGCGCGACTGAAGTGTCCATTTAAAAGCAACGCCCACAACGCTTTGCAGCGGTCATAATTACACAGACACACAAGCATTCTTTCCTCTCAAGCACATACTAACAAAGGAGGATCTAATAAATAATAAATAAAATACCGGTGGAAAAGTTCAGAACCAATGAAGACACTTTGAAATGAAAATTAAAATGGACTTTAGCGTAATGTTCAACAAAAAGTCGGCGTTACGTAAAATGTTTTTTTTTTTTTTTGAGGCGAATGTTTGCTTTAGAGATGTGTTTATGACATTTTGAATGTTTTGTGTCGATTTGCTGGAGATTTGAGGCATTTTGCATTTTGTGTGAGCAGTTGTGGGTTTTGTGTGTAGAGGTCTGAAAAATAGACATAGAGTTTTGAAAATGTGTGTAAACAGTTGTAAAAAACTGTAATCAATGAGTCTTAAAGTCCCCTCCTGTTGCATCCTGCACATTTATGTAACATGAATGCTGACAGCCTTAGTCTTGTGATCGCCGTGGAGTGTGTTTTTGTGTGTGTTAAGTGTGTGTGTGTGTGTGTGTGTGTGTGTGTGTGTGTGTGTCTGTGCACGTGTTATCCACTCATATGGAGAATGAGCCCATAAAATACAGTGAACCTGCTGCAGCTCTCATTGCCAATGAGCTCATGCTCTGGATGGCAGGGTGGAGAGCCTGTCCCTACTGTTGAAATCAGACCTTGGGCAAAGGCCAATGCAAAAAGGGATGTCAGCAAATGTGTTGGGCCCTGCTACTTGCTACTATGTGTGTGTGTGTGTATGAGTTCACACGCACGTGATCGCACTTTGTCAAGATTCCCTTGACCATAACTGTTGTTTCCTTCCCTTACGCGTGACAGGCATTTGAAATCCCCTATTGGAAAATCTTGGTTATGATTACCTCTGTCTCACTTCCGCCGTAACCCCACTGGTATGTCTGTTTTGGTATAAGGTCCCATGTCAGCGACACTGATGTTCGGAAAAAAAACTACTCTGAGCTTTCCTCGCAATTTAGTATGTAGGCATTTGTTACACTGTGTGAATGGCTTTGATCACTTGGGGAGAAAGCAGAGAATTCTCAGCAATCATGTGATTTGTGACTGTAAGGTGGACGGGTCACTACTATGATGTTCCATGTAATGTCTTGCCATGGGATAGTTAATGTTGCCAGTGCGGATTGCATATTTGTGTTCAGCCAGTCTATCTTGTAGTCGTCGTTTTGTTCTTCCTACATAGAAAACATTGCATGCAGGGCACTCCAGTCTATAAATGACAAAAGAGGTTTTACAATTAATGAAATGGTTAATAATGAGTTGTTTTTGGGATACAACATCCTGGAAAGTTTTGGTCTGCATCACATTAGAACAATGATTACAGTGGTGGCATTTGTAACAACCCTTGGGCCTGGTGCCCATCCATGTTTGATGGCAATCTGGTTTGAGGTAGCTGTGGACCAGTTTGTCTTGCAGAGTAGGGCATCTTTTAAAACTTATCAGAGGTGGTTTAAGGAAGACCTGGGTCAGTAGGCCATCACTCTCAATAATACCCCAGTTCTTTTTTATAAATCATTTAATTTGTTCAGCCTCTGTGCTGTACTTAGTGACAAATATTGGTCTGTCTTTTGTCTGTTTGTGTGTATTTCTTTTCAACAAAGATGACCTGTCAGTGAGTTTTGCTCTAGAGTAGGCATTCTGGAGTGTGGTGTTCTTATATCCCTGTTCCAAAAATCTTGTCATCATCTCTTTAGAATTACGATCAAAAACCTCATCTTGGTCACAAATTCTTCGGACTCTTTGGAACTGCCCAAAAGGTATATTCTCTTTAAGCCAATTGGGGTGGAAGCTTTTAGCATGTAGAATTGTGTTTCTGTCTGTTGGTTTCCTATATATAGAGGTATGTAAAGACCCTTGCTCATCTTTAAAGATAGTAAGGTCCAAAAACTGAATAGAGTCTTTAGTATATTCCAGGGACAGCTTAATATTAGGGTTAATGCTGTTTAGAAATGAATGGAATTCTTTTAACTCTGTTTCTGACCCAGACCAAAGTAAGCAAACATCGTCAATATAGCGGCCTCACCACACAATATACTTTAGAAACACATTCTTTTCACAGTTTAAAACAAAGTCTTCTTCCCATTTGCCCAAGTAAAGACCTGCATATGAAGGGCTATAGCACGCCCCCATGGCACACCCTTTTATCTGTTTAAAAATCTTGTCCTGGAAAATAACGATGTTATTAGTCAATATCCATTCTGTCAACGAAAGCAGAAAGTCAGTAGGTGGCATCTCTGATGCTGGTCGTAGACTCAAGAAATGTGAGAGTGCTTCAAGCCCCTGTTGGTGTTCATAGTATACAATGCTTCCACATCCATTGTGACAAGAAAAGTTTCAGTGCCTACATTTTGCAGTTCTTTGATCTTGTTTAAAACATCAGATGTATCCTGAACATATGCAGGGAGGGAAGGTAAAAAAGGTTTAATGAAAAAGTCAATGTACTTAGATACTGATTCAGTGAGGCTTTCATTTCCTGAGATGACAGGTCTACCTGGCGGGTTCTCAAACACATTTATGTATCTTCGGTAGCATATAAAACTATGCCATTCTCGGATTTTCATTCAATAGAAAACTACATTCAGGCTCTGAAATCCAGCCATTGTCTTTTGCCTCCAAAAGTATTCTTCCCAATTCTTGTTTGAGTGATTCGGTTGGAATGTAAGGCAGGGGCTGGTAGAACTCTGTAGGTCAGAGAGACTCTTTTTCCAGTAGACGGCAGTTTAAGCCTAAATCTACTTTCTGCCCATTGGTTCAAAATGCTGCTTTGAATACATTTGCCAATAAGGTTCATTTTGATGTGGAAAACTTATTTAAGAACAAGAGGGCTCACAAACAAAGTAACCTCTCACACAAAGAAAAGATAGAATTGGAAGCCCTTTCCAAAGGTGATGAAATAGTAATTAAAGGCGGATAAGGGGGGTGCTATTGTTGTGTGGGGCAAGGATATGTATGTAAAAGAGGCATTTCGTCAGTTACATAATACAGAGTTCTACCAGCCCCTGCCTTACAATCCAACCGAATCACTCAAACAAGAATTGGGAAGAATACTTTTGGAGGCAAAAGACAATGGCTGGATTTCAGAGCCTGAATGTAGTTTTCTATTGAATGAAAATCCGAGAATGGCATAGTTTTATATGCTACCGAAGATACATAAATGTGTTTGAGAACCCGCCAGGTAGACCTGTCATCTCAGGAAATGAAAGCCTCACTGAATCAGTATCTAAGTACATTGACTTTTTCATTAAACCTTTTTTACCTTCCCTCCCTGCATATGTTCAGGATACATCTGATGTTTTAAACAAGATCAAAGAACTGCAAAATGTAGGCACTGAAACTTTTCTTGTGACAATGGATGTGGAAGCATTGTATACTATGAACACCAACAGGGGCTTGAAGCACTCTCACATTTCTTGAGTCTACGACCAGCATCAGAGATGCCACCTACTGACTTTCTGCTTTCGTTGACAGAATGGATATTGACTAATAACATCGTTATTTTCCAGGACAAGATTTTTAAACAGATAAAAGGGTGTGCCATGGGGGCGTGCTATAGCCCTTCATATGCAGGTCTTTACTTGGGCAAATGGGAAGAAGACTTTGTTTTAAACTGTGAAAAGAATGTGTTTCTAAAGTATATTGTGTGGTGAGGCCGCTATATTGACGATGTTTGCTTACTTTGGTCTGGGTCAGAAACAGAGTTAAAAGAATTCCATTCATTTCTAAACAGCATTAACCCTAATATTAAGCTGTCCCTGGAATATACTAAAGACTCTATTCAGTTTTTGGACCTTACTATCTTTAAAGATGAACAAGGGTCTTTACATACCTCTATATATAGGAAACCAACAGACAGAAACACAATTCTACATGCTAAAAGCTTCCACCCCAATTGGCTTAAAGAGAATATACCTTTTGGGCAGTTCCAAAGAGTCCGAAGAATTTGTGACCAAGATGAGGTTTTTGATCGTAATTCTAAAGAGATGATGACAAGATTTTTGGAACAGGGATATAAGAACACCACACTCCAGAATGCCTACTCTAGAGCAAAACTCACTGACAGGTCATCTTTGTTGAAAAGAAATACACACAAACAGACAAAAGACAGACCAATATTTGTCACTAAGTACAGCACAGAGGCTGAACAAATTAAATGATTTATAAAAAAGAACTGGGGTATTATTGAGAGTGATGGCCTACTGACCCAGGTCTTCCTTAAACCACCTCTGATAAGTTTTAAAAGATGCCCTACTCTGCAAGACAAACTGGTCCACAGCTACCTCAAACCAGATTGCCATCAAACATGGATGGGCACCAGGCCCAAGGGTTGTTACAAATGCCACCACTGTAATCATTGTTCTAATGTGATGCAGACCAAAACTTTCCAGGATGTTGTATCCCAAAAACAACTCATTATTAACCATTTCATTAATTGTAAAACCTCTTTTGTCATTTATAGACTGGAGTGCCCTGCATGCAATGTTTTCTATGTAGGAAGAACAAAACGACGACTACAAGATAGACTGGCTGAACACAAATATGCAATCCGCACTGGCAACATTAACTATCCCATGGCAAGACATTACATGGAACATCATAGTAGTGACCCGTCCACCTTACAGGCCTGTGGGATTGATCACATTCCACTGACCTTGAGGAAAGGTGATAGACAGAGACAGTTAAATCAGAAAGAAACTTTCTGGATTTATAAATTGCAGGCCACTGAATATCCAGAATTTTTGTTTGTTTTGTTTGTTTGTGTTTTTTTTTGTTTGTTTGTGTTTGTTTTGGGTTCACTCTCCACATATTAGTTTTTAATCTGACAATAATGTGTCTGAATGTTGACTTTTCTGTATGCATGGATGTATATACGACATTTATTTCTCACAGGGATGTAAGGATGACACCTGCTGGTGGTTGTATACTCTTACACTTGTCACCTGACTAGCACATCTGCAATGTGGAGAGTCCTGATTGGTTGACTTATTATTTAAAAAAAACCTCTCCTTTCCTGTTGAGAACTGTTTGACTCCCTGATGAAGGCTTGTTTGCCGAAACGCATCAGAGTTTTTTAAAGGTTTAAATGTAACCAAGCCAATAAATAAAGGCTTTTTAACCTTTGATAATTGAGAGTGCCTTGGAATCCCCTGTTTTTTTCTCATCTACATTTTCCCATCCAAAGAGCACCTCAAACAAACAAATTTGAGTCCAGGAAGCGCTCCTAGACAGACATTATTAGTCAAGTGCTGTTTGACGTAGGATACAAGGATACAAGGAGGTTTATTTGTCACATACATCGCAATACTAACGTAAAACATGTAGTGAAATTTCATTTGGTTTTTAGCTTTTTCTGTGCAAGTGTGAAGAAAGAAAGATCAAGAAATATTTCTAATAAATAGCAACAGAGAATAGAAAGTGCATTGTGTGTACAGTCCATGTGCAGGTGTGTAAAAAAAAAAGGGCAGTTTATATAGTCTTGTGTGTGTTCATGATACGGATTGTTTGAGGATAGAAGCTCCTCCTCAGTCTCTCTGTTCTGGTCATATAACAGCAGAGACGTTTGCCTGACCTCAGTCTTTTGAAAAGTCTATGGTCAGGATATGAGGAGTCCTTTACAATACTTTGGGCCCTGGTAGTCTTTTTTTGCAGTGTAGGGAGAGGTGCTCTGATGGTGCGTTCGGCAGATTGCACCACTCTTTGCACTGCAGTCACAGGCTGTACAGTTCCCATACCAAGTGATGATGCTAGTTGTCAGGACACTCTCCACAGCTGAAGAGTAAAAGGCCTTCAAGATGGGTGCTGATACTTTGAACTTCCTCAGCTGACGTAGGAAATACAGTCTTTGCCTTGATTTCCTCAGTGTGTGCTGGGTGTTAACAGTCCATGTTAGATCGTCAGTGAGGTGTACTCCCAGGTATTTGAAGCTTGTGACTCTCTCCACTGGCAGCCCACTGATCTTTAGTGGAGTGTAAGCTCTGCTCTGTTGTTTCCTGTAGTCCACCACCATTTCCTTTGTTTTGCTGACATTCAAAGTGAGGTTGTTGGACTGGGAAGTGCTGTTTTGAGGAAGAGAAGGAGGAGACCTACAGTTCCTTAACAGAACATTCTAGAATACATCACCCAATACCATTCAGCTAACCCTGTATTCCATGCATTGCACACTAATTAACTGCTCTATTTTATGGACAGATATGAATAGACAACGAGTCTTGTAGGCATTTAAGTGTAGTGAGGCATCTATAAGTGTAAGTGTATACATCTATATCCCCTCACACACACATGCTGAATAGTTAAGAGAGGATTATGACCTGATTCTGCTCTGTTTCTTTCTTCTCCCCCCCCCCTCCCCCAACCACCCCCCCCCCCCCCCTCCTGATTGTAGAACTCCGTCTCAGCAGGAGAGTTCTGTTCATGAAGTCGTTTCTGTCCACGCTGATTAAACTCGACCCTCTTGATCTCCCAGCACTCTGACGCACGCAGACACAAGGCATTGGCCTGGAACTATGGCAACATACTTCCATTATGATATCTAACAGGTTGCTACAGACTAGATCTGCATTCCAAAATGCTCATGAAGGCATATAAGTACACACACACACACACACACACACACACACACACACACACACACACACAAACAACATATTTAGTTACACAGGCCAAAATATACAGAGAGAGAGGTGGATTATAAATCCCAACGATGGTAAGTTTACTTTTACTGTTGATATGAGGTTAGATGGATGCGCATTTAGTGGATATGTGAGATGTCCTATAGTGCTAATACAGATAGAGTGCTAGCTTATGAGTGTGAGTGTGTGTGTGTGTGGGGGGGGTCAAGCATAGCTTGATGGGAACAGAACATTGGCATTCAGGGTGTCTGTAACTGTCTTCTATATTTACCCTTACACATACTCAGGGATGTAGTGGTAAAATAAGAGGTGCGTAAACTACACTGTAAAACATTACCGTAAAAATACAGCCAAATTCTGACAGTACGGTACCATGATTTCGAAATACAGTAAACGACTGTAAATATTTATAATTTTTATGGCAATGTACCATTATTCTTATAATTCATTATTCTGGTGATCATATTTTATTTTCTTTACCCATTTAATTTATTTTTAATTTCTTCTGAATTTTTACAAATACTCATAATAGAAGACTACAAACCGATTGTGCATGTGTGAAATCACCACAGTCTTGTGGCTTTCAAAATTTGTAGAAGATAATGACTGGCGAGTAAGAAATCAACATACCGATTTGCATAAAATGGTTGGCGGGTTGGCGGAGTTTCTGTACCAACAAGAAATGCATTCAGATTTGGCAAAGTAGAGAACTGCCGCTACTACTCACAGGAAGAGTTGAATAGAGCATGATCAGACATTTTCGGCACACTCTGGGATACTGATGTAAGCAACTCTGAGTTGTGGTTTCTGACAATTGAAGGCTCTCTGACAGCTTGTTTATTTCCTGTGGAGCCAGTGTTTTTGAACCTGCTGCTATTCTGAATGTAGTTAGTGTCTAATTAGTGCCTTTCGTGTAACTAGTCAATTTAGTTGCGATCTCGATTTTTTTAAAAGAAGGCGAATTTCACACTAGTGATGGGCAACGGGAAGCTTCGACAAAGTTCGAAGCAATGTTTTATTATAAGCTTTGAAACGAATGTGAAACCTGACTCTACAGTGGCACCTAGTGGCTACTTTTGTGAACTACATGCTCTGGCCAAAGAAAACTAAAGCTACCATTGCCAGTATTTTACTGTTAAAAATAATTTACAGTAAACTACTGGCAGCTACAATTGCCAGCATGATATACATGTGGGCTGAACTTAAAAATTAAGCAGTTAGGGATTATGGGTAAGTGTTACTTTATTGTTTATAATGTTTATTTTTTTCTCATTACTCTTTATTGTGGTTACTTTGAATGTGTATGTCATAGAACAACTGCTGAGCAAAATGACTGTGTAGGGATTTTCAGGGTATTGTCAGGATTACTACTGAGGAGAAGACCATTATTAAAATATATTGATATTTTAGAGAGTAGACATACTTCTTTTGTGCAATGCGAAATTGACTACTTTCTCAATTAGCATTCATCTGCCCCCTTGGCGGTGTCACATAGTTGGGCACTCAATGCTTACTTGCATTATGTGTCTGCAGGGGCGCTGCTGGAGAATTTGGGCCCCCCAATAATAGTATTATTGGGGAGGGGGCTCTCTGGGGGTCCCCTGTCAGTGCTGGGCCCTTAGAATTGTACCACACCCACCCCCCATATTAAAAGCTGTAACTGGACTAATAGCTGTAAAGAGGAAATTAACATTCACAATGACGTCACGCAAACTATGCACATTTGTTCCCTCCTCCAGCACAAACAACACTTTAACCCTTTGCAGACAGAACGTCATCAGTACTGGGGTACCGAAATTAGAGCGCGTGGTCCACAAAGGGTTCAGCTCTATGCACATTAAGATGTTGTCGATGGTCATCTACTTGATGGTTTGTGGCACCAATAAACAATTACATGACAACATGACAACAACAATATAGCCTTTCATGTCACTGTCATTTAGTTGTATTTTATTTCAAGATTAAATTTCAGTAATATGTTGACTGGGGTAATTTACTGTGAAATAGTACCGGTTACTGTGATATTACTGTTTAATCCAAGGCCGTAGTCATGATGTCAACATTGGGGGGGACCAAATCTGTGGTGGGGTCTGAGGGACCCCCAAACAGAATTTCAATACATTTCCTACCATGCAAAAATATTATTAAAAATCACAAACAAGTCGTTAGGTCAGTCAATTAGGTTATTCCAAACTTTTGACGGACATAGGCATGGCATGGATGGATTATGAACCCCTGGACACAGAGGCCACCCCCCCCCCCCCCCCCTTCTGGTGAGTTTTGTGAAAAGAGAAGGCTGGAGAAGAAGCAACTTCACTGGTTCATCCCTGGACCCGTGACTCCATTTGTGTTCAAAATGTATACTTTAACTGTCTCTTACCTCTGCATTGAAGATTAAAAGAAATTACAAACTAGAGTATCTTGTGATAACCTCTATATTACACAGAATGTGGTTATTTGACTTATTACTTACACCTGAAGATTTTTTTAAACTAAGGCTTAGACTCATAGGTTTGGAGCCTAATAAGATTTTGTCTTTTAATTTAGATTTTATTATGCTGGCGGCTAATCACACAATTTTAACATAGTTTGAAAGGGACAGGATTCAGGAATAGGCTACTAAGACAGGCCCCTTTTCTGTCTGAGCCACCTCATGTTACCCCTGTATGCAGCCTTTAATTTGTGAATGGAGGTGCAAATTCCTTTCTTTGGTTATTGTCCGCGATTCACATTAACTGTAGGCTATCACGTAGGCCTATTGTAAACGTCGCCACATTTGATCGTTTTGCCTGCATGGATGCGCGATTGAGTGCGCATCTAAATAATATGCAAGATGCAAAAATAATTTCTAAGATGCCTATAAACGGTAATTTCTGGCATTACTACTAGCATATGAATGCATTATTTATGTTGAAAGACATGAAAGAAATGACACAGGCTTGCACAAATTCATCATTTAAAATAAAACTTTTCACTTTCGCTATCATTGCGAGAATAGGCTACAATATGGAAAATGTTCCCTTTCAGTCTGATCGGCTCCAAACATGTATGGGATTTCCTTAGCATGTGCTACACCTTTTCAAGAAGTTTTGTGAAAATTGTACCAGTAGCTTTTGCGATATTGTTAACAGCCCTACCTCACCGCAGTAGGGTGCTGTAAATGGAAGCTTTTGATAGCGCACTCCATTAACGAAAAACGGAAAATCACCAGGACAAACCACTCAGGGGTGTAGGCTACTCTGGAACCATAGGTCACTAATTTGTGCGTTATTTACGTTTGATTACATTTCAGATACAGTACGTGTTGGTTTCCTGTAGGCCTAGTATAGCGCTTTATTCTTTCTTTATTTTTCTATGTCCGAATATTGGGGGGGACATTTTGGTCATATTTGAATATTAGGGGGGACACGTCCCCCTCAATGTCGATGGTGACTACGGCCCTGGTTTAATCTAAAACAACAGTGGATAACTGTAACAAATATTATGGTAGTATACAGTACAGAATAGAAATGTACTGTAATAGTATGATATTGTGACATTATCAGCTATTACTGTTGTTGTAGATTACAGTAGCTACACTAGAATGACAGTATCATGCTGGCAACTGTAGCTGCCACTAGTTTACTGTAAATTAACAGGGAAATATTTTACAGTATGATTTCTGTGATCTCGGAGGTGGACTGCGCCATACGGTATCAGATTTTTAAAAAAGCCATTCAGAACATGCTTGATGATGCGGTTATTGTCCAATGTTTATAACAATACCAGTGGTATTAAATGGTTCCTAGAGTGTTGATGAGTGTTGCGAATGCGGATAATACAGTGTGGTTTTAGAATGTTAAAAGTTGCAATTGGTGAATAAACTCTTCTGAGAGGTGGATTGACTCTTTTTCTGTGTGGATAAACTGCGTTTACTTGCGTTTAGCCTCCACTACATCCCTGCACATGTATTTATAACATGCACATGCTTACACTCTCCCTCCCTCCCTCTCTTTCTCTTTCTCTCTCTCTCTCTCTCTCGCATGTGCGATAGGAGGCTTGTCACATCTTGTAAGAGGGTGTATGCAGTTTGGATGTGCAATACACAGCAAGGACAAAATTAATACAATATATTGTATTCCAATATGGCAACACAATGAATCATCAAGTGTACTTGGAAATACATAAAAATACAGATTTTTTAAGTGTGAATTTGCTTTTAATTGGGATGCTGTTAGTGGGTCTCTCTCTCTCTCTCTCTACCCAACTTTGGGTTAGGGTAGGTAATTCTGGAAAATCTGGGCATAAGTGTGCCCTGCACCCCAATCTTTCTCACCAGTTTTCTGTCAAACACTCAGTCAATATTGCGGAACCAGAACCACTTATAATGCACTGTCATTATTGAGATCCAATTATCATTATTGAGAGCTAATTGTTTCAAGAAAAAAAAAAACATCCAAGAACCGCTGTTTAGGATGGTATGGAACATTTAACAGTCTTATCAGTAATAGATGCTCTCATGATATGCACTCTGACTTGCATTACAGTAAGACTGTGGTTTTAGGTACTCAGACAAACTTGGAATTTAGGAAAGTGGTCAAACATCTTCACCTAGTGGTGTTTTGGCACATTACAACCTGTCTGTCAATTCCTGTAACAGTACGTACATTTCCAAGAGGTATACCCGAGCAGAGAATTCCACTTAACCTAAATACAACTAGATGTACCGCATAGTGGTACAAAATATGACCGCCGCTCAGTCCTGTACATCATGTACAAAATCACGCTTGCCAATGTGTCTCCATCTCCTACTCCATCCCCTACTCTTGCAACTTTTGTGTATGCTTGTATTTGCGTGCCTGTGTGTGTGCCTGTATGCATGCGAGCATGCTTGCACGTGTGTGTCTGAGCGTGCCTGTGTGTGTGCATGTGTGTGTGTCTGCGTGTGTGTATGCGTGTGTGTACATGTGTGTGTATATCAATTTGTCTCCATCTCCTATAGAGCCTGACCGATATGGGATTTTGAAGGCCTATACCGATTTCGATATTTGAGTTTTTCAAAAACTGATAACCGATATATCGGCTGATAGTCATTTTTAACAAACACAATGTAAAAATGTTCTCCCATAACAAAGTTTTAATCAAGTTGGGGCATTATGTATTTGGATAGGCCTAACTATCGAGTTTCCTAATGAAAGACTTTTCATATACATTTTTTTAAGAAATAAAAGAGTAGAAAGAATAGTAAGAATAAAAGAGCTCTTTGTTCTGTTATAACCACATTGCCACGAACTACATTGTGAGCAATTTTCTTAATGACTCTCCCTCTAGCTAGCAAAACATTTTACAAGTATGATCAGTTACTTTACTTTACTTTTAGCCTTTGTAGCCTAAACCATGCTCTTCCTTACTTCAAACACCTTTGTTGAAATGCAAAAAATTGAAAACTGAAACTTTGGAGTAGTCTGGGTGTTTGGGAATGAACGTTAGCTCAGATGCTCACATTTATTTCGTGTAGACTTGTTGTGATCTTAATGCAACATTTTACAAAGCACTGACAGGGCCACCAAGGACTGTGAGCGAGACAACAGCAGAAAACCCTATTTAACAAACAGAAATGTCCCAGCCCGGTGTTTAGGATGCACCGTAGACAGGTATCTTCCATGTCTTCCGTCGGCAAACCATCGCATTAGCGAATGTTAGTGTTGTGGGTTGCCAACTTTCTGATATGAAAATAAGGAATGGAGGGGGGGGGGGGGAGGGTATTGATATAGGCTATGTGTGTGTGTGTGTGTGTGAGAATTGCAAGGTGTATGTACATTTTTTTTTACTAAATAGTGCATCATTTTACAAAATGATGGGCCCGTTTACTAAATTGTGTGAAATGAACGCACTAAAATGAGTGCACTATTTACTAAAATGAGCACATAATATTCTATGCACAATCTAGTAAAATGAGATCATAATTGAGTAAAATGAGTGCACAATTTGGTCAAATGAGTGCACATTCTCACGGTATATTAAAAAAATTTGGTTTTCCTTTGCTGAATTGAAAATGATTTATTGTGCATGTGTGTGTGCGTTCGTGCGTGTGTGAGTGTGTGTGTTTGTGAGAGAGAGTGTGTGTGAGACAATCCTGCCTTGTAGCTCCTCTCCTCATCATCCTCTACCAGCAACCCTTTGCTCAACACCACCATCTACCCCAATGGATGAAATTCCACGAAACTTGTCATACCCCCAGAGGATGTCCGGTTAATCATATACATGGACTATGGTGCAGTTCAGAACATCTCAACTGAAGATAGGGGTGATTAAAGCAAATCACAAATGAGTGGTTATGGGCCCTTGAGACCAACATAGCATAAAAATGTCTTCATCCTTGGTGCCACAGTTCACTTAGTTATTCAGGAAAAACTGAACTGGGGCCCAGTACGGGGGTGGGTGAGCGGTGGCCCCCGGGGACCAATTTTTTCCTTAAAAAAGTCTAGTGGGGATATATACATAATGCCCACCAAGTGCCCCGGTGTTTCGGTGTCCTGGGAATCGTTGACCAAAAATTCAGGAAGTAGATGATGGAAAAAAACAACTTGACAATCCTTATATGACTATGATCCCTATACGCTAGCAGCGGTCATAATTATCATTGTACAACACAATTTTGTACTATGAAATGAACACTGTAACACTAAATAAAAGTTGTGCATAAAATATCTGACCTTGAAGCTATATGTGATGTGTCACATCAATCAAAAATCAAAGAAGGAATGCAATAACCTTTGACAACAATAACCTTGGTCACATGACACAGTTCATTTTGGGCCTTGGGGAAATTGAATGAGTAAGAGCCTGTTTGCTTAGAGGACTGAAAAAGCTATTGAGGTAACATATCTGGGCTTGGTTCTCCACAACCCTGATGAGAACAAAATAGAAAAAATACAATGCAATTGCAACTGTATGTTTTGAAAGATGAAAATGCATGTTATTTTGGCTAAAGCACTTTTCTAAAGATGAAAATGCATGTTATTTTGGCTAAAGCACTTTTCTAAAGATGAAAATGCATTCTATACCTAAGTGTTCTAAAATATGCATAACACAGAAAAACATGACTTAAAATATAAAACCTTTTTTTTTGTGTTAAATTATTCTTTTTAACCTCAAGGAAAGCTTGTCCTTTGAAAGACTAGGCCTATGTTATACAAGGTTTTCAGTATTCATATTCAATTATAAATATTTTGACATTTTGTTTACAAAAATTTGTTTCTTGAGGGAGGATATCATGGTGCTGTCACCTTGTAGAATTGTTTTGACAGGGGAATTCCATGGGGACAGGGGAATTAGCACAGGCACAGTGGCAGGTACAAGAAAACATAGGTCATGTGATCAGAAAGCAGTTACTGCACTGAGTCATTCACGTATAGTGGAGCCAATCAAGTTGACGACGAATACCAACAGAAGATGACGTCACTTTTCTCGGCGACAGCCTATTACATTTGGCGGATTTGCGCGGGCATCTGTTTGGATTAAGTGATGATCCTACCTGTCCATCTGTCAGTGCCTCTGAATCCCACGGGCTTCAAGTGCCTCTGAGCACTGCAAACACTCAGACTAGAAGTTCAATGAAAACGTAATGGGGAAGGACACAGAAGTTTGTGGGAAATGTGCTCGTCATTTTTGACAACATAGGCCTATCACAATAGTCGTTCTACCATTTCCTTGACATTGAACAAAGCTTGCGAAAAATAAAGTCCTAGAAACACATAGAAAGAGATAAAGAGTGGGGAAGGGAAAGAGGATTAAATCCGAAGGCAGGAAGGCAGTATCAAGATAAAAAGGGATTATAATCTATCAAATGAGGGAGGAGAAGATGTGAGGAGTGATAGGGGAATATAGGACTAGGAGGAGAGAGGGCAGACACTAATGATCAGATTCCTTGCTAGGTGTCCTTGTGACGCTGTGCTCTCCTCTCCTCATCCCTGCAGAGACTTATGGACTGGTCAGAGGCTTAAACCATGCCTTGAAGAAGGATCTTTTGTTTTCTCTTGAGGCATAACAGTATTCAGTATAATCCAATTCTTGAATGAAAGATTTGCACAAGATTACAGGTCATATTTGAAAACTTTTAGCGGATTTCCAGAATTTCATTGTGAGCCACAATTATGGTATAAAGAATGCTTGCCTTGAAAACCTGTTCCATTTTATCTAAACACAAAGTAGAGGAGATATGCTAAAAAAAATGCTATAAAAAAAATGGCTAAGCACATCTAGATGGTGAAGCAAGCTGTTGCATGTTCCCGACCCAAAGGGAGTTAGTGATTCAGACTAGGCCTACAGCAAGTGATGAAAAGCGTACCCACCCACGCAAGACACAGCAAATTAATAAGACACCCACCCACTCATGTGTGCATACAAACATAGGCCTACACACACACACACACACACACACACACACACACACAAACACACACACACACACAGCATCAGCTTATACATTGAGATTGAGCAAAAGGCAGCAAAAAGCAATCATATCATCACTTAACACATTTTTAAAAGGTTAGGCATAGCCTACACTATAATGTGTAGGGCCTAACCTGAATTATAGAGCTTAACTGTGATGTTTGATCAAAAAGCTCAACATAGGAGACTGCCATCATACTGTCTGAGATTGATCGTAATTTCATTCAAACAAAATATGAAGCCCGTTCTCTCTCTCTCCCTCTCGTTCTCTCTCTTTCTTGGCAGGGCTTACTATGACCAAATGGGCTTAGGCGCGTCTCTATGGCAACAAAGCACTACCGAGCGCGCGTGATGGGCGGGATGGAGAGAACGCCTGTGTACAGTGTGCACTCCCCTGAGACGCGCGCCACCCAGCCTTCGGGAGCGAGTACCGCTTGCACCGGGACTTAACAGAGAGGACAATCAGAGAGAAAGAGAGTCCAACAGCTACAGGAGGAGGAGGAGAGAGGGAGGTGGTTAATTTTTAAGATGCACTCAGAGTTGCAAGCAAACCTGCTCATACTGTTCACATAACGGTCGATTAACGTAGGACCATCGTCTATGCACGATTTTCTGGCGTGTTTAAAATAAAAAATATTGTTTATCTACATCGTTTATCTACATGTTCATCCCTTTAGCGACGTCCAGGTAAGCTGTAAGCTGCTTTATTTTACTATGGCGCATATGAACACAAATTCTATTGATGCTAAATAATGGAAATCGTTGTATTAGGAAATGTTAATGCTCAAACAGGCAGTGCAACTTGAGCAAGTTGCCAGAACACTCTCAAGAACTTGCTTTGATCCTGTCAGATATCGAGTTAACTGCATTCAACACAAGCTGTAACGGGCGTTTGAATGTAACTGTATTTCCAACTCAAAGACTGAATATGTATCTTTAAAATAATCTGGATTTTGATATCTTTTCATCTCTGTTTCATGTGCCTGTGCGCACAAACGATTAATTGAAGTGCGACCTGAGTCATGCGTTGCATTCACATCAAAACAAAAGCGTCAGCTACGGGCTGGATGTATAATAGCAAGGTCATCCATAGCTGTCGCTGTGAATATTAATGAACTGAACAGGTCATGGTTGTAAAAAAATCTGAATGATATGTGGCCTTAAGGAACCTGTCATTGCCCATAAGAGATTATTAAAAACTGACATCTTTGATAAACCTGTCCAACAGGTATTGTACTTGTCCACAAGTTAAATAAGCTGACATACAGCTATGAGCATTCATTAGGCCTATATAATGATGGAAAAAGACTGCAGGCATGACACTAGGTGAGATGTCGCCACAACCTGGGATTTAATTGTCTTGGTGTATCTAAATCCATGCCTTGTGAACTTAATCCTCAATCTTCACCTGTCTTTCACAGTCAAGCTCTTGGCCTCCTGTGTTTTCAAACAGCCTGGCCTCCCTGACTGACCCAGAATCACAGTAGCCTCATTAAGGGGGACAAAACATGGGGCAGATGCTTTGTGGAAACTAAATCACCTTTGACTTTGAACATCTGCCTCGCAAGAGAGAAAGAAGAACACAGCAGAAGTCAATGTTGTGCTTTTCTTCTTTGTTTGAGCCTGAGGCGGAGAGCGACTGGTTGCCTGGCTCTTCCTGTTTTTCCTTTGGGAATATTTTTAGACCCTTTACTGTGGGGAGGATGAAGAGAGAGGCACCAGTCGCAGGCGCAATCAGACATCCAGGGAGAGCGATGGCAGAGAGAACGGCTGCTCAGCTGCCAGCAACAGCTCTGGCGGTTAATGAGCAAGGAGAGAAGCTGTGAGACTGGTTTAAATCATTTCTGCCATTTTCTCGCCCTGGCTTGGACAGCTTATGCCCTCCATGACACATTCTCATGGCCTTGAGCCTTCAAAACTGAGCCATAGCGAGAACAGAAACTAAGGCTTTTCATACTGATGCCTTTGTGTTCAAAGATGACGGAGGAGTGGTGGGTTTCAGAACAAACAGTGTTCAGTTGACCTAAGCATAATAAGGGCTTACTTTGAGCTTGCTGTAGCCTACACAAACGTGCTTACAAAAATCATGACTCGGTTAGTCTCTGTTAGGATGTATGGTTAAGATCCAGACTCTCCAGACCGGATGTATAGATTAGCTGTTGAGTTCAGGTTAATGATCGAAGTTAATTAGCTATTGCAGTGACCTTTTATTTTGACCCCAGCCTATTGTATCTCTCTCTCTCTCTCTCGCTCTCTCTCTCTTTCTGTCTCTTTATCAGAAACAGAAGTCTTCAAAAGAGACCCATTACTTGGTGATTTAAAATGTTTAATATTGGAATTAACTACAGTGACCTGACCCTGATTTTTCTCTTTCTCTAAAGCACTGGATGATAAGTCAGTAAACCTCAATCCCCACAAACCGCCCCACAAACTGACCCTCAGCCACAGACGCTCCGGACACACAGACCCCCGTCCCTACTCAGCGTCCTCCGCTGCCCGTCTGCGTCTGTGTCTCCGTCTGGGCCGATGGCGTCGTGGTTTGGCTGGGGGGGCAGCGAGCCGCAGTACCGGAGCCCCCGGCGGGAGCCCTCGGAGGTGGTGACGGACACGCTGATGCTGGAGCTCAGCTGGCAGCTGAAGGAGGCCGAGAGGTTGCAGCGCGAGCGCGACAGCGAGTACCGGCGCCTCAAGACTGGTGTGGACTACAGCTGGCTGGTCAGCACACCCCGCAGCAGCTTCGACATCAGCCCCGGCGAGCGCCACGCCCTCGAGGAACTGTGCGCCAAGGTGCCGCCGGCGCACTGTGGCGCCGTCATACTCCGGTGAGTTCCGTTTTTATTCACCTTCACATTTCTCTCGAACGTTGACTGTCATCATTCTCAAAGCACATCACAGAAAAGACTAACAAAGAGGTAAACTCTTCAAGAAGAAGTTCAGGGGCAGGTAAGGATGCTCAGTTAAGGTGGACAGTGAGAATTACGCCAAAGGTGATAATCATAGTCTTTTACATTAGGGACGTGTTCAGACAGGCACAGGAACCGTATATAGTTCACAGGTCAGAGGGACATGCATGTACACATTAGATCAGGCAAGAGACAGTCCGGGGTGGGTCTGAATGTCAAAAAGCAATTACATTCAGGTGAAGCAGAAAGACGTGTAGAACATTCTCAGGTTAAGCAAAAGACTAGACGAAGAGTACACCAAGGTTCCTCTTGTGCAGGTGAGTTTAATGAACAGTTGAGAGGATCCATTAAAGTAGAGGGCATGTGTAGGTGGTGGTTATTTCTAGGTCAAGCCATGGCCTTTTTAACAACTCTCAACCTCACCTCAACAATTAACTCTCCTGTCAGCTAATAGTGTGTCTTGCGACTGCTTTTTGAAGTTGTAGAGCTTGTTACCATCCAATGTTTTAATTGAGAATTTGCCTGGTGTGAATAGGGAGTCCTGTAAAGAAATGCTTAAAAAAAATCAAAAAAAGTTGAAAATGTAAAGAGGTAGATGGTTTAACTTCAGATTCGCAAAGGGTATAATGAGACTACATTTTATGGACATTTTTTACTATGTGTTTACATTAAAGTTATCCTGACAATCCTAAATTTTGAATTAATGCCTGTTCATCAGTCCTCCTTTCATAAATGATGTTTAATTTGCATAACAGAGCAGATGGAAATGAGTACAGCTCAATCTTTCAAAAAAGATCTTTTAGTCAAATTGTAATAAATTGTAGTAACAATTGGATGGGAGCCCTGCCATTGATGTTTTATTCTGGAGAGCCTCCCTGTCATGAAGAGGCAGCTGCAGCACTCAAAGCCATTGTATAGGTGCTACTCAAGCAAGCTGTGAAGCTGGCAGAGATTCCACGTTGCCCTCTCAACACAGCACGCTCCAAAATCAATACCGGAGCACTTGTTGCCAATTCTAGATTTGGCTGAATAGGCCGTTGCCTCATGGCTCTTCTGTTGATGTGAGTATTTAGAAAAGGACACGTTGCGAGTTGGAAGGTGAATCTAGTAAGTCCAGATGATTCCATAATACCAATGCTAATATCTGGTAATATGCCAGCACCACCCCCTAGATTTCTCACACACCAAATCCCAACTGCTTAGCAAACATTTGGGCGAAAGGCACCTCTCAGCCTGATGCGATTGGGGTTTCTGGGTGGCTCTCTGAACTAATTGGATTTAAGTCCAGGGTTGGCACCCTCCCTGCAGATGCCAGTGTGTTAGGGCTGAGCTCTAATTGAAAATCACACTTAAAGCCTCAGACCTGTGTCCCTGGCACATTGCCCTTATACCTTGGAGATGAACCGTACCAGATTCAGGAGTGGAATATATGCAATGGAACAACAAAAGCAAGTAAAGATATCACTTGCATTGTAATCAGATGATTTTATGCTAGTTGTCTTTCACAACATTTCCTACATATGAATGTAAACTCTTTATCTCAAATTTAACAATGCCAATCATAGCAAACTAGACGTAATGAAGTTTGATAGGTGATAATGAGGAAGAGTGACGAACCACTTCAGCTCATCAAAGCACCTGAATTTGAGCATTGATGAATGATAACAGTAATTTGGTTAAGGAAGATGAGACACATCGGAAAGGAGAATATGAGCTCTTTCAGAGAACTGATTCGGTCCCTTTACTCCAATGCCTTGCAAAAAAGTCAAGTTGGGTGTGATTAAAGAGTTGGAGAGAGAAAAAAGAGATAAAGTAACAATAGGTCCAGATATAAATGGCCTGAGACCCCATTTGAGATAAGCCGACAGGCAACAGCACTGTGTGAGCTTTACTTGCTACCTTAACATGTCTTCTTTCCAAGTACTTGTTGAGCAGAACATCTCTATTCAATCTCTATTACATCTCTTGTAATCAGAAGGAAAGGAAGCCAGGTTGGAGAAGGTGTGGAGAGAGAAATAGAGAGAGAGAGAGAGAGAGAGAGAGAGAGAGAGAGAGAGAGGAAAAAGAAAAACAAGCCTGGGCACAAATTGCCTGGATCTGGTCAAATGAAAGCAAAAAGCCTGTGTGGGCCCGGTCTATTGGATTCTGCTCTCACCTGGGGTGGGGGTGGGTGGATGGCTTTGGCCGAGATGGCCGTTCCCCCTACTGTGTTGTTCCCCTGTCTACTCCACCAGATTGCCTCAGGCACGGCCATTACTCCGCTGATTAGACGGACGCTCGAGAGCACCCTCTCATGACGTCAGTGGGTCAAGAGAACAAACAGAGAGCGAACAGTTGCTGTGCTGAGGTTGCTTATCATGTGAATGGTTGTCAGAGAAGAGTGGGAAGTGAAAAAACCCAGGCTGAAATCTGGAAGGCAGCTGAAGGGTCAAGGCTCTTAATAATTTTGTTTCCGTAGCTTTTTCATGTGAGTTTTTACCAGTGACCACTTGAATAGGAAAAACCTGAGTGAAGGTGCTCTTGGTCAGAAAATAAATGTATTCGTGGGCAGGGACTGGATTAAAAAGATAAAATGGGACTTGCGATGATGGAAATGGGTTTACTCACATCAGATGAATAGATTCATTTGCATCACACAAAGGACAGAAATGGCACTCACATTTCTTTTTAGCTGAAATTTAATGAATAGACCTAAAATATGCAAATGAGTTAGATGGAAATGATGATCTCTGATGTAAGACTAGAATGTTGAAAAGTATGATGCAGGGGGCCAATGCTATTAACAGCACGAAAGAGTCCTGCTTTTAAGAGCACATCAGCTGAGACCTTCAAAGGCTGCAGGTCATGCGTAAAAGGCCAAAGCCTGTGTGACTCATAGATGCCAGTGATAGGAGTTAAAATGGCTAATGGCACTAATTAATCTTTTGGATTTGCACTGATTGCTAAAAGCTTATGTCCACTGGCAGTTGAGATTTAAAAAATAGTGGTTCATTTAAGAGTCATTAATGAACTCTTGAAGAGGTAAAATACTTTAAAGTAATTTTGTTTCTGTTTGACCTGCAATACATTTTGATTCAGGCAAAGCACAAGAGAGTTGTGATCCATTGTCTAGAATAGATTGTATGGAACCTTTGCTCAAATTTTTGGCTCTTAAGCCAGTTTCCTCATTCCTTTAAAGACACACCAAGGAACTTTCCCTCTGTTGCTGCATGCTATTTGTTTATCCAGCACCGGGTTTGGAAATAACAATGTCCACAGCCAAGGTAGAATATTTTGCATGACTTATGAAAGTACGATGTATTGCGACATCAGAAGCAAGTCAAATTTGTTGTTTCTTATGTCTCATTCCATCGAACTACAGATCCGCTACCCGATCTGGCAAACTTACATAGTGCGGTTATAGCCGATAGAGGGCTGCGAAGCGAATGCAGAAGTGCCGTTCATCCTGTTACGAGTTGATGAACCACTGAAACGATTTTGGAAACATTATTTTAAGGTACAAAAAAAATTCTTTGGTGTTGCTGTAATGTATATTATTTGGGGCTTTTTGCCTTTATTTTTGATAGGACAGTGAGAGACTGACAAAAATGACTGGGAGAGAGACACTGGGTGGGATCGGAAAATTGCCCGGGTCAGACTTAAACTCGGGTCTCCGTGGGCACTTGGACCCGTATATGGTACGAGCGGCTGTAGCCTGGTGCACCACAGCGCCCCCCAGTTTCTTCATTCCTAACCACAACCATCCGTATCCACTTTTTTAAAATCTTTTTTACCTTTTTATTTTATCCTCTTTTCTCCATCTCTCATCCACTTCTCCCTCTCTCTTTCCCCTACACCTCCTCTCCATCCCTTCTTCAGGTTCCGCCAGGTTCTGGAGGAGAACGAGCCGGAGGTGCCGGAGGTGCCAGGCCTGTTCCGTTCGGTGTTGCTGGAGTCGCTGGAGCGCGTGCGCGAGGAGGAGGAGGCGCAGCGTCTCTCCCAGCAGTGGAACGGCCGCCATCGCGCCGTCAGCATGTCCCTGCTCAGCTTCCGCAGCCGTGTCCGCATCAACCCGTTCGGCAGCAGCACGCACCTCACCTCCACGGCCAACGGGGGCCCTGGCGACGCCTACGAGCCCGAGGTCAAGACTGTGTCCGAGGACGTGGAGAGGGGGCTCAGGGCAGTGCCGGGGATGAGGGCTGGAGGAACTGGACGAGCCCCCCGTGTGTGCAGCATGCCTGACTTCAGGCACCAGGGCATAAATGGCCATGTTGGGTGATGGGAGTAATATGGTGAAGAGAGAGAGAGAGAGAGAGAGAGAGAGAGAGAGAGAGAGAGAGAGAGAGAGAGAGTGAGAGAGAGAGAGTGAGAGAGAGAATGAGTGGAGGATGCAAATTGCGAATGACTGAGTTTATAAAATGGAAAATGAGTGAGAGAACAGTATGAAACTGGAATCATGAAAGTATGTACAGAAAGGTATGGAAGTACTGGAGTGTTTTGTCAGATATGTCCTTTCCTGGTTCTGGTTTGTGGGTGCAGAGAGCAATAAGGACTTTTAGTACCTCACCCCTTTTTTTATTTCTGTGGCAGTATCACAACCAACAATCCAATACATAAGCCTAACCCTAGCCATTAACACATCTACTAATAATTACGTTGAAGAGCTATGACAAACTTTTCAAGAGATTATAAGGTAATTACAGGTTTTGCAGGAATGAAAATATGTCAATATTACATTGGATTGTGTAACCACATAGTGGGTGTAGGATGTGAATCTAGGTCTTCAGCTGCAAAGTTGTTGAAGTCAAGATTGTGTCATTGACCACAGTAAGTCAGGCCAATCCATCAACCAGCGTTACTGACAGAACTGTGCAATTTGTGAAGGCCAGGAGACTGAGGCAATTTACTCTGCAGTTAGACCTTCTTCACAACCAGAGATTCAGTCTCCACATAATAATTTTCAGGTCTTACGTAAATGTTTTCTTGTCAGAAATGTTTCTGTAGCTCAACTGGTTCCAAGGTGCTATCTACTTCAAGGTCATCTCATTCAAGGGTGCATGCATGCATAATGAAGAATTATTCAATGGTAACACTTCAGATAAAAGCATGTACTGCATAGCATCAGTTAAATGAAATGTTGGGATTTATAATGTCTGCTTATTGTTTCAGACTTGAGGAAACCTTCTAATTTGTGCAAAATGTTGCCTACATGCTTGCAGTATGTAACAATAGAATGCTGTGCTTCTTCTTGTCATACATTTGTGTTTGCCTTTCCGGCACTAACGTGTGAGATTTGAAGTGTCTGGGAACTAATCTGTCCTTAATCATTCCCACTCCTCTCAGAAGTGCTTGGAGAGCAATTTAATATGTCCTCTGGAGATATTGGTTTCTTTCAATTTTACATGAGTTTTTTTTTCCAGAAAGTAAACATTTGAAAACTTGACAATTTGTTCAAGCCATGCTTTGTCCTCAGAACAATATAACTTTGTTCCTAATTCTAAAGATATTGAAATTGTGGACTGAAACTGTGTTCCTGGGACTTCATGCTGCAGAGGTCTGCGTTATCAGTAATAACACACACCATGTACTGTAAATTAATAAAATAATTGTACACACGTGTGGAAGATGGTTTATTGTGCTGTCCGATTTACACAACCATTTCCAACCGGTGCTGAAGAGTCCATAGTCAACTTGTATATGGTCCTATAAACAGTGGTGTGTTGACCACAGCGGCACCTGTACGGATCGGATTTCACACCAGCTGGACCAGGAAGCCTAGTATCACAATATGGTTTTTAAAAAAAAATGTTGCACCATTTACAACTCCCCGTTTTGGGCTCATGAGTCTGTGACAGATCCACTTTCACAACAGCATGTTCAATCCACAATAGGAATGGTTTTCAAATAAAAAATATATTTAATTCTATTACACGTACAGGAACTCTGTTATCCTCTAAAGCAATAATAAAAACAGACTAACAAAAGGTTTTTCATTTTTAAACAACCGGCTGTTGCATATAACCTTTGGGGAAATTCCCATTGAAAAGGACGCACATTTTATACCCTGACAAGTCTAATACATAAGAACTGTGTTCTTTTGTTTCAGAGAGAGACATAGTTCACAGCACCTCAGCTGCTACGGCCCCACCATGCACGTAGTAGAGACAGGCATCCAAGACTCCAATGCTTTTTGTGACACTTTTTCGCTAATCACACACAGAATGCCAATGGAACGATGGCCTTTCCCTGAGTATTTTTGCGATTGGTCACAAGGGGGAGGATCCTGCCCACAGGCACAAAGAGGAGGATTTCTGGGAGCGAAGCCCACATCTTTGCCTGTTATAATGTGGAATTGAGGAACTCGAGCAGCTCGGCACGATTCTTGTCCATCTGTTGGAGAAAAACCACGAAAGGTTGCAGGGGTGACTATAATGCACAAGGAAACAGTGCCCCTGCCTACAGTGCTGAAGCAGCACAAAGTGTATGGCTCAGTCCAGACCATCTCATTGCCTTCCCGTTTATAGAGCTAGTGACTTGTGACTGCGTGAACACCAGAGGTTTTTTTTAAGCACACACAGTGGATGTCCAGCTACAGGACTGTGAAGAACTCTCACCCCATTAACACCAAGAACGATAACGATAAACAAATATCGTTCTCGTTAATATGAATGACGACGTTCACACATAGACTATAACGATAACGACATGAAGAATGAGATCATTGGGGATCACTTTCAGAGCGATTTATTGTTGTTCAGTGTGAACGCTTTTATCGTTATGGTTATAGTCATCATTGTCGTTATCGTTCTTGGTGTGAATGACCCTTAATTCAACAAAAAATATGCTGGATTAGAATGACTGAGCAAAACAGAGAGCGGATGAATGAATACTTACCTGCTTGTCTTTCTTTGACTTCTTCACTTTCATTTTGATCTTCCTCCCTGAGATCATGCTGAATTTGCCCTTCTTTTTCCCTTTTAGGTACTAGAAAGCAAACAGATAAGAACATTAAAATAGAGCACACACCACAGACTTAAAGGAGCATTCCAGTTATTTTTCACATACTGTGATGTCTGTTTCTTGAGGTCACCAAGTACTGTTGGTATGGGGGGAAAAAACGGTAGGTAGAACCGATTGTTTTTTTTTTCCTGTGCCGACAGTACTCGGTGTCCTCGAGAAACAGAGATCTAAGTGAAAAATGGCCCGATGCTTTTTCTCTACGAAACTCCCCCTCGCTCGGTCTGAAGCTCTTTTCCTTTTCTTTGCATCTTCCGTCAAGGGTTTTCGCTGCTTCTTCGCCGGCTCTGCCATTATACACACGTTTGCAACAATTGCTAGCGTTTTGTTAGCCTGCCTCTGTGCTGTGGATGCAGGATGTAAACTGATCCTGCTTCGGTCGGCGGGTACGATACACTGAACTTGCAAGCGGGATATTCTTCCTACAGGCAGTAGGGGCGGGTGAGAGAGTCTTCATTCGCCCTGTAATGAGTCATTTAACCATTTACCGACTTACGAAGATGAGTAATTAACACGAAAACGTTGCCTGGTGTCCCTTTAACAGAAGTATACAGTATATATACTCTTTTGATCCTGTGAGGGAAATTTGGAGTAGCTGACTAGAAACAGTAGAACTGGAGTAGAAACAAAGAGTAGCTGACTCAAATAAAGTCTGCTGTATAGTAATAATATTAAATAACAATAATAATATTCATTTTGCACACTTGCATTCATAGAGGCCATGTGTAACTGTTCTTCCTCAGTGTATTGGCATAATGAGAGATCCCAATCAGGGAAAAAAAGGATCATCAAACCTTTGAGATCTGCACAGGTCCAGAAGGTTCCTCCTCTACTTTGGATTTTTTGTCCTTTTTTCTTTTGTTCTTTTTCTCCTTCTTCCCCTTCTATGGAGAAACACAAATTCAAAATGTCTTCTAAATAACACACCCCTCATTCAAATGTCACTCAGCAACCGTATGACAGTGACGGATGACATCAGAAGAATGTGCAGTGGTCTCTTAATTTTTTCCAGAGCTGTATTACATGCACCTTCATATTCAGGTTCTTTAAAATGATTATAATTTAGTGTAAAAAGAGTAGAGACATGAATGAACCTTTTTGTTGTGCTTCTCCTTTTTCACTTTCTTTGGGGCCTTCCTTGACTTGCTGTGAGAATCTGGAAGGGACAAGCAATTGACATGACCACTTTCAAGATGCTTATTTTCCCTGACTATGCTCTCAACCCCTCTACTTCTGACCACTATTAGTAAAAAATGCATATTGTGATATTTAATACATTTTTGTAGCCATACATTGGTACCATCAAATCCCATTTGGATCAGATAAATTCCATTGCATTTTCTTTATAAACATATTCTAACAGTGTTAAGTAAGTAAAGTGAGCTTGAGTAATGGTTTTGTGGCAAACCCATCATTGTGTGTCTGGCTGTGATAAGAGTCACCGAAGAGCTCCCTAATCATCAACCAGTCTCCCATGAAGAACCTTAACGTTACTATACTAGAGTTCAGCTGACTAGACTAGACTAACATACTAGATATTTATTTATTTATTTAATTGTAAAAATCTTGATTGGGAACGTGCCTCTGCTGCTAGAACTGCTACTTCTGCTGCGGGAGGAAGAGCGAGATGAGGAAGACGACGATGAAGAAGACGAGGATGACGAATCGGACGACGAGGAAGATGATGATGAGGATGAACTTGATGACGATTTGCTTCGACTGCGTTTCCGCTTGTGGCGGTCTCCCCCTGTCGAACATTGAATGGCATGTTAAAACACAGCTTTCAAACTCAGCAAGAAGGTAAATTGTATAGGTGCAACGTTAAATTCACTCGCCACTACTCGTGGACCGCCTTCGTTCATCTGTTCGACTACTTGACTCGCTTCTCCTTGCCTTGGAATCCTTTGATGACTTGAGTGAAAGCGGAGCATAGATGTCATGAACGTTAGGTGAAGTGACCAATGCAAAAAACATCAACTCTCAACAACCTAACGTTAGGCCTATCTACATTCGTTAGCTACTTGGTGGCCTTACTTACAATTTACTTGTTACCAGCCAAACGCCAAACCAAACGCATCAGGTCACACTGCACGTACGCTTAAAGTGGCATGATTAACGCGACGCGATCGTTAACTAGTTAGCCTATGTTTTGATAGCTAGCTTCTACGGACTGTTATTTAAAAGAATAATGCTAACATGCTACATCTAAATAAGTTGATAGCAGTTAAAATGTCCATCTCTTTATTCTTACTCTTCCTTTCCAATAACGCACGTTTCCACATTTTAGCATTTGAGTGCAAAAACCCAAGGCTGCATCATGAATGGAAATTCGTTCATTAAGTTACTTTAAAGAGAGGAAAAAGAAAAGAGACGTAGAACAGCTAAGAGTTTCTAACAGCTAAGTTAACCTAGCAAGCTATCAACACCTATGTTATTAGCTACACTGCCACTAATCTAGCTGCAGAGCGGTACATAAAATACACATCTTACCATGGTGAAGCGTTAATTAGTTTAAACGCAGTGGGGTGCGACAATCATATAAGAATCTACATTGGATTAGTTAAAGTTGGGATATTAGCAGACTGTGTCAGAGGGTTCTGTTAACAACAGTATTCTTTGGGAAGTCAGCGACAATAATGGCTGCTATAGTCCCCCTCCCTCCTTCAAAATATCAGCGTTTCCCTCATACCTGTGGAATGATCCCTTTCATTTTACCTTTCATGTCTTTATGATTTATACCATACACAACAATTAGCATACAGGTCAAATTGAATGATCTGAACTGTGTCATCCTACCTAAAAACCAATATAAGAACATCTGGTCATCCTAGTCAAAGAATATCGCTCTGTTTCATAAAGTGAGAACACTTAGGCTAGTAGTTGAGCGTAATCTCAAATTTTAGAAGAAATATAAAGTAGCCTGGTTTATAAGAAATAAATGATTATTATTATTAATATTATACCTAACCTTTCACGTAAAAGTCAATAAAAAGTGACATAATGCTCCATGCTCCAAGTGATATATTCCCTCGATCAGCCAGTCTATTTAGTGAATGTTGCAATAGGGCTGAGGCAAACTCATATGGGAAAACTAAACTGTAGCCTATAGACTTTTATGGACGTTTTCAACTCTATAGTAGCCTATTATTGCCATATAATGTCGCTAGCTTCACATAAAGACGATAGGTCCGAAACCATATTGTGCTTTATCGCCATCTATTGGCCTGGAGTCTAGTAATTGGCCCCTCGACAACATGGCTTTGAGAGGGAATGACAGAAACACTTTTTGCCTATTATGGGAACTCCTCCTGCCTCTCCACCTTGCAAGGCTAATGAAAATACATTGAATCATCTCAGGGTAGCAAGAGTTACCATTCATTTGATCTCCATCAGAATTATTTCCCTCATAAAATACAATAGCCTATCTGTAAAGCTGTGATCCCTGTGTAGACCTAATGCTTGCACTGCAAGGGACAGGAAAGCCCTACAAAGGGTGGTTAAAGTAGAACAGAAATGGGTGCCTTTTCCACTTTTAAATCAGATTTGCCCACCTCAGGCATACTTTTTTCTCCCACATTTAAATATAATGGATTGAAGTAAAACTAGATGTACCGCATAGCGGTACAAAATATGACCGCCGCTCAGTCCTGTACATCCATTCCGCGAAAATAAATCATATTAATGAATTTGTCTCCATCTTCTACTCCATCCCCCACTCTTGAAACTTTTGTGTATGCTTGTTTGGCACACAAAGTAGCCTACTGGCGCTGCAAAGGTGAATAGATTTGTTTCTGGGCCAAAACATTTGTAGCATTGTTATAAAACCTTTAAAATCTCTAAACAATCACAAGTAGGGCAGTTCATCACAGTCCTTCCATTGCACTGATGAAAGGTACACCTGTAGGCTACATTGTATTTGGGAAAAGCAGAAGGTAGCAACATAATGTATTCATTTATTTATTATTAAACAAAACAATCCCTGTCAATTCCATGCAGTTTTCAACAGTATCAAGAAGAGAGGTCATGTCACGGATTTTTGTGAATGTTTCTTCTACATTCAAGTTTAGTCATGTAGTTCATATGATATTCAGCTTTATTGTCAATGCACAAATGAAATACCAGTAGTCTAAAACAAAATGCCGTTTTACCCAGTGGAGCAAATAACTGACATGTCCAAAAGGGCCTTCATGAAATGCGTTGCGAGACTGTTCATACACATTTTAACGGGCAAAGTTAAAGAGCTACTGTCCGTTATTGTTTGTGCAAATAATATGCTGATTCATGTTCCCTTGCATTTTGCAACTATGAGGTCCATGGTTAGTCTCAGCTCAATCTTTTGACGCAATCTTTTGATTTTCACCCAGCCTAGTCCATGCTAGGCGCCCGATAGAAATATTGTTTAATTTTGCGATTGAGATATCCACGCACTGGCGCCCCCCCCCCCCCCCTGCGACGTGTTCGCCCCCCGGTTTCAGAGCTATTGTAAATGCAAAAATGCATAGAGGGAGTTATGACAAAACTGTGACTGTTAACAAACATAAGGTAGGCCCTATGCTAGGCCTATTACAGAACACAAATTGTCACTAGCCTATGCTGGCGACCCAAATAAAATCTCCTTTGGAACCAATGGCTTACACCTTACAGTATCAAGCTGCCACCTCTTGGCGAAAAGTTATGCATATCAGTAGTAATACATTTCAAGTAGCTGTGTGAATCACCGAAAGGGCGAATGAAGTGGACACTTCTAAATGGAACACAACCCACTGTACAGTAGCTCAAGGTCTGTGGCTAAAGCAGCCATAATGAAAGCGTTATCATTGTTTGGATACTTCACACACACGTGTTTTTTAATCGCATATATACTACAACTACCAAGCTGGAATTCATCGCAAAGAATGATTTTTGTAGCACGTGCAACAAATATGTGTAGGTACAGCCCTGCCCTGAATACATCTCAACGTGCGCTCTAAAACATCTGGTTTAAATGGAGATGTAGATCATTACGGGTGCGTTAATAAATCTACATTGCGGCGAGTTGACACAAATTATTCACTTTGACGAATTTATGTAGTTTCAGTTCAGGAAGTAGATGACGGGAAAAAAAAAAAAAAAAAAAAAAAAAAAAACTTTGACAATCCCTATATGACCGCTTCGCTAGCTTCGCTAGCGGCGGTCATAATAAATGTGACAGTGTGGTAAATCTCATGATAAATGCTCTTATCCAATAATGGTCAAATTTGCTTAGCAATGATTATGCTAAAACTATAATGAAAAACAGTTATTCCTGTCTAATTTGTGTGACGAGGTGGTAGGATTAAGCTTGACGGACCCCCTCATAGTAATGAAAAAACAACAATAAACAACAACAAATAAACAATGTAAAAGAATGTCATCATTTTTCCGCTTAGTTTCTTGGGTGCTCTGGCAGACATTATTAAAATTTGTCTTTGTGATTTCATTTCAAGTAACATGCAGTGCCCTCCAGAATTATCGGCACCTCTGCTAAAGTTGACTAAAAACAGGTATAAAAAAGAATCTGTTGATGATTTATTGTAATACAATAACAACAATGAGGAAAAATCCAACCTTGAAGGGAAGCAAATGTATTTTGAGAAAAAGGTAAATCTGATAAATAAATAATAATAATACAATAAGAAATATTTTTTTAACAAAAACACATTGCTCACAATTATTGACACCCCAAGAAAAATCTTATGTACAAAATGTAACAGAAGCATTTTCCCCATCTAATTTCAACTTCTTTAAGTTAATTTAAGTTCTTTCATCTTGCAGTCGCAATAAACAATGGATCAGAGAAATGTTCCTGTTTCTATATTCTGTTTATGTAAGCTGTATTTGTGAATAGCCTGCACAATGCAAATAAATAAAAGATAAACTATGTTGCATTTCCATACTCATAAAAAAAATAACATTGTGAGACACTTATCTATAATCCCAGAAAGATGTTCTTTGATTTGTTAATTTTATATATAAGTATATATACTCTTTTGATCCCGTGAGGGAAATTTGGTCTCTGCATAACACTACAATGTGTGTCTCAACTAGTGGTAAGTTTGACCACCAAGTCGAAAGAGTCCATAATCAGACCCATAGTCAGTCCATAATCAGTTAACCCGGCAACAACATCACTGTTAGTCTACGTTATTTACATCCGCAAGACTTTGTCTCATCGTGTGTTACTAGTTTATAACCTTTGATTTTAGCTACTGCTGTCAATGTCAACCCGTTAATGCACGTGATAATTCAACGTGGGTTCTCAAAATTGTCATGCATCCACTTTCCCAGTATCTATGACTATCCAATTTTGGTCGACATGTCAAATCAAACTAGGATATCTATTCGGTGTCAAGCTGGGTGATGGGGGTAAAAGTAAAAGTACAGTTACATGACTGGAATTCTACTCAATCACAATAAGTAAAAGTACTATTTTCAAACAAACCCTACTCAGAGTAGGCTAGACGTTTGATGATGTCAAAGCACATCACTATGAAGCTTGTGCATGAGATGTAATTGTATATATTCCAGTTAAATGTTCCGGTTTCATTGGGTGGTAGATGGGTGGTAGAATTCAATCATTTGCTGGTAGATGAACCAACAAGCTGAGGCCAGCACAGGAGTTTGTGTCCTCAAGAAATGAACATGTTGCTTGTTCACTCGTGTTTGAGGTTATTTCCTAATAGGAGATTTATAATTCCTACGGTCCTGAAGGCCTGTGCAGAACAGCTATGTGGGATTCTACAGTGCCTATTCAACACCAGCCTGTGTCAGATGAAGGTTCCAGTGCTGTGGAAAACATCATGCCTTATTCCAGAACCCAAGAATTCTTCTCCATCAGTCCTCAATGATTACAGACCAGTGGCATTAACATCACACTGCATGAAAGTGTTGGAGAGATTGGTGTTGGCACACCTCAGACCTCAGGTGACCACCTCAATGGACCCACTGCAATTTGCCTACCAACGTGAGGTTGGTGTTGAAGATGCCATCATCTACCTGCTTCAGCGAGCCCACAACCACCTGGATGAAGCTGGTAGTGCAGTGAGAATAATGTTCTTCGACTTCTCCAGTGCCTTCAACATCATACAACCTGTTTTGCTAAGAGAGAAGCTACAAAGGATGCAGGTGGAGACATCCATAACATCATGGATTGTTGATTACCTGGCGGAAAGACCACAGTTTGTACGGATGGGAGGATGTGTGTCCGAGAAGGTGGTTAGCAGCACAGGAGCACCGCAGGGGACTGTACTCTCTCCTTTCCTCTTCACATCATACATTATACAGCTCAGACTTTCAGTACAACTCTGCAACCTGTCATCTGCAGAAATACTCTGATGACTCTGCAGTTGTAGGGTGTGTGAAGGATGGGGAGGAGACTGAGTATAGAGAACTGGTGAACAGCTTTGTGGCGTGGTGTGGAAACAACCACCTACTCTTAAATGTGGCCAAGACCAAAGAGATGGTAGTGGACTTTAGGAGGGCTAGGACAAAGTTGAACACTGTCTCCATCATGGGGGATGAGGTGGAGGTAGTGGAAAACTACACATATCTGGGTGTACATCTGGATAACAAACTGGACTGGAAGTGCAACACTGAGGCTGTTTATAGGAAGGGACAGAGCAGGCTATACTTCTTGAGGAAGCTTAGGTCTTTTAATGTGTGCAGCAGGATGTTAAACATGTTTTACCAGTCTGCTGTTTCTAGTACCATTTTCTTTGCAGCCATTTGCTGGGGTACCAGTATCAGAGCAAATGACACCAAAAAACTCAACAAGTTGATTAAAAGAGCTAGCTCTGTAATTGGAAGTACACTTGAACCCCTAGAGTTAGTTGTTGAGAGAAGGATGTTGCAAAAGCTCCTTAACATTATGGACAACACCTCACATCCACTGAATGAACTACTGGTCAAACAACAGATTTTTCAGCTGGAGGTTGCTCCAACTTCGCTGTAGCAAGGAGCGTTATAGAAAATCATTCCTGCCCACTACCATAACTATTTACAACAACTCCCCTTTGTGCCATGAGAGAAAATCTTATGCTGAGAGTCAATGCAGTTTACAACCTCTTTAACAGAGACTATATCCAATTGTATTTCTTTTTTTAACTTGTATTTTTTATGTGTGATATATGTTTATATTATTAATTACTGCTGTAACACCATAATTTCCCTTTGGGGATGAATAAAGTAATCTATCTATCTATCTATCTATCTATATAAAGGTACTTTAATACAGTAACTATATGTACTTCATTATCCACCACTTTGTGAGTGAGTGAGTAGCCTAGATTGTGTATGGCAAAACATAATTTGGCATTAAAGATCAGGGACTGAAAACAGAATGATTTTAATTTAGGTTCGTTCTGAGCAAAAACATTATTTGATATCATAATATTATAATATAATACCTATATAATATTAGGTATTAAAAAATGCTTGATAGCCTAACTTTAGGCACAGAAAATGTCCTTGCTTTAAGCCTGCAATAGCCTAACCTACTGTATGTATGGTGCTACCAACTGCATGACAGGCCATAAATATTTGCCTAGTGTCTCTGGTAGCCTATTTTATTTCACAAATTGTTTCAGTAATTTAGACTACATACTTGGAAAAGTTAGATAGTGTTGGATATTCTTTTTATCAACTAGTAGTTCTAGCCATTTATACAGGGGAGATACCGATTCATAACATTTGACAAAATTCATCCTATAAGGGGTCTGGGGAACACTGTGTGGGCAGGTGACTTTCCAAGCCTATGGAGTTTTGAATAATATTCAAACAAAGGTTAATCGGAACGATAAATATCGTTATTAACCAGTTATCTAAAATTGAAAATAACGTTTTCACTCCGGAAGAACTGAAATTGGTTTTGCTCCCGTTTTCAGTTACGTCCATCCAAAAACTGTGTTTGTTTTCATTTTCATTCTTTGAACCATTTCTAATCCCTGCTAAAGATATTTGGCCTTTAATTGTAATGGGGTTGAAGTAAAAACCTTCCAAAGAATGAAATAATTGAATTAGATACCCATACCCAGTACTTAGTTACTGTCCACCAGTGTGTGTGTTTGCATGTTTATTATTGAGGTGGTAGAGTAAGAATTACATTCTTGTTATGTACATTTTAAATAGTTGTATTATAATAAATCCAAAAATGATTATTTAAGGAGTCTTTATAGAATCAGATGGAAATGTTTTGACAGTCACAGTCATAGTTATCATTGCAACAATTCTGCATTAGAATCTTGTTTCAATCCAGATAACCTAATTCTACTGATGGCTTATTTTCTATGACTAAATGTGTCCATATTCCCTCAAAACTCACTAGAAGACATCATTTGAGGGGTCATGTTTTAAAAAATGTCTCCGGGGGAGCATACCCCCAAATCCTCAGAATCTTGTTTCAATCCAGATAACCTAAATCTATTGATGGCTTATTTTATAAATGTGTCCATATTCCCTCAAAACTCACTAGAAGACATCATTTGGGGGGTAATTTTTTAACATACCTCCAAACCCCCCTAGAATTTCTTTTTGACACTGTATAATTTAAGCACAGACTACACAGACTGTATAGTGATTACACAGAAAAAGAAATTCACATATAATATATATACCCACACCATCCAAAACACCAGCTACATCTCCGATTTGCCTCCCACCTCGTGTAATGTAGTGTAGAGAACAAAACATATTTCAATTCAATTTCAATTTAATTGTACTTATAGAGCAGCAAAACATTACACATGTCTCGTATCGCTTTACAGAGTGTTAGACAATCAGAGAAAAGAAAAGAGAAGAAAAGAAAAGAAGGCCCATGGGTAACAGGAAGAGAGATACATAGTTAGAAACCTCAAGCAGATCAACGACTCAAGGGCCTGACCCATCTGCCTAGGGTCAGATACAGGACAGTAAGGTCTTTATACATGACAAATGCATATGTTAGTCAGGTGATATTGAATAAAATCCGTAGAATTTTAAGTTTTGAATAATGTCCATGGCCCCCCTCCTGGAACCTCATGCCACCCCTTCGCCACCCCAGGAAAAAATCTCTAGAACCGCCACTGGAGGGCGGGCGCGGGACTGAAAAATCAGTCCCGCTCAGACCTCTAGTGTACACATAGACACACACCAGCGTTGAGCTCATTAGGAACACACACTGGAGTAGTGCAGTCTTTGATCCAGCGCCCGGGGAGCATTTGGGGGTTGGCTATCTTAAACAAGTGCACTTCATCCGTGGATGTGGAAGAGTGCTGCCCCATACACATTTTCTCTACCAGTCAAGGATCAAACCGGCCATCTTTGGTTAGGTATTCCCTAGATTCCCTGAACAGTAGGCCACGGTCTGTTATTGATGTGATCAGACATAACCATGTTTGTCCAAGCGATTTACAATGACATCAATAAACATTACATTAAAATGAACAGTTTAGGCTATAGTAAAATCAAAGCCTAAGAATACCTAAATTATTAGTGATTAGAATTTAACAGAATAATAACCATAAACATACGAACCAAACAACAAACCGCAACTGTAAGGAAAAACTGAAAGAAAAAAAGTTTTGACTGACATGCATGTGTGACTGTGTTGATTGAAGGCTTGAATCACTTCACCTGCATGAGAGAAGACTCGGGGCTACATATACGACACCTTACAATTATTGTCATGCTCTTTTGAAACCACGGGTAGAACAAAGCATAAATAATTGGATTGAATAAAGAATTCAAGTAAAATAGTGTTGTCATATATTTCAACACATCATTAAAAATCTGTCTTTGGATACTCTCAACCATAAAGCTGCATATATGAGCGGGCACCAAGCTTAACAAAAAGACAGACACCAGTATACCAAGCACTTTTGCAGCTTTTCTCTCAGATCGTTTGGGCACATCACTCTTATTGGCATCTGGATTGCTATTAGCCACCCTGGTGATGGCATTGGCATGTCTCTTGGCAATGGCAAAGACTTTGAGGTACAGTACTAACATAATGGAGCATGGCAATACAAACACAACCACAAGATCCACAAAGGACCATATCTCATTCACCATAATGAGGCACTCGCTTGGGCAAAGTGTTAGAGCATGAGTGAAAAAACCATTGCAGTACAGAAGAGCAACGTTGTACCCCAGAGAAAACATCCAGTTCAGAAATACTACAAAGATAATGAGGTTCACGGTGATTTTCTTTGAATAGAAAAAGGGATTGCTCAGAGCCAGGTATCGGTCCACTGCAATGAGAGCCACATTATGAACAGACGCACATCCCAAATAGAATGACATGAAATTGAAAAAAACACAAATGGTTGTCCCAAAAAACCAGCATGACTCTATCAGCCAGATGAATTGCAGTGGCATCACAAATATTCCTACAAAAATATCTGCCACAGCTAAAGAGAGGAGAAGCACATTAGTTGGTGTGTGAAGTTGTTTGAAGTGACACACCGATGTAATGACAAGCAAATTGCCACAAACAGTTATTATAACAACAAGTATTACAGACACATACTCAGCCACATATGCTGTTGTAACTGTTTTCCCAAAGCACAAAACACAATTGTCCAGAAGGCTGTAATTGCTAAATCTGTTGGTTCCTAGGTATTTTGGCTCAGTGAAGAGCTCCCTAGAAATCGAATATGAAACCAATGACATGATCGGACACCAGTGGAACAGGCCAGTGATGGTATTAAGCTACTCTTTTATACACACCAGTTTCCTACCCCCACCCCCTGTTTCCTATACCCACCCCCTGTTTCAGTTTTTTTCTTTTTAGCACTAATGCACGTCAGAGTCCTGCAGAGTTTGGGTACCCACATGCAATTGTTTGTGTAGTCATCTACTTCCTGAATAGACCTCTCCAGAATAAGTCCCACCTCCGTAACTTCCGTATCCATCCAACTTCCGGTCGTCAAATGTCTGTGGAAAATAACATGGCGTTTCGAAAGATCGTACCTGTCAAACTCTGTAGGTGACAAAGGAGAACAAGCTGGTGGGCCGATTGGCCTACACACTTCTGCCATCTAGTTTCCACTGGATTTTTTGATTGTCGGTGCCGTTTAAGTAGTAAACGATTATTAATGCTAACCGGGAGCTAGTTCCGATGTACGCAGGTGGAGGAGGGCGTTAGATCTTGCTAACAACCAACCAGTCACAACCTAATGTGATGGTCATTTTCACGTGTGATTCATGCGTGGTTTCAGTGGTCTATATGTAGTGGGTAGGGTGGTTAAGACAGGAAGCGCAGCTTGAAGGCCGTCCCACTGACGCTGATTATTTGGATCAGGTGGCACCAGTAGCGTTTCCTTTTAAATGTAGTGAGATGCGGACAGGAGAACAATAGTGCGGTGAGCGCTGAAGAGTGAGCTTTGTGGAATAAGCTGTGCAAACAGGAAAACGTGAGTCTTACATCTATTGGTCTTTAACACTAAACTTGTTTCCATCGAGTAGCACTTAACACGGTTCATTGTTTGTTTGTAGCTCGGCCTGGTGTCTGTGCGTATGGTGACCAGTAAATGGTACATGCAGTTTCAAGTCTACTTTGTTCGCATAATAGCGAGTAGTGAATCCACACTGGTTTGCAGCAACGTAAGTTTACTTGCTCCCTTTTTCCTTCAGACGTAACACGTAGTGTTTATAGCTCTGACCGTTTCCTGTCTTGATATTGTCTATGGGCAGAAGCAACGCTGATGCTGGCGAGAGTGTGCACAGCTATTAGTCATCCACACTGGTATAACTTCATTGGTTCGTCCTAATTCATCTTGGCTGGTCTTAAAAACGTAAGTTCATTCAACTCCTTTTACGTAGCTAGTCTTTCAATTGGAGATCTAGTCCTGACTTAATTGCTACTACATTTAGTAATAGGAAGTAGTGCCGCAGTTTAAAAAGCGTAACCAGCTGACTGCAGCCATTTTAATAAGGTATTGGCCTTCATACAATTATGATTGGCGTTTATGCTACAATGCTACCAAACGTAGCATTACAAACCATTTATGCTTTTTATTACAGGAGGATTGCCTTCGTCTGTCCAACAAGCCACTGTTTTTCCTGGATTTAACTATTTCGTTTTATTTCAATTCATGTATGTATGTGCCTCGGAAATCTACCACATCTGTTGAATGTTTACTGGGAACGTAGGTGGGCCTAGGGGGAAGCCTGCTGGTGGTAACCTGTTAGCTTAAATGTTTTGTTTGTTTCTTTGTCTGTTTGTCTGGCAGTCATTGTAATACGTATTCGGCCTGGGAATTGTGCAATATTTCTTATGGGGACAGTGCTTCGTTTGCAGTGCTCACTAGTGTGAAGTGTGAAACGCCGTGTCTGTGTGTACGGCCCATTTGGTGTGAAGTGCCTCTTGCAGATTGGAGTGTTTTAGATTGTGTATGTGAAAAGTATTTATTAATGTATTCGACTTTATACACTATAACTCATCTGGAAGACCTATTCATCCATTGTATTTTATTGTAGAATTTCATCCACTGTTGCCTATGTGGAACATTTGCTTGTCCTGATTGCCGATCAGTGTATTTATGGTGTCTGTCTAGTGTCTAATAAATGTATATTTTTCGATTACATCAGTTCCATTCCTCCTCCTTCATTGGACATAACCTGCCTAGATAGTTTGAGGGAGAGCTCTGTTTGGTGGCCTAGCTTAGCTATACAAATTGTGAGCTTGAGCACCCCCTGGGGGTCACATTTGGCGTAGTCGGCAGGATCAATTGGAACTGGTGTAAGACTTTTTGTTTTGTGTGTATCCTTGTTTGATTTGTGTGTGTGTGTCCTTTTTGTTTTGAGTTTTGTATGCGTGTTATTTTTGTGGTGGCAATAACCGAGGTCACATTGATTACAGGAAAAACAATGGCTGAGGAAGGATCTGGGACGACGACGATGTAAGCGATAAGTGGTTTGTGTTAACATTTAACCCTGTCTTTTGTTGTTCGGTTCAAATCTCACGGAAGACCAGGTCAGGCTTCTAACTGAGCAAATTAAACAACTTCAAGCAGACAATGAAAGACTTCAGCAGGGAAATGTAGTGCCCCCAGTGGATCCAGATCAGGGAGAGCCAAGTCGGCCAGTGCCAGGGTCATCTGGTATGAGGTATGTGTATGTGCCGAGGGAACGTAAATATCCCAAGTTTTCTGGTAGTCCAGGCCCAGACTGTCCTCCCGTGGAGGAATGGGTTGAAGAGGTCCGCAAATGCTTGCAGGCTAGACATATGTCTTCCAGTGAACAGGCTTATTTTGTATATGATCTTCTTGAGGGGGAGGCTAAATTAGAAATTAAACTTCGTCCAGCTACTGATCAGGCTGACCCTGAGAAGATTTTTAGAATATTATCAGAGACTTTTGGCTGTACACATTCTTACATCGAGGCCCAGCAAAAAATGTTCCAATGCCGCCAGCGCGAGGGAGAAACGGTACGTGAGTTTTCCCATTCGTTAATGGCCCTAATGGAAATTTGTCAGCGTAAAAATTCAAATGCCCTTTCTAACCCTGATTCGGTCCTCCGCGATCAATTTGTTGAAAATGTTAGAGACAAAATGTTGCGCCGCGAATTAAAACAATTCATTCGCCTCAATCCTGTCTCGACTTTTTTGGATGTGCGTAGGGAAGCATTTCGTTGGGCTGACGATGGGGAGGGAGGCCGCCCAGTACGCGCCAGAGCTTTCTCTTGTGATGCAAGTTCCGGGGTAGCAGGGGAATGGGGAGCTGAGACCCAGGCTGTAGCTGCAAAAACAAATGATGAATTGGCTGAACTTAAAGATTATTTGCGTAGGCAACAAGCCCAATTGGACACCATCCTAAAACATTTGTCCTCTGGACCAGTACCTTCCAATCCCAACAGTAGGCCAAGTAATCCACCACGCCGTTACAGATTCGAAGCCGATGGTCGGCCTATTTGCTTGAGGTGTGACCAGGCTGGTCACATGGCAAGGGACTGTTCGATGGTCCGTCGGCAGGGACAGCGGGTACGGAGTGACTCTGGGCAGAGGGCAGCTAATGCAGTTGATTTTCAATCCAGTGGGTTGCAGGGAAACTAGCACCATCTAGTGTACGGAGCCAAGCACTAGGTGGGGCCACATCAGGCTCAGGTTCTTTTCTCCCCACACCACCTTCTCATTCTGTACTCATAGGGCAGTTCCCGGTGGCTGACATTAAGATGGGGGGAGTGCCCATCACGTGCCTTGTTGATACTGGTTCTATGGTATCTACCATCACAGAATCTTTCTTTAAAGGGCACTTCCAAGTTTAGGGACAAGACCAGCTACGCTCTTGTAGATGGCTGCAGTTAAGGGCAGCTAATGGGTTGGACATCCCTTACCGAGGCTATTTAGAGCTGGACATAGAAGTCCTGGGTAAGGTGCTTTCCTCCGTAGGCATTCTGGTTGTTCATGATCCACCAGATTATAGGTCAAAGCTTAAAACAAACACTGTCCCAGGGCTGATCGGAATGAATGTTCTCCGTTGCTGTCTGCGAGAAATGTTCTGTCAGGAGAGCGCTAGTTTGTTTACTTCCCCTTCCACTGATGTCCCCTCCATCTGGAAACATGCTCTGTTGGCATGTCAAAATTTTGAAGACTTGTCAAACTCTGGTTTCTTGGGTAAGGTCTCAACCCCCCCAGGCTCTTCCATTCTTGTGCCTGCTGGGTCTATGAAATTGATTTCAGCTGTATGCAGGCAGGGTCTTTGCCCTTTGATTTCCTCAGCATTTATAGAACCAGGAGACGTAGGGTGGCAGTTGCCACCAGATTTGCTCAATCCTAGTTCTTTACTCCCCATTGGGGATGGCACTGTTGATGTGCCGGTAGTCAATGTGGGAAAGGAGGATCGGTGGATAAGACCACGCACCACCTTGGGTTAACTACATATGATAGAGGTATGTTCTGCTAACAAGCCCATTTGTTTTCACGAAGAAGATGGTAACCAAGGTCCTGTAGCTTTCATTCAGTCCATGGCGGTCACCACCTCTCACCTTCCTTGTCTTGCCGACACCACCTGGCCTAATTTGACCGACTCAGAGCAGCAAGAGGCCAAGTCTTTACTCCAAAAGTATAGTGCCGCTTTTAGTCATGGAGAAGGGGAGTTGGGTTGCACAGACCTTATTGAACACGAAATTCCATTAGTGGATGAAACACCGGTGCGGCAACGCTACCGTAGACTGCCACCGTCACAGTATGAGGTTGTGAAGACGCACATTCAAGAGTTGTTGGAGCAGGGGGTGGTAAAACCCAGCTGTAGTCCCTTCTCTTCACCCATCGTCGTAGTTCAAAAGAAGGATGGATCTATCCGTTTATGTGTTGTACAATTGAATGCGAAAACCAGAAAAGATGCCTTCCCATTGCCTCGGATTGAGGAATCTTTAGATGCTCTTTCAGGCGCTTGCCTCTTCTCCACTCTCGATCTGGCAAGTGGATATAAACAGGTGTCTGTGGCAGAAAAAGACAGAGCGAAAACAGCATTTTGCACCCCATTTGGCCTCTTTGAGTTTCAAAGGATGCCATTTGGGTTGTGCAATGCACCTGGAACTTTCCAGAGGTTAATGGAAAGGATCTTTGGAGATCAGCGTTTCCATACCCTCCTTTTGTACTTGGACGATGTGGTGGTATTTTCATCCACATTCCAACAACATCTGGAACGACTGGAACTCGTGTTGGATAGGTTGACCTCTCATGGCCTAAAACTTAACTTGGGGAAGTGCCATTTCTTTCAGCCAGAGGTGAAGTTCTTGGGGCATATTATTTCAGCTTCAGGAGTCTCAACTGACCCTGACAAAATCAGTGCAGTTAGGGACTGGAAAACACCAACCACAATCACTGAATTGCGCTCGTTCCTTGGATTTGCGTCATATTATCGGCTCTTTGTAGAAGGTATGCATCCCCTCTGCATAAGTTGGTAGCAAAACTACAGCCAGCCCCAAAGAAGAAACAAGCATGTTTCAATGCCTCTTTGCGGGATCACTGGGACTGGGGTTGTGAAAAGGCTTTTGAGACACTAAAAGAAAAGCTGATAAGTGCACCAGTTCTTGGCTACGCAGATTTCAGCAAGCCTTTTGTTCTTGAAGTAGATGCGAGTGGGCTTGGGCTAGGTGCTGTTCTGTCTCAAGAACATGGGGAGGGACAGCGGCGGCCAGTTGCTTATGCAAGTAGGGGGTTGCGCCCAACAGAACGAAACATGAACAATTACTTGGCCATGAAGCTGGAGCTGTTGGCCCTTAAGTGGGCCGTAACAGACAAATTTCGAGACTACCTCTTAGGCGTAAGGTTCACTGTGTTGACTGATGATAACCCCCTCTGTTATCTGCAGACGGCCAAATTGGGTGCTGTAGAACAACGCTGGGCGGCACAGCTGGCCCTCTTTGATTTCAAAATTGAGTACCGCCCAGGTACATGTAACCGAAACGCAGATGCATTGTCTCGTTTACCTGCATTCCCAGTTCCAGACTCCATAGAAACGGTAGCACCAGGAATCTCTGTCCCTACTGAGATTAAAAGTGTTTTGGCAACCCACCCCTCTGGGCCAGTTAACATCCAGGCCATAGATGCCTCCCCAGTAAGGACTAGGGCTGATCTCCAACTCCTCCGGTGCTAAGGGCCTTTCTAGTATACTGGAAGAGAGGTAAACCCCCGACAGCATTGGAAAGAGCCAAAGAGTCCCCTGCTGTGGTAGAACTTGTGCGTCAGTGGGCCAACATACAGGAACAGGGTGGTGTGCTGTACCGGCAAAGTCACATCCCTGGTGGTAGTGTGAAAGTGATGCAGCTGCTGCTGCCTCAGCTGCTACATGAGGAAGTCTTGACCGCCTTACACAATAACCATGGACACCAGGGGGTAGAAAGGACCACCACACTCATTCGTCAACGTAGTTATTGGCCCTTTATGCGCAAAGACATCGAGCGCTGGTGCCGTGAATGTCAACGATGCTTAGTGGCAAAAGCTGTACAGCCAAAGTTAAGAACGTTCATGGGTAGTCTTCTTGCATTCAAGCCTTTAGAGATTCTAGCCATTGATTTCACCACACTGGAAAAGTCTAGCGATGGAAAAGAAAATCTTCTTGTCGTAACGGATGTGTTTTCCAAATTCGGTCAGGCTTATCCCACCATAGACCAAAAAGCCACAACCGTAGCACGGGTTCTTACCGAACAGTGGTTTTATACCTATGGAGTACCACAGCGCATTCATACGGACCAAGGTCGCCAATTCGAGGGGAAATTGTTCCAGCGGCTGTGTCAATTATATGGCATTCACAAGTCCCGCACAAGTCCTTACCATCCTGAGGGCAATGGACAATGTGAGCGATTTAATCGCACGCTTCACAATTTGCTCCGTACCTTGCCCTCAGAAAAGAAGAAAAGGTGGCCACACCACTTGTCTCACATGTTGTTTGCATATAATACTACGGCCCACCAGTCAACCGGGTTTTCTCCATATGAACTAATGTTCGGGCGGAAGCCCATCCTCCCCCTTGACTCACTCCTGGGTACAGTTGACCCTCCAACTGAAATGACCACTGAGGAGTGGGTTCGAGAACATCAGGAGCACCTCTCTGTTGTTTACCGGCAGGCTCTCACCAATCTTGAGGTGGCAGCCAAGCAGCGCGCAAAGCATCAAGCTGTTCCTCTGCCCATTTTACCCCCGGGTACATTAGTGTACCGCCGGAGTCACCCGCTTGGTCGTCACAAAATTCATGACCATTGGGACCCTGTAATGTATGAAGTGGTGAGCTGTTTGGATGAGGTTGGCACCCTTTACAAAATCAGACCAAGGAACCAACAGGGTCCAGAAAAGAACATTCACCGGCAGGAGTTGCGTCCCCTTCCTGTCGATCCCTGTCCACCTCTGCATACATCTACAAATGTGGGGCCCAATCTAGACCAGTCCGATCTTGTATCGGAAGACCCGAACAGTAGTGTAAATGAAAATGATGATTTTGCACTATTGGTAGCCCTAGACACTCCCCGCCTGGATGGGCAAATCAGTTACGTTCCCACTGTAGCTGCTAATCAGCCTGCTCCAACTTCTGTACATCAGGAGCAGACCTTGCAGGATTTGTCTGTAGATCTTACTCCAGGAGCTGAAGTGTCAATGCCAGCACCTGAGCAAGACCTGGTGCCAAGGCGCACCAATAGAACAACAGCTGGCTACCATTCCAACCCCTATAACCTCCAAGGTACATCAACCAAACGATCATCTGGAGATGAACATGGGGGCGCTCACTTAACTGTTAGCTCCCACAATGTTGTTTATAGGGTTGAGACAGGAAGCGCAGCTTGAAGGCTGTCCCACTGACGCTGATTATTTGGATCAGGTGGCACCAGTAGCGCTTCCTTTTAAATGTAGTGAGATGCGGACAGGAGAACAATAGTCCGGTGTGCGTTGAAGAGTGAGCTTTGTGGAATAAGCTGTGCAAACAGGAAAACGTGAGTCTTTTCAGAAGCTTACATCTATTGGTCTTTAACACTAAACTTGTTTCCATCGAGTAGCACTTAACACGGTTCATTGTTTGTTTGTAGCTCGGCCTGGTGTCTGTGCGTATGGTGACCAGTAAATGGTACATGCAGTTTCAAGTCTACTTTGTTCGCATAATAGCGAGTAGTGAATCCACACTGGTTTGCAGCAACGTAAGTTTACTTGCTCCCTTTTTCCTTCAGACGTAACACGTAGTGTTTATAGCTCTGACTGTTTCCTGTCTTGATATTGTCTATGGGCAGAAGCAACGCTGATGCTGGCGAGAGTGTGCACAGCTATTAGTCATCCACACTGGTATAACTTCATTGGTTCGTCCTAATTCATCTTGGCTGGTCTTAAAAACGTAAGTTCATTCAACTCCTTTTACGTAGCTAGTCTTTCAATTGGAGATCTAGTCCTGACTTAATTGCTACTACATTTAGTAATAGGAAGTAGTGCCGCAGTTTAAAAAGTGTAACCAGCTGACTGCAGCCATTTTAATAAGGTATTGGCCTTCATACAATTACAATTGGCGTTTATGCTACAATGCTACCAAACGTAGCATTACAAACCATTTATGCTTTTTATTACAGAAGGATTGCCTTCGTCTGTCCAACAAGCCACTGTTTTTCCTGGATTTAACTATTTTGTTTTATTTCAATTCATGTATGTATGTGCCTCGGAAATCTACCACATCTGTTGAATGTTTACTGGGAACGTAGGTGGGCCTAGGGGGAACCTTGCTGGTGGTAACCAGTTAGCTTAAATGTTTTGTTTGTTTCTTTGTCTGTTTGTCTGGCAGTCATTGTAATACGTATTCGGCCTGGGAATTGTGCAATATTTCTTATGGGGACAGTGCTTCGTTTGCAGTGCTCACTAGTGTGAAGTGTGAAACGCCGTGTCTGTGTGTACGGCCCATTTGGTGTGAAGTGCCTCTTGCAGATTGGAGTGTTTTAGATTGTGTATGTGAAAAGTATTTATTAATGTACTCGACTTTATACACTATAACTCATCTGGAAGACCTATTCATCCATTGTAATTTATTGTAGAATTTCATCCACTGTTGCCTATGTGGAACATTTGCTTGTCCTGATTGCCGATCAGTGTATTTATGGTGTCTGTCTATAGTCTGAGCGAATTAGGGTTGAAGGTGGAAGTAAATACAGCAAAAGGATATTTGGTATTAATCGAACCGTAATTTCATGTAGATTAAGAATTTCAGGTGCCTACAGCGCAGATTTGTACCAGAAAAAAGATATACAGCTTTGAATGGACCATTGTATAATGATTATTGGGCCAAAATCGTATATTATCACATATAGATATTAGCTGATATCTCCCATACTGGTAAAAGGATCTTTACCAAACTTGGTGTACTTACTCACAATAAGTTCTTGATGAAATTAGTAGGTGTTTAATGTCTTGGGGTCAAAGGTCAAGGTCACGTGAGGTCATACTTGACATGCAATGTTTGTTTTATACCGCTCAAGCAGATTGAAGGATCCTCATTAAACCCAACACAGCTAATTAAGCCTAAAAGCATTAAAGGCATTAAAGATCATGGGATCACAGGTAGAGGTTAAAGGTCATGAGGCTATAGGTGGCTGAGGCATAGAATCAACTATCTGAATTGACATTAAAAAAGATTAAGACATTTATTAAAGCAAAACAAGCTTTATTTTCTGTATAAAAACAGTTGTTTCAACCTCCACATCTTATTTTAATATTGTAGTAGCCTCTCTGAACTGTTTCAGTTCATAAATGATATTGGAGTGAAAAACAAAGTACTATTACATAACATTCAGTACATCAATAACACCATTGTAGTTCATTTAGACAAGCTGAATAGCAGAAGTTTTAGATTAAATCCAAACCATTTCGGTCAAACATCTGATAAACATTGTCATCTTGAGCTATTTCCTTCAACTTAAATTATAACGGCAGACAATCGATGTAAATGTCTATGTTGATAGAATAGTGTTAGAAATAAAAACTACCCTTGCATCGCATTGCAATAGTTATACTTTGTTCCCTGAAGTTGGTAGTAGGCATTTAAGCAACAGCAGCAGCAGACTGATATTACCTAGGATTCTACTAGGTATTATGGTGGGTTTTCAGGATGTGAAGGGATGTAATCATGGATTTCATAAAGGTTTATACTATTGCATGGGTTTTCATGTTTTAGAAGAATGTAGTCATGAGTGTCATAAGTCTTAATGCCACTGCATTTGCTGTGACCAGTGTGAGGTCATTGTATCTTGTGTAGGCTAGATAGATATATAGATAGATAGATAGATACTTTATTGATCCCCAAGGGGGCTAGACCAACAGTCAGAGGAGTGGGGTGAGTGGAAAAGTACTGGGAGTACCAGGATGAGAGGATCTCCTCCTTACATGGTTAAGGGAGAGGGGGTGTTATCAAGCTGGTGAGGACTGGACAGGACAGGGATGAGGAGGCCACTGTGCCTTATGAGTTAGGTCTGTCCAGCTAGGAAGAGAATAAGGTAACTGGAAACCAAACTGGAAGGAACCAGAACAACTTAGGGTTACACTATTTTACATATGTTACCTATGCATTACATAGGTTTGCATATAGTTTTATGCATGATGGGAAGATGGTTTCCACCAATGTAAGCGACCCTGCTTGGTACTGATTGGTGAAGGGTGTTGATGGAGATGGCGTGAGAGGGTGGCACTTCTCAAGGGCTGAGGAGTATAAAATATAGTGTATAAGCCTAGCCATCCGTAGGGGAGATATTGTCGGGGGCCCCAGCTGATGACATCTCCTCCCTATTGCTTTGATGGTTGGTCTGGACTTTGGTTGGGCTGTACTATCATTGCAATACGGTAAATAAAGATCAACAGTCTTCCGAAAATCTCCTTAGGACACCTTGTTCCAGAGTGCTAAATTACTACAGTAAATAGTCAAGTGGTAATTGTTAATTGGACAATTGGATTTGGAAGTGGACATTTTCTAGCCTGGAAAATCCAGACCCTGGTAATCTAGAAAGATTAAGGGTCTGGCCACGAGCAATGTAATGGCTCAACTCGAGGGGCGGCACCAAGCATGCATTTGAAAATCTCACTGCACGCAATTGGATAACACTAGACCAATGTTTACTCTGAATGATTCCGGACTTTCTACACAATTGGATAACTCTATGACCGATGTTTACTGACCTCCAACGTTGCAGCGCTGTCGTCATCAGTGTAGCTCGCCTCTGGCCCGCATATATCAGATACGCCGAATTGGTTCCCCGGGATGCAAGGGGTAAAAGTAACATGCTCATTGCTCATTCCATTGTGCTCTCGCGAGAGATTTCCAGGGTAGACATTTTCCACGACAGTATCCTGATTGGAGTGCGCTTCTCTGTTTACTTTTCGGCACAGTATTACTAACCACTGCTAAGAAACTAGTCCCTCAAAATGTTATGCAATCATTGAAATGCAAGGATAGAATAATGTTAGAAATAAAACTATCAACACAGACAATTGACAGTCTGCCGTTATAATTTATTTGTCTGCCGTTATAACGTATTTGCCTGGGTGTACTGTGGAGTGGGTAAGACTGTTTTTAGTGGCAGGTTAACACATACTGATGACTTGCGTCAGCTTAGCACCTGCGAACTCTGCAACTAGAAGGACTGGATGAAACGTGTTGAAAATGGTCTCCACTGATAAATATCACACATGCTAACTTGGAAATGAGGCCTTTTGTCCAAAATCCTGAACCACCCCTTAAAAAATGTGTTGGTGCCTATAGCTTTTGCAAGCCAGTGCTACAAGATGACAGTTCACCTCCACATTGGCAGATAACGCAAAGATCTGTGCATATGCCAGGTTCCTCTTCAAGTGCTGTCTCATCATCCATTGCAGTGAAATTGAAAATAATGAATCAAGACAGTACTGAGCACAACTAAATACTGATATTCATCCCAGGGGAAAATATTGCTTCTTACAACAGTCTCATCTTTCAGAAACAAAATTTAGAAAATGAACTGCTATCCTAATATTTTGTGTCCCTTAATGTGCTTTGTAAGAAATTATAAGGTGGCTTGTAACTCATACAATTATATCCCATTTTTTAAGAGATTGACAAATTCGTATTTAATTATATTATTGATATCTACCTACAAAATCTTCCAAAATATTTAGATATTATTTTTTGCCCACCCGTAACTTCAACTGAACAGATAACAACGGACATGCCACATCAAAACTGGAAGACAATGCTAGTCTTCAGGGTCACAGAAATTGCCAGGAGAAAGTGGACAACACCTTGTCCATGAAGGGAAAAATAGTAAGGGCCACAGTTAACAGTCATACTAACTTATGGAAAGTCACAACAGCACAGAAAGCTATAATGTACAGCTGGAAGTAGCACTGCTTGTACTGTGGAAAGGACTGCATGGGCAATATTGAAAGAGATATTGGTCAGGTCATGACTATGCTAGTGGAAGTATTTCACTGTTATGTAACTGCTAAGCACATTTGCCTACAGTAATCTCAATCAGATTCTTGATTCTTATATACAAAGGAGGGATATTAAACTCATTGTGCTGTAGATAGGGACTCCCCATGTCAAAAACAACCAAGTCTATGTTGTGCAACATAAAAAAATGGCTATATTTACAGTAATTGAATTGAACATGGCATGTTGATTAGCATGTCTCCACCATCTATAACCTTGTATGTCAGGGGATGAAACTGACCTTAGCCTTTGACCCCATGGCCCTGAGTCCCTAAGTTCATCTAACTTGTATAGACAATAAATGTACTAGAGTTAATGAAGATCCATCAGTCTGCTTTGTAGATATGAACCAAATACTGCATGTGAGTTATTTGTGTGACTCCTTGTAACCTTGACCTTTGACCTCAAGACCTAAATTGTCTTGCCAGCTCTTTGACAACTTATAGTGGGTAAGTAGACCAAGTTTGATGAATATCTTTTAATTGGCTTAAGAGATATCAGCTAATATCAAGATGTACTAACATACGTTTTTGGCCCAAAATTCATTGTGCCATGCTCCATTCAAAGCCCTATATATTTTTTTCGGTACAAATCTGCGCTGTAGGCACCAAAAATGCTTAATCTACAGAAAATTACGATTCAAATGATACCAAATCATTTACTTCCACCTTTGACCCTTTTCTAGGCTAATTCGCTCAGACTACTAGTGTCTAATAAATGTATATTTTTCGATTACATCAGTTCCATTCCTCCTCCTTCATTGGACATAACCTGCCTAGATAGTTTGAGGGAGAGCTCTGTTTGGTGGCCTAGCTTAGCTATACAAATTGTGAGCTTGAGCACCCCCTGGGGGTCACATATAAATGTAAATCGTTTGCAAGGTTCAGCCTCTTTTCAACATGACTTAACTTTGGTTTGACTGTGTGAGTTTGTTGGCTGTTATTGAGATATTTGAAAAAGAAAGAAATTGCCGACGAAGACACTAAAGACATGACGAGATGAGATTTTTTTTCACGAATAACAGATAAGCAGACTAGGAATCAGAGGCTGAATCGTATTGAGTCGATAGCTTTATTTTGCATGACCTTGATCAGAACAGTAACATTTTCAGAATGTATTAACAACCTATCAAACATGATGATTTCACGCAGGGTTAGTGCCACCTCCGTAGACAGGCTCTGGTGTCACGAACTCCATTTCGGTGAAGACAAACTATGAAACATTGCCGTTGCTATGCAGCCTTGACTGGGGGAGTCGTGCCGTCTGAAGCGTGCGTTAGCTTAGTGCTTCTTACTGATATTAGAGGGAGAGCAGATAGCTAACAAACGTTCAGAAAAAGTCCTGTTGGCAAATTTGAGGAAAAGTCGGTAAAGGGGCTATTTCACACAATTTGAGGGTGCTGAATTCAAATATTTTGTGTACCAAGCTCAATTTTGAGTTTTAAGCTTGTGAATTAGCATAATTAGCATGATTCACATAGTTTTTGGTTTTGCCATCAGATATCATAGGAATTGCAAAAAATAAGGCATTAATATACTCTTTATGTATCAGATATGTTGTAGGACAGGACAGGAATTACCCCAATGACCCTCAAGTAGCAAATTAAAATAAGCTAAAATTAAAATATAAATTGAAATAATAGCAAAAATTCAGTATGACGTTTAGAAACAAAATAGATTCCTTGATAATAAATTGATAGAATAGTAGGTGACTGCTCTTTTTTCTGTAGAAAGTATTTTGTCACTAACTATTATGAACAGTTGTCAGTCTTTACAGAGGATTTACACTGTATTTTTTTTTACTGTAAAGGCGACTGTGCTTGCCTAGTTAAAACATCTCACTGGTGATCTTTTCTATCATTCAAATTCCAGCCATGCAGAAAAGTGGAAGAGTGCTATGGAGATTGCATTATTTGTAAAAAACATTCTCCAGTGCATCATTACTGCATATGATGCTGAAAGGGAAGTGGACCTAGGACAAATCCTCAGCTATGAACTGATTATTGTCCCTGTACTGTAGCTATTGCAGATAGCGATGGTTATTTGTGAAGTGGAAATAAGTCATCCTCACTCAAGTGCTGTCTAGCAATGTGGAATGTCCAGTAGTGATCACTGCAAAAACTGCTCATTCAACACTGGTAATAGATGCTCAAGATCTAGTTATGTCTTTAGGACACCCATCTGACTGTAGCACATTTAAGAAGTATGCATGAAAGTTTGTAAGAAACTTTTGTATTGTTGTTTGGTATTTGTTATGTGGTAGCAAATGATGTTAATTATCAAAGAAATAGACCTAATGTAGGAATGCACAGATATTGCAACAGATAATGGTGTAGGCCTATCTGATTAAGGCCTGAGTGGTTGAAACATACTTATTAAATTACACTGGGAGCAAAGAAGACTATCTTCACTTTTTGACCCTTTGCAATTGGAAGGCCTAGGGTACATCAAACCTACATCAAAGATTAGGCTCTTCTGCATAGCATTAAGTGATTTGCATGCAGTAATTTGAACACTGACCTTGATCTAGCCTACTTTGGCTATTTAAAGGTAATTTATTGCCAAAACTCCACACAATATAAATGAGCTATAACAAACAATAAAGGACTTATTCACACACAAACGACTATTTTACTGACTACAAAAATAATAATTATGTAGGAAGTTTAGAAGTTTAAAACCAAGAATTGACCAAATTCAACACAAATGACTCAATACACTTGGAGGAGGCCTGCGTTCTTTTCCAGATATTTTAGGATTTGGATATCGTTTCAGTATTGAGTATCAAGATATTTATGGCAGGTATTGTATCGTAGTCATAATTTTGGTATTGTGACAACACTATGCCAGAGCCACTCTGTTTTCTAAATCACCAACAAGTGATGCTGCTCAATGGCATATTAGAAGAGCACATTATCAAGCTCTAGTATGGAGGCAAGCACACATACCAAATCCAGTGTTACTAGAAGTAAAATGTTTTTTACTTGTCGGTTGTTGCTGACGGTAGATGCAGTTCTGCATTAGGCTTATTCCCGCTATCTAAGTTCATATGTACTGTAGGATAATATAACAAGTTGCACAGATAACCTTCAACTCAGAATATTCTGAGTTGAAGGTTATCTGTGCAACTTGTTATTATGGAAAATATGGAGACAAATTGAAGCCTCGTCTAAAGCAACCTGGAATGCAAATGCACCTCCTGCCGTGTAACGAGGGATTACGGTAAGCGAATCGCGTCATTTCCTGTTTGTAGTGTCAGAGTGGCTGCTCTCACGCTAGCTTGCTCCTGTTTTCTTTCCACGTAATCCACTTAATTAGACTACACCTAGGTTTCATTTACGTAAAAACTCCACTCTTAACCACTCGTGTAGCCAATTCACTTGTCTAATATAATTCACTTGTCTAATCTATTTTAAGGACGATGGCAGGGTCCTCTGCTGCCCCTGCCTCTCCTATTTCCGATTCTCTCCGTTGCCCGGCGTGTCACATGCTAGCTAACTCTTCAGCCTCCTTTAGTGGACATGCTACTTGTAAAAAATGCAGACTAATAGCTAACTTGGAGGCGAGGATAGGTGAATTAGAGAATCGTATCCACACACTGGATGAGATTAGCAAACAGCTAGTGGCAGAACCCTTGGTAAATTGTGTGGATGCACCAGCCGACTGCACAGTTAGCGCAACCATGACAGCCCCCTCGCAGCAAGGGGATAGTTCTTGGGTGACTGTTAGGGGAGCCAGACCCAAGCGAAAGCAGCCCGTTGGGCCTGTTTCGCCTGGATCTAAATCCAAACGAAGGAAGCCCACTGCTAACCACCAACCTATTCATGTTTCTAATAGATTCTCCCCCTTAGCTAGAGAAACCGAGAAACCTGCTACTCTGGTCATTGGCGCTTCTACTATACGAAACGTGATGCTAGCGACTCCATCGGCCATAGTAAAATCGATATCTGGGGCCAGAGCTAACGACATCGAATCAAATTTGAAAGTGCTGGCTAAAGCTAATCGTAAATACTCGAAAATAGTTATCCACACTGGCACTAATGACTTCCGATTGCGTCAATCGGAGATCACCATACAAAACTTTATCTCCGTGTGCAGGTTCGCGCAACAGATGTCTGACTCTGTAACTTTCTCTGGACCCATACCCATTAAAAGAGGTGATGAAATGCTCAGCAGAATTTCGGACCTCAACCGATGGCTGTCAAAGTGGTGTGCCAATAACAATGTGGGCTTCATAGATAACTTTAGCTCCTTCTGGGGGAAACCTGGACTGTTGAAAAGAGACGGTATCCATCCCACATGGGAGGGTACTGCCCTCCTTTCAAGGAACATAGACCGTCACTTAACCGAGGCTAGTTCCTGACGAACCAGAGATCCAGGAAGCAGAGATAAGGTCTTACACAGATCTCTGCCGTCCTAACAGTCACCCAGGTATACAGGGCACACAAGGCCAAATAGAGAGGGTGTCTGTACCAAGACTGTCAACTCTTACTCGACCCACTAGGGGAATTATTCGTAGCAATCTTATTACGATAAAAACTTCTTCGGTGAAGCAAATTCCTCCAAAAACGCAACTTACACTTGCTTTACTTAATATTCGATCACTGTCATGTAAAACTGCCTTGGTTAATGAAATTATTACTGACAATCATATAGATGTTATGTGTCTTACTGAAACCTGGCTTAAACCAGATGAATACCTTCCATTAAATGAGTCTACACCTCCCTCCCATTTGAATTATCATGTACCACGCCACACTGGCAGGGGAGCTGGAGTAGCTACAATCTATCTATCTAGTCTTCTCACATCTCCAAAGCTCACACACAAGTTTAAATCTTTTGAAGTTCTAGTCCTCAATTTTTTACCGCCAGACTGGAAAACTGATCAGCCTGTAACTGTGGTCACATTGTACAGACCCCCTGGCCCCTACACTGATTTCTTAGAGGAATTTTCTGATTTCCTTTCCACTTTAACTATCCAAACAGAAAAAATACTTATATTGGGTGATTTTAATATTCATATGGATAATGTGCACGATTGTCTCACAATTGCATTTCAATCCCTAATTGACCATGTCGGGTTCTGCCAAAATGTTAATTCACCCAAGCACCGACATAACCACACTATTGATCTAGTCTTATCCAGTGTTGCCACAGTTACCTTGAAAAAGTAATCTGATTACTGATTACTCCTTTAAAAAGTAACTTAGTTACTTTACTGATTACTTGATTTTAAAAGTAACTATGTTAGATTACAAGTTACTTTATTAGTTACTTTCAGCAGCTGCCGACAACACCCCCAACGCCTCAACATAAAAATGATAACCGGTTTTGCCAATACTCACTATACTGGAAGTGCATTTTAACAGCAATGTATAGCAGACATCCCAACCTAACCTACTTAGAATTCAGATGTTTGTTCAATAATGTCTAAGTACACCAAATAAGGAAGGCCTATTGATAGAAATTGTTATAGTAAAATATGTAGATTTTTTTTCATGTAGCCTTGGCAACTAGCCATCTTGTAGCCTAAAATATGCAAATGAAATTACACTTGTTAAACTCACCTCAACAAGTCTTTTGCAATCATTTAACCCGCCGTGAGCAATGCTAAAGTTGCTGTTACAAACAGTACAGTGTGCAAGATTATCATTATGTTTTAATCTTTTAAAACAATTGGGTACACTTTTGTGTAGTCTGATGTGAAATGGGTCTTAAATCTTACTTTTTGAGGGGCACTGACGCTGCCATGACGCTTCTGTTCCTAGATACACTGACTGAACTGATTAATTATGTTTGGGAGAAAAGAGATATAAGCACTTACACTGAAAACGGATTGGTTGATTTAGCAAAACAGACCAGGATGCTCTCTGTCTTGGATGCGCTTCAGGCACAAACGCACCACTCCTCTCTCTCTCCCTCTCCGTTGTGTGCGCATTAAGCTATGCACACGCGATTTGAAGCAAAGATTCTAGAATCTTTGATTTGAAGTCCGGTCTGGCTTGCGTGCTCTTGTTCGCTCTAGGTTTCGGGAGATTTTATGTAATTTGCGGGCGTCAGGAAGCCGCTATCAATATGTGGGAGACTCCCAAAACTTCGGGAGACTTGGGATGTCTAGCTAGACAGCACTTTGTCGCCAGCACAGAATGTACAATGTACCTTAATGTTGTCATGTTTAGCTGACACAAGCTCAAAGTAATGACTGATGAAATGTGCATCTCTCTCTCTCCCTCCACCCTCCATTGTTGTTTTCGTTTGTGTCGCTGCACGTGAATTGTCCTCATGCTGAAAACGTGAGCATAGCCTACATGACATTAATCCCCAAGACAAGAAGAAAGCAAAGAATATATCTTTTTATTAAGGAAAATGACAAAAATAGTAACGCACAGTAACTTAGATAAGTAACTTTAATCTGATTACTGGTTTGTAAATAGTAGCGCGTTAGATTACTCGTTACTGAAAAAAGTGGTAAAAATAGACTAACGCGTTACTAAGTAACGCGTTACTGGCATCACTGGTCTTATCATACGGCATAAACATAGAGCAGTTAACAATCTTGCAACAACACCCGACCTGAACTGACCACCATCTAATTACTTTTACAATGATATTACAACATGCAGTACCTAATTTAGCTGAATACTACAGCCGCGGCTTATCTGAAAAAACTAATGCAGACTTTCTAGAAAAAATTTCACTTACGCTTGCCCCATTCCGGACTCATGTGGTAGGCCTATCAGAAGGCCCATTCCTTAATCCAGCCGAGGTCGACTTGTTAACTGATAATGTGATGAACTCATTACGCTCAACCCTTGATTCAGTAGCACCACTCAAAAAGAGAATGAGAAAACAAGTAAGGCGTGCTCCATGGTATACCACACAGACAAAAACACTCAAACAAACAGCGCGTAAACTTGAACAAAAATGGCGTACCACTAAGTTGGAAGTTTTTTGCCAAGCATGGAAAGATAGCCTTATCACCTACAAAAAAGCACTCAACGAAGCCAAGTCAACTTACTACTCCTCACTGATCGAAGAAAACAAAAACAATACAAAATTTCTCTTTACCACAATCTCCCGCCTGACGAAGAGCCACACCGAAGTAACCGAATCTATCCCTATTTGCCTAAACAGCAATGACTTCATGAACTTTTTCAATGACAAAATTGAAACAATTAGAGATAAGATTAATATCCAGTCAAACTCACCAAATATTCATACTCCATTGCTGAATGGTAGCGAAAACATAATTGAATCACAGATGAGACGAACAACGTTGAATTAATTTACACCTATCGACATATTAGACCTCACTTCCACAATCTCTTCATCAAAATCTACAACTAGTCTACTAGATCCTATTCCTACTCATCTTCTGAAGACTGCTCTTCCTTTCTTGGATAATGCTTTGCTCCAGATTATAAATAACTCACTGCTATCAGGCCATGTACCACAGTCGTTTAAGTTATCTGTCATTAAGCCATCCCTCAAAAAGCCTACCCTTGACCCTAACAACCTGGCCAACTATAGGCCTATATCTAATCTCCCTTTTTTGTCAAAAATACTAGAAAAAATAGTGTCGAAACAAATTGGTACCTTCTTGCATATGAATAAAATCCAAGAATTATATCAGTTTGGTTTCAGAGCTCACCACAGTACTGAATCAGCCTTAGTTAAAGTTTTTAATGACCTCCTCATCGCTGCCGATAATGGACATATATCAATATTGGTCCTCCTGGACCTCAGTGCTGCCTTTGACACCATAGACCACAACATACTACTCCACAGGCTTGAACATTCGATAGGCATTAAAGACTCAGCACTCGCTTGGTTTAGATCATACCTTTCCAACCGCAGACAATTTGTACAGGTTCACAATGAACCATCTACCCAGACTATGGTAAAATATGGGGTCCCTCAAGGCTCAGTACTAGGGCCCCTGTTATTTTCTCTCTATATGCTTCCTCTAGGCTCAGAAATTAGGAAACATGGCATTAAATTTCATTCTTATGCAGACGATACACAACTATACCTTTCCATAAAACCTGACGAATTGACTCCGCTAGCCAAACTTGACACATGTATACGAGACATAAAGACATGGATGACAAACAATTTCCTGCTTTTGAACTCCGATAAAACAGAAGTCATGGTTTTAGGTCCTAAAAAGATGAGGGATATCCTATCCTCATCGCAGGCTACATTTACTGATCTCCGACTATCCTCATCCACATGTGTTAAAAATCTAGGAGTTACAATTGACCAAGACCTATCACTAAGTAATCACATAAAACAGATTACCAAAGCTTCATTCTATCATTTAAGGAACATTTCAAAGATAAGGAAGTCTTTATCCCTATCAGACGCTGAGAAATTAATCCATGCTTTTGTCACCTCAAGGATTGATTATTGCAATGCTCTATACGCTGGCTGCAATAACACCTGTCTAAAGAGCTTACAGCTTATACAAAATGCAGCTGCTCGCACACTCACTAGAACTAAAAAATATGAACATATTTCCCCTATCCTGGCATCTCTACACTGGCTGCCTGTTAGAAGTCGCATTGACTTCAAAATATTACTTCTAACATACAAAGCCATTAATGGCCAGGCACCAGAATATATTAAAGATCTCCTAGTCCCATATAACCCACCCAGACCGCTACGATCACAGAATACTGGCCTTCTTGTAATTCCAAGAATCTCAAAAACTACAGTAGGAGGCAGAGCTTTCAGCTATCGCGCACCCCTCCTCTGGAATAATCTTCCTACCTCAATTCGACTAGCAGACACCCTCCCTATTTTTAAGTCTAGACTTAAAACATACCTCTTTACTGCCTCCCATAGTTAGGTATGGTGCGTGAAATTCACCAACCTCAGGGTTTTTGGAATGGACCACCCTGCTGAGTCCTCGTGTGACTGGCACCCCAGTCGCGCGTGCGATGGTGGTCACTGACCATACCTGTGCTGGTGTCGACTACCCCTCACCATACCTTAGTTATGCTGCTATAGCATAGTGCTGTCATGGACTTTTCATGTGTCACGCCGTACAACCCCCCCCCCTCCTCTCCCCCCTTCTCTCCCTCTCTCCCTCAACTCTCCCTCTCTTGCCTATTCCCACCATGGTATACTGTAACAATATATAGTACTACTGATTACTTATTGACATTAACCATTTTGATTTTCAATAATACTAACCCACTCTACATCTCTCTTTCTTCCCCCTTACTGTACCTCACTTGTGAGGTATATCATCACCAGTCATCAACCATCCGTGTGTTGGCCCTCCTCTCACCCATCTCACCTGAAGTCCCATCCTCGACTGCCCTACTACTGCCCTCTATCTGGATTCCTGGCCCGTACAGCCTAGCGACCCACCACCAGCCTATGACAACTCTGCCTGGATTACTGGCCCGTCTGCCAACCCACCACATGCCCCTCGACAACTCCCTTCCCCTGGACAATTCCAACGCTGGACTATTGAACTTTCTGTCACTAAATCAGGAATATTGAATTACCATAACGGATACGTAATCATCCCACCTCTTGTAACTTTCAGCTCAAGTGCTTAACACCATGTCTTATTCTCTACACCCGACTATCATATGCATTTGTCATGTATACAGACCTTACTGTCATGTACTGACCCTAGGCAGATGGGTCAGGCCCTTGAGTCGTGGATCTGCTCGAGGTTTCTTCCTATATATATCTCCAATTCTAGGGAGTTTTTCCTCGCCGCTGTTACCCATGGGCCTCTCTCTTGCTTTTCTCTTCTTCCTTTCTTTCCTTCTTTCTCTGATTGCCTACATTCTGTAAAGCGCCATGATACATGTTTTATGTTTTGGCGCTCTATAAGCACAATAAATTGAAATTGAATTGTTATTGTGATGAAATGCATTAAACACCACATGAGTGACTCACTATGTTGGCAATAAAAATATGGTTGTGTTTTGATTAGAATTTCCGAGTTTATTGCATGTTAACTGTAATCATGTTCCCATTAAATATGTTAATAAACTATAGTATGGCTTCTTTAATGCTCAAACATGTATTTAGAGAACAGTTTTATTTGGTTTTAGTGATTACTTTTGAAATCAACCCAAGTTAGGGAAAAATAAGCAAAAAGCAAAAAAAAAAAAATCACTATTTTATGTTAAAATGCTGATTATGGGGCTTAGAACTCAGAATTGAGCTTGGTAAACAAAATATTCAGAAGGGTGGTTTACCAACTTTTCCTCAAATTTGCCGTCAGAAGTTCTCTTCTGTGAAGCTGCTCTCCCACTATATATTTCTACTTTAACGGCACCGACAATCAAAAAACCCAGTGGAAACTAGATGGCAGAAGTGTGTAGGCCAATCGGCCCACCATTTTTTTCTACTTCGCCACCTACAGATGTTTTACTGGTATGATATTTCGAAAGGTTGATGCTAGAATGGATCAGCCGGACGGACAGGGGGCGGTCGTTCCGAACGTTCGATGCAGATGCCGATTGTTGCGTTGCACCTTAGTTAACATTCTAATGGCGCGGTAAAAGCGTTGCTTTCGCACCAGAGAAAACCCTATGAGAAAAACAGACCGACAGTGTGAAAAGTTCAGACAATATTATAGCCTAAAATAAATCTGCGTCATTGTGTTTAAATAAGGCTAGTTTTACTGTTATTTTCCTGCGTCGATGTCATCCGAGCAGTGTAAAATTGGTGTCAGTTTGCTATGATTTATATTAATATTATATATAATATAATACTTTTGTTTAACTAAACCCCAGAAGATAAGAGATAAGAGACTCCGGAAGAGGTGTTAATATATCGTATGCACCAACACAAGGCCCTATCGCATCACCAGCCAAAACAAAACGACAACTAAAGTTAGCGACTCCACAGGCTAATATTTATAATAAGGACTAACGTTAGTTGGCTACCACGATATATTAACGAAAACTGTTGTTGTACAACTACAAGCATTTAATTATTGAGAGGGCATGAACCTTCAGAAGCTTTCAGAAAACATACGGTTTGATTAGGTGAAATTGCTTTGTTTGAGTTGGAGCTCAAATGCATTTCGTTCGCCAATATAGAAATTATCGTAGCTAGAAGCTATGTGACTTCAGTTGGTTTAGGCTACAGTAGAAAAGTACACTTGATTTGATAACAGTTACAGGAGCAAGTCAGGGCAGTTTATTTATATAGCACATTTTAGACCAGCCTTTTCGACCCAACAAACATGATTGGGAGTCCGGTGTAAGGAATGGCTGGCATACCCGATCCCCCTGTTCACTACCAGTATACACGGCTGACGTGCGAAGGTGCCCATTCTGTGTTGACAAGCACCGGCGGTGTTATTAAAAACATGTTTTGTACATGTACCTTTACCTTTGTTATTGAAGTTACAGTCAACAGAAAAGGTTATGAACTTTGATCTCGACTCGTCCTCCACTCCCTGTACGAAAGTATTTAAGTCGGAGAGATTTTCAAAAGTCGTTATTTTGCTGATTTGCAGCGCTGGAAGCTGGAGCGTCATCGGTTGCTTAACAACGCAACCAGAGCCTGCATCGAACGTTCGGAACGACCGCCCCCTGTCCGTCCGGCTGATCCATTCTAGCATCAACCATTTCGAAACGCCATGTTATTTCCCATAGACATTCGACGCCCGGAAGTTGGATGGATACGGAAGTTACTGAGGCGGGACTTATTCTGGAGAGGTCTATTTTTGGTCAACGATACTCGGGACACCGAAACACCGGGGCACATGAAATTTGGTAGGTATGTAGCCCCACTATAGCCTGACATTGTCATACTCAATTCTAGTCAGAATTTGAGTCTGATACTGCCCCATTGGGACTTAATTATATGGCGTGTTTCAACCGATACAGGGCGGGAATGCCTCTGCACTCAATTGGATAGATATGCTACAAACATGTTGTAACAATCAGCCCTTTAACGTTCTTTTTAAACAGCTCTGTTACTGTAAACGCACAAGGGGTTCTTGGGAATGAAGGTAGTAATCGACAATGACAAAACACTTCAATACTGTCACAAATGCTTTTTCCTTCTTAGCTAAACATATATGCATAACAGCATGTGTAAGGCCGTTCATAAAGCACACAGCAACAAACAAATGTCAGACGGTGCTGAACACAAACAAGAAAAGACGCACCAAACAGTTCATTTGAATGACGCGCGTAGCGCGGTATATTTATCAATGCACCAATTATTCCGTGCACCCACACAATACTCGAAACACCCCCCTTGTCTCAGTCCACAACATTAAACTAAAAGTCCAAACTAAAGGAAAACATCAGGTCTTTCCCAGGATCGCGCTACAGTCTTTATATTCCAACCAGGAAACAGGTAGGCCGCGAAAATAATCCTCTGTCGGAACGCAGCGAAAAATAAATAATCCACCACAAAAAAGGCAAAAGGTCAAGCGCTGATTCAGTGGTATACCACACCAAAAAATACTCAAACGAGATAGATCTCACCAGATCCGTTGAACGTCGAGCAACGTTACCACGCGAAGTTGAAGTTTGGGGTCCGGGCACGTCCTCTTGCTGGAGGCGCGCGTATGAATTACACTCTATGCAGTTGCACAACGTTCTCTCCTCTCCTCCATTAAAGCAGTCTCTTAAGACGTGTTTGAAGCGTTATCAAACCAAGGGACTAGCTTTAACTCTCTGTAGCCGCAGCAAACACTACTGGCGCCACGTATTCAAACACATCCGCACTTGCTGAATCTCTCCACGGAACCCTCACACACCCGGCGCACCCACCTAAGTAAGCTTGGGTGCGCGGTCATAGGAATCGCGGGCGGCCGAGGCCTTAAAGAGACACCCCCCATTCTTACCAAAACCACAGTGGACAATACATATATTACACAGATATACATATGAATATATCTTTCCTCATACATAAACATTATATGAAATCAAGGTAATGTTCTGTGCAATAATAAATGTAAAAGAACACTTAAATTAATGTGACGGTGTCACAGATCCCCCCCCCCCAGCCGGAGGCATCGGGGCCTGAACCCCGAAGTAGGGCTTCAGGTTGACCACATTAACAGTGTCCATTTTTTTTTCTTGGTCATTCCACTGTATACGGTAATTGATTGGGCCTAGTTTTCTCATCACAGTAGCTGGACCTGACCACTTGGCTTCGATGAGAAGTTTTCTGATGCTTTAGAGAGTGGGTGAGTACGGACCCAGACCAGGTCTCCCGGCAGGAGTTGTGCACCTCTCCTGTGGGTATTGTAATACCTGGCATGTCTGGACTGACACGCCTCAACTCTCTTCTTGATTTGCTCATTCATTTGTTTTTGTCTCTCCAGGAGTGTGTATGGTGACTGTTGTGGCGTAGGAGGTGAACCAATGAGTCTCTCCAGGGGGCCCTTCAGGGTCCGTCCAAGCGCCAGCTCTGCAGGTGTGCGGCCCGTGGTCTCATGATGGGCAGCATTGATGGCGAAACGGAACTCCCTGATCCACTGGTCCCAGTTCTTATGTTGGTCCCCCACATATGACGCAATCATCGTCTTGATGGACCGGTTGGACCGCTCAGTGAGGTTGGCTTGGGGGTGATAACTGGTGGTGAATTTCTGCGTCACTCCCCAGGTCTTGCAGAGGTTAGGCATTTCATGGCCAGTGAACTGCGGACCCCGGTCAGAGACCAACTCCCGTGGGACACTAAAGCGGGTGAAGATTTCATCCTTTAAGACGGACACAATGCGGTGTGCCTTGCCATCTTTTAAAGGGAACATCTCTACCCATTTTGTGAAATAATCCACGAGGACGAGAAGGAAGGTGTTGCCCTTTTTGCTGCGGGGAAAGGGCCCCATGAGGTCCATCCCCAGCTTTTCCCAAGGATCCTCCACTGGAGTAGACTGCATGAGGCCAGCCGGCTTCTGATTTTCAGCCTTGTAGACTTGGCAGATGGTACAGACCTTGATGTGATTCCAAACGTCTTTGCGAACGGATGGCCACCAGGCTACCTCAAGGATCCTCAGGAGTGTTTTCAGCCTGCCCAGATGCCCACTCAGAGGATGATTGTGGAAGTAGGCCAGAAAGACAGGCACAAGAGACTTTGGGACAACCAGCTGATATTCATCCCCCCCTTCCCTCACAGGAGACCGTCGATACAGGAGGCCTTGCAGCTTTGTGAAGCCTATCCTGTCAGGCCTACTAAGGGTGTCTGCCTGTTTGGCCAAGTTGCTGACCTCTGAATCCTCTTCTTGTGCCTCCCTTATTTCAGACAGGGAAGAGGGCAGATCGGAGGAATTGGAGGCATTTGCCACAGCACAGACTGCAGCTGAAGAAGGAGGTGTAACCGCTCGGGACAGGGCATCAGGCACAATGTTATGGAGGCCTTTCCGGTACTGGACTTTGAATTTAAACTGTTGGAGTCAGGCGAGAGGACGTTTTCGGACAATTGAAGGCCCAGGTCAGCATGGTCTGTGTGTACAGTGAACTCCGCCCCCTCAAGGTAGTGCCTCCACTTCTCAACATCCCAGACGACTGCAAGACACTCCTTTTCAGAGGTGGAGTCATTGCACTCTGCACCACGCAACCCCCTGGATGCGTAGGCGATCACCATCTCCCCTTCAGTTGTTTTCTGCACCAGCACAGCCCCCAAACCCACATCACTGGCGTCAGTGTGGATTTCAAACGGCAGGGAGGTGTCAGGCTGCATGAGGATAGGTGCGTCCACCAGCGCCCTTTTTAACTGATCGAAACTCTGCTGACATTCCTCTGACCAGACCCACTTCACATCCTTTCTCTTCAGCCGATTCAATGGGGCAGCCAGGTCTGCAAAACGATTGATAAATTTGTGATACCACCCCACAAGGCCTAAGAAACGCTGGAGGGTCTTGAGGTTAGTGGGCGGTGGATACATTGTCACTGCCAGAGTCTTTTCTGGATCCACCTGCACGCCCTTGTCCGAGACTACGTGACCCAAGAACTTCAGCTCCTGCCGGAAAAAGGCACACTTCTTAAGGTTAAGTGTCAGTCCAGCCTTATGGAGCTTCCCGAGGACAGCCTGCAGATCTCGGAGATGTTGTTCAGGCGTGGGTGAAAAGACTAGGACATCATCGATGTACACACAGCAGATCTTCCCTCTAAGCTCCCCCAGGACCTTCTCCATTAGCCGCTGAAACGTGACTTAGCCCAAATGGCATACACCGGAACTGGTAGAGGCCCATGGGTGTTATCACGGCCGTCTTGGCCTTACTGTCTGCGGACATGGTGACCTGCCAATATCCGGATTTCAGGTCAAGGGTGCTGAAGACTGCTGCCCCATGCATAGACTCCAGTAGCTCGTGGATCAGAGGCATGGGGTAGGCGTCTGGGTGGGTTTTGGCATTCAGACGGCGAAAATCCACACAAAATCGAATGGAGCCATCTGGCTTTTTGACTAAGACCACCGGAGCACCCCAGGCAGACTGTGATGGCTCAATAATGCCATCCTTGAGCATTTGCTCCACATGGTCAGCGATGATCTGCCGCTTGAAGGGCGACACCCTGTATGCCCGGCAGCGGACAGGCACCTCGTCAGTGGTGAAGATCCAGTGTTCCTCAACTCTGGTCTTGCCCAGTGTCCCAGAGCATACCATGGGCCAGGCCTGGAACAGTTCCCTGACCTCTGGAGGGTGGTCTGGAAAAACAGGAGGCGCCACTTCCAATGATGCAAATGGACCCAATGAGCCTGGGCAGGGAACAGCTACATATAGGCTGGCATTGGAACGAGCTTCAGGCTCCTGCCTCAATGTTCCCTCTAGCGGGTGAGACAGAAAAGTATGGAAAGTATAGCCCCTGGGTCCCTTCACTCCATAGGTCTGGTCTCCCATATTTATGATGGTGGAGGTTTTGCTGAGAAAGTCCAAGCCTAGGATGATCGGGAAAGCCAGGTGGTGGTCAGCCATGATAAATGTCTCTGCTGCATAAGTGAGTAGGTGCATCCAGTGTCGAACACCGCATGGCACTGCTTTCCCCTCACTCCAATTGGGAGCACCACTGGAGGCTTCCGTCCCAGCTGCACTACCGTCACAACATCAGCAGGTTTCCTGGCATCCTTAGAAGGCCCCTTGTCCTGGGTCTTCTTTAAGCCCTTCTCCTTGGCCTTTTGCTGGTCCACCTTTCCCCAGTACTCTTTAGATGAGCTGCAGTCTTTCTCCACCAGGGTGCCAATCTGAACCAGCTGGTCCATGTTTGTGACGGTGCCCCTGAGACAGCCAGCTATTCGAGGCTTGCAGTTGTTCAGGATCTTGCGCACCAACTCAGTCTCTGTGATGTCTGGTTTCCACCACAGACAAAGAGCACGGTAGTCGTAAGCAAAATCCCTCAGACACTGATCTGGCAACTGTACCATGTCCCGTAGCTTTTCTTCTACCTCGGTGAGGTAATCAGGAGGGAGGAAGGCATCCTTAAAGGCGTTCTTAAACTCAGGCCAGTTGTGCACATTGTTTTTCGCCACCATCCACCAGCTATGTGCTGGCCATTTAAGCGTGTTGGACAGGGCGCCTATCAGCTCTGCATCAGACAATGGCCGCACTGCAAAAAACGTTTCGCAGCGATCAACAAAATTAAGAACATCGGCCACTTCCCTGGACCCACTAAAAGAAGGAAACTCCATCTGTATAGCCGGCCTGGAATAAACCACAGCAGGTCTGAGGGTGGGTTGGCTACCTGAAGCACTCAAAAGAGGTGAAAGGCTTGTGCTTAGTGTAAAAGGCTGTGTAGGTGGCTGAGACAGTGCTCCCATGAAGGGTGTCTGAAGCTGGGCACCTACCACACTATGAGCTGGTTGGCTTGGAATGAGCTCTTGAACATGAGGAGAAGAGGGCTGCACAGCACTGTCAGAACTAGCTGCCATGTCAGGAGTGGTCACGTTGGTGAGAAGAGGAGTGATGCCACTGATAGACGGGGTCATAGGCCCTGCCGTGCTAAGAGAAGCATAAGTTTGTGTGAACGCACTGGAGTAACTAGGTGCCAATGGAACACCATAGGAAACTTGAGCAGGAGTGGAGCGGCTATGAGGTGGAAGAATAGTAGCTCCCGTGCGTGGATAAGGCCTCGGGAGAGCAACAAGGCTGGCGCGTTTCAGCCGTTCAATTTCTGCTTTCCATTTTTCATCACGCCTTTGTAAGCACTCCACTAATTTTTTCTCAAACTGTTTCAGTGTTGTTATCATGCATTGCTCAAGCGCCTCAACACTTCGGTCCACATAACTCCTTATACCTGCTTCTCTGTTCAAGGCACTATTAACAGAATCTCTGAAGTCAGTCTCAAGAGTATTTAGTCTGTCCATGACTAGTCGGTGGTTCCGTGGAGAGATTCAGCAAGTGCGGATGTGTTTGAATACGTGGCGCCAGTAGTGTTTGCTGCGGCTACAGAGAGTTAACCCTCTAGGCGCCACAGTCGACAAGATGCGGTACTGAATAAAACGGCCGATTTAGTCAAATAGGGTGTCATATTTCGTTCGACTTCCACTCCACTAGATGGCAGACATGTCATACGTCATCCCCGAGTCGAAAAAAGGGCACGCTTTAAACAAAACTTTCGCGCTACAGCTGCAGTGAATCAGTGCGTGCAATACCGGAGCTAGTGTGCGTGTGAGCTACTTTATCAGAGCGATATTGTCAACGTCAGCGAGTATTTGCATTAGATTATCGTCTAATGGCATCAAAAAAGTTTACCTGAAATGAAGTGTTGGGTCTTTTATTCGCGGACCCTGATTCTGAAGGGGAATATCTGCCTTCAGAAAATGACGGTGATTCGTTTAGTGAGGCTTCAGATGCGTCCCTGCCTTGCAATGATGCAGCTGGACAAAGTGAGAGTTTACTCCATAGTTTAGCTTACACCAAGCACAAACGTTGAATCGTTTGCCCAATGTCACTGGTGGGAATAATATTTCACGGGTTCGGAGTGTTCATCGGGAAGTTAGCAGGGTGTTAGTGGTGTGGCGAACGAGGCTGGAGGTAGCCTAATGTCCGTGCTAGCTTCTGTCTTCTGAACGTGTGCCTCTCCACAATCGCGGCGACGGTAACTTGGTGGAGCCTTTGTCTAATGCCACTGGGTATGTTAGACGAGGTCGAAGTGCTCATAGGACAGTTAGGGGGGAACGTAGTGGCAGTGTGGGGAGTCGCAATGAGAATGACAGTAGGCCTAGTCCGAGCTGCGCAAATTCTCTCCACTCGGCGCGCGCGAGGCAGATCTGGCCATGCTGCTCGCATGGTGGAGGTGGTGACACGCTCTCTCTCCCACACACACACACACACACACACATTAGGTCATGCATAGTCTATCACAAGATGATGGGAATGCCGGCCCTGTATGGATAGGGATAGGGAGTCATTATCTCTACAGCAAAAAAAATGTCAGCCATTTATTAGTAATGATTTACACTGTTGATTTGCTATCTATTTCCCTGATAATTTAGGACATACACTATGTGTTCCTTTTTGTGTGTTCATGTCCTTGTGATGTGTGTGTCTTTGTCAGGTAAGAAAAAAAACAAAAAAACATCAACAAAAACAACAAAAAGAAAAAAAATACTCACATTGTCTCTTGTCTTGTCTCGTCATCTCACTCCTGATCTGTGCCTTGCCGTGGCAAATGAGCTTTTAAACTAAACAGGTCTTGTCTACTTGTGTTTGTGTGTCATCTGAATAATATATATGTGCCCCATACATGGAATCAGAGTGCCTACTGTATGTAGTAAATGGAAAATCTCTACAGCAAAAGGCCAGTCTACCGCTACATGCATTTGGTTTGTTTCTGCCATTTATTAGTAATGATTTACACAGTTTGTTCACTACTTACTATTTACCTGAGCATTCAGTATTGTGCAATATAGCATACAGAAGGTGAGGGACATTTTGGGGGGAAAGAAGTGGTGCATTTTATCATTCAAACATGCGACTTTTCATGAAAATTCTATAATCCAAGATGGCCGCCACCATATGACGTCATAATATGCAAATTAGATATAAACATTTAATCTCTACATAAACTTTGGGTCATCCTTAATATTTCTCTAATTTACAGAAAGTCTCTATCTCTTATCACTTTTGAGATATAGCCTTTTGAAATGAAGATGTCAAAATTGATCGTTTCGGAAAAAAACCTCTGGCGCCTAAAGGGTTAAAGCTAGTCCCTTGGTTTGATAACGCTTCAAACACGTCTTAAGAGACTGCTTTAATGGAGGAGAGGAGAGAACGTTGTGCAACTGCATAGACTGTAATTCATACGCGCGTCTCCAGCAAGAGGACGTGCCCGGACCCCAAACTTCAACTTCGCGTGGTAACGTTGCCCGACGTTCAACGGATCTGGTGAGATCTATCTCGTTTGAGTATTTTTTGGCGTGGTATACCACTGAATCAGCGCTTGACCTTTTGCCTTTTTTGTGGTGGATTATTTATTTTTCGCTGCGTTACGACAGAGGATTATTTTCGCGGCCTACCTGTTTCCTGGTTGGAATATAAAGACTGTAGCGCGATCCTGGGAAAGACCTGAAGTTTTCCTTTAGTTTGGACTTTTAGTTTAATGTTGTGGACTGAGACAAGGGGGGTGATTTGAGTATTGTGTGGGTGCACGGAATAATTGGTGCATTGATAAAGATACCGCGCTACGCGCGTCATTCAAATGAACTGTTTGGTGCGTCTTGTTTGTGTTCAGCGCCGTCTGACATTTGTTTGTTGCTGTGTGCTTTATGATCGGCCTTACACATGCTGTTATGCATATATGTTTAGCTAAGAAGAAAAAAGCATTTGTGACAGTATTGAAGTGTTTTGTCATTGTTGATTACTACCTTCATTCCCAAGAACCACAGTGTTTTTGTTTCAAACATAAGCCTAATCTCAGCGTGCTCAGATGACGTGATAGACCAGGCGCTGTTGCTACCTGTCAATCATCGTAAAGCCTGATTTGATTGGTCCGCCTGATATAGGGCAAGCATACTTCCACCACAATGAAGCAATGCCAGACCGAACTTCCCGACCTCAGTTGTGGGTGGGACTAAGTTCGGAATGGCACCCAGGCTAGCCCCACTAGACTTTTACGGAAAAATTTCGTTTGGTCCCCGGGGGCCACTCCCCGCGCTGGGCCCCACCAAACCCAAAAAATGCAGTTTTTCCTAAATAACTACCTGAACCGTGGCACCGAGGATGAAGACATTTTTATGATACTAGTGCAGTGCCCGTTCATGCCATTCCTGAAGAAAACCCGTAGCCCAATTACATGCCAACAGGTAGCCTATGCCTGCTTTAAAAATAAAAAAGTTAAAGTGGCATGATTAACGCGACGGGATCGTTAACTAGTTAGCCTATGTTTGATAGCTAGCTTCTACGGACTGTTATTTAAAAGAATAATGCTAACATGCTACATCTAAATAAGTTGATAGCAGTTAAAATGTCCATCTCTTTATTCTTACTCTTCCTTTCCAGTAACGCATGTTTCCACATTTTAGCATTTGAGTGCAAAAACCCAAGGCTGCATCATGAATGGAAATTCGTTCATTAAGTTACTTTAAAGGAGAATTCCGGTGTGATATTGACCTAAAGTATATTGAAACATGATACCGAGTGTGAACAGTATCTTCACGAAGTTTAGCGTTTGCAGCCATCTTGAATTTAGTCACGATAAGTCGAGCGACGAGTAAGAATGAACAGGTATGATAAGGGATCAGATTCCAAAAATAATTCAGTGGAAATGCATGGATTCCAGTTTCTTCCAGTAGCAGCAACTGGAATCCATGCATTTTCACTGAATTATTTTTGGAATCTGATCCCTGATCATACCTGTTCATTCTTACTCGTAGCTCGACTTATCGTGACTAAATTCAAGATGGCTGCAAACGCTAAACTTCGTGAAGATACTGTCTGTATAAATCGTCTTGTAAGTAAACTACCAGTGCTTTTTCAAAGTTCTCAATGTCTCGTTTTAAATGTCAGGGCCCTCGGAAGTCTACCAATGAAGTGTGGAGATACATTGAGCCTCGTAAATGGTGTAAAACAGTGATTTATTTTCATGGCTAGCCCGATGCCGAAGCACCACAATTGAAAAAGCTGTTGGTAGCATTGGCTAACTAGCGCCAGATTTTGGAGTGCAGGGGACAAGCCGAGATGGGCTATGAGACATACGTTCACACTCGGTATCATGTTTCAATACACTTTAGGTCAATATCACACCGGAATTCTCCTTTAAAGAGAGGAAAAGGAAAGAGACGTAGAACAGCTACGAGTTTCTAACAGCTAAGTTAACCTAGCAAGCTATCAACACCTATGTTATTAGCTACACTGCCACTAATCTAGCTGCAGAGTGGTACATAAAATACACATCTTACCATGGTGAAGCGTTAATTAGTTTAAACGCAGTGGGGTGCGACAATCATATAGGAATCTACATTGGATTAGTTAAAGTTGGGATATTAGCAGACTGTGTCAGAGGGTTCTGTTAACAACAGTATTCTTTGGGAAGTCAGCGACAATAATGGCTGCTACAGTCCCCCTCCCTCCTTCAAAATATCAGCGTTTCCCTCATACCTGTGGAATGATCCCTTTCATTTTACCTTTCATGTCTTTATGATTTATACTATACACAACAATTAGCATACAGGTCAAATTGAATGATCTGAACTGTGTCATCCTACCTGAAAACCAATATAAGAACATCTGGTCATCGTCAAAGAATATCGCTCTGTTTCATAAAGTGAGAACACTTAGGCTACTAGTTGAGCGTAATCTCACATTTTAGAAGAAATATAAAGTAGCCTGGCTGCCTCGAGGTTTATGAGAAATATATGATTATTATTATTAATATTATACCTAACCTTTCACGTAAAAGTCAATAAAAAGTGACATAATGCTCCATGCTCCAAGTGATCGATCAGCCATCGATCGACCAAGTCATCGATCAGCCAGTCTATTTAGTGACAAAGTAATACTTTGTCAAAAAGTATTGGCAAATGTTGCAATAGGGCTGAGGCAAACTCATATGGGAAAACTAAACTGTAGCCTATAGACTTTTATGGACGTTTTCAACTCTATAGTATTATTGCCATATAATGTCGCTAGCTTCACATAAAGACGATAGGTCCGAAACCATATTGTGCTTTATCGCCATCTATTGGCCTGGAGTCTAGTAATTGACCCTCGACAACATGGCTTTGAGAGGGAATGACAGAAACACTTTTTGCCTATTATGGGAACTCCTCCTGCTAGAGGGTGACAATTTTTCGGGACTCCCGCGGGTCACGGTATTCCCGCGGGTTTCCCGCAGTACGGGAGTAAATTTCACTGTTGGTAACGTGATTGGGACGGGACAGGAAATAATAAACGGGAGCTGGCGGGAAGCCAGAGATTATTAACTTAAAAAATGACGCTGCAATGCAGTGAGTGCGCCCAAAGACGTGAGGCATTTCGTTTTAGAAAAGAGAACCAATTACAACCCACAATACGTTTGTTGTTGATTGGTAGCCTATCAGAGCAAGACAAGCAGCTGCCCTGTTCACAATCAATCAGCTTCAGCGATAGGCCCTAAGGCAAAATGGATGCAAAGAAACAGTTACAGGCGAAAGTATCAGCAAAGGACAACTCTATTCAATTGCACGAGCTGTCCGGGAAAGCGATTCTCGTTGAGTTTAATGTGTCATGCAATGTTGGGGCATGACACCTTGACGATCGCATTCCTCAATATATTTATCGCATAACCCTGGCGGAACACAAAAAATTGTTTTGTTTACTCATAGCAACGTTGCTATGCTTCGCTGGTTTAACGTGATGAGAACGGTGCAAACTTAACTGATGGGATGAGATCTAACTATGAAATGATTTAAGCATAGCCTACAGCAAAGTACTGTAAAATATGTAATTTTAATATAGCCCAAAATGATCGGCTATTAAAGAAAAGTTAGACAAGGCTTTCTGCCCTACCAAAATGTATGGTCACCGCACGCTACTGTAGCCTAACAGTCGGATAACTTTAGACATCAACATAGGGAGCGGGACGGGATTCGGGAGTCTTTCTCTCGGGATTTTGCGGGACAGAATTTTTTTGGGGGGGCTGTCACGTGATCGGGATATGACGGGAGTATTTGTGCGGGCTCGGGATGGGACGGGAGTGAAAATTGCTTCCCGTGTCACCCTCTACCTCCTGCCTCTCCATCTTGCAAGGCTAATGAAAATACATTGAATCATCTCAGGGTAGCAAGAGTTACCATTCATTTGATCTCCATCAGAATTATTTCCCTCATAAAATACAATAGCCTATGGTTTAAGTTATCTGTAAAGCTGTGATCCCTGTGTAGACCTAATGCTTGCACTGCAAGGGACAGGAAAGCCCTACAAAGGGTGGTTAAAGTAGAACAGAAATGGGTGCCTTTTCCACTTTTAAATCATATTTGCCCACCTCAGGCATACTTTTTTCTCCCACATTTAAATATAATGGATTGAAGTAAAATAAATGTGACAGTGTGGTAAATCTCATGATAAATGCTCTTATCCAATAATGGTAAAATTTGCTTAGCAATGATTATGCTAAAACTATAATGAAAAACAGTTATTCCTGTCTAATTTGTGTGACGAGGTGGTAGGATTAAGCTTGACGGACCCCCTCATAGTAATGAAAAAACAACAATAAACAACAACAAATAAACAATGTAAATTAATGTCATCATTTTTCCGCTTAGTTTCTTGGGTGCTCTGGCAGACATTATTAAAATTTGTCTTTGTGATTTCATTTCAAGTAACATGCAGTGCCCTCCAGAATTATCGGCACCTCTGCTAAAGTTGACTAAAAACAGGTATAAAAAAGAATCTGTTGATGATTTATTGTAATACAATAACAACAATGAGGAAAAATCCAACCTTGAAGGGAAGCAAATGTATTTTGAGAAAAAGGTAAATCTGATAAAGAAATAATAATAATAAAATAAGAAATATTTTTTAACAAAAACACATTGCTCACAATTATTGACACCCCAAGAAAAATCTTATGTACAAAATGTAACAGAAGCATTTTCCCCATCTAATTTTAACTTCTTTAAGTTAATTTAAGTTCTTTCATCTTGCAGTCGCAATAAACAATGGATCAGAGACATTTTCCTGTTTCTATATTCTGTTTATGTAAGCTGTATTTGTGAATAGCCTGCACAATGCAAATAAATAAAAGATAAACTATGTTGCATTTCCATACTCATAAAAAAATAACATTGTGAGACACTTATCTAGAAACCCAGAAAGATGTTCTTTGATTTGTTAATTTTATATATAAGTATAAGTATATATACTCTTTTGATCCCGTGAGGGAAATTTGGTCTCTGCATAACACTACAATGTGTGTCTCAACTAGTGGTTGACCACCAAGTCGAACCAAGTCTATAATCAGATAGTCAGTCCATAATCAGTTAACCCGGCAACAACATCACTGTTAGTCTACGTTATTTACATCCGCAAGACTTTGTCTCATCGAATGTTTTGATGATGGTCAGGTCAGATAATAAGGGCATGCTCGTGCATAGCTTAACGTAAGTATATTTGTGTGTGTCACTAGTTTATAACCTTTGATTTTAGCTACTGCTGTCAATGTCAACCCGTTAATGCACGTGATAATTCAACGTGGGTTCTCAAAATTGTCATGCATCCACTTTCCCAGTATCTATGACTATCCAATTTTGGTCGACATGTCAAATCAAACTAGGATATCTATTCGGTGTCAAGCTGGGTGATGGGGGTAAAAGTAAAAGTACAGTTACATGACTGGAATTCTACTCAATCACAATAAGTAAAAGTACTATTTTCAAAGAAACCCTACTCAGAGTAGGCTAGACGTTTGATGATGTCAAAGCACATCACTATGAAGCTTAGTGCATGAGATGTAATTGTTTATATTCCAGTTAAATGTTCCAGTTTCATTGGGTGGTAGATGGGTGGTAGAATTCAATCATTTGCTGGTAGATGAACCAACAAGCTGAGGCCAGCACAGGAGTTTGTGTCCTCAAGAAATGAACATGTTGCTTGTTCACTCGTGTTTGAGGTTATTTCCTAATAGGAGATTTATAATTCCTAAGGTCCTGAAGGCCTGTGCAGAACAGCTATGTGGGATTCTACAGTGCCTATTCAACACCAGCCTGTGTCAGATGAAGGTTCCAGTGCTGTGGAAAACATCATGCCTTATTCCAGTACCCAAGAATTCTTCTCCATCAGTCCTCAATGATTACAGACCAGTGGCATTAACATCACACTGCATGAAAGTGTTGGAGAGATTGGTGTTGGCACACCTCAGACCTCAGGTGACCACCTCAATGGACCCACTGCAATTTGCCTACCAACGTGAGGTTGGTGTTGAAGATGCCATCATCTACCTGCTTCAGCGAGCCCACAACCACCTGGATGAAGCTGGTAGTGCAGTGAGAATAATGTTCTTCAACTTCTCCAGTGCCTTTAACACCATACAACCTGTTTTGCTAAGAGAGAAGCTACAAAGGATGCAGGTGGAGGTTCTAGTACCATTTTCTTTGCAGCCATTTGCTGGGGTACCAGTATCAGAGCAAATGACACCAAAAAACTCAACAAGTTGATTAAAAGAGCTGGCTCTGTAATTGGAAGTACACTTGAACCCCTAGAGTTAGTTGTTGAGAGAAGGATGTTGCAAAAGCTCCTTAACACCTCACATCCACTGAATGAACTACTGGTCAAACAACAGTGTGTTTTCAGCTGGAGGTTGCTCCAACTTCGCTGTAGCAAGGAGTGTTATAGAAAATCATTCCTGCCCACTACCATAACTATTTACAACAACTCCCCTTTGTGCCATGAGAGAAAATCTTATGCTGAGAGTCAATGCAGTTTACAACCTCTTTAACAGAGACTATATCCAATTGTATTTCTTTTTTAATTATTATTATTATTATTAATTACTGCTGTAACACCATAATTTCCCTTTGGGGATGAATAAAGTAATCTATCTATCTATCTATATAAAGGTACTTTAATACAGTAACTATATGTACTTCATTATCCACCACTTTGTGAGTGAGTGAGTAGCCTAGATTCTGTATGGCAAAACAGAATGATTTTCATTTAGGTTCGTTCTGAGCAAAAACATTATTTGATATCATAATATTATAATATAATACCTATAAAATATTAGGTATTAAAAAATGCTTTATAGCCTAACTTCAGGCACAGAAAATGTCCTTGCTTTAAGCCTGCAATAGCCTAACCTATGTATGGTGCTACCAACTGCATGACAGGCCATAAATATTTGCCTAGTGTCTCTGGTAGCCTATTTTATTTCACAAATTGTTTCAGTAATTTAGACTACATACTTGGAAAAGGCAGTTAGATAGTGTTGGATATTTTTTTATCAACTAGTAGTTCTAGCCATTTATACAGGGGAGATACCGATTCATGACATCTGACTAAATTCATCCTATAAGGGGTCTGGGGAACACTGTGTGGGCAGGTGACTTTCCAAGCTTATGGAGTTTTGAATAATATTAGCAGTATTCGGAACGATAAATATCGTTATTAACCAGTTATCTAAAATTGAAAATAACGTTTTCACTCCGGAAGAACTGAAATTGGTTTTGTTCCCGTTTTCAGTTACGTCCATCCAAAAACTGTGTTTGTTTTCATTTTCATTCTTTGAACCATTTCTAATCCCTGCTAAAGATATTTGGCCTTTAATTGTAATGGGGGTTGAAGTAAAAACCTTCCAAAGAATGAAATAATTGAATTAGATACCCATACCCAGTACTTAGTTACTGTCCACCAGTGTGTGTGTTTGCATGTTTATTATTGAGGTGGTAGAGTAAGAATTACATTTTTGTTATGTACATTTTAAATTGTTGTATTATAATAAATCCAAAAATGATTATTTAAGGAGTCTTTATAGAATCAGATGGAAATGTTTTGACAGTCACAGTCATAATAGAATCTTGTTTCAATCCAGATAACCTAATTCTACTGATGGCTTATTTTCTATGACTAAATGTGTCCATATTCCCTCAAAACTCACTAGAAGACATCATTTGAGGGGTCATGTTTTAAAAAATGTCTCCGGGGGAGCATACCCCCAAATCCTCAGAATCTTGTTTCAATCCAGATAACCTAAATCTATTGATGGCTTATTTTATAAATGTGTCCATATTCCCTCAAAACTCAATAGAAGACATCATTTGGGGGGTAATTTTTTAACATACATCCAAACCCCCCTAGAATTTCTTTTTGACACTATAATTTAAGCACAGACTACACAGACTGTATAGTGATTACACAGAAAAAGAAATTCACATATAATATATATACCCACACCATCCAAAACACCAGCTACATCTCCGATTTGCCTCCCACCTCGTGTTATGTAGTGTAGAGAACAAAACATATTTCAATTCAATTTCAATTTAATTGTACTTATAGAGCGCCAAAACATTACACATGTCTCGTATCGCTTTACAGAGTGTTAGACAATCAGAGAAAAGAAAAGAGAAGAAAAGAAAAGAAGGCCCATGGGTAACAGGAAGAGAGATACAGAGTTAGAAACCTCGAGCAGATCAACGACTCAAGGGCCTGACCCATCTGCCTAGGGTCAGATACAGGACAGTAAGGTCTGTATACATGACAAATGCATATGTTAGTCAGGTGATATTGAATAAAATCCGTAGAATTTTAAGTTTTGAATAATGTCCATGGCCCCCCTCCTGGAACCTCATGCCACCCCTTCGCCACCTCAGGAAAAAATCTCTAGAACCGCCACTGGAGGGCGGGCGCGGGGCTCAGTGTACACATAGACACACACCAGGAGCGTTGAGCTCTTTAGGAACACACACTGGAGTAGTGCAGTCTTTGATCCAGCGCCCGGGGAGCAGTTGGGGGTTGGCTACCTTACACAAGTGCACTTCATCCGTGGATGTGGAAGAGTGCTGCCCCATACACATTTTCTCTACCAGTCAAGGGTCACCGGCCATCTTTTGGTTAGGCTACAAGTCAGATTCCCTGACCAGTAGGCCAAGGTCTGTTATTGATGTGATCAGACATAACCATGTTTGTCCAAGCGATTTACAATGACATCAATAAACATTACATTAAAATGAACAGTTTAGGCTATAGTAAAATCAAAGCCTAAGAATACCTAAATTATTAGTGATTAGAATTTAACAGAATAATAACCATAAACATACGAACCAAACAACAAACCGCAACTGTAAGAAAAAACTGAAAGAAAAAAAGTTTTGACTGACATGCATGTGTGACTGTGTTGATTGAAGGCTTGAATCACTTCACCTGCAGAGAAGACTCGGGGCTACATATACGACACCTTACAATTATTTTCATGCTCTTTTGAAACCACGGGTAGAACAAAGCATAAATAATTGGATTGAATAAAGAATTCAAGTAAAATAGTGTTGTCATATATTTTAACACATCATTAAAAATCTGATTTTGGTTAATCTCAACCATAAAGCTGCATATATAAACGGGCACCAAGCATAACAAAAAGACAGACACCAGTATACCAAGCACTTTTGCAGCTTTTCTCTCAGATCGTTTGGGCACATCACTCTTATTGGCATCTGGATTGCTATTAGCCACCCTGGTGATGGCATTGGCATGTCTCTTGGCAATGGCAAAGACTTTGAGGTACAGTACTAACATAATGGAGCATGGCAATACAAACACAACCACAAGATCCACAAAGGGCCATATCTCATTCACCATAATGAGGCACTCGCTTGGGCACAGTGTTAGAGCATGAGTGAAAAAACCATTGCAGTACAGAAGAGCAATGTTGTACCCCAGAGAAAACATCCAGTTCAGAGATGCTACAAAGATAATGAGGTTCACGGTGATTTTCGTTGAATAGAAAAAGGGATTGCTCAGAGCCAGGTATCGGTCCACTGCAATGAGAGCCACATTATGAACAGACGCACATCCCAAATAGAATGACATGAAATTGAAAAAAACACAAATGGTTGTCCCAAAAAACCAGCATGACTCTATCAGCCAGATGAATTGCAGTGGCATCACAAATATTCCTACAAAAATATCTGCCACAGCTAAAGAGAGGAGAAGCACATTAGTTGGTGTGTGAAGTTGTTTCAAGTGACACACCGATGTAATGACAAGCAGATTGCCACAAACAGTTATTATAACAACAAGTATTGCAGACACATACACAGCCACATATGCTGTTGTAACTGTTTTCCCAAAGCACAAAACACAATTGTCCAGAAGGCTGTAATTGCTAAATCTGTTGGTTCCTAGGTATTTTGGCTCAGTGAAGAGCTCCCTAGAAATCGAATATGAAACCAATGACATGATCGGACACCAGTGGAACAGGCCAGTGATGGTATTAAGCTACTCTTTTATACACACCAGTTTCCTACCCCCACCCCCTGTTTCCTATACCCACCCCCTGTTTCAGTTTTTTTCTTCTGTAGAGTTTGGGTACCCACATGCAATTGTTTGTGTAGTTTAGTCAATTGTGTGACTAATAGAACTGGTTCATTTGCATACAATGACAGAAACATTCCTTCATTTCCATCACTGTTGTTAATTATAGTTAACACTGTTACCTATATTACGTTTATTGATGCGTGTGCAAGACTAAATTATTTGATCTTTGATCTAGAGCCAATTGCGTGGTGATACTTGCATAGCTTAAGCCTACAATGTTGTGACCCCATCTGCTTGAAGCAGGGCGCTGCTAGAAAATTTGGGCCCTATGACAAACAATAATTATAAGTATATCTGTAATGTAATAAATACTTGTATTCATTACATGGGTTTTGGCTATGAAAGATTTAATCCAATAAATACAACATTCAGTTCAATACTGTCGCAGACAAAAGCCCCAGATTGGGGGCAAAGGATCTGTGTACAGCCAATAAGATAGAGGGAGCCCAATGTGAAAACCACTGGATTATACAACTCTCCAGCCATTGACTTAATATGTATACATAGTTATTATTATGACCGCCGCTAGCAAAGCTAGCGAAGCGGTCATATAGGGATTGTCAACGTTTTTTTCCCCCCGTCATCTACAGCGGGGAAAGTAAGTATTGAACACGTCAACATTTTTTTCAGTAAGTATACTTCCAGTGAGGCTATTCGCATGAAATTTTCACCGGACATTAGTATTAACTTAGGTAATCCACACATATATAAAAATCCAAACATTAATGTCTAAAAGTAGAGTTATGAGTAAAAAAGTGGAATGGCATAGGGAAAAAGTATTGAACACGCTAAGAAAAAGCAGTGCACAAAGGCAAGAAATGGCAAAGAACAAACTGGAATCTATAAGTAGTTAGATAAATTATCCCTCCTATCTGTGAAAATTGATATAAGCTGGGTTAGTACATACTGGTGGGCTATAAAAAGGTTTTTTGTTACCAAGGTGTCAAACAAGAAACATTTCATAATGGGTAAAAGCAAAGAGCTCTCCCAAGATCTTTGCAACCTTATTGTTGCAAAACATATCCATGGAACTGGTTACAGATGCACATCAAAACTTCCGAAGCATCCAGCAAGCAGTATTGGAGCCATTATCTGCAAGTGGAAGGAACATCACTGCATCATCACTGGCCATGCACAGGATCTCCTTGCAAGATTTCTGACCAGGAAGTCAGAAGGATAGTCAGAAGAGTAGCCCAAGAGCCAAGGACCACTCGGAGAAAGCTCCAGAAAGACTTGGTACAGTTGTTACAGAGAAAATCATAGGTAATGCACTCCACCGCCATGGCCTCTATGCACGCTCATCCCGCATGACTCTATTGCTGAAGAAAAACATGTCAAAGCTCGTTGAAAGTTTGCTACACAACATTTGGACAATCCTATGAAATACTGAGAGAATGTATTCTGGTCAGGCGAGAGCAAAATTGAACTTTTTGGATGTCATACTACACACCATATTTGGAGGAGAAATGGCACTGTGCATCACCCTAAAAATACCCAACCAACAGTGAGGTTTGGAGGTGGTGGCATCATGGTATGGGCTGTTTTTCATCTCATGGTACTAGCAGACTTCATACAGTTGAAGGAATGATGAATTGAGTCATTTTGGTCTGGGAGAATCTTGACCATCGACCAGGATGATGAGGATGAGACATGGCTAGACCTTCCAGCAGGACAATGATCCAAACCATTCAGCAAAGGAAACTCTCAATTGGTTTCAGAGTAAGGAAATCAAGGCCCTGACTTCAATCCAATTGAACAGCTTTGGAAGTTAACTAAAGATCAGGATTCACAAGAGGGACCCCTGGAATCTTCAATATTAAAGGACTATCTGTTGAAAAGAATGGGCCAAAATCACACCAGAACACTGTAACTGGTTAGTTTCGTCATACAGGAAATGCCTTGAAGCTGTCATTACGAATAAAGGCTTTTCCACAAAGTATTTAAGAAATTTCAGCAGGCGTGTTCAATACTTTTTTCCTGTGTCATTCCACTTTATTACACATAACTCTACCTATGGACTTTAATGTTTGGATTTTTTTATATGGGTGAATCATCTGAGTTAATACTAATGTCTGGTGAAAATTTCATGCAAGTAGCCTCATTGGAAGTATACTTATTGAAAAAAATGTTGACGTGTTCAATACTTATTTTCCCCGCTGTACTTCCTGAATAGACCTCTCCAGAATAAGTCCCACCTCCGTAACTTCCGTATCCATCCAACTTCCGGTCGTCAAATGTCTATGGGAAATAACATGGCGTTTCGAAAGATCGTACCTGTCAAACTCTGTAGGTGACAAAGTAGAACAAGCTGGTGGGCCGATTGGCCTACACACTTCTGCCATCTAGTTTCCACTGGATTTTTTGATTGTCGGTGCCGTTTAAGTAGTAAACGATTATTAATGCTAACTGGGAGCTAGTTCCGATGTACGCGGAGGAGGGCGTTAGATCTTGCTCACAACCAACCAGTCACAACCTAATGTGATGGTCATTTTCACGTGTGATTCATGCGTGGTTTCAGTGGTCTATATGTAGTGGGTAGGGTGGTTGAGACAGGAAGCGCAGCTTGAAGGCCGTCCCACTGACGCTGATTATTTGGATCAGGTGGCACCAGAAGCGCTTCCTTTTAAATGTAGTGAGATGCGGACAGGAGAACAATAGTGCGGTGTGCGTTGAAGAGTGAGCTTTGTGGAATAAGCTGTGCAAACAGGAAAACGTGAGTCTTTTCAGAAGCTTACATCTATTGGTCTTTAACACTAAACTTGTTTCCATCGAGTAGCACTTAACACGGTTCATTGTTTGTTTGTAGCTCGGCCTGGTGTCTGTGTGTATGGTGACCAGTAAATGGTACACGCAGTTTCAAGTCTACTTTGTTCGCATAATAGCGAGTAGTGAATCCACACTGGTTTGCAGCAACGTAAGTTTACTTGCTCCCTTTTTCCTTCAGACGTAACACGTAGTGTTTATAGCTCTGACCGTTTCCTGTCTTGATATTGTCTATGGGCAGAAGCAACGCTGATGCTGGCGAGAGTGTGCACAGCTATTAGTCATCCACACTGGTATAACTTCATTGGTTCGTCCTAATTCATCTTGGCTGGTCTTAAAAACGTAAGTTCATTCAACTCCTTTTACGTAGCTAGTCTTTCAATTGGAGATCTAGTCCTGACTTAATTGCTACTACATTTAGTAAAAGGAAGTAGTGCCGCAGTTTAAAAAGCGTAACCAGCTGACTGCAGCCATTTTAATAAGGTATTGGCCTTCATACAATTACAATTGGCGTTTATGCTACAATGCTACCAAACGTAGCATTACAAACCATTTATGCTTTTTATTACAGGAGGATTGCCTTCGTCTGTCCAACAAGCCACTGTTTTTCCTGGATTTAACTATTTCGTTTTATTTCAATTCATGTATGTATGTGCCTCGGAAATCTACCACATCTGTTGAATGTTTACTGGGAACGTAGGTGGGCCTAGGGGGAAGCCTGCTGGTGGTAACCTGTTAGCTTAAATGTTTTGTTTGTTTCTTTGTCTGTTTGTCTGGCAGTCATTGTAATACGTATCTGGCCTGGGAATTGTGCAATATTTCTTATGGGGACAGTGCTTCGTTTGCAGTGCTCACTAGTGTGAAGTGTGAAACGCCGTGTCTGTGTGTACGGCCCATTTGGTGTGAAGTGCCTCTTGCCTGTTGCCTATGTGGCACATTTGCTTGTCCTGATTGCCGATCAGTGTATTTATGGTGTCTGTCTAGTGTCTAATAAATGTATATTTTTCGATTACATCAGTTCCATTCCTCCTCCTTCATTGGACATAACCTGCCTAGATAGTTTGAGGGAGAGCTCTGTTTGGTGGCCTAGCTTAGCTATACAAATTGTGAGCTTGAGCACCCCCTGGGGGTCACATATAAATGTAAATCGTTTGCAAGGTTCAGCCTCTTTTCAACATGACTTAACTTTGGTTTGACTGTGTGAGTTTGTTGGCTGTTATTGAGATATTTGAAAAAGAAAGAAATTGCCGACGAAGACACTAAAGACATGACGAGATGAGATTTTTTTTCACGAATAACAGATAAGCAGACTAGGAATCAGAGGCTGAATCGTATTGAGTCGATAGCTTTATTTTGCATGACCTTGATCAGAACAGTAACGTTTTCAGAATGTATTAACAACCTATCAAACATGATGATTTCACGCAGGGTTAGTGCCACCTCTGTAGACAGGCTCTGGTGTCACAAACTCCATTTCGGTGAAGACAAACTATGAAACATTGCCGTTGCTATGCAGCCTTGACTGGGGGAGTCGTGCCGTCTGAAGCGTGCGTTAGCTTAGTGCTTCTTACTGATATTAGAGGGAGAGCAGATAGCTAACAAACGTTTAAAAAAAAAGTCCTGTTGGCAAATTTGAGGAAAAGTCGGTAAAGGGGCTATTTCACACAATTTGAGGGTGCTGAATTCAAATATTTTGTGTACCAAGCTCAATTTTGAGTTTTAAGCTTGTGAATTAGCATAATTAGCATGATTCACATAGTTTTTGGTTTTGCCATCAGATATCATAGGAATTGCAAAAAATAAGGCATTAATATACTCTTTATGTATCAGATATGTTGTAGGACAGGACAGGAATTACCCCAATGACCCTCAAGTAGCAAATTAAAATAAGCTAAAATTAAAATCTAAATTGAAATAATAGCTAAAATTCAGTATGACGTTTAGAAACAAAATAGATTCCTTGATAATAAATTGATAGAATAGTAGGTGACTGCTCTTTTTTTTGTAGAAAGTATTTTGTCACTAACTATTATGAACAGTTGTCAGTCTTTACAGAGGATTTACACTGTATTTTTTTTTACTGTAAAGGCGACTGTGCTTGCCTAGTTAAAACATCTCACTGGTGCTCTTTTCTATCATTCAAATTCCAGCCATGCAGAAAAGTGGAAGAGTGTGCATGTTTGAGTCGTGCTGAAGAGTGCTATGGAGATTGCATTATTTGTAAAAAACATTCTCCAGTGCATCATTACTGCATATGTTGCTGAAAGGGAAGTGGACCTAGGACAAATCCTCAGCTATGAACTGATTATTGTCCCTGTACTGTAGCTATTGCAGATAGCGATGGTTATTTGTGAAGTGGAAATAAGTCATCCTCACTCAAGTGCTGTCTAGCAATGTGGAATGTCCAGTAGTGATCACTGCAAAAACTGCTCATTCAACACTGGTAATAGATGCTCAAGATCTAGTTATGTCTTTAGGACACCCATCTGACTGTAGCACATTTAAGAAGTATGCATGAAAGTTTGTAAGAAACTTTTGTATTGTTGTTTGGTATTTGTTATGTGGTAGCAAATGATGTTAATTATCAAAGAAATAGACCTAATGTAGGAATGCACAGATATTGCAACAGATAATGGTGTAGGCCTATCTGATTAAGGCCTGAGTGGTTGAAACATACTTATTAAATTACACTGGGAGCAAAGAAGACTATATTCACTTTTTGACCCTTTGCAATTGGAAGGCCTAGGGTACATCAAACCTACATCAAAGATTAGGCTCTTCTGCATAGCATTAAGTGATTTGCATGCAGTAATTTGAACACTGACCTTGATCTAGCCTACTTTGGCTATTTAAAGGTAATTTATTGCCAAAACTCCACACAATATAAATGAGCTATAACAAACAATAAAGGACTTATTCACACACAAACGACTATTTTACTGACTACAAAAATGATAATTATGTAGGAAGTTTAGAAGTTTAAAACCAAGAATTGACCAAATTCAACACAAATGACTCAATACTCTTGGAGGAGGCCTGCGTTCTTTTCCAGATATTTTAGGATTTGGATATCGTTTCAGTATCGAGTATCAAGATATTTATGGCAGGTATTGTAACGAAGTCATAATTTTGGTATTGTGACAAAACTATGCCAGAGCCACTCTGTTTTCTAAATCACCAACAAGTGATGCTGCTCAATGGCATATTAGAAGAGCACATTATCAAGCTCTAGTGTGGAGGCAAGCACACATACCAAATCCAGTGTTACTAGAAGTAAAATGTTTTTTACTTGTCGGTTGTTGCTGACGGTAGATGCAGTTCTGCATTAGGCTTATTCCCGCTATCTAAGTTCATATGTACTGTAGGATAATATAACAAGTTGCACAGATAACCTTCAACTCAGAATATTCTGAGTTGAAGGTTATCTGTGCAACTTGTTATTGTGATGAAATGCATTAAACACCACATGAGTGACTCACTATGTTGGCAATAAAAATATGGTTGTGTTTTGATTAGAATTTCCGAGTTTATTACATGTTAACTGTAATCATGTTCCCATTAAATATGTTAATAAACTATAGTATGGCTTCTTTAATGCTCAAACATGTATTTAGAGAACAGTTTTATTTGGTTTTAGTGATTACTTTTGAAATCAACCCAATTTAGGGAAAAATAAGCAAAAAGCAAAAAAAAAAAAACACACTATTTTATGTTAAAATGCTGATTATGGGGCTTAGAACTCAGAATTGAGCTTGGTAAACAAAATATTCAGAAGGGTGGTTTACCAACTTTTCCTCAGATTTGCCGTCAGAAGTTCTTTTCTGTGAAGCTGCTCTCCCACTATATATTTCTACTTTAACGGCACCGACAATCAAAAAACCCAGTGGAAACTAGATGGCAGAAGTGTGTAGGCCAATCGGCCCACCATTTTTTTCTACTCCGCCACCTACAGATGTTTTACTGTTATGATATTTCGAAACGCCATGTTATTTCCCATAGACATTCGACGCCCGGAAGTTGGATGGATACGGAAGTTACTGAGGCGGGACTTATTCTGGAGAGGTCTATTTTTGGTCAACGATACTCGGGACACCGAAACACCGGAGCAAATGAAATTTGGTAGGTATGTAGCCCCACTATAGCCTGACATTGTCATACTCAATTCTAGTCAGAATATGAGTCTGATACTGCCCCATTGGGACTTAATTATATGGCGTGTTTCAACCGATACAGGGCGGGAATGCCTCTGCACTCAATTGGATAGATATGCTACAAACATGTTGTAACAATCAGCCCTTTAACGTTCTTTTTAAACAGCTCTGTTACTGTAAACGCACAAGGGGTTCTTGGGAATGAAGGTAGTAATCGACAATGACAAAACACTTCAATACTGTCACAAATGCTTTTTCCTTCTTAGCTAAACATATATGCATAACAGCATGTGTAAGGCCGTTCATAAAGCACACAGCAACAAACAAATGTCAGACGGTGCTGAACACAAACAAGAAAAGACGCACCAAACAGTTCATTTGAATGACGCGCGTAGCGCGGTATATTTATCAATGCACCAAGTATTCCGTGCACCCACAATACTCGAATCACCCCCCTTGTCTCAGTCCACAACATTAAACTAAAAGTCCAAACTAAAGGAAAACATCAGGTCTTTCCCAGGATCGCGCTACAGTCTTTATATTCCAACCAGGAAACAGGTAGGCCGCGAAAATAATCCTCTGTCGGAACGCAGCGAAAAATAAATAATCCACCACAAAAAAGGCAAAAGGTCAAGCGCTGATTCAGTGGTATACCACGCCAAAAAATACTCAAACGAGATAGATCGATCTCACCAGATCCGTTGAACGTCGGGCAACGTTACCACGCGAAGTTGAAGTTTGGGGTCCGGGCACGTCCTCTTGCTGGAGACGCGCGTATGAATTACAGTCTATGCAGTTGCACAACGTTCTCTCCTCTCCTCCATTAAAGCAGTCTCTTAAGACGTGTTTGAAGCGTTATCAAACCAAGGGACTAGCTTTAACTCTCTGTAGCCGCAGCAAACACTACTGGCGCCACGTATTCAAACACATCCGCACTTGCTGAATCTCTCCACGGAACCCTCACACACCCGGCGCACCCACCTAAGTAAGCTTGGGTGCGCGGTCATAGGAATCGCGGGTGGCCGAGGCCTTAAAGAGACACCCCCCATTCTTACCAAAACCACAGTGGACAATACATATATTACACAGATATACATATGAATATATCTTTCCTCATACATAAACATTATATGAAATCAAGGTAATGTTCTGTGCAATAATAAATGTAAAAGAACACTTAAATTAATGTGACGGTGTCACAGATCTCCCCCCCCCCAGCCGGAGGCATCGGGGCCTGAACCCCGAAGTAGGGCTTCAGGTTGACCACATTAACAGTGTCCATTTTTTTTCTTGGTCATTCCACTGTATACGGTAATTGATTGGGCCTAGTTTTCTCATCACAGTAGCTGGACCTGACCACTTGGGCGCAAGCTTCGATGAGAAGTTTTCTGATGCTTTAGAGAGTGGGTGAGTACGGACCCAGACCAGGTCTCCCGGCAGGAGTTGTGCACCTCTCCTGTGGGTATTGTAATACCTGGCTTGTCTGGACTGACACGCCTCAACTCTCTTCCTGATTTGCTCATTCATTTGTTTTTGTCTCTCCAGGAGTGTGTATGGTGACTGTTGTGGCGTAGGAGGTGAACCAATGAGTCTCTCCAGGGGGCCCTTCAGGGTCCGTCCAAGCGCCAGCTCTGCAGGTGTGCGGCCCGTGGTCTCATGATGGGCAGCATTGATGGCGAAACGGAACTCCCTGATCCACTGGTCCCAGTTCTTATGTTGGTCCCCCACATATGACGCAATCATCGTCTTGATGGACCGGTTGGAACGCTCAGTGAGGTTGGCTTGGGGGTGATAACTGGTGGTGAATTTCTGCGTCACTCCCCAGGTCTTGCAGAGGTTAGCCATTTCATGGCCAGTGAACTGCGGCCCCCGGTCAGAGACCAACTCCCGTGGGACACCAAAGCGGGTGAAGATTTCATCCTTTAAGACGGACACAATGCGGTGTGCCTTGCCATCTTTTAAAGGGAACATCTCTACCCATTTTGTGAAATAATCCACGAGGACGAGAAGGAAGGTGTTGCCCTTTTTGCTGCGGGGAAAGGGCCCCATGAGGTCCATCCCCAGCTTTTCCCAAGGATCCTCCACTGGAGTAGACTGCATGAGGCCAGCCGGCTTCTGATTTTCAGCCTTGTAGACTTGGCAGATGGTACAGACCTTGATGTGATTCCAAACGTCTTTGCGAACGGATGGCCACCAGGCTACCTCAAGGATCCTCAGGAGTGTTTTCAGCCTGCCCAGATGCCCACTCAGAGGATGATTGTGGAAGTAGGCCAGAAAGACAGGCACAAGAGACTTTGGGACAACCAGCTGATATTCATCCCCCCCTTCCCTCACAGGAGACCGTCGATACAGGAGGCCTTGCAGCTTTGTGAAGCCTATCCTGTCAGGCCTACTAAGGGTGTCTGCCTGTTTGGCCAAGTTGCTGACCTCTGAATCCTCTTCTTGTGCCTCCCTTATTTCAGACAGGGAAGAGGGCAGATCGGAGGAATTGGAGGCATTTGCCACAGCACAGACTGCAGCTGAAGAAGGAGGTGTAACTGCTCGGGACAGGGCATCAGGCACAATGTTATGGAGGCCTTTCCGGTACTGGACTTTGAATTTAAACTGTTGGAGTCGCAGGATCCAGCGAGTCAGGCGAGAGGACGTTTTCGGACAATTGAAGGCCCAGGTCAGCATGGTCTGTGTGTACAGTGAACTCCGCCCCCTCAAGGTAGTGCCTCCACTTCTCAACAGCCCAGACGACTGCAAGACACTCCTTTTCAGAGGTGGAGTAATTGCACTCTGCACCACGCAACCCCCTGGATGCGTAGGCGATCACCATCTCCCCTTCAGCTGTTTTCTGCACCAGCACAGCCCCCAAACCCACATCACTGGCGTCAGTGTGGATTTCAAACGGCAGTGAGGTGTCAGGCTGCATGAGGATAGGTGCGTCCACCAGCACCCTTTTTAACTGATCGAAACTCTGCTGACATTCCTCTGACCAGACCCACTTCACATCCTTTCTCTTCAGCCGATTCAATGGGGCAGCCAGGTCTGCAAAACGATTGATACATTTGTGATACCACCCCACAAGGCCTAAGAAACGCTGGAGGGTCTTGAGGTTAGTGGGCGGTGGATACATTGTCACTGCCAGAGTCTTTTCTGGATCCACCTGCACGCCCTTGTCCGAGACTACGTGACCCAAGAACTTCAGCTCCTGCCGGAAAAAGGCACACTTCTTAAGGTTAAGTGTCAGTCCAGCCTTATGGAGCTTCCCGAGGACAGCCTGCAGATCTCGGAGATGTTGTTCAGGCGTGGGTGAAAAGACTAGGACATCATCGATGTACACACAGCAGATCTTCCCTCTAAGCTCCCCCAGGACCTTCTCCATTAGCCGCTGAAACGTGACTTAGCCCAAATGGCATACACCGGAACTGGTAGAGGCCCATGGGTGTTATCACGGCCGTCTTGGCCTTACTGTCTGCGGACATGGTGACCTGCCAATATCCGGATTTCAGGTCAAGGGTGCTGAAGACTGCTGCCCCATGCATAGACTCCAGTAGCTCGTGGATCAGAGGCATGGGGTAGGCGTCTGGGTGGGTTTTGGCATTCAGACGGCGAAAATCCACACAAAATCGAATGGAGCCATCTGGCTTTTTGACTAAGACCACCGGAGCACCCCAGGCAGACTGTGATGGCTCAATAATGCCATCCTTGAGCATTTGCTCCACATGGTCAGCGATGATCTGCCGCTTGAAGGGCGACACCCTGTATGCCCGGCAGCGGACAGGCACCTCGTCAGTGGTGAAGATCCGGTGTTCCTCAACTCTGGTCTTGCCCAGTGTCCCAGAGCATACCATGGGCCAGGCCTGGAACAGTTCCCTGACCTCTGGAGGGTGGTCTGGAAAAACAGGAGGCGCCACTTCCAATGATGCAAATGGACCCAATGAGCCTGGGCAGGGAACAGCTACATATAGGCTGGCATTGGAACGAGCTTCAGGCTCCTGCCTCAATGTTCCCTCTAGCGGGTGAGACAGAAAAGTATGGAAAGTATAGCCCCTGGGTCCCTTCACTCCATAGGTCTGGTCTCCCATATTTATGATGGTGGAGGTTTTGCTGAGAAAGTCCAAGCCTAGGATGATCGGGAAAGCCAGGTGGTTGTCAGCCATGATAAATGTCTTCAGAGACCATATCACCTCATGCCAGGTGTACAAAATCTGTGTCTTCCCCACAGCAACATAAGTCTTTCCATCGGCCAGGGCAAAGCTTTGGTTATCACTCGGCTTCAGTCGCTCACCGTCGCGAGCCAGCTCCAGCCAGACACTCTGCTGCATAAGTGAGTAGGTGCATCCAGTGTCGAACACCGCATGGCACTGCTTTCCCCTCACTCCAATTGGGACATGGAGGAGCACCACTGGAGGCTTCCGTCCCAGCTGCACTACCGTCACAACATCAGCAGGTTTCCTGGCATCCTTAGAAGGCCCCTTTTCCTGGGTCTTCTTTAAGCCCTTCTCCTTGGCCTTTTGCTGGTCCACCTTTCCCCAGTACTCTTTAGATGAGCTGCAGTCTTTCTCCACCAGGGTGCCAATCTGAACCAGCTGGTCCACGTTTGTGACGGTGCCCCTGAGACAGCCAGCTATTCGAGGGTTGCAGTTGTTCAGGATCTTGCGCACCAACTCAGTCTCTGTGATGTCTGGTTTCCACCACAGACAAAGAGCACGGTAGTCGTAAGCAAAATCCCTCAGACACTGATCTGGCAACTGTACCATGTCCCGTAGCTTTTCTTCTACCTCGGTGAGGTAATCAGGAGGGAGGAAGGCATCCTTAAAGGCGTTCTTAAACTCAGGCCAGTTGTGCACATTGTTTTTCGCCACCATCCACCAGCTATGTGCTGGCCCTTTAAGCGTGTTGGACAGGGCGCCTATCAGCTCTGCATCAGACAATGGCCGCACTGCAAAAAACGTTTCGCAGCGATCAACAAAATTAAGAACATCGGCCACTTCCCTGGACCCACTAAAAGAAGGAAACTCCATCTGTATAGCCGGCCTGGAATAAATCACAGCAGGTCTGAGGGTGGGTTGGCTACCTGAAGCACTCAAAAGAGGTGAAAGGCTTGTGCTTAGTGTAAAAGGCTGTGTAAGTGGCTGAGACAGTGCTCCCGTGAAGGGTGTCTGAAGCTGGGCACCTACCACACTATGAGCTGGTTGGCTTGGAATGAGCTCTTGAACATGAGGAGAAGAGGGCTGCACAGCACTGTCAGAACTAGCTGCCATGTCAGGAGTGGTCACGTTGGTGAGAAGAGGAGTGATGCCACTGATAGACGGGGTCATAACAGGCCCTGCCGTGCTAAGAGAAGCATAAGTTTGTGTGAACACACTGGAGTAACTAGGTGCCAATGGAACACCATAGGAAACTTGAGCAGGAGTGGAGCGGCTATGAGGTGGAAGAATAGTAGCTCCCGTGCGTGGATAAGGCCTCGGGAGAGCAACAAGGCTGGCGCGCTTCAGCCGTTCAATTTCTGCTTTCCATTTTTCATCACGCCTTTGTAAGCACTCCACTAATTTTTCCTCAAACTGTTTCAGTGTTGTTATCATGCATTGCTCAAGCGCCTCAACACTTCGGTCCACATAACTCCTTATACCTGCTTCTCTGTTCAAGGCACTATTAACAGAATCTCTGAAGTCAGTCTCAAGAATATTTAGTCTGTCCATGACTGAACCTAAGTCGGTGGTTCCGTGGAGAGATTCAGCAAGTGCGGATGTGTTTGAATACGTGGCGCCAGTAGTGTTTGCTGCGGCTACAGAGAGTTAACCCTCTAGGCCAGGGATTCCCAAACTGTGGTACGCGTACCCCCGGTGGTACGCGAGCTGCCACTAGGGGGTACGCGAGATGAAAAGGGCAATGGCGGAAAGGAGTTACAAATTATTAATTAATTAATACTCTAATTAATTCATAAATAATACATAATTTCGAATCGGGTTCTAATGATATGGAAACGTGAAATTAAAGGAAATAATTTGTAAACTCTATAATAGGGTATGTTTTCATTAAAAAATAAGCTACACACAATAGGCTACACGTGATTTTCCTGCGGGCAGCCAGAATATCTGGCGCGTTAGTTTCGTTGAAGTATAGGTAGAAGGCTGCGTAAACATGGAAAACTGGATAAAAACAGGGACACTGTCCAAAAGGCCTAATTAAAGCGATCGAAGAGGAGAAGCGAGAGAAACAGAGCAGGACACAGGTAACGATGGAATGGGATGGGGGGCAGACTAATGAAGGTGGAGATGGAGCGCAGGGGATAAAAGAAAGAACGAGACAGAAAAGACTGCGCGAAGAAAGCGAAAGTATGATGGATTGGGAGACAGACTGCCCAAAGCCACAGTGCGTTGTCTGCAGTGAGATGCTACCTAACCATAGCCTACTAATGTGGTTCTCCACTGTTTTTTGTAACGTGAGATCTCATAGACCAGTTGCACATCTTGATTATGTTATCATGTAGGGCGGCTAATTAAACAACGATGCCTGGAATGCGTCAATAGAATGAGTTACTTTTTTATGTGTTGGATGGTGGGGGTACGCGAGCCGAGTCAGGATGTAGAAGGTGGTCCGCGGGGAAAAAAGTTTGGGAACCGCTGCTCTAGGCGCCACAGTCGACTATAGTCGACAAGATGCGGTACTGAATAAAACGGCCGATTTAGTCAAATAGGGTGTCATATTTCTTTCGACTTCCACTCCACTAGATGGCAGACATGTCATACGTCATCCCCGAGTGGAAAAAAGTGCACGCTTTAAACAAAATTTTGCGCTACAGCTGCAGTGAATCAGTGCGTGCAATACCGGAGCTAGTGTGCGTGTGAGCTACTTTATCAGAGCGATATTGTCAACGTCAGCGGGTATTTGCATTAGATTATCGTCTAATGGCATCAAAAAAGTTTACCTGAAATGAAGTGTTGGGTCTTCTATTCGCGGACCCTGATTCTGAAGGGGAATATCTGCCTTCAGAAAATGACGGTGATTCGTTTAGTGAGGCTTCAGATGCGTCCCTGCCTTGCAATGATGCAGCTGGACAAAGTGAGAGTTTACTCCATAGTTTAGCTTACACCAAGCACAAACGTTGAATCGTTTGCCCAATGTCACTGGTGGGAATAATGTTTCATGGGTTCGGAGTGTTCATCGGGAAGTTAGCAGGGTGTTAGTGGTGTGGCGAACGAGGCTGGAGGTAGCCTAATGTCCGTGCTAGCTTCTGTCTTCTGAACGTGTGCCTCTCCACAATCGCGGCGACGGTAACTTGGTGGAGCCTTTGTCTAATGCCACTGGGTATGTTAGACGAGGTCGAAGTGCTCATAGGACAGTTAGGGGGGAACGTAGTGGCAGTGTGGGGAGTCGCAATGAGAATGACAGTAGGCCTAGTCCGAGCTGCGCAAATTCTCTCCACTCGGCGCGCGCGAGGCAGATCTGGCCATGCTGCTCGCATGGTGGAGGTGGTGACACGCTCTCTCCCTCTCCCTCTCCCACACACACACACACACACACACATTAGGTCATGCATAGTCTATCACAAGATGATGGGAATGCCGGCCCTGTATGGATAGGGATAGGGAGTCATTATCTCTACAGCAAAAGGCCTGCTACATAAAAAAAAAATGTCAGCCATTTATTAGTAATGATTTACACTGTTGATTTGCTATCTATTTCCCTGATCATTTAGGACATACACTATGTGTTCCTTTTTGTGTGTTCATGTCCTTGTGATGTGTGTGTCTTTGTCAGCTAAGAAAAAAAACAAAAAAACATCAACAAAAACAACAAAAAGAAAAAAAATACTAACATTGTCTCTACATAAACTTTGGGTCATCCTTAATATTTCTCTAATTTACAGAAAGGCTCTATCTCTTATCACTTTTAAGATATAGCCTTTTGAAATGAAGATGTCAAAATTGATCGTATCGGAAAAAAACCTCTGGCGCCTAAAGGGTTAAAGCTAGTCCCTTGGTTTGATAACGCTTCAAACACATCTTAAGAGACTGCTTTAATGGAGGAGAGGAGAGAACGTTGTGCAACTGCATAGACTGTAATTCATACGCGCGTCTCCAGCAAGAGGACGTGCCCGGACCCCAAACTTCAACTTCGCGTGGTAACGTTGCCCGACGTTCAACGGATCTGGTGAGATCTATCTCGTTTGAGTATTTTTTGGCGTGGTATACCACTGAATCAGCGCTTGACCTTTTGCCTTTTTTGTGGTGGATTATTTATTTTTCGCTGCGTTCCGACAGAGGATTATTTTCGCGGCCTACCTGTTTCCTGGTTGGAATATAAAGACTGTAGCGCGATCCTGGGAAAGACCTGAAGTTTTCCTTTAGTTTGGACTTTTAGTTTAATGTTGTGGACTGAGACAAGGGGGGTGATTCGAGTATTGTGTGGGTGCACGGAATAATTGGTGCATTGATAAATATACCGCGCTACGCGCGTCATTCAAATGAACTGTTTGGTGCATCTTTTCTTGTTTGTGTTCAGCGCCGTCTGACATTTGTTTGTTGCTGTGTGCTTTATGATCGGCCTTACACATGCTGTTATGCATATATGTTTAGCTAAGAAGGAAAAAGCATTTGTGACAGTATTGAAGTGTTTTGTCATTGTTGATTACTACCTTCATTCCCAAGAACCCCTTGTGCGTTTACAGTAACAGAGCTGTTTAAAAAGAATGTTAAAGGGCTGATTGTTACAATGTTAAACAGCTGGGAAAGGCTGTCGCAAATCCCTCGAACAGGTGGTCAATCAGAGATTTCAAACGAAGGAGGGAAAATGTCGCAATGCAACAGCGCTGTTTTCCCTTGATGAAAGTGAAACCACAAGTTTTCCCACATCTCAACTTTGGCCAAAGTTTTCAGAAAATAATTGCTTTCAGTGATACAACCTCATTAAATTGAATTTTCAATATGGGGTCTTAAAAGCCATGTATCCTTCTAGCCACAGCGTTTTTGTTTCAAACATAAGCCTAATCTAAGCGTGCTCAGATGACGTGATAGACCAGGCGCTGTTGCTACCTGTCAATCATCGTAAAGCCTGATTTGATTGGTCCGCCTGATATAGGGCGAGCATACTTCCACCACAATGAAGCAATGTCAGACCGAACTTCCCAACCTCAGTTGTGGGTGGGACTAAGTTCGGAATGGCACCCAGGCTAGCCCCACTAGACTTTTACGGAAACATTTAGTTTGGTCCCCGGGGCCCCCCCCCCCCCGCGCTGGGCCCCCCAAACCCAAAAAATTCAGTTTTTCCTAAATAACTACCTGAACCGTGGCACCGAGGATGAAGATATTTTTATGGTACTAGTGCAGTGCCCGTTCAAACATGCCATTCCTGAAGAAAACCCGTAGCCCAATTACATGCCAACAGGTAGCCTATGCCTGCTTTAAAAATAAAAAAGTTAAAGTGGCATGATTAACACGACGGGATCGTTAACTAGTTAGACTATGTTTTGATAGCTAGCTTCTATGGACTGTTATTTAAAAGAATAATGCTAACATGCTACATCTAAATAAGTTGATAGCAGTTAAAATGTCCATCTCTTTATTCTTACTCTTCCTTTCCAATAACGCACGTTTCCACATTTTAGCATTTGAGTGCAAAAACCCAAGGCTGCATCATGAATGGAAATTCGTTCATTAAGTTACTTTAAAGAGAGGAAAAGGAAAGAGACGTAGAACAGCTAAGAGTTTCTAACAGCTAAGTTAACCTAGCAAGCTATCAACACCTATGTTATTAGCTACACTGCCACTAATCTAGCTGCAGAGCGGTACATAAAATACACATCTTACCATGGTGAAGCGTTAATTAGTTTAAACGCAGTGGGGTGCGACAATCATATAGGAATCTACATTGGATTAGTTAAAGTTGGGATATTAGCAGACTGTGTCAGAGGGTTCTGTTAACAACAGTATTCTTTGGGAAGTCAGCGACAATAATGGCTGCTACAGTCCCCCTCCCTCCTTCAAAATATCAGCGTTTCCCTCATACCTGTGGAATGATCCCTTTCATTTTACCTTTCATGTCTTTATGATTTATACCATACACAACAATTAGCATACAGGTCAAATTGAATGATCTGAACTGTGTCATCCTACCTAAAAACCAATATAAGAACATCTGGTCATCCTAGTCAAAGAATATCGCTCTGTTTCATAAAGTGAGAACACTTAGGCTAGTAGTTGAGCGTAATCTCAAATTTTAGAAGAAATATAAAGTAGCCTGGCTGCCTCAAGGTTTATAAGAAATAAATGATTATTATTATTAATATTATACCTAACCTTTCACGTAAAAGTCAATAAAAAGTGACATAATGCTCCATGCTCCAAGTGATATATTCCCTCGATCAGCCAGTCTATTTAGTGAATGTTGCAATAGGGCTGAGGCAAACTCATATGGGAAAACTAAACTGTAGCCTATAGACTTTTATGGACGTTTTCAACTCTATAGTAGCCTATTATTGCCATATAATGTCGCTAGCTTCACATAAAGACGATAGGTCCGAAACCATATTGTGCTTTATCGCCATCTATTGGCCTGGAGTCTAGTAATTGGCCCCTCGACAACATGGCTTTGAGAGGGAATGACATAAACACTTTTTGCCTATTATGGGAACTCCTCCTGCCTCTCCACCTTGCAAGGCTAATGAAAATACTCATCTCAGGGTAGCAAGAGTTACCATTCATTTGATCTCCATCAGAATTATTTCCCTCATAAAATACAATAGCCTATCTGTAAAGCTGTGATCCCAGTGTAGACCTAATGCTTGCACTGCAAGGGACAGGAAAGCCCTACAAAGGGTGGTTAAAGTAGAACAGAAATGGGTGCCTTTTCCACTTTTAAATCATATTTGCCCACCTCAGGCATACTTTTTTCTCCCACATTTAAATATAATGGATTGAAGTAAAATAAATGTGACAGTGTGGTAAATCTCATGATAAATGCTCTTATCCAATAATGGTCAAATTTGCTTAGCAATGATTATGCTAAAACTATAATGAAAAACAGTTATTCCTGTCTAATTTGTGTGACGTGGTAGGATTAAGCTTGACGGACCCCCTCATAGTAATGAAAAAACAACAATAAACAACAACAAATAAACAATGTAAAAGAATGTCATCATTTTTCCGCTTAGTTTCTTGGGTGCTCTGGCAGACATTATTAAAATTTGTCTTTGTGATTTCATTTCAAGTAACATGCAGTGCCCTCCAGAATTATCGGCACCTCTGCTAAAGTTGACTAAAAACAGGTATAAAAAAGAATCTGTTGATGATTTATTGTAATACAATAACAACAATGAGGAAAAATCCAACCTTGAAGGGAAGCAAATGTATTTTGAGAAAAAGGTAAATCTGATAAAGAAATAATAATAATAAAATAAGAAATATTTTTTAACAAAAACACATTGCTCACAATTATTGACACCCCAAGAAAAATCTTATATACAAAATGTAACAGAAGCATTTTCCCCATCTAATTTCAACTTCTTTAAGTTAATTTAAGTTCTTTCATCTTGCAGTCGCAATAAACAATGGATCAGAGAAATTTTCCTGTTTCTATATTCTGTTTATGTAAGCTGTATTTGTGAATAGCCTGCACAATGCAAATAAATAAAAGATAAACTATGTTGCATTTCCATACTCATAAAAAAATAACATTGTGAGACACTTATCTATAATCCCAGAAAGATGTTCTTTGATTTGTTAATTTTATATATAAGTATAAGTATATATACTCTTTTGATCCCGTGAGGGAAATTTGGTCTCTGCATAACACTACAATGTGTGTCTCAACTAGTGGTAAGTTTGACCACCAAGTCGAAAGAGTCCATAATCAGACCCATAGTCAGTCCATAATCAGTTAACCCGGCAACAACATCACTGTTAGTCTACGTTATTTACATCCGCAAGACTTTGTCTCATCGTGTGTCACTAGTTTGATTTTAGCTACTGCTGTCAATGTCAACCCGTTAATGCATGTGATAATTCAACGTGGGTTCTCAAAATTGTCATGCATCCACTTTCCCAGTATCTATGACTATCCAATTTTGGTCGACATGTCAAATCAAACTAGGATATCTATTCGGTGTCAAGCTGGGTGATGGGGGTAAAAGTAAAAGTACAGTTACATGACTGGAATTCTACTCAATCACAATAAGTAAAAGTACTATTTTCAAACAAACCCTACTCAGAGTAGGCTAGACGTTTGATGATGTCAAAGCACATCACTATGAAGCTTAGTGCATGAGATGTAATTGTTTATATTCCAGTTAAATGTTCCAGTTTCATTGGGTGGTAGATGGGTGGTAGAATTCAATCATTTGCTGGTAGATGAACCAACAAGCTGAGGCCAGCACAGGAGTTTGTGTCCTCAAGAAATTAACATGTTGCTTGTTCACTCGTGTTTGAGGTTGTTTCCTAATAGGAGATTTATAATTCCTAAGGTCCTGAAGGCCTGTGCAGAACAGCTATGTGGGATTCTACAGTGCCTATTCAACACCAGCCTGTGTCAGATGAAGGTTCCAGTGCTGTGGAAAACATCATGCCTTATTCCAGTACCCAAGAAGTCTTCTCCATCAGTCCTCAATGATTACAGACCAGTGGCATTAACATCACACTGCATGAAAGTGTTGGAGAGATTGGTGTTGGCACACCTCAGACCTCAGGTGACCACCTCAATGGACCCACTGCAATTTGCCTACCAACGTGAGGTTGGTGTTGAAGATGCCATCATCTACCTGCTTCAGCGAGCCCACAACCACCTGGATGAAGCTGGTAGTGCAGTGAGAATAATGTTCTTTGACTTCTCCAGTGCCTTCAACACCATACAACCTGTTTTGCTAAGAGAGAAGCAAAGGATGCAGGTGGAGACATCCATAACATCATGGATTGTTGATTACCTGGCGGAAAGACCACAGTTTGTACGGATGGGAGGATGTGTGTCCGAGAAGGTGGTTAGCAGCACAGGAGCACCGCAGGGGACTGTACTCTCTCCTTTCCTCTTCACATTATACACCTCAGACTTTCAGTACAACTCTGCAAACTGTCATCTGCAGAAATACTCTGATGAGTCTGCAGTCGTAGGGTGTGTGAAGGATGGGGAGGAGACTGAGTATAGAGAACTGGTGAACAGCTTTATGGCGTGGTGTGGAAACAACCACCTACTCTTAAATGTGGCCAAGACCAAAGAGATGGTAGTGGACTTTAGGAGGGCTAGGACAAAGTTGAACACTGTCTCCATCATGGGGGATGAGGTGGAGGTAGTGGAAAACTACACATATCTGGGTGTACATCTGGATAACAAACTGGACTGGAAGTGCAACACTGAGGCTGTTTATAGGAAGGGACAGAGCAGGCTATACTTCTTGAGGAAGTTTAGGTCTTTTAATGTGTGCAGCAGGATGTTGAACATGTTTTATCAGTCTGCTGTTTCTAGTACCATTTTCTTTGCAGCCATTTGCTGGGGTACCAGTATCAGAGCAAATGACACCAAAAAACTCAACAAGTTGATTAAAAGAGCTGGCTCTGTAATTGGAAGTACACTTGAACCCCTAGAGTTAGTTGTTGAGAGAAGGATGTTGCAAAAGCTCCTTAACACCTCACATCCACTGAATGAACTACTGGTCAAACAACAGAGTGTTTTCAGCTGGAGGTTGCTCCAACTTCGCTGTAGCAAGGAGTGTTATAGAAAATCATTCCTGCCCACTACCATAACTATTTACAACAACTCCCCTTTGTGCCATGAGAGAAAATCTTATGCTGAGAGTCAATGCAGTTTACAACCTCTTTAACAGAGACTATATCCAATTGTATTTTTTTTTTTATTATTATTATTATTATTATTAATTACTGCTGTAACACCATAATTTCCCTTTGGGGATGAATAAAGTAATCTATCTATCTATATAAAGGTACTTTAATACAGTAACTATATGTACTTCATTATCCACCACTTTGTGAGTGAGTGAGTAGCCTAGATTGTGTATGGCAAAACATAATTTGGCATTAAAGATCAGGGACTGAAAACAGAATGATTTTCATTTAGGTTCGTTCTGAGCAAAACATTATTTGATATCATAATATTATAATATAATACCTATATAATATTAGGTATTAAAAAATGCTTGATAGCCTAACTTCAGGCACAGAAAATGTCCTTGCTTTAAGCCTGCAATAGCCTAACCTATGTATGGTGCTACCAACTGCATGACAGGCCATAAATATTTGCCTAGTGTCTCTGGTAGCCTATTTTATTTCACAAATTGTTTCAGTAATTTAGACTACATAATTGGAAAAGGCAGTTAGATAGTGTTGGATATTCTTTTTATCAACTAGTAGTTCTAGCCATTTATACAGGGGAGATACCGATTCATAACATCTGACTAAATTCATCCTATAAGGGGTCTGGGGAACACTGTGTGAGCAGGTGACTTTCCAAGCCTATGGAGTTTTGAATAATATTCAAACAAAGGTTAATCGGAACGATAAATATCGTTATTAACCAGTTATCTAAAATTGAAAATAACGTTTTCACTCCGGAAGAACTGAAATTGGTTTTGTTCCCATTTTCAGTTACGTCCATCCAAAAACTGTGTTTGTTTTCATTTTCATTCTTTGAACCATTTCTAATCCCTGCTAAAGATATTTGGCCTTTAATTGTAATGGGGGTTGAAGTAAAAACCTTCCAAAGAATGAAATAATTGAATTAGATACCCATACCCAGTACTTACAGTAGTTACTGTCCACCAGTGTGTGTGTTTGCATGTTTATTATTGAGGTGGTAGAGTAAGAATTACATTCTTGTTATGTACATTTTAGATTGTTTTTAAATTATATGTATTACAATAAATCCAAAAAGGATTATTTAAGGAGTCTTTATTGAATCAGATGGAAATGTTTTGACAGTCACAGTCATAGTTATCATTGCAACAATTCTGCATTAGAATCTTGTTTCAATCCAGATAACCTAATTCTACTGATGGCTTATTTTCTATAAAAACTAAACTAAATGTGTCCATATTCCCTCAAAACTCACTAGAAGACATCATTTGAGGGGTCATGTTTTAAAAAATGTCTCCGGGGGAGCATACCCCCAAATCCTCACAATCTTGTTTCAATCCAGATAACCTAAATCTATTGATGGCTTATTTTATAAATGTGTCTATATTCCCTCAAAACTCACTAGAAGACATCATTTGGGGGGTCATTTTTTAACATACCTCCAAACCCCCCTAGAATTTCTTTTTGACACTATAATTTAAGCACAGACTACACAGACTGTATAGTGATTGCACAGAAAAAGAAATGAACATATAATATATATACCCACACCATCCAAAACACCAGCTACATCTCCGATTTGCCTCCCACCTCGTGTAATGTAGTGTAGAGAACAAAACATATTTCAATTCAATTTCAATTTAATTGTACTTATAGAGCAGCAAAACATTACACATGTCTTGTGGCGCTTTACAGAGTGTTAGACAATCAGAGAAAAGAAAAGAGAAGAAAAGAAAAGAAGGCCCATGGGTAACAGGAAGAGAGATACAGAGTTAGAAACCTCGAGCAGATCAACGACTCAAGGGCCTGACCCATCTGCCTAGGGTCAGATACAGGACAGTAAGGTCTGTATACATGACAAATGCATGTTAGTCAGGTGATATTGAATAAAATCCGTAGAATTTTAAGTTTTGAATAATGTCCATGGCCCCCCTCCTGGAACCTCATGCCACCCCTTCGCCACCCCAGGAAAAAATCTCTAGAACCGCCACTGGAGCCTCTAGTGTACACATAGACACACACCAGGAGCGTTGAGCTCATTAGGAACACACACTGGAGTAGTGCAGTCTTTGATCCAGCGCCCGGGGAGCAGTTGGGGGTTGGCTACCTTACACAAGTGCACTTCATCCGTGGATGTGCTGCCCCATACACATTTTCTCTACCAGTCAGGGATCAAACCGGCCATCTTTTGGTTAGGCTACAAGTCAGATTCCCTGACCAGTAGGCCACGGTCTGTTATTGATGTGATCAGACATAACCATGTTTGTCCAAGCGATTTACAATGACATCAATGAACATTACATTAAAATGAACAGTTTAGGCTATAGTAAAATCAAAGCCTAAGAATACCTAAATTATTAGTGATTAGAATTTAACAGAATAATAACCATAAACATACGAACCAAACAATAAACCGCAACTGTAAGGAAAAACTGAAAGAAAAAAAGTTTTGACTGACATGCATGTGTGACTGTGTTGATTGAAGGCTTGAATCACTTCACCTGCATGAGAGAAGACTCGGGGCTACATATACGACACCTTACAATTCTTGTCATGCTCTTTTGAAACCACGGGTAGAACAAAGCATAAATAATTGGATTGAATAAAGAATTCAAGTAAAATAGTGTTGTCATATATTTTAACACATCATTAAAAATCTGACTTTGGATACTCTCAACCATAAAGCTGCATATATAATAGGGCACCAAGCATAACAAAAAGACAGACACCAGTATACCAAGCACTTTTGCAGCTTTTCTCTCAGATCGTTTGGGCACATCACTCTTATTGGCATCTGGATTGCTATTAGCCACCCTGGTGATGGCATTGGCATGTCTCTTGGCAATGGCAAAGACTTTGAGGTACAGTACTAACATAATGGAGCATGGCAATACAAACACAACCACAAGATCCACAAAGGACCATATCTCATTCACAATAATGAGGCACTCGCTTGGGCAAAGTGTTAGAGCATGAGTAAAAAAACCATTGCAGTACAGAAGAGCAACGTTGTACCCCAGAGAAAACATCCAGTTCAGAGATGCTACAAAGATAATGAGGTTCACGGTGATTTTCGTTGAATAGAAAAAGGGATTGCTCAGAGCCAGGTATCGGTCCACTGCAATGAGAGCCACATTATGAACAGACGCACATCCTAAATAGAATGACATGAAATTGACAAAAGCACAAATGGTTTTCCCAAAAAACCAGCATGACTCTATCAGCCAGATGAAATGCAGTGGCATCACAAATATTCCTACAAAAATATCTGACACAGCTAAAGAGAGGAGAAGCACATTAGTTGGTGTGTGAAGTTGTTTGAAGTGACACACCGATGTAATGACAAGCAGATTGCCACAAACAGTTATTATAACAACAAGTATTGTAGACACATACACAGCCACATATGCTGGTGTAACTGCTGTTTTCCCAAAGCACAAAACACAATTGTCCAGAAGGCTGTAATTGCTAAATCTGTTGGTTCCTCGGTATTTTGGCTCAGTGAAGAGCTCCCTAGAAATCGAATATGAAACCAATGACATGATCGGACACCAGTGGAACAGGCCAGTGATGGTATTAAGCTACTATTTTATACACACCAGTTTCCTACCCCCACCCCCTGTTTCAGTTTTTTTCTTTTTAGCACTAATGCACGTCAGAGTCCTGCAGAGTTTAGGTACCCACATGCAATTGTTTGTGTAGTTTAGTCAATTGTGTGACTAATAGAACTGGTTCATTTGCATACAATGACAGAAACATTCCTTCATTTCCATCACTGTTGTTAATTATAGTTAACACTGTTACCTATATTACGTTTAGTGATGTGTGTGCAAGACTAAATTATTTGATCTTTGATCTAGAGCCAATTGCGTGGTGATAATTGCATAGCCTAAGGCTACAATGTTGTGACCCCATCTGCTTGAAGCAGGGCGCTGCTAGAAAATTTGGGCCCTATGACAGACAATAATTATAAGTATATCTGTAATGTAATAAATACTTGTATTCATTACATGGGTTTTGGCTATGAAAGATTTAATCCAATAAATACAACATTCAGTTCAATACTGTCGCAGACAAAAGCCCCAGATTGGGGGCAAAGGATCTGTGTACAGCCAATAAGATAGAGGGAGCCCAAAGTGAAAACCACTGGATTATACAACTCTCCACCCATTGACTTAATATGTATACATAGTTATTATTATGACCGCCGCTAGCGAGGCTTGCGAAGCGGTCATATAGGGATTGTCAACGTTTTTTTTCCCCCCGTCATCTACTTCCTGAATAGACCTCTCCAGAATAAGTCCCATAAGTCCCACCTCCGTAACTTCCGTATCCATCCAACTTCCGGTCGTCAAATGTCGATGGGAAATAACATGGCGTTTCGAAAGATCGTACCTGTCAAACTCTGTAGGTGACAAAGTAGAACAAGCTGGTGGGCCGATTGGCCTACACACTTCTGCCATCTAGTTTCCACTGGATTTTTTGATTGTCGGTGCCGTTTAAGTAGTAAACGATTATTAATGCTAACCGGGAGCTAGTTCCGATGTACGCGGGCGGAGGAGGGCGTTAGATCTTGCTCACAACCAACCAGTCACAACCTAATGTGATGGTCATTTTCACGTGTGATTCATGCGTAGTTTCAGTGGTCCCACCCACGCAGGGTTAGTGCCACCTCCGTAGACAGGCTCTGGTGTCACGAACTCCATTTCGGTGAAGACAAACTATGAAACATTGCCGTTGCTATGCAGCCTTGACTGGGGGAGTCGTGCCGTCTGAAGCGTGCGTTAGCTTAGTGCTTCTTACTGATATTAGAGGGAGAGCAGATAGCTAACAAACGTTCAGAAAAAGTCTTGTTGGCAAATTTGAGGAAAAGTCGGTAAAGGGGCTATTTCACACATTTTGAGGGTGCTGAATTCAAATATTTTGTGTACCAAGCTCAATTTTGAGTTTTAAGCTTGTGAATTAGCATAATTAGCATGATTCACATAGTTTTTGGTTTTGCCATCAGATATCATAGGAATTGCAAAAAATAAGGCATTAATATACTCTTTATGTATCAGATATGTTGTAGGACAGGACAGGAATTACCCCAATGACCCTCAAGTAGCAAATTAAAATAAGCTTAAATTAAAATCTAAATTGAAATAATAGCTAAAATTCAGTATGACGTTTAGAAACAAAAATAGATTCCTTGATAATAAATTGATAGAATAGTAGGTGACTGCTCTTTTTTCTGTAGAAAGTATTTTGTCACTAACTATTATGAACAGTTGTCAGTCTTTACAGAGGATTTACACTGTATTTTTTTTTACTGTAAAGGCGACTGTGCTTGCCTAGTTAAAACATCTCACTGGTGCTCTTTTCTATCATTCAAATTCCAGCCATGCAGAAAAGTGGAAGAGTGTGCATGTTTGAGTCATGCTGAAGAGTGCTATGGAGATAGCATTATTTGTAAAAAACATTCTCCAGTGCATCATTACTGCATATGATGCTGAAAGGGAAGTGGACCTAGGACAAATCCTTAGCTATGAACTGATTATTGTCCCTGTACTGTAGCTATTGCAGATAGTGATGGTTATTTGTGAAGTGGAAATAAGTCATCCTCACTCAAGTGCTGTCTAGCAATGTGGAATGTCCAGTAGTGATCACTGCAAAAACTGCTCATTCAACACTGGTAATAGATGCTCAAGATCTAGTTATGTCTTTAGGACACCCATCTGACTGTAGCACATTTAAGAAGTATGCATTAAAGTTTGTAAGAAACTTTTGTATTGTTGTTTGGTATTTGTTATGTGGTAGCAAATGATGTTAACTATCAAAGAAATAGACCTAAAGTAGGAATGCACAGATATTGCAACAGATAATGGTGTAGGCCTATCTGATTAAGGCCTGAGTGGTTGAAACATACTTATTAAATTACACTGGGAGCAAAGAAGACTATCTTCACTTTTTGACCCTTTGCAATTGGAAGGCCTAGGGTACATCAAACCTACATCAAAGATTAGGCTCTTCTGCATAGCATTTAGTGATTTGCATGCAGTAATTTGAACACTGACCTTGATCTAGCCTACTTTGGCTATTTAAAGGTAATTTATTGCCAAAACTCCACACAATATAAATGAGCTATAACAAACAATAAAGGACTTATTCACACACAAACGACTATTTTACTGACTACAAAAATAATAATTATGTAGGAAGTTTAGAAGTTTAAAACCAAGAATTGACCAAATTCAACACAAATGACTCAATACACTTGGAGGAGGCCTGCGTTCTTTTCCAGATATTTTAGGATTTGGATATCGTTTCAGTATCGAGTATCAAGATATTTATGGCAGGTATTGTATCGAAGTCATAATTTTGGTATTGTGACAACACTATGCCAGAGCCACTCTGTTTTCTAAATCACCAACAAGTGATGCTGCTCAATGGCATATTAGAAGAGCACACTATCAAGCTCTAGTGTGGAGGCAAGCACACATACCAAATCCAGTGTTACTAGAAGTAAAATGTTTTTTACTTGTCGGTTGTTGCTGACGGTAGATGCAGTTCTGCATTAGGCTTATTCCCGCTATCTAAGTTCATATGTACTGTAGGATAATATAACAAGTTGCACAGATAACCTTCAACTCAGAATCTGTGCAATTTGTTATTGTGATGAAATGCATTAAACACCACATGAGTGACTCACTATGTTAGCAATAAAATTATGGTTGTGTTTTGATTAGAATTTCCGAGTTTTTACATGTTAACTGTAATCATGTTCCCATTAAATACGTTAATAAACTATATTATGGCTTCTTTAATGCTCAAACATGTATTTAGAGAACAGTTTTATTTGGTTTTAGTGATTACTTTTGAAATCAACCCAATTTAGGGAAAAATAAGCAAAAAAAATCACTATTTTATGTTAAAATGCTGATTATGGGGCTTAGAACTCAGAATTGAGCTTGGTAAACAAAATATTCAGAAGGGTGGTTTACCAACTTTTCCTGAAATTTGCCGTCAGAAGTTCTCTTCTGTGAAGCTGCTCTCCCACTATATATTTCTACTTTAACAGCACCGACAATCAAAAAACCCAGTGGAAACTAGATGGCAGAAGTGTGTAGGCCAATCGGCCCACCATTTTTTTTCTACTTCGCCACCTACAGATGTTTTACCGGTATGATATTTCGAAACGCCATGTTATTTCCCATAGACATTCGACGCCCGGAAGTTGGATGGATACGGAAGTTACTGAGGCGGGACTTATTCTGGGGCGGTCTATTTTTGGTCAACGATACTCGGGACACCGAAACACCGGGGCACATGAAATTTGGTGGGTATGTAGCCCCAGTATAGCCTGACATTGTCATACTCAATTCTAGTCAGAATATGAATCTGATACTGGCCCATTGGGACGTAATTATATGGCGTGTTTCAACCGATACAGGGGGGGAATGCCTCTGCACTCAATTGGATAGACCTAACCAATCAGAGCAACAAAATAGCTTACCGTGAGGTGTAGGAAGAAAACATACGAACCATCCTTCTTCTCCTATATCCCCTCCGTTTTTTAAAATAATTCTGTTGAACAGTGATATGCTACTAACATGTTAAACAGCTGGGAAAGGCTGTCGCAAATCCCTCGAACAGGTGGTCAATCAGAGATTTCAAACGAAGGAGGGAACATGTCGCAATTCAACAGCGCTGTTTTCCCTTGATGAAAGTGAAACCACGAGTTTTCCCACATCTCAACTTTGGCCAAAGTTTTCAGAAATAATTGTTTTCAGTGATACAACCTCATTAAATAATATGAATTTTCAATATGGGCTCTTAAAAGCCATGTATCCTGCACAGCGTTTTTGTTTCAAACATAAGCCTAATCTAAGCGTGCTCAGATGACGTGATAGACCAGGTGCTGTTGCTATCTGTCCATCATCGTAAAGCCTGATTTGATTGGTCCGCCTGATATAGGGCGAGCATACTTCCACCACAATGAAGCAATGCCAGACCGAACTTCCCAACCTCAGTTGTGGGTGGGACTAAGTTCGGAATGGCACCCAGGCTAGCCCCACTAGACTTTTACGGAAAAATGTCGTTTGGTCCCCGGGGGCCACTCCCCCCCCACCAACCCCCCCCCCCCCCCCCGCGCTGGGCCCCCCCAAACCCAAAAAATGCTGTTATTCCTAAATAACTACCTGAACCGTGGCACCGAGGATGAAGACATTTTTATGGTAACAGTGCAGTGCCCGTTCAAACATGCCATTCCTGAAAAAAACCCGTAGCCCAATTACATGCCAACAGGTAGCCTATGCCTGCTTTAAAAATAAAAAAGTTAAAGTGCCATGATTAACGCGACACGATCGTTAACTAGTTAGCCTATGTTTTGATACCTGTAGCTAGCTTCTACGGACTGTTATTTAAAAGAATAATGCTAACATGCTACATCTAAATAAGTTGATAGCAGTTAAAATGTCCATCTCTTTATTCTTACTCTTCCTTTCCAATAACGCACGTTTCCACATTTTAGCATTTGAGTGCAAAAACCCAAGGCTGCATCATGAATGGAAATTCGTTCATTAAGTTACTTTAAAGAGTGGAAAAAGAAAAGAGACGTAGAACAGCTAAGAGTTTCTAACAGCTAAGTTAACCTAGCATGCAATCAACACCTATTAGCTACACTGCCACTAATCTAACTCAGGGTTGCCAACTCTCACGCATCTGGCGTGACACTCACGCTTTCAGCACCAATCTCACGCTCTCACGCACACTCAAGAAATGTCACGCCAAATCCATTCTTTTTTTTTTGCAATCCGTTCATTTTTTGTTGATGACTAGACTAGACCACAGCATTGTTTCTAAATGACAGGATACGAGTTTAAGGCATACATATGTCTAGACCAACAGCAGGTAGGTCTAATATCAGCCTACAACGTTCTCAGCGCAGTTTTCTCTGATTGTTGATTCGCTGACTAGACTATTTTAATCCGGTCCGCGGCACCTTCACGGAACACGCTGCTTTAGACATGAGGCAGACCGACATAAAGTGTGGCCGCCCATTCTTCTCTAGGAACTACTCGCGAAGTAGCCTCACAGACATCACGTGAAATAACTTTTTCTCATCTTTTATAAGGTGCTATCCGCTATTTGCTGCGATAAACGGTTCGCGGGAAAAATAAATTAACTTTCAAGAAATAATCACATTAGGCTACTATAGCTCTGCGCTCATTTCAATTCCTATAGGAGGAATATCTCACAAAGTTTTCGTTCCACACATGACAAACCGTAAACCAGAATAAACAGCAGACCTTACCGAACACAAAGGTGTAATGCAATCCCCTGTACAATATGCCGTTCCAGAGTAATCCGGTTTTGAAATGGTAGCAAATTTCTATATGGTCTCCAATTTTGGGCTTTAAGTGTCTTAAAACTGAGCTGTGCTTAAATACCTACATATGTTTAAATATTAAAATCAGAGGATATATAGCTCATGGCTAAGAGTTTGTCGATGTAGCCATAATGATTTGTTTTCACAAAATGCTAAGCATGCATGTATTAAAGGGGCTTAAAAAGTGTGCTTATATTGGTCAATGCATAATTTCATAACAGGCCAAATAGAAAATAAATGTTAAATGTTAAATATACTGTAGCCTAGACATAATATTAAAATCAGATGATGTAGGATAGTATAGAGTTAGATAAAGTTGGATGGCTCCAGAACTCACACCAGTGGATTGGGTCTTAAAGGAGCCACACCACTTTTATGACACTATAGCTGTTCTGTTGATCTTTAGATTTGTTGCTACTGGGCATGAAGGGCAGGCCAATTATGAGTTCTGTCCAACATTGATGGTAGGTTTAGAAGAAAAGTCACCACATTTTAATCATATTGCAATACCAATAACCGTGATCATTTTGGTCATGATTTTTCATCAAATGTTCATACTGTTCATACTGGAATCCACCAGCCACAATAGTAGGTGGAAAAAAATATTTTAGGCTATTTCCATCCCTGATACATACGTACACTCATACACACATACATAAGTCTCAATCTGTCCATTTCTTTCCACAAAACTCGCCAGAAGTCATCATTTAAGGGGTTATTTTTCATTTTTTTTTACTGAACTACTACCTTTTTCAGGTGGGCAGGGGGGCCCTTTTCATGCCTGTGCCCAGGGGCCCAGTGGCTCATAATCCTTCCATGCCACAGGGTAAAAACACTGGTCTTGTTTTCAAGTGCAATCAATAATTGTACATTTTGAAGAAACTTAAATCATGGATTATACTGTACATAGCAAAAAAGTCTGGGGACAGACATTTTTAAAATTAGGTTTAGGGAAAAATTTAACGCACACGCACTATGACTAGGCTTGGGTATCGAATATCGAGTATTGGTTGGAACCGGGACTATCTTTGTGATTTTACCGGAATCGTTCAAAAGTTTAAATTTCGATTCCTAGTTTCGATTCCCAGTCCGCCGACCGGAAGAAGAAACGGCTGAACACCAACGAAGAAGCGCATAGTTCATAGAATTAAAATTCATGGAGAATGTCAGACTATTTCATTCAGAAAGCAGGGTTCCCGCGGATCCTTAAAAAGTCTTAAATACAACTGAATTTTCGAAAGAGAGGACCGCCAGCGAGTGCAAGAGAGCGAGTGATGTCTCCATCCAGTTTCGTGTATTTAAAACGCAATTGTATAGGCTAGCCTATTAGGCTACGGGAGGAAGTGTAGTGGTTGCAGAGTGAAGATGTTTTTCACGGGTTTGGTTAAAGGTGTGAAAACGGTAATAATACAGTAGGCCTATGTACAAAATAATATGCCTGACATTTTCGTGGTGTAGCTGAGGCCTGAGAGATAGACAGGTAGCCTACGTGGAATGAGGGAGCCTATGGTAGAATGAGCGGGAGAAAGAGTTGGTAAGCCCGTTAGCGATAGGTTGGCCATACGTTCGAATTTAGGCCGGACATAGCCTATGGATTTTAAAAGCCCTGTCCGGCGTCCGGCACAGCCTCAAGCCAGACGCTCATTTGTTCTCCTTTTTGGAGTTGCACTTGGCATCTAAAGTCTCGGACACAGCATCGTTTCACAAACTATGTACGCGAAGACTGCTGGTCAAATTATTTGCAGTGCTTCGCAATCAGGAGGAAATACTGTATATGTTAAGTTGATCTGTTTGCATCTTTCCAGCACGTGTTGCTGGCCTAGCCTAGGGAAGAAAATATCTGTCTAAGTTATAATAGCCCACCTGTAATATCTGCCAGCAGCTTGCTTGCCAGCGTTTCCCAGTAGGCTAGGCCGACTTATAATAGCCTACCTGTAATATCTGCCAGCAGCTTGCTTGCCAGCGTTTCCCAGTAGGCTAGGCCGACTTCGCAAAAGTTGTGAAATATAACCGCATATTTTTTGAATGTCGGCGGCTGCTACATAAAAAAAAATATGTGCGTTCATAATACGTGTAATATCTGCCAGCAGCTTGCTTGCCAGCGTTTCCCAGTAGGCTAGGCCGACTTCGCAAAAGTTGTGAAGTATAACCGTATATTTTTTGAATGTCGGCGGCTGCTACATAAAAAAAAATATGTGCGTTCATAATACGTGCGTGCTTGAGATGAAACCAGCAGTTTTATGCAGGATCATGCGAGGAGGACCTGTCTCTTAATTAATTTAAAACAAGTCAGTGGTTTTACAATGTTTCAGTCAAGCTTTGGTTGGTTTAGATACAACTGGTATGCAAAATGTAAAGTAGTGGATTAACTTTAATTTGCTGTGCTGCATATTGGACAATAGATGCACATAGTAAATTATATAATGTAGGCTTATTAAAATATGTAAATAGCTTAGTCTAACTTTGAAAAAAATATTGAAGGGAATCCAGTCCAGTGCACATGTCTTTGGCAAGTAGCCCTAGGCTACTACAGACACAGGTGAAGAACAGTCAGCCTCAGCAGTAAGCAAAACCAAATATGTACAGCCAGCTTCAAAAGCAAGCAGCCCAGACCCTAAAATTGGGCATTTATAGCTGTGAAGGTAATTCACACACAATTATTTTTCTTTCGCCAAAATATATTTGGTAACTTCTGTAGACATCCAAAATGGGGTGGGGGTTAAAATTAGTAGGAAAAAAAAACTATTGCATAAACAGTCATATATATTTTTTTTGTCGTGGTATAGTCTTAATTTTCATTTAGATGTCTTGTCTTGAAAAGGTCTTAAAAAGTCTTGGCACTTGGAAAATGTGCAGATACCCTGAGAAAGACTGTTGGTTAGCTAGCTCATTTAAAATATCCTAAACTTTTTTTGACCCTGCCTTTAAAAGAATCGAAATCAAGAATCGTTAGGAACCGGAATCGAAATAAGAAATCGGAATTGGAATCGGAATCGTTCAAATTGAAACGATACCCAACCCTAACTATGACTTCACAAAATCTCACTCCAGCCAAACACGGACGTTTTTTTTTTATGGACGTTTTCAACTCTATAGTAGCCTATTATTGCCATATAATGTCGCTAGCTTCACATAAAGACGATAGGTCCGAAACCATATTGTGCTTTATCGCCATCTATTGGCCTGGAGTCTAGTAATTGGCCCCTCGACAACATGGCTTTGAGAGGGAATGACAGAAACACTTTTTGCCTATTATGGGAACTCCTCCTGCCTCTCCACCTTGCAAGGCTAATGAAAATACATTGAATCATCTCAGGGTAGCAAGAGTTACCATTCATTTGATCTCCATCAGAATTATTTCCCTCATAAAATACAATAGGTATACCTATGGTTTAAGTTATCTGTAAAGCTGTGATCCCTGTGTAGACCTAATGCTTGCACTGCAAGGGACAGGAAAGCCCTAGAAAGGGTGGTTAAAGTAGAACAGAAATGGGTGCCTTTTCCACTTTTAAATCATATTTGCCCACCTCAGGCATACTTTTTTCTCCCACATTTAAATATAATGGATTGAAGTAAAATAAATGTGACAGTGTGGTAAATCTCATGATAAATGCTCTTATCCAATAATGGTCAAATTTGCTTAGCAATGATTATGCTAAAACTATAATGAAAAACAGTTATTCCTGTCTAATTTGTGTGACGAGGTGGTAGGATTAAGCTTGACGGACCCCCTCATAGTAATGAAAAAACAACAATAAACAACAACAAATAAACAATGTAAAAGAATGTCATCATTTTTCCGCTTAGTTTCTCAGGTGCTCTGGCAGACATTATTAAAATTTGTCTTTGTGATTTCATTTCAAGTAACATGCAGTGCCCTCCAGAATTATCGGCACCTCTGCTAAAGTTGACTAAAAACAGGTATAAAAAAGAATCTGTTTGATGATTTATTGTAATACAATAACAACAATGAGGAAAAATCCAACCTTGAAGGGAAGCAAATGTATTTTGAGAAAAAGGTAAATCTGATAAAGAAATAATAATAATAAAATAAGAAATATTTTTTAACATAAACACATTGCTCACAGTTATTGACACCCCAAGAAAAATCTTATGTACAAAATGTAACAGAAGCATTTTCCCCATCTAATTTCAACTTCTTTAAGTTAATTTAAGTTCTTTCATCTTGCAGTCGCAATAAATAATGGATCAGAGAAATTTTCCTGTTTCTATATTCTGTTTATGTAAGCTGTATTTGTGAATAGCCTGCACAATGCAAATAAATAAAAGATAAACTATGTTGCATTTCCATACTCATAAAAAAATAACATTGTGAGACACTTATCTATAATCCCAGAAAGATGTTCTTTGATTTGTTAATTTTATATATAAGTATAAGCATATATACTCTTTTGATCCCGTGAGGGAAATTTGGTCTCTGCATAACACTACAATGTGTGTCTCAACTAGTGGTAAGTTTGACCACCAAGTCGAAAGAGTCCATAATCAGACCCATAGTCAGTCCATAATCAGTTAACCCGTCAACAACATCACTGTTAGTCTACGTTATATACATCCGCAAGACTTTGTCTCATCGAATGTTTTGATGATGGTCAGGTCAGATAATAAGGGCATGCTCGTGCATAGCTTAACGTAAGTTTATTTGTGTGTGTCACTAGTTTATAACCTTTGATTTTAGCTACTGCTGTCAATGTCAACCCGTTAATGCACGTGATAATTCAACGTGGGTTCTCAAAATTGTCATGCATCCACTTTCCCAGTATCTATGACTATCCAATTTTGGTCGACATGTCAAATCAAACTAGGATATCTATTCGGTGTCAAGCTGGGTGATGGGGGTAAAAGTAAAAGTACAGTTACATGACTGGAATTCTACTCAATCACAATAAGTAAAAGTACTATTTTCAAACAAACCCTACTCAGAGTAGGCTAGACGTTTGATGATGTCAAAGCACATCACTATGAAGCTTAGTGCATGAGATGTAATTGTATATATTCCAGTTAAATGTTCCAGTTTCATTGGGTGGTAGATGGGTGGTAGAATTCAATCATTTGCTGGTAGATGAACCAACAAGCTGAGGCCAGCACAGGAGTTTGTGTCCTCAAGAAATTAACATGTTGCTTGTTCACTCGTGTTTGAGGTTGTTTCCTAATAGGAGATTTATAATTCCTAAGGTCCTGAAGGCCTGTGCAGAACAGCTATGTGGGATTCTACAGTGCCTACTCAACACCAGCCTGTGTCAGATGAAGGTTCCAGTGCTGTGGAAAACATCATGCCTTATTCCAGTACCCAAGAATTCTTCTTCATCAGTCCTCAATGATTAGGGTAGACTGAGTACAGTTGAGACATGTGTACAGTTGAGACACCTTAAATATCTTGCGTGCGCAGCAAGCACAAATTGTGATTTTTGCTGTGCACATGCGTATTAGTGTCCTCTTTGATCGCGGGAAGTTTGAACAACGGACGCATCTCCGATCGGAAGATATCAGCAAACGTTTTTTTTCTAAGGTAAGGAGTTCACTAAACCATGCACTCTCCACAATGAATAGCTTATTATCCTTATGTGACTGTGAAACGTTACTGATATCATCACAAACGTTATTCTGTGCCCTAAAAACTGGCATATTTCATGGTATTGTGTCATGCAAGGTCATTGCAAAATCTAGAGAAACGTGCGACGTGGTCAGCGGGGTACAGTTGAGACACATTGTATCAACTGTCCCCGCGATAGAGTTATATTACGTCACGTGCTGTTTAGCTGTTCAGTGTTATGATAACAGGTTAGAAGTCGTAATTATCCAGCATAGAAAGCAAATTAAAATAAAATTTGATATTTGTGATATTTGAACTGTGTATTATTAATGAATATTTTTTCTAACGTGAATGTTATAAGAATAACCTAGCATGTTGTCAGATAATCAAGGTGGTACAACGGGTACAGTTGATACACCCTTTTTAAGATGTGTGCAGTCACATAATTCATTTAAATACAATAAAGGCATATGCAAAGGCTGTGTGTGTGTGTGTGTGTGTGTGTGTGTGTGTGTGTGTGTGTGTGTGTGTGTGTTGCCTGTATGGAGTTTATGTTTATGTTTATGTTATACCTGTTGCAGGATGCCCCACTACAGAGCTAGGACAACGAATAGGGGAGTGCCAGGACAACTGTTAGAGAGGGCCTCAAAAGTGGTAGACCAGGGCAGGTCAATTAGGAAGGTAGCTGTGTAGTTTGGGATTCCTGTTGCTTCACTGGCCCGATATGTGAAAAAAAGGCGAGAGTTTGCTGATGAGGGCCCACTGCCCTCAGTAGGGTACAAGAGCAGCAATGCAGTTTTTACTAATGACCAGGAGCTCAGTCTGGTATCATATATCAGGAGAGCGGCAGCCTTGTATTATGGGCTACCCCCCAAAGAGGTAGGAATGCACTTAAAATAATAGGGAGAGACCAGGTCAGGCATGACAAATAAGCCAGTATTACAAATCCATAACAGATATTTTGTTGCACATACATTTTCTGTAGGCTTAATGTATTTTCAACAGCCTTTAACTTCAAATCATGAAATTATTAAATTATACATGGGATATTTTATAAAAGTACAACTGCATTATCAACTAATTTTGAATTTCTTTATCGTTGTAGATTCGGAAATTGGCTTTTGAATTGGCCAAATGTTACAGAATGCCTTTTCCACAGCAGTGGACCAAAAATGGCAAGGCGAGTGCTAGTTGGTTCACCAACTTCATGCGGAGGCACCCCATTCTCTCCATTAGAAGGCCTCAGGCTACAAGTTTGTACAGGTCAACGAATTTCAATGAAGTGAACGTGGGGTCCTTCTTTAAAAACCTGTCAACTGTCTATAGCAGACATAGCTTTCACCCTAAAGACATTTGGAATATGGATGAGACAGGGCTTGTCACTGTCCAGAAACCTGGCTTCCTTGTTGCAACGAAGGGGGAAAGACGAGGGGGGAGCATTACATCAGCGGAGAGGGGGGTTCTTATTACCATGGCACTGGCAGGGAATGCTCTTGGTAACATTATCCCCCCCCCATTTCATCTTTCCCTGGAAGAAATTCCTTCCACATTTTATTCGTGGTGGGCCAGAGGGGTCAATCGGCACAGCCAATGGCAGTGGCTGGATGATGGAGAAGGACTTTGTTGTCTACTTGCAACATTTTGTGAACCACACCCGGGCATCAGAGAAGAACAAAGTGTTGCTGCTCCTGGATAACCATAGCTCTCACATCTCAATTGAAGCTATAAACTTCTGTAGGGCCAATGGGGTGATTATGCTTTCATTTCCACCACACTGCACTCACCATCTGCAGCCGCTTGACAAGTCTGTCTACGGTCCGGTAAAGAGGCTCTTCAACGAGGAGATGGACAAGTGGCACCGGGAGAATGCTGGGCAAACAGTCACTTAACAACATCTTGCTGCTGGCAGCGTCACCCCTGAATGTGAAGAAGGGGTTTAAGAGTACTGGAATCTGGCCGCTCAATCCTTCTATCTTTGAGGAAGAGGATTTTCTCCCGGCATCGGTGACTGACAGGCCCCCTCCAGATGAGTCTCTCCCTGGGCCGTCCACCGCCCTCACACCACCTGGGCCGTCCACCGCCCTCACACCACCTGGGCCGTCCGCCCCTGATTCTTTTGTTACTTTTACAGGGCCAACAGTGACTGTAAATTCAGAGGGTGTTAGTGAAGTAACCCTGACCTTATTTCCTCTATCTTTACAAGAGGAGGAAATCATCACAGAAGTAAGAGAAATTTATTTCATTTCAAGTTATACATAAAATTCTGGAAATGAAATATTCATACCCGTGTATGTGTGTGTGTGTTTGTGTGTTTATGTGTGTGTTTGTGTGTTTATGTTTACCAGGTTCAGCATGTTCCAACGTTTAGTCCTGAACTAATCAGGCCTCATCCAAAAGCTGGCCCCAGAAAGGCCAATGGTCACCGTCGGAGGAAAAGGACCACGGAAATACTCACTGACACTCCTGTAAAGAATACCCTTGAAGATGAGAAAATAAGATCCTCCATGAAGGTGAAGAGGAAGATTGTGAAAGAGAAAAAGGAAGGAGGAAAAAGAAAGAAGAAAAGCACAGAAGACACCCAATGCCTGGTGTGTGACGAATGGTTCTCAAGGTCACGGTCGGGAGAGAAATGGGTGGCCTGCTCCAAGTGTAGCATGTGGTCACACGTAGAGTGTACCCTTGGCGGAGACAGCTACACATGCCATCACTGTGAAAGTGACACCTGAGTCAGTTTTTTTCTTTGTTGTTTGTTTACTGTTACTGTTTACATTGTTATTTTTAGTGTTATTGAAATGTTTCCAATATCTGTTCCAGTGTTAAATATTTGTTCCTGTTGTATTCTTTTTAACCAGTGCTAATTTAAATAAAATGAATGAATTTGAACATAAAACATGTTGCCCAATTGTTATTTTCTTTATTTGTCTTTATTTATTACTAGTGCAGTGCCCGTTCAAACATGCTATTCCTGTAGCCCAATTACATGCCTGCAGGTAGGCCTGCTTTGAAAATAGAATAGGGAAAAACATTATTTCAGGTAAGCATTCAATAATGAATAGGCCTACAGATAATATAATAATATAATACATGTGAAGTGAGCAGAATTTAAGCATGGCTACATGTGACATTTTTTACAAATCAAAATTACATAATCCTAACAGCTGTTTTGAGTCAAGGCTATATGCTTAGCCTATTGAAGAACTTGATGATAGAAAAAAACAAACCATTTTGTGGAATGATGCATCACATGAAATTTGCAACGGTGTGACTCAAAAACAGTCTCTGGTGGCCTATAAGTCATATCACACTCTGTCTGCCACTCGTTGCTTGTCGCTGGTTATGCTTTGCATGTGTGGCATTCTGAGACGTTCTTTAATTCGGGACCATCATCGCTCGTTTCAATTTAGGACCTTGCAGTTGGAATTGTCGTTTGCTTATTCAAAGTCTAAAGACAGTCCAAAGTAGCCTGGGCTATTCATATGTGACATCACACTCTGTCTGCCACTCGTTGCTTGTCGCTGGTTATGCTTTGCATGTGTGGCATTCTGAGACATTCTTTAATTCGGGACCATTATCGCTCGTTTGAATTTAAGACCTTGCAGTTGGAAATGTCGTTTGCTTATTCAAAGTTTACTAAAGACAGTCCAAAGTAGCCTGGGCTATTGGAAGTGTCCGATTATTGCACATCATTTTTTACGTAATTTTGAAGAGCCACTGCATACCTGTGTGTCTTGGCGTGTTCACTCTATTGTTGAGGTCAGACATGTTAAGTTTTTACCCGTGTAACCTACACTGATCCAGCTCTGCCAAAGCCCTGCTTCTATCCTCACTGGTAGCTTACAGTACAGTGGTGTGTTGGAGGGGGAGTGGCTAGCAGCGAAAGCCAAAGTGTGCTTCTTTTACCGATATATTTAACGATATCTTTTGCATTTCTTATTCAAACCACGTCAAATTTGGCACTGCACTTACTCATGCCCGTAGCAAGACCAGTGGCATTAACTAGAGATGCACCGATAGATCGGCTGGTGACCGGAATCGGCCATGACCGGTGACCGGCCGGTCAGTCTGAGACATGCCGATTTTATGCCGGTCAAATGCACTAGTGCGCCGCAATTGTAACAACACCCAGCTGAGTTTGCAAAGTTTGAAGAAGCTAGCAACCAACACTCAGGGCTGGATGTAGGGCTACAAAGCAAGCGCTAATAGGCTACTGAGTTTTTCTATGCAGCAAACGCTGTGCTTTGCCATTGGCCTACTGCGTGGAATTTACTAAGCTGTCACTTCATTATAGGCTACGTAAACATCGCTCATCACCGCCCGTCACTGCCGCTAATTGCGTGCCCACAGCTGAACCACAAGCGCTGCTGAACGGAGATAACCGATTGCGACATTAAAAATAATCAAAGTTTAGCGATCATAGGCTACATAATAAGATGTAGATAAGCAGCGACATACAGTAGCCCTAGTAGTTCTACTCCACTTAAAAAAAAATACTCAAAGTATTTACTGCACGTAGACTAGGGCTATGCCTTAAAATACCCTGTCTAGCAGATTGAGAAGTGGATGTCGTGAAGTGAACAAACGATAGCCTATTAGAAAGGCAAACAAACGTTAAAGTTGCTTTTGACATAGTAGCCTACAATGAAGAAAATTGATGCTCTGAATACTGAATCAGCCGTCTCTGAAAGTTTATATAGCCTAATTGATGCATTTAACCGGAATTTGGATTTAATTTTTTCACCGCAAAACAGACGTGCACTGTTTTCATATATGGTGGAGCACCTAATCGCTATTAGCACTTCTCACCTGTTGATTGCGTGATAGCCTAGGCTACTACCACTTTTCCCTCGCCCTCCCATAAATTCATCAATGCATATGAAAATATGACATGGTAGCAGGTTCAAATGTAGGCCTATCATGAAAATTGTTCTTATATCTTTAGTTGGATATTGGATGTGAGAAGAATAAAATGGGTGTTCCATAACTTAACTTAATCCATAATTTGATACTGCAGCTGAAGTTAGACTTGAAGAAGAATCTGTCTGCTCACCGGTTCCATTTTTTTTAACAGACATTTCATTATTGATAAGTTGATTACATGTCTATATTAACATGTTCTATCAAAGAAAAAATAGAAAATAACTATTTGTGTGTGTGCTGTAAAATGGTTAGAAGAAATGAAATCGGAATCGGCTAAAATCGGTATCGGCAGGTCAAACTCTATGAAAAATCGGAAATCGGTATCGGCCCAGAAAATTGCAATCGGTGCATCTCTAGTATTAACATCACACTGCATGAAAGTGTTGGAGAGATTGGTGTTGGCACACCTCAGACCTCAGGTGACCACCTCAATGGACCCACTGCAATTTGCCTACCAACGTGAGGTTGGTGTTGAAGATGCCATCATCTACCTGCTTCAGCGAGCCCACAACCACCTGGATGAAGCTGGTAGTGCAGTGAGAATAATGTTCTTCGACTTCTCCAGTTCAACACCATACAACCTGTTTTGCTAAGAGAGAAGCTACAAAGGATGCAGGTGGAGACATCCATAACATCATGGATTGTTGATTACCTGGCGGAAAGACCACAGTTTGTACGGATGGGAGGATGTGTGTCCGAGAAGGTGGTTAGCAGCACAGGAGCACCGCAGGGGACTGTACTCTCTCCTTTCCTCTTCACATTATACACCTCAGACTTTCAGTACAACTCTGCAAACTGTCATCTGCAGAAATACTCTGATGACTCTGCAGTTGTAGGGTGTGTGAAGGATGGGGAGGAGACTGAGTATAGAGAACTGGTGAACAGCTTTGTGGCGTGGTGTGGAAACAACCACCTACTCTTAAATGTGGCCAAGACCAAAGAGATAGTAGTGGACTTTAGGAGGGCTAGGACAAAGTTGAACACTGTCTCCATCATGGGGGATGAGGTGGAGGTAGTGGAAAACTACACATATCTGGGTGTACATCTGGATAACAAACTGGACTGGAAGTGCAACACTGAGGCTGTTTATAGGAAGGAACAGAGCAGGCTATACTTCTTGAGGAAGCTTGGGTCTTTTAATGTGTGCAGCAGGATGTTGAACATTTTTTACCAGTCTGCTGTTTCTAGTACCATTTTCTTTGCAGCCATCTGCTGGGGTAACAGTATTAGAGCAAATGACACCAAAAAACTCAACAAGTTGATTAAAAGAGCTGGCTCTGTAATTGGAAGTACACTTGAACCCCTAGAGTTAGTTAGGATGTTGCAAAAGCTCCTTAACATTATGGACAACACCTCACATCCACTGAATGAACTACTGGTCAAACAACAGAGTGTTTTTAGCTGGAGGTTGCTCCAACTTCGCTGTAGCAAGGAGCGTTATAGAAAATCATTCCTGCCCACTACCATAACTATTTACAACAACTCCCCTTTGTGCCATGAGAGAAAATCTTATGCTGAGAGTCAATGCAGTTTACAACCTCTTTAACAGAGAATATATCCATTTGTATTTATTTTTTTAACTTGTATGTATTTTTTATGTGTGATATATGTTTATATTATTAATTGCTGCTGTAACACCATAATCTCCCTTTGGGGATGAATAAAGTAATCTATCTATCTATCTATATAAAGGTACTTTAATACCTTAGGTTCGTTCTGAGCAAAAACATTATTTGATATCATAATATTATAATATAATACCTATATAATATATTTGCCTAGTGTCTCTGGTAGCCTATTTTATTTCACAAATTGTTTCAGTAATTTAGACTACATACTTGGAAAAGGCAGTTAGATAGTGTTGGATATTTTTTTTATCAACTAGTAGTTCTAGCCATTTATACAGGGGAGATACCGATTCATGACATCTGACTAAATTCATCCTATAAGGGGTCTGGGGAACACTGTGTGAGCAGGTGACTTTCCAAGCCTATGGAGTTTTGAATAATATTCAAACAAAGGTTAAACGGAACGATAAATATCGTTATTAACCAGTTATCTAAAATTGAAAATAACGTTTTCACTCCGGAAGAACTGAAATTGGTTTTGTTCCCATTTTCAGTTACGTCCATCCAAAAAATGTGTTTGTTTTCATTTTCATTCTTTGAACCATTTCTAATCCCTGCTAAAGATATTTGGCCTTTAATTGTAATGGGGGTTGAAGTAAAAACCTTCCAAAGAATGAAATAAATGAATTAGATACCCATACCCAGTACTTAGTTACTGTCCACCAGTGTGTGTGTTTGCATGTTTATTATTGAGGTGGTAGAGTAAGAATTACATTCTTGTTATGTACATTGTAAAATTGTTTTTAAATTATATGTATTATAATAAATCCAAAAAGGATTATTTAAGGAGTCTTTATTGAATCAGATGGAAATGTTTTGACAGTCACAGTCATAGTTATCATTGCAACAATTCTGCATTAGAATCTTGTTTCAATCCAGATAACCTAATTCTACTGATGGATTATTTTCTATAACTAAATGTGTCCATATTCCCTCAAAACTCACTAGAAGACATCATTTGAGGGGTCATGTTTTAAAAAATGTCTCCGGGGGAGCATACCCCCAAATCCTCAGAATCTTGTTTCAATCCAGATAACCTAAATCTATTGATGGCTTATTTTATAAATGTGTCTATATTCCCTCAAAACTCACTAGAAGACATCATTTGGGGGGTAATTTTTTAACATACCTCCAAACCCCCCTAGAATTTCTTTTTGACACTATAATTTAAGCACAGACTACACAGACTGTATAGTGATTACACAGAAAAAGAAATTCACATATAATATATATACCCACACCATCCAAAACACCAGCTACATCTCCGATTGGCCTCCCACCTCGTGTTATGTAGTGTAGAGAACAAAACATATTTCAATTAAATTTCAATTTAATTGTACTTATAGAGCAGCAAAACATTACACATGTCTCGTATCGCTTTACAGAGTGTTAGACAATCAGAGAAAAGAAAAGAGAAGAAAAGAAAAGAAGGCCCATGGGTAACAGGAAGAGAGATACATAGTTAGAAACCTCGAGCAGATCAACGACTCAAGGGCCTGACCCATCTGCCTAGGGTCAGATACAGGACAGTAAGGTCTGTATACATGACAAATGCATATGTTAGTCAGGTGATATTGAATAAAATCCGTGGAATTTTAAGTTTTGAATAATGTCCATGGCCCCCCTCCTGGAACCTCATGCCACCCCTTCGCCACCCCAGGAAAAAATCTCTAGAACCGCCACTGGAGGGCGGGCGCGGGACTGAAAAATCAGTCCCGCTCAGTCCTCTAGTGTACACATAGACACACACCAGGAGCGTTGAGCTCATTAGGAACACACACTGGAGTAGTGCAGTGTTTGATCCAGCGCCCGGGGAGCAGTTGGGGGTTGGCTACCTTACACAAGTGCACTTCATCCGTGGATGTGGAAGAGTGCTGCCCCATACACATTTTCTCTACCAGTCAAAGATCAAACCGGCCATCTTTTGATTAGGCTACAAGTCAGATTCCCTGACCAGTAGGCCACGGTCTGTTATTGATGTGATCAGACATAACCATGTTTGTCCAAGCGACTTCAATAAACATTACATTAAAATGAACAGTTTAGGCTATAGTAAAATCAAAGCCTAAGAATACCTAAATTATTAGTGATTAGAATTTAACAGAATAATAACCATAAACATACGAACCAAACAACAAACCGCAACTGTAAGGAAAAACTGAAAGAAAAAAAGTTTTGACTGACATGCATGTGTGACTGTGTTGATTGAAGGCTTGAATCACTTCACCTGCAGAGAAGACTCGGGGCTACATATACGACACCTTACAATTATTTTCATGCTCTTTTGAAACCACGGGTAGAACAAAGCATACATAATTGGATTGAATAAAGAATTCAAGTAAAATAGTGTTGTCATATATTTTAACACATCATTAAAAATCTGACTTTGGATAATCTCAACCATTAAGCTGCATATATAAAAGGGCACCAAGCATAACAAAAAGACAGACACCAGTATACCAAGCACTTTTGCAGCTTTTCTCTCAGATCGTTTGGGCACATCACTCTTATTGGCATCTGGATTGCTATTAGCCACCCTGGTGATGGCATTGGCATGTGTCTTGGCAATGGCAAAGACTTTGAGGTACAGTACTAACATAATGGAGCATGGCAATACAAACACAACCACAAGATCCACAAAGGACCATATTTCATTCACCATAATGAGGCACTCGCTTGGGCACAGTGTTAGAGCATGAGTGAAAAAACCATTGCAGTACAGAAGAGCAACGTTGTACCCCAGAGAAAACATCCAGTTCAGAGATGCTACAAAGATAATGAGGTTCACGGTGATTTCCGTTGAATAGAAAAAGGGATTGCTCAGAGCCAGGTATCGGTCCACTGCAATGAGAGCCACATTATGAACAGACGCACATCCCAAATAGAATGACATGAAATTGAAAAAAGCACAAATGGTTGTCCCAAAAAACCAGCATGACTCTATCAGCCAGATGAATTGCAGTGGCATCACAAATATTCCTACAAAAATATCTGCCACAGCTAAAGAGAGGAGAAGCACATTAGTTGGTGTGTGAAGTTGTTTGAAGTGACACACCGATGTAATGACAAGCAGATTGCCACAAACAGTTATTATAACAACAAGTATTGCAGACACATACACAGCCACATATGCTGGTGTAACTGCTGTTTTCCCAAAGCACGAAACACAATTGTCCAGAAGGCTGTAATTGCTAAATCTGTTGGTTCGTAGGTATTTTGGCTCAGTGAAGAGCTCCCTAGAAATCGAATATGAAACCAATGACATGATCGGACACCAGTGGAACAGGCCAGTGATGGTATTAAGCTACTCTTTTATACACACCAGTTTCCTACCCCCACCCCCTGTTTCCTATACCCACCCCGTTTCAGTTTTTTTCTTTTTAGCACTAATGCACGTCAGAGTCCTGCAGAGTTTGGGTACCCACATGCAATTGTTTGTGTAGTTTAGTCAATTGTGTGACTAATAGAACTGGTTCATTTGCATACAATGACAGAAACATTCCTTCATTTCCATCACTGTTGTTAATTATAGTTAACACTGTTACCTATATTACGTTTAGTGATGTGTGTGCAAGACTAAATTATTTGATCTTTGATCTAGAGCCAATTGCGTGGTGATACTTGCATAGCCTAAGCCTACAATGTTGTGACCCCATCTGCTTGAAGCAGGGCGCTGCTAGAAAATTTGGGCCCTATGACAGACAATAATTATAAGTATATCTGTAATGTAATAAATACTTGTATTCATTACATGGGTTTTGGCTATGAAAGATTTAATTCAATAAATACAACATTCAGTTCAATACTGTCACAGACAAAAGCCCCAGATTGGGGGCAAAGGATCTGTGTACAGCCAATAAGATAGAGGGAGCCCAATGTGAAAACCACTGGATTATACAACTCTCCACCCATTGACTTAATATGTATACATAGTTATTATTATGAACGCCGCTAGCGAAGCTAGCAAAGCGGTCATATAGGGATTGTCAACATTTTTCTCCCCCCGGTCATGTACTTCCTGAATAGACCTCTCCAGAATAAGTCCCACCTCCGTAACTTCCATATCCATCCAACTTCCGGTCGTCAAATGTCTATGGGAAATAACATGGCGTTTCGAAAGATCGTACCTGTCAAACTCTGTAGGTGACAAAGTAGAACAAGCTGGTGGGCCGATTGGCCTACACACTTCTGCCATCTAGTTTCCACTGGATTTTTTGATTGTCGGTGCCGTTTAAGTAGTAAACGATTACTAATGCTAACCGGGAGCTAGTTCCGATGTACGCGGGCGGAGGAGGGCGTTAGAGCTTGCTCACAACCAACCAGTCACAACCTAACGTGATGGTCATTTTCACGTGTGATTCATGCGTTGTTTCAGTGGTCTATAAATGTAAATCGTTTGCAAGGTTCAGCCTCTTTTCAACATGACTTAACTTTGGTTTGACTGTGTGAGTTTGTTGGCTGTTATTGAGATATTTGAAAAAGAAAGAAATTGCCGACGAAGACACTAAAGACATGACGAGATGAGATTTTTTTTCACGAATAACAGATAATAATAAGCAGACTAGGAATCAGAGGCTGAATCATATTGAGTCGATAGCTTTATTTTGCATGACCTTGATCAGAACAGTAACGTTTTCAGAATGTATTAACAACCTATCAAACATGATGATTTCACGCAGGGTTAGTGCCACCTCCGTAGACAGGCTCTGGTGTCACGAACTCCATTTCGGTGAAGACAAACTATGAAACATTGCCGTTGCTATGCAGCCTTGACTGGGGGAGTCGTGCCGTCTGAAGCGTGCGTTAGCTTAGTGCTTCTTACTGATATTAGAGGGAGAACAGATAGCTAACAAAAGTTCAGAAAAAGTCCTGTTGGCAAATTTGAGGAAAAGTCGGTAAAGGGGCTATTTCACACAATTTGAGGGTGCTGAATTCAAATATTTTGTGTACCAAGCTCAATTTTGAGTTTTAAGCTTGTGAATTAGCATAATTAGCATGATTCACATAGTTTTTGGTTTTGCCATCAGATATCATAGGAATTGCAAAAAATAAGGCATTAATATACTCTTTATGTATCAGATATGTTGTAGGACAGGACAGGAATTACCCCAATGACCCTCAAGTAGCAAATTAAAATAAGCTAAAATTAAAATCTAAATTGAAATAATAGCTAAAATTCAGTATGACATTTAGAAACAAATTAGATTCCTTGATAATAAATTGATAGAATAGTAGGTGACTGCTCTTTTTTCTGTAGAAAGTATTTTGTCACTAACTATTATGAACAGTTGTCAGTCTTTATAGAGGATTTACACTGTATTTTTTTTTACTGTAAAGGCAACTGTGCTTGCCTAGTTAAAACATCTCACTGGTGCTCTTTTCTATCATTCAAATTCCAGCCATGCAGAACAGTGCAAGAGTGTGCATGTTTGAGTCGTGCTGAAGAGTGCTATGGAGATTGCATTATTTGTAAAAAACATTCTCCAGTGCATCATTACTGCATATGATGCTGAAAGGGAAGTGGACCTAGGACAAATCCTCAGCTATGAACTGATTATTGTCCCTGTACTGTAGCTATTGCAGATAGCGATGGTTATTTGTGAAGTGGAAATAAGTCATCCTCACTCAAGTGCTGTCTAGCAATGTGGAATGTCCAGTAGTGATCACTGCAAAAACTGCTCATTCAACACTGGTAATAGATGCTCAAGATCTAGTTATGTCTTTAGGACACCCATCTGACTGCAGCACATTTAAGAAGTATGCATGAAAGTTTGTAAGAAACTTTTGTATTGTTGTTTGGTATTTGTTATGTGGTAGCAAATGATGTTAACTATGTAGGAATGCACAGATATTGCAACAGATAATGGTGTAGGCCTATCTGATTAAGGCCTGAGTGGTTGAAACATACTTATTAAATTACACTGGGAGCAAAGAAGACTATCTTCACTTTTTGACCCTTTGCAACTGTTAAAGAAATCCCATAAAAACGGGAAGCCCTAGGGTACATCAAACCTACATCAAAGATTAGGCTCTTCTGCATAGCATTAAGTGATTTGCATGCAGTAATTTGAACACTGACCTTGATCTAGCCTACTTTAGCTATTTAAAGGTAATTTATTGCCAAAACTCCACACAATATAAATGAGCTATAACAACAATAAAGGACTTATTCACACACAAACGACTATTTTACTGACTACAAAAATAATAATTATGTAGGAAGTTTAGAAGTTTAAAACCAAGAATTGACCAAATTCAACACAAATGACTCAATACACTTGGAGGAGGCCTGCGTTCTTTTCCAGATATTTTAGGATTTGGATATCGTTTCAGTATGGAGTATCAAAATATTTATGGCAGGTATTGTATCGAAGTCATAATTTTGGTATCGTGACAACACTATGCCAGAGCCACTCTGTTTTCTAAATGTCGAGGATCGCAGGCTCTACCACCAACAAGTGATGCTGCTCAATGGCATATTAGAAGAGCACATTATCAAGCTCTAGTGTGGAGGCAAGCACACATACCAAATCCAGTGTTACTAGAAGTAAAATGTTTTTTACTTGTCGGTTGTACTGTAGGCAGTGTTGGGAGTAATGCGTTACAAAGTAACGTGTTACTGTAATTCCACTACTTTTAGTGGTAACGAGCATGTAATGAAGTATTTTTGTAAATCCAGTAACGCAATTACAATTACTGAAATTTCAAAGAGTTCGTTACTTGCGTTACTCTGTTGATCTTGAATGAACGACTGCAGACAAGATGCACATTTGCTGCTTTGTCTCCCGACCTTATAGTCCAGTGGACAGAAAGGTGAACCCGGAAATGTTGAGTACACCAAAGTTTTATGATGGAAATATATAGTATGGGTTCCCAGCATGCAGAAACTGCCGGATGCTAATTTGCATATGTTGGGCAATTTGTGTAATTGAGCTAATTAGCATAAATTAGCATAATCACCTATGGCCAAAATGGACCATGTTAGTATGTTTTTAGGGGTTACTGGAGATGCTGAGTCCATATCTGACATTTTCAAGATTCAAAATCACTATTTAAACTTGGTTTGGTCACGTTTTTACTCTCATTAAGCTGATTTTGCTGAGTTTTTGGGGGCGATTTAGACGGATTTTTGGAGGATAAAAATTTTCAGTGTTGAGGAATAATTTGGATTCTCAAGTTATTTCTGAATTCCACAATCATTTTGGAAATAGCTATTTACTGGCCCTCTGCTGTGACTCACAATTGAGTAACAAAGGGAAGAACTAGCCTCTACTCCTCACTGTCCTCATCCGTTGTCCTGTCGCCATCTTCTCCAGACTCTTCATCCCTGTCCTTCTGCTGTTTTTGCTGTGTAAATATATTGCCACATGTAACATCACTGCCTTTGCAGAAACAATAATTAGTACAGGCCAGGCCTACAGCTGCACTTTCCAGATACATGTATACACAGTTTTGCAGTTACAGCTGATAACATCTAACAAATCAGGAGGAGCAACAGGACAGAATCAAGGGTGGGCAAGTTCCTCTCCTTTCTTCATACCTGTCTTCTAACTCCCTCCAAACGCGGTTATATCCACAGCCGGTGGATCAGGACGGTCTGCTGCTTTCCAAAGCAGCACCTGTAGATGGGCACGTTTTCCATGGAGGAGCAAGACCTCACCGCCAGGGATGAATTACTGCACGGGCCTACCGGGCCAGGCCCGGGGGCCCAAGGGGTCAGGGGACCCTGAAGCCCAAGCCTTTGCATGAAATCATTGCCTCAATATCAACACATCAGGATGTAGGCTATGAATCTGATTGAATTTAGAATTGGCCATCCCCAAAATGCACCAGAATACAGGAAATCACATCAAACAAATTAAAACATTTCTGAGGAAGGACCCCCAAACCCCCCTTCCACATACGCGACAGGCCCAGGGGCCCGAAAGTTCATAATCCGTCCATGCTCACCGCTAGGTGAAGGGCCAAGCAAAAGGATCCGAAGAGAACCCTCGTAAGGGGTACTGAAAAGCTTACAGAGGCCTTCAGACCTTGAGCCCCTGCCCCCGCCGGACAGCTTTAGGCTGGAGTTAGCGGTGGCCCTGGCTGCGGAGCAGAGCAGAGGTGGAGCGGCAAGGAGGTGGAGCCTTGAGGACGGACGGTTGGCGGAGCCTGTTCGAGTCGGCCTGTTCGCCGGTGCTCTTTAGAAAAATAATGGGGAAAAAAAGTTTGTTGTCTGGCACGAGCCAGAGAGAAGGTCTAGGCCTTGGCGCGATCGTGGCGGTGTGGAGCGGCCGGAACAGCGGAGGACAGCTCTGCAACAAGGCAGCAGAGGAGGGACGCCAACGTCGGTAGCTGTAGCCTGATTGCGCAGCGTGGTCCGGCTGCGATGGAACTGGAGTCTGCTGCCCCGACTGGCGAGACGACGGAGTGGAGCATCGGAGGTGCAGTGCCAGTTACGGTGCTCAGCGCCGGGGAGTCTGTGGCAGTGGAGGCTAGGCCCCGCCAGGTGTTGGAGGAACGTTGCGGTGGTGTGCACTGCGAAAGTGCGACCTGAGGGCGTTTTCTGAAGGGAGCTGGGGATGAGAGGCGACAGACCAGGTGACTGCTAGCACGCCCCGCATTGGGCCGCTGGTGGTTGTGGTTCCCCAGGGTGAGTAGGGCTCTTGCGGTGTGTGCACCCCACCTGCTGTATGGCAGTGCCAGAGACTAATTGCTGGGCTGAATGTGGGAACGCCCGCGCCGAGGATGGCAATGGCTTGCTGGGGGAGCTGTGCAACGCCAGCAGGCTGGACTGTGCTTGAGATTCCCACGATGTTTCGCGCTGGGGATTCTGGGAGAACTGAATGATCATCTCAATACCAATGTTTCCCAAAAGGCTTGTCCCAAGTAGAACAGTATTACCTTAAACACACATGAGGAAAGTGAACAGTCCAATCAGTAGACTAGGATAAGCTAGCCAACTATGCTACTTTGTTTACAATATTTCCAGGTTTCACAACCAGACAGCTGAATATGGTAGAGTTGTAATAGAAATAGTAGGCCTAAGCTATAGGCTAATCTGCATAAAGTGTGCTGTCATAAATATCAGACATTCAGTATTCTCTCTTTTTATATCAGGATATAAAATAATACAGATATATTACATTGTAATCCTCTGGTTTTCTAAGGTAGGCTATTGAAATTAGAGCCCGACCGATCTATCGGCGGGCCGATATTATCGGCCGATATTAGGCATTTTCCAAACTATCGGTATCGGCATTTATAATGGCCGATAAATGAATATTTTAAAAATAAAATAAAAACGGACGAAACACCCTTCAACCATGTCATGAGTCATAGATATATACAATAGATGTCGCCTTCTGCTTCTCAGCATGCGTCAACACCGCCGCCATCTTGGTACAGGGATCTGAAGCGCTAAACTAGTTATCCTGTATTGTCAGCGTTACCTATTTAGCGACGTTTGGCCATCCCCAGCGATAGAAAACCTTTTTAGCGATTAGCGACAAATTTGGGAACTTCTCACAATGATGGCAGATCGGCTTCTTTGTTGTTGAAACGTAAGAAAATCACCTTTCTCATGGCTTTGTCATTTATGAATTCAGCTACATCTCGTTTGCCCATGGCACTGACCCATGATTATAAAAGTAACGACTGGCGTAGCCTATGTAGTAGCAGAGGTAAATGTTCTACAGATCTACAGCAACTTCTGGTGAGATTACAACTTACATGAGTAAACGAGACGAGGGGTATGTGGCCTCAACCAGAGCCTGTCTACGAAGAGCCTGTTTACTTTCATTGTATCGAACCTGGTTGCAGTTTACTCATTGTTCCTCTAGGGGCCGCCGCTAGCTAGTGCAGAATGAATGGGAGTCTATGGGGCTAGACGGGTAAAATGTATCTTTATTATCGTCTTAAGCTTAGTTTTCTCTAGACTCAACCATAAATACATGCCTGTCAGTTGGAACAACCCAAAAAACTAGATAATTGCTTGAGATTTTGACGATTTATGGTGATTTTATTTTCGCTAGATCTTTGCCCAGATTGACGCTAATGCATTATAGAGGAGTGGATCACTGAAGCAAGATGGCGTCTCGATTGACGCATTCGTTCCAATCATAGACAGTAAAAGAAATGGACGAACAGACTCCGTCGTTCTCAATGGGAGGACTCACACTTAACTTTGTGACGTTAGCCATCGAACTGAATCTTGTAACTCATATGATAGATACACAGAAATTCTTCTCACACTTCCTTCGTCTTCAAAGTCATCAAAGTTAAACATTTATTTATGTATTATTATTAATATCATCCTCACAAGTGATATCAAGTCGTGTTAATGTTGAAACTACCACACATGATCATCTTCAAAAACAGTCATGGTAAAACAAAACAAAAAAGTTATAGCTTCCAGCCTTGAAGCTAATCTTCTTTCCACTTTTCTGACCTACGGTCAATCCATCGAAAACCTCTGAAATGATTATCGTTAGACTACCTAACAGTAAAACTACTGTTTTTCATTAGGTTTATGCTTTAGGTCTATGCTTTACCTTAACATACAATGCATGCTATTGTAGGCTACATAGCTCACGAGTTTCCGTGCTGGCTGGACTACGCTTCTTATCCAAACAATACGGTTATCTCCCTTCAGTGCGTTAGCTTCCCTTCAACCGGACATGCTAAACATTCTTCTTACGGGAACCTAACGTTACGTACGAGGTAATCGAGTCTTGTTTTGCCTTTTATTGTTTATGTAGATAACACAGAAGCTAAAATATCGGCACATGATATATGTTATATGAAGTTATGGGAGTTCAAAAAAATCCTCAATGAATGGGCGTTCTATGGGGTTAGCAGAGAGTTGATAACCACCGCTACATCGATACTTCTACTTCCGGGAATTCGCCTGCCCCCTTGGTTCCAATGAACAGCAGTAGTCAAGGCGACATCTAGTGTATATATCTATGGTCATGAGTGTTGGCGTTGTATAGTTTGTCCGCCAGAGGGCACTCTACACCGTCCCTGCTGGCAACACTCGTGTATAACGCGCCACACATCCTGCAACCTGCTGATCCAGCCAGAGTCGGGCAGAGAGAACCAGTTATCCGCGAGTGAGATCATCAATGAAGTGTGTTCATGGTGATTTGGTCACGAGACATACATTGCTTGAAATAACAATTAAAAGAACATCCCCATCAGTTCTCTTAACTCAAATAAGCATGACAAAGTTCGTGAAAACAATGTCCAGTTTTGCTGCAGTTAAATAAGCCGAGAGTGAAGCGGAATTAGCTAGTAATTACGTTACGTTGTTACAGTGTAGTTGACTGTCTGTCTTTTTAACTTTTGACAATGTGACTGAAGATGTATTTCTTTAATAGCGTGACAGTTATAGCAGTGAGACGTATCATCTCTCCCCGGCCTGTTATTTTGAAAGCGTATGTTTTACAATTTGCAGTAAGACGTTATCCATTGCTAAATTAGGGCTCATCATAGACTAGCTAACCACAAAGCTAGCTAATGCTATGAATATCAGTGGAAGACCGCTAACGTTAACATTAATAAGCTTGGAAATCACAACGAACTTATTCTGCCTAAATAAAGTAATGATTTATTACTAGTATATCTGTAGTTACAGTCCCTGCATTGTAAAATGTAAATTAGACGTGAGAGGAGTGAACATTTAGACATAGAGAAAAAGTATTGTAACAAACTGCGAAGTTGTCTTAGAAAGGTTTTATTGGTTATGCACCAAAACACACGAACGTCATTAAACAAAGAAACACAAGGGAGGTCAATTAAACAAGCACAATACACAAACAGGGTAGTCACATACAATACACGGGGTAAACACATGAGGTACAACATAAAGAAAGACTATACCAGCTAACACATACATGATAAGGTAAACGCCATTACTCATACTAAACCAACATCAACATTACACACACACACACGCACAGCATTATGGGAGTACAGTGATGACAGCTAGGCTCAGATCATTACACAGCCCCCCCGAGACTTAGTCCATGTCCCCTTGACTCAAGTCTTACCCTACGTCAGTCCATGAGCCTGGCTGGGACGCGACGCTGGCGTTGTGGGAGCCACGCTGTCGCGGCGGTGACTTCCGGTGAAGGCTGCACGGTGATCGGTGTTAGAGCCACAGCTCCATTGTCACCAAGTTCCACAGAGTCAGTGTCAAAGTCTCCACGACCCTCAGCTGAGGCCAGGGGTCGATACGGGGCCAGTCGATCACGGTGGAGAGCCACAACTCTCCGACGCTTAATCAGTCTTACACGATAGACCACATCAGACAGCTTCTCTAAGACATCGCACGGCCCGACCCACTGGCTAGTGAGTTTCGGGGAAATGCCTTTCTTTCTCTCCGGGCAGTACACCCACACTTTATCGCCGGTCTGGAACTCCTGGCCGCGACAGCGCGTATCGTAAGCTCGCTTTTGACGTATTCCAGCTTCACTCATAGCCTGCCGGGCCAACTCATGTACTCCTTTGAGTCTCTCGTGTAGCTGCTTGTAGTATTCCAGCCCTGGCTTACCTCCAATCTCCGCTTCCGGAGGCGAACCGAACACCAAGTCCACCGGCGTGCGTAGCTCTCGCCCGAACATCAGAGCTGCCGGTGTGCATTTCGTTGACTCCTGCACCGCTGTGCGATATGCCCATAGCACCAGGGGCAAGTGTAAGTCCCAGTCCTTTTGTCGGCGGTCGGCCAATATGGCCAGCTGCACTGCTAGCGTCCGGTTAAACCGTTCGACCAGCCCGTCGCTTTGTGGATGCAGAGGTGTCGTTCTCGTTTTCCGGATGCCCATGCGCTGGCAAACCTCAGCAAACACCTCCGCCTCGAAATTCCTGTGGAGCTGTGGAGCTCTTCCGGTGCCCCGAACCGGCAGAACATCTCGGTGACCAGTCTGTCCGCTGTCGTGTGGGCGCTTTGATCTGGCACTGCATACGCCTCCGTCCACTTAGTGAAATAGTCCATAGCTACGAGCACGTAGCGATTTCCCCGCTCTGTGACTGGCAGTGGGCCCATGATATCGACGGCTACCCGCTCCATGGGAGCCCCGACTGCGTATTGCTGCAGCGGAGCATGCGAGCGTCGCGTGGGGCCCTTCTTCGCTGTGCAGGCGTCACAGCAGTGAACATGCAGTTCAACGTCCAGCCTGCATCCCGGCCAATAGAAGTGGCTTTTCAGCCGACGAAGAGTTTTTGCGATGCCGAAATGAGCCGCCCCCACAGCCCCATGTACCTGTTCCAGTACACGGGCTCGTAATCCAGCAGGAACCAGCAACTGGAAAATGTCAGATTGTCGATCGGGGGCTCGCCAGTGTCTATACAACAGTCCTTGACGTGCTACTATTCCCGGCCACTGTGAATAAATCGCTTTGGTCTCTGGATCGAGTGCTGATACGTCAGTCCATGGCGGTCGCTGACCGGCTTCGATCCATGACCACACTCGGCCAAGCGTGGCGTCCTCCGATTGCGCCTTCCGGATCTCCTCCCTCGACATCACGTCCACCGGCGACTGCGCGTCCATGGCCTCAGCTGCCGCTCTGCAGTGCTGTGTTGTGGCGTTGGGCTGCGGTGCGTTGTCTCTCTCGCTGGCGTGAAGCTGGCGAGCGGTGGCTCTCTTGATGGCGCGGCGCTGGCGAGCGTTGAGTCTCTTGCTGGCGTGCTGTTGGCGAGCGTTGACCCTCTCGTTGGCGCGACGCTGGTGAGCGTTGAAAACAGCGACTCTCTCTCTCTCTGCCAGCGGTGATGCAGCCTGTAGACGACGAGCGGGCTCCGGTTGAGCCGCGGCCAGGCTCCTCTCCTCCCTCCGGTGGCAGTGCTGGCACTGGTCTGCTGCACACGGACGCCTGGACAGGGCGTCCGCATTGCCGTGAAGGCGACCCGCCTGGTGTCGAATCTCCATGTCGTAGTCCTGGAGCGCCTCCAGCCAGCGAGCCAGCTGGCCCTCTGGTTCTTTGAAGTTCAGCAGCCAGGTGAGCGATGCATGGTCCGTTCTCAGCAGGAACCGTTTGCCGTAGAGGTAGGTTCGGAAATGGCGCACTGCCACCACCACAGCCAACAGTTCTCTGCGGGTCACGCAGTAGTTCTTCTCCGCTCGGTCCAGTGAGCGGCTGAAGTATGCAACCACCTGCTCGCCCTGCTCGCCTGCTTGAGAGAGGACGGCGCCGACGCCCACGTCGCTGGCGTCGGTGTCCAGGATGAACGGCAGTTGAGGGTCAGGGAAAGCGAGCACTGGGGCCTCACATAGCGCCCTCCGCAGCCGCCGGAATGCCGCGTCGCACTCTCGCGTCCACTCGAAGAGCTGGCCTTTGTGCGTGAAACGATGCAGCGGGCTGGCGACTGTAGCAAAGTCCCGGATGAAACGCCGGTAATATGATGCCAGGCCCAGGAAGCTCCGCAGCTCAGCACCATCGCGCGGAACAGGCCAACGTCTCACCGTCTCCACCTTAGCTGGGTCGGTGGCCACTCCGGTGGCCCCCACGACAAGGCCCTGGAATCCGGTTTGCCTCTGGAACAGGTGGCACTTTTTCGGGTGCAGTTTGAGCCCAGCACCCCGTATGGCGTCGAACACCTTTTCCAGATGTCCTATGGCACCGGTGAAGTCTGTTGCATGACACAGGATGTCGTCCAGGTAAACCACGCAGCATGTACGTGGAATGTCCGCCAGGACACGCTCCATCAGCCGCTCAAAGTTTGCTGGCCCGTTGCATAGGCCGAACGGAAGTACCCGGAACTGCCACAGCCCTTGCCCGATGGTAAACGCTGTCTTCGGCCGAGCTTCCGGGGCTAGTTCAATCTGCCAGTAGCCACTGCGTAAGTCCAGCGAGCTAAAACAGCAGGAGCCGGCAATGCTGTCCAGCGCATCGTCAATGCGGGGATGCGGGTAGGAGTCTTTCCGGGTTACCTGGTTGAGGCGCCTGTAGTCAACACAGAACCGCCACGAGCCGTCCTTCTTCCGGACGAGTACAGCCGGCGCAGCCTAGGGACTACTGCTTGGCTCTATCACTCCTGCCGCGGCCATTTCCTTGATCTTTTCTTCAGCTGCTTGTCGTTTGGCGAACGGTAAGCGATGAGGCTGAAGTCGGATGGGCCGAGCATTTCCGGTGTCGATATCGTGTTGGACCAGGCTCGTTCGGGTGCAGTCCTCATCTCTTGCAGCGAAGATGTCGGTGTACCCTGCTAGTAGTCTCCGCACCTGGCTACCCTGTGCTTCACTCAGCCCCTCACAGCTACGAGTGCAGAGTTCATTTACGGCTTGCCTTGTCTCTACAGAGGGCCGCGCTCTCTGAGTGGAGAGTGGTGATTGCTCAACCCGCGCTCCTGGCTCCTCTCTAGTGGGCGTGAGCTGAGCAGTGGCGAACTCAGCAAGCGGACCTGGACGAGACCTGTTGTTTTCGCGGGCTTGAGTTTCGCGGGCTTGTGTGGGGAGGGGCGGAGACTCAGCAAGCGGACCTGGATGAGACCTGTTGTTTCCGCGGGCTTGAGTTTCGCGGGCTTGTGTGGGGAGGGGCGGAGTCTTGGATGGCGAGCACTCTTTGCGAGTTTGCTTCATGCGGGCTTGTGTGGAGCGAGTTGGAGAGTTCTTCGTCGCGCCAGCTCTCCGCACTTCATGCTCTGTTTTCCCCGCCGTGTGCAACACTACGCTGCTCGTCCCTAAGTGTAGTGTGAACCGGGAAATGTCCACCACAGCCCCCCATTTCTCTAGCACGTCCAGGCCGAGAATGCAATCATCCTGAATGCTAGCCAACCAAAGCCGGCGGCTCGCCGTCTCACCGTTGATGCACACGCACACCACTTTTTGTCCATACAGTTCCGCTCGCTCTCCGGTAACTGTTGTGATGCGCGTTTTTGTCTTTTCCCAGCCTCTGGGTCTGGCTACCAGCGTGCCGGGTAAGAGACCGGGGCGCACAAGCGAGATGGTGGAGCCAGTATCGATCAAGGCGCGACACCGAGTCCCATCTAGCATGCAGTCCACATACAGTCCTCTGGTTTGGCCGAGCCGGCCCAGCCGTATGCAATCCATAGCCCCTCCCGCCGTGCCACCTTCTTCTAGTATCTGGGGTGCGAGCGTGAGGGGTGCCGGGGCTGGGCAGTACCACGCGATGTGTCCCGGCTCGCCACACCGGTGGCATCCGTCTCCGCTGGCCGGCCTCTTCCACTCGCGTGGGCGCCGTTGTGGTGGCTGTGCCGTGGTCTGCCGCGTCACCTCCATCGATGTCTGGCGTACGCAATGCCGCGACTCTGTTGTGCGGAAGATGTTTTCCACCCGTTCGGCTTCCGCGAGCGCCACGGACAGCGAGCTGGGGGCGCTCAGGCGAAGGTGTTCTTTTAGCCGCTCTGGGTGGATGCCTCGCACGAACGCTTCCAGTGCCATCTCTTCATGTAGACCCTGGCTGTACGTTGGGTAGCCCCGCCGGGCATACAGCTGCAGGTCAGCCGCGAACTTGCCCAGTCTCTCGTCCTTGTGTCGCCGTCTGGAAGCGAGTTCTCTGGCATCGCTGATGAAGATTCTCTGGCCGAATCGTCGTTGCAGAGCTGCTTCGATTGCGGTCCAGCTTACTTGCTCCGCCGGTGGCAGATCTTCTAATACTTGTAGCGCTTCCCCCTCCAGGGCCAACGCCACCTGTACGCCCGTTCTCTCCACCGACCAGCCATTCAGCTCGGCTGCCAGCCGGACCTGTACCAGGTATGTCGCCAGCGGCCTTTCGCCATTGTAGTGGGGCAACTTTACGCTGAGGCGCCCTTCTACCGCCGCCGTCACACCGAGGACCGGCCGGTTTCCATCGCTCCCGTGTGGAGCGGGTTCAAGTGGCGGGATGCTGCCATCAGCCCGGTTCGTTTCCTCCTGTGGCCGGGGGCGGGTCTCTTCATCACGGTCACGCTGCAGGCTGGCTCCGTCTGCTGGGCTCAGCAGGTGGCCATGGGCGAGCGTGCTGTCGAAGAGCTGTCTTGGCAGGAAACTCATCATCGTCAGGTAATCAGTTGCAGCTTTCTCCTCCCGTCCAGTAGGGGTCGTCATCCCACTTCTGACACCAATGTAACAAACTGCGAAGTTGTCTTAGAAAGGTTTTATTGGTTATGCACCAAAACACACGAACGTCATTAAACAAGCAACACAAGGGAGGTCAATTAAACAAGCACAATACACAAACAGGGTAGTCACATACAATACACGGGGTAAACACATGAGGTACAACATAAAGAAAGACTATACCAGCTAACACATACATGATAAGGTAAACGCCATTACTCATACTAAACCAACATCAACATTACACACACACACACGCACAGCATTATGGGAGTACAGTGATGACAGCTAGGCTCAGATCATTACAGTATCAAACGTAGCTTGTGCATAAAAGTTATCTTTTCTTTTACACGTGTGTGAAATCCAATGACGCCAAGTGTGCGCTTCAGACTGTCGTTCAGCCGCAGCAGAGTTACATAATGGATTTAGATCACTAAATAGTAGGTTTTAGAAGGCAGGCAAGCAACTGATGATTGAAAATGGTTTGATGTAGCTTGATGGAAATAATTTTAAAAGTGCAGGTAAAGGGATAAGCAAGCTGACATTGTAATTATAAGGTTATAAGGCAATAGGCTAGGGACTAATTATTACACACGCACACTCAAACATTTAAGAGTGACCTTTATCTTGTTTAATGATAATACAAATGATGATGATAGTAATAATGTCATCATTATTTTTTGTAATTGTTAAGTCTTAGTTCAAAGTTATATTTATGAAACTTGTTGTTGTTATTGTGTTTTTGTTCAAAAAACTAAGTTTCATATCTTAAGTTTCTATTTTTATAAATTTTATTTATCAGAACTTTAATATATTTCGATGTTCCTCTGTTCCACTGTGACAATATTATTTAAAAATAAACAAGTTTGTTTTTGAAATGCATTATCATATTATTTTAGTCAATACTCATAAATAACTACAAATAACTAATGTTAGGGAAATCTGTTAATGTTTTGTTGCGCGTTTCTGAAAAAAAATATATATATCGGAATATCGGATTTTTAAATCAACAAATATTTGTATCGGTATCGGCCTTCAAAATCCTTTATCGGTCGGGCTCTAATTGAAATGTCTAGCCCCCCCATCCAAAAAAAGAAAAATCGAGGTTCGTATCAAACCGTGGGTCAACAAATCGTGATACGAATCGAATTGTTAGGTTGGTGTATCGTTACAGCCCTACTGTATATCGCTACAGCCCTATCCTCCAAAAATCTGTCTAAATTGTACCAAAAAACTCAGCAAAATCAGTCTAATGAGAGTAAAATGTGACCAAACCAAGTTTAAATAGTGATTTTGAATCTTGAAAATGTCAGATATGGACTCAGCATCTCCAGTAACCCCTAAAAACATACTAACATTGTCCATTTTGGCCAAGCAGCTCTTATAATATTATGCTAATTAGCTCAATTACACAAATTGCCCAACATCTGCAAATTAGCATCCGGCAGTTTCTGCATGCTGGGAACCCATACCCTATATTTCCATCATAAAACTTTGGTGTACTCAACATTTCCGGGTCCACAATGGGGCTCTATGGGCTGTCCACCGGACTATTAGCTGTGTTTCCAGCGATTGTGTTTCATGTTTAGATTGTAGATGCATTCTTTACAGTTAATAGGAGCCTCCCCAGCTAACAATTTATGGTTTCCAAAACGTTCTGGGAACCATAGTTTTTGGTTTCGGAAACGTTAGTTTTTGGTTCCCAAAAGTTCCCCGAAGGTTAGTTTTTGAGTAAGTTTTGGTTCCCATGGAAAGTTTGCTGAACGTTCCGGAAACGTTAGTTCTTGGTTATATAAAACGCTCCCTGAACCTTCCCCTAACGTTCCCCAACCGTTGCGAACTTTAGAAACCTTCCCCTAACGTTCCCTAACTGTTCCCATAACGTTCCCTAAACGTTGTAACATTTAGGGAACGTTCCCTTCCATAAATATTGCAACCTTTAGGGAACCTTGCCCTAACATTGCAACCTTTGCATACCAATTGTATTATTACTTTAAACAGCATGAGCAGGAATGCATTATTATATATTAGCAGGAAAGAATGAACAGGCAAAATCGATGGAATTTATAACTTTAATATAAAATTATCAAAAGACAAAAAAAACAATATAAAAGGCCTAACAAATATATATATAAATTAGACTTAGTGTTAGCTAAGTATATTAACATAAGGCATTTGACTGATTTGGTAGGTGCTCTATACATTCAACAAATAGACAGACATACTGTACAATAGAGACAACAATATACATTGTGGCAGATACCAACACAATATACAAAACAACTATACAAATAAGACATAATACCAATATAAGTACACATGGAGTGTGATGTAGAGTGCAAAGTAATAGTGCAAATGTAGTGTGCAAGACACATATTGGAATGATAAAGTATGTAATGGGCAGGTAAACGGTCAAAGCTTATCTGCAGTTCAGGAGAGTGACGGCAGTGGGAAAAGAGTTGTTCTTGTGTCTGGTTGTTTTTGTGTGCAGGGATCTGTAGCGCCTGCCAGAGGGGAGGAAGTTAAAGAGTGTGTGTGCAGGATATGTGGAGTCTTTGGTGATGGTCTCTGCCCGCTTAGGTCCCAGAGTACAAGTGCTGGAGGGAGGGCATTTTGTTCCTCCTCTCCTGCAGCTCAGTGACTGTCGAGCAGGACGACAGCAATATGTCATCGACTGGAGCAGAGGGAGGTGACTGGGAGCTCCTTAAGAGCATGAGCAGCTCATCCATCTTCTCCTCAAATGCGTCCATTCGCTGTGCCATGCGGTAATGGTTGTCCTTATTGCTATGGAAAAATGGATGGTGTTAGTTTTAGTTGTTAAATACATTATATACCTGCATATGTGAACAAATTAAGTGAGTCTTCTTACCTCTTATTTCCGTCTCCATGGCCAAGCCACCTCCCTCTGTGTGATGAGTCACTTGTGCTGTTTACAACAAAAAAAAAGTTAGTTACTCTCAAGTTCCTTGTCATGAAATTGAATTTTCCATTTCCAAGTAAATACAAAGACACTGTACCTTCAACTGGGTCCCAAGATGAAGTGGCAGGCATTATAATAGACCCATCCAGCTCTGGGCAATGAGCTGGTTGCCTGTGTGGTGTTGACTCATCTAAAAAGAAAGTAAATATGAATATTGGTCAGTTAATTTATGGTAGGTTTCTTGCACATGACATTTGCAAAAGATAAACCTATGCTGTTACATTAAACAATCGCTAAAAAGAAAAACTCAAATGCAGGTGGTGGAGGCAGTGACATCTGCTGACCTAATAAAAGGCAGGAAGAGACAAATACATCAGAACAGTAACATGATATGCACCAGGTTAATAAACATGAATGTCAGTAGTTCCATGGTAGGAAATATGAAAAAAAAAAAGTTAGTTACTCTCAAGTTCCTGGTCATGAAATTGTATTTACTTGGAAATGGAAAATTCAAAGACACTGTACCTTCAACTAGGTCCCAAGATGAAGTGGCAGGCGTTATAATAGACCCATCCAGCTCTGGGCAATGAGCTGGTTGCCTGTGTGGTGTTGACTCATCTAAAAAGAAAGTAAATATGAATATTGGTCAGTTAATTTATGGTAGGTTTCTTGCACATGACATTTGCAAAAGATAAACCTATGCTGGACTTTTATATTGAGAAATGTGAAATGTAGAAGTGAAAATTGTTTTATTGATAGATTCGTGTTTTAAGCATTTTCATATTTCATACGGTTACAAAACTGAAATCAAGCACAAACGTATTGTTTATAGCAAAATTGATATCAGCCTAAAAATAAATATATTCTCTTACTCCTTATCTTAATTTGATTACATAAGGCCAATCATTTTTAGTGAATATCAAGTGACTGCAAACCTTGTATAGGCCTACTTCAACAACTTAAACGGAGCTGGTTAAAATAAACATGTCAAAACAGCACTCAGAACAACCAAAAACAACCAATAACAACCAAACGGGAACGTTGTGTGAAGGTACTGTGCAACCACAGGAGAACGTTTTGGTTGGTTGGTTCCCTTAACGTTTAGGAACGTTAAGGAACCCTTAGGTAACGTTCCCTAACCGTTCGTTTTTGGTTTGGTTCGAACTACCCTTTAGGGAACCATACAGTAACGTTCCCGAACGTTCCCTTAACGTTTTGTGTTAGTGGGGTCCTCACATTCCTCCTTATTTCGGATTTATGCTAAAAAACACAAGAGTGCATTACGCTACAATTTAAATGGGCATCTTAAAAGCCTTTTCCCTTTCGTTTCCATCTCGTAAGCTCCACTACAGTAAAAGCGCATTGTTGTTTATCTCCGCTATTTTTCGCCTATTGCGCAAAAGCCTCGTTATATCAATTTCTCATTCTTACAACATAGCCACGCCACAACACCAATAGGCTACGGTAGCCTATATATAGCCTTGGCACAAGCAAGCACACGTTTAACTCGAGAGGAAAATGCAGATTACACTTACCAGATAAATAAACCTCCAATAGCCTACCGTACGTAACAGCGACTTGAGTTATTTGCACAGTAGGCTATGTTTACATCGGAATTGACGTCCATGGTGTTATGGATTCATTTGTCTGCGACGGAACATGCAACTTCTCTCTGGAACACCTTATCAGCTGAAGAGTAACCTTCTGCATAGTGAGCGACAATCCCAAACTCTCGGATGCATTAGAACTTATTTCGGTAGGTCACTTGTACAGCGCAGGCTTTTCCCAAACTGGTGGTGCTTAAAATGCTATATAATACAATTGTGTTCAAAGCAGGATGAGGATAACCTAAGGTTATGTGTGTGTGAGCAGACAATAACTGCTTTGAAAATAGGCCATTTAACATTGTTTCACATTACATCCCATTGAACGAATTCCATGTAGCCTACAGAAGGATTGCAATAATAATGATAATAATAACTTATTACTATATTGCAGAAGGCAAGTAGTAGGCAAGCAGTAGGCAGTGTACTGTACATATCTATCAAACCACCTAGATGGTGAGGGTGGCGCAAAACAAGGTCAAGGAGGCCTTCATGCATTGTAGAATGTTTTGGGCGGCTATTGATTTGAAGGCCCGTTGAAACTACAACAGGTCCAAAAATTAGGTTTATTGTGTGTGTGACTGTTCAGTACTGTTCATATTGACATTTTAAAAGCAGACTTAAAAGTAACTCAAAAGTTACTTTCTCTAGTAACTAATTAGGGCCCGAGCACCGAAGGGCGCAAGGCCCTATTGTTTTTGTAAGGATTATTATTATTATTATTAGGGCCCGAGCACCGAAGGGCGCAAGGCCCTATTGTTTTTGTAAGGATTATTATTATTATTATTAGGGCCCGAGCACCAAAGGGCGCAAGGCCCTATTGTTTTTGTAAGGATTATTATTAGGGCCCGAGCACCGAAGGGCGCAAGGCCCTATTGTTTTTGTAAGGATTATTATTATTATTATTATATTAACTTTGTCTCAGAGCTTTTTCCTTTTTTGAGGTGGTTAACATGGTCGAAAACTCTTGAAATTTGGCACACATATCAGGTGTCACGCAAAGCAGTTAGGTACAAGAGCTTGGCCCTGGGCGTGGCCCAGGGACTCAGTAGCGCCCCCTTAGGTGATTGAGGCAGTGGTTGGCACATACTTTCAGCTAGACGCATCAAATTCGGTAGGTGTGTGTATCTCCCCAAGATGAACAACTTTCGTATGTACAATGCATTAGCCACGCCCAACAGGAAGTGAGGTATTTGGGATTTTGTGCGGACTAAAATGTGATGAATTGTGATGCCAGAAGACGTTCTTCCCATCGGTGAAAACGCATGAAATTTGGCACACACGTCAAGAGGTACCATGAATACACAGCGATAAAAGCTTGGCACTGGGCGTTGCCCAGCAACTCCATAGCGCCCCCTTATGTCACTGTGACTTGTGGTTGGCATATAGTTTTAGATACACACACCAAATTTGGTGGGTGTATGTAACTCCCAAAAACAAACAACTTTTGTATTAACATGCTATTAGCCACGCCCACAGGAAGTGAGGTAATTGAAATTTTGTGCGTTGTGGACATGATCAATTTTAACGTACTCCTCCTAGACGGTTGCTCCGATTCATGTCAAAGTTGGTATACATGACGCCGAGATGTTCCTGATGATAAATTGTGAAGCGTTTTTTTGATATGTTGTAATTTGACGAAATGGCGAAATTATTAATTTTAATACCCTTCCACATAAACAATAAATGTGTCATAATTCACCATGCATGGCTTGAAATGTTTTAAATTTCACAGGTCATGGAAGACCATGTTAATGATAATATTCACATGCCCATAATGCATGTTTGGCATAGCGCCACCAACTGGCAACAGAAAGAATGACAATTATACTGATGTCATATGATCAATTTGAACATACTCCTCCTAGACGGTTTGTCAGATTCATTTGAAATTTGGCAAACATTATGCCAAGATGTCGCTGATGTTAAATTGTGAAGGTATTTTTGAATGTTGTAATATATTTGATATGATTTTAATATCTCACCACATAAACAGGAAATGTGTCATAAATCACAGTGCATTGAATGAATGGTCTGAAACTTCTCAGGTTAATAGATATCATGATTATGATGATATCCAGACACCCAATGGGCCTGCCTGTCATAGCGCCACCACCTGGCCAAGCAGGAAATGTGCCAGAAATGGAAAATGCCTTAAGTGATTGATCTGAAACTTTATAAAATATTGGATATCATTATTGTGATGATATTCACATGCGTAATTCACAGGCCTAGATTAGCGCCACCATCTGGCCAAGCAGGAAATGTGCCAGAAATGCTCTATGCTTTGAATAAATGGTCTGAAACTTCTCAGGCTAATAGATATTATGATTATGATGATATCCAGACACCCAATGGGCCTGCCTGGCTAACGCCACCACCTGGTCAAGCAGGAAATGTGCCAGAAATGGACAATGCCTTAAGTGATTGATCTGAAAGTTTACACACATTTTGGATATCATTATTGTGATGATATTCACATGTGTAATTTCAATGCCTAACATAGCGCCACAATCTGGCCAACCAAAAAGTGTATCAGAAATGTTCTTTGCTTAAAATGAATGGTCTGAAATTTCTCAGGTTAATATATATTATGATTATGATGACACCCAATGGGCCTGCCTTGCATTACGCCCCCACCTGGCCAAGCGAGTAAATGTGGCAGAAAATAAAATACAAAAACAAATAGCACACATCAAATATGTACATTTCACAAACGCACCACGTCGGTGCTTTGTTGGATTCCGACATGTCACGGCTTGCGGCCCGCAGGTGCTCGGGCCCGCCATTGCCGCTTGCGGCTATATTTAGGGCCCGAGCACCGAAGGGCGCAAGGCCCTATTGTTTTTGTAAGGATTATTATTATTAGGGCCCGAGCACCGAAGGGCGCAAGGCCCTATTGTTTTTGTAAGGATTATTATTATTATTATTATTATTATTATTATTAGGGCCCGAGCACCGAAGGGCGCAAGGCCCTATTGTTTTTGTAAGGATTATTATTATTATTATTATTATTATTATTATTATTGTTATTCCACTTTTTTGCTTTCCTGTTTTAGAGGTGGTTAACATGGTCGAAACCTCTTGAAATTTGGCACACACGTCAGGTGTCATGCATCGCAGTTAGGTACAAGAGCTTGACCCCGGGCGTGGCCCAGGGACTCGCTAGCGCCCCCTTAGGTGACTGATCCCGTGGTTGGCAAATATTTTGAGGTGGTTAACATAATCGAAAACGCATGAAATTTAGCACACACATCAAGTGGTACAGTGAATAGACAGGGATAAAAGCTTGGCACCGGGCGTTGCCCAGGAACTCCATAGCGCCCCCTTACGTCACAGTGACTTGTGGTTGGCATATAGTTTTAGATACACACACCAAATTTGGTGGGTGTATGTAACTCCCAAAAACAAACAACTTTTGTATTAACATGCCATTAGCCACACCCACAGGAAGTGAGGTAATTGAGATTTTGTGCGTTGTGGACATGATCAATTTTAACGTACTCCTCCTAGACGGTTGATCCGATTCATGTCAAAGTTGGTATACATGATGCCGAGATGTTCCTGATTATAAATTGTGAAGGTTTTTTTCGATATGTTGTAATTTGACGAAATGACAAAATTCTTAATTTTAATACCCTTCCACATAAACAATAAATGTGTCATAATTCACCATGCATGGCTTGACATTTTTTAAATTTCACAGGTCATTGAAGACCATGTTAATGATAATATTCACATGCCCATAATGCATGTTTGGCATAGCGCCACCAACTGGCAACAGAAAGAATGACAATTATACTGATGTCACATGATCAATTTGAACATACTCCTCCTAGACGGTTTGCTAGATTCATTTGAAATTTGGCAAACATTATGCCAAGATGTCGCTGATGTTAAATTGTGAATGGATTTTTGAATGTTGTAATATATTTGATATGATTTTAATATCTCACCACATAAACAGTAAATGTGTCATAAATCACAGTGCATTGAATGAATGGTCTGAAACTTCTCAGGTTAATAGATATTATGATTATGATGATATCCAGACACCCAATGGGCCTGCCTGGCATAGCGCCACCACCTGGCCAAGCAGGAAATGTGCCAGAAATGGAAAATGCCTTAAGTGATTGATCTGAAACTTTATACAATATTGGATATCATTATTGTGATGATATTCACATGCGTAATTCACAGGCCTAGCATAGCGCCACCATCTGGCCAAGCAGGAAATGTGCCAGAAATGCTCTATGCTTTGAATAAATGGTCTGAAACTTCTCAGGTTAATAGATATTATGATTATGATGATATCCAGACACCCAATGGGCCTATCTGGCATAGCGCCACCACCTGGTCAAGCAGGAAATGTGCCAGAAAATGGACAATGACTTAAGTGATTGATCTGAACGTTTACAAACATTTTGGATATCATTATTGTGATGATATTCACATGTGTAATTTTCATGCCTAACATAGCGCCACCATCTGGTCAACCAAAAAGTGTATCAGAAATGTTCTTTGCTTAAAATGAATGGTCTGAAATTTCTCAGGTTAATATATATTATGATTATGATGACACCCAATGGGCCTGCCTTGCATTGCGCCCCCACCTGGCCAAGCAAGTACATGTGGCAGAAAATAAAATACAAAAACAAGTATCACACGCATCAAATATGTACATTTCACAAACGCACCACGTCGGTGCTTTGTTGGATTCCGACATGTCACGGGTTGCGGCCCGCAGGTGCTCGGGCCCGCCATTGCCGCTTGCGGCTATATTTATTATTATTATTGTTATTCTACTTTTTTGCTTTCCTGTTTTTGAGGTGGTTAACATGGTCGAAAACTCTTGATATTTGGCACACACGTCAGGTGTCACACATCGCAGTTAGGTACAAGAGCTTGACCCCGGGCGTGGCCCAGGGACTCGCTAGCGCCCCCTTATTTGACTGATCGATCCCGTGGTTGGCAAATATTTTGAGGTGGTTAACATAATCGAAAAGTCTTGAAATTTGGCACACACATCTAGTGATACAGTGAATAGACAGGGATAAAAGCTTGGCACTGGGCGTTGCCCAGCAACTCCATAGCGCCCCCTTATGTCACTGTGACTTGTGGTTGGCATATAGTTTTAGATACACACACCAAATTTGGTGGGTGTATGTAACTCCCAAAAACAATCAACTTTTGTATTAACATGCCATTAGCCACGCCCACAGGAAGTGAGGTAATTGAGATTTTGTGCGTTGTGGACATGATCGATCAATTTTAACGTACTCCTCCTAGACGGTTGATCCGATTCATGTCAAAGTTGGTATACATGACGCTGAGATGTTCCTGATTATAAATTGTGAAGCTTTTTTTTGATATGTTGTAATTTGACGCAATGGCGAAATTATTAATTTTAATACCCTTCCACATAAACAATAAATGTGTCATATTTCACCATGCATGGCTTGAAATGTTTTACATTTCACAGGTCTTTGAATACCATGGGAGTGATGATATTCACATGCCCATAATGCATATTTTGCATAGCGCCACCACCTGGCAACAGAAAGAATGGCAATTACACTGATGTCACATGGTCAATTTTAACATACTCCTGCTAGACAATTTGTCAGATTCATATGAAATTTGGCAAATATGATGCCAAGATGTTGCTGATGTTAAATTGCGAACGGATTTTTGATATGTTGCAATATGTCATGATTTTAATATCTCACCCTATAAACAGGAAATGTGTCATAAAGTCACAGTGCATTGAATGAATGGTCTGAAACTTCTCAGGTTAATAGATATTATGATTATGATGATATTCTGACACCCAATGGGCCTGCTTGGCATAGCGCCACCACCTGGCCAAGTAGGAAATGTGCCAGAAATGGACAATGCCTTAAGTATTTGATCTGAAACTTTATAAAATATTGGATATCATTATTGTGATGATATTCACACATATAATTCACATGCCTAGCATTGCGCCACCATCTGGCCAAACAGGAAATATGCCATAAATGCTTTATGCTTTGAATGAATGGTCTGAAACTTCTCAGGTTAATAGATATTATGATTATATCCAGAGACCCTATGGGCCTGCCTGGCATAGCGCCACCACCAGGTCAAGCAGGAAATGTGCCAGAAATGGACAATGCCTTAAGTGATCGATCTTAAAATTTACAAATATTTTGAATATCTTTATTGTGATGATAATCACAGTTAAGCAAATGTAATTTTCATGCCTAACATAGCGCCACCATCTGGCCAACCAAAAAGTGCATCAGAAATGTTCTTTGCTTAAAATGAATAGTCTGACATTTCTCAGGTTAATATATATTATGATTATGATGACACCCAATGGGCCTGCCTTGCGTTGCGCCCCCACCTGGCCAAGCAAGTATATGTCCCAGAAAATTAAATACAAAAACAAATAGCACACGCATCAAATATGTACATTTCACACACGCACCGCGTCGGTGCTTTGTTGGATTCCGAAATGTCACGGGTTGCTGACCGGAGGTGCTCGGGCCCGCCATTGCCGCTTGCGGCTATATTTATTATTATATTAACTTTGTCTCAGAGCGTTTTCCTTTTTTGAGGTGGTTAACATGGTCGAAAACTCTTGAAATTTGGCACACATATCAGGTGTCACGCAAAGCAGTTAGGTACAAGAGCTTGGCCCTGGGCGTGGCCCAGGGACTCAGTAGCGCCCCCTTAGGTGATTGAGGCAGTGGTTGGCACATACTTTCAGCTAGCGGCATTAAATTCGGTAGGTGTGTGTATCTCCCCAAGATGAACAACTTTCGTATGTACAATGCATTAGCCACGCCCAACAGGAAGTGAGGTATTTGGGATTTTGTGCGGACTAAAATGTGATGAATTGTGATGCCAGAAGACGTTCTTCCCATCGGTGAAAACGCATGAAATTTGGCACACACGTCAAGAGGTACCATGAATACACAGGGGAAAAGCCTTGGCACTGGGCTTGGCCCAGGAACTCCATAGCGCCCCCTTATGTCACTGTGACTTGTGGTTGGCATATAGTTTTAGATTCACACACCAAATTTGGTGGGTGTGTGTAACTCCCAAAAACAATCAACTTTTGTATTAACATGCCATTAGCCACGCCCACAGGAAGTGAGGTAATTGGGATTTTGTGCATTGTGGACATGATCAATTTTAACGTACTCCTCCTAGACGATTGCTCCGATTCATGTCAAAGTTGGTATACATGACGCTGAGATGTTCCTGATTATAAATTGTGAAGCCTTTTTTTGATATGTTGTAATTTGACGAAATGGCAAAATTATTAATTTTACTACCCTTCCACATGAACAATAAATGTGTCATAATTCACCATGCATGGCTTGAAATGTTTTAAATTTCACAGGTCATTAAAGGCCATGTTAATGATAATATTCACATGCCCATAATGCATGTTTGGCATAGCGCCACCACCTGGCAACAGAAAGAATGGCAATTACACTGATGTCACATGATGAATTTTAACATACTCCTCCTAGACGGTTTGTCAGATTCATGTGAAATTTGGCAAATATGATGCCAAGATGTTGCTGATGTTAAATTGTGAAGGGATTTTTGATATGTTATATATTTGATATGATTTTAATATCTCACCACATAAAGAGTAAAATGTGTCATAAATCACAGTGCATTGAATGAATGGTCTGAAACTTCTCAGGTTAATAGATATAATGATTATGATGATATCCAGACACCCAATGGGCCTGCCTGGCATAGCGCCACCACCTGGCCAAGCAGGAAATGTGCCAGAAATGGACAATGCCTTAAGTGATTGATCTGAAACTTTATAAAATATCAGATATCATTATTGTGATGATATTCACATTCGTAATTCACAGGCCTAGCATAGCGCCACCATCTGGCCAAGCAGGAAATGTGCCAGAAATGTATGCCTTGAATAAATGGTCTGAAACTTCTCATGTTAATATATATTATGATTATGATGATATCCAGACACCCAATGGGCCTGCCTGGCATAGCGCCACCACCTGGTCAAGCAGTAAATGTGCCAGAAATGGACAATGCCTTAAGTTATTGATCTGAAAGTTTACAAACATTTAGGATATCATTATTGTGATGATATTCACATGTGTAATTTTCATGCCTAACATAGCGCCACCATCTGGCCAACCAAAAAGTGTATCAGAAATGTTCTTTGCTTAAAATGAATGGTCTGAAATTTCTCAGGTTAATATATATTATGATTATGATGACACGCAATGGGCCTGCCTTGCATTACGCCCCCACCTGGCCAAGCGAGTAAATGTGGCAGAAAATAAAATACAAAAACAAATACAAAAACAAATAGCACACGCATCAAATATGTACATTTCACAAACGCACCACGTCGGTGCTTTGTTGGATTCCGACATGACACGGGTTGCGGCCCGCAGGTGCTCGGGCCCGCCATTGCCGCTTGCGGCTATATTTATTATTATTATTAGGGCCCGAGCACCGAAGGGCGCAAGGCCCTATTGTTTTTGTAAGGATTATTATTATTATTATTATTATTATTATTGTTATTCCACTTTTTTGCTTTCCTGTTTTTGAGGTGGTTAACATGGTCGAAACCTCTTGAAATTTGGCACACGTCAGGTGTCATGCATCGCAGTTAGGTACAAGAGCTTGACCCCGGGCGTGGCCCAGGGACTCGCTAGCGCCCCCTTAGGTGACTGATCCCGTGGTTGGCAAATATTTTGAGGTGGTTAACATAGTCGAAAACGCATGAAATTTAGCACACACATCAAGTGGTACAGTGAATAGACAGGGATAAAAGCTTGGTACCGGGCGTTGCCCAGGAACTCCATAGCGCCCCCTTACGTCACAGTGACTTGTGGTTGGCATATAGTTTTAGATACACGCACCAAATTTGGTGGGTGTGTGTAACTCCCAAAAACAATCAACTTTTGTATTAACATGCCATTAGCCACGCCCACAGGAAGTGAGGTAATTGAGATTTTGTGCGTTGTGGGCATGATCAATTTTAACGTACTCCTCCTAGACGGTTGATCTGATTCATGTCAAAGTTGGTATACATGATGCCGAGATGTTCCTGATTATAAATTGTGAAGTTTTTTTTCGATATGCTGTAATTTGACGAAATGGCGAAATTATTAATTTTAATACCCTTCCACATAAACAATAAATGTGTCATAATTCACCATGCATGGATTGAAATGTTTTAAATTTCACAGGTCATTGAAGACCATGTTAATGATCATATTCACATGCCCATAATGCATGTTTGGCATAGCGCCACCAACTGGCAACAGAAAGAATGACAATTATACTGATGTCACATGATCAATTTGAACATACTCCTCCTAGACGGTTTGCCAGATTCATTTGAAATTTGGCAAACATTATGCCAAGATGTCGCTGATGTTAAATTGTGAATGGATTTTGGAATGTTGTAATATATTTGATATGATTTTAATATCTCACCACATAAACAGGAAATGTGTCATAAATCACAGTGCATTGAATGAATGGTCTGAAACTTCTCAGGTTAATAGATATCATGATTAGGATGATATCCAGACACCCAATGGGCCTGCCTGGCATAGCGCCACCACCTGGCCAAGCAGGAAATGTGCCAGAAATGGAAAATGCCTTAAGTGATTGATCTGAAACTTTATAAAATATTGGATATCATTATTGTGATGATATTCACATGCGTAATTCACAGGCCTAGCATAGTGCCACCATCTGGCCAAGCAGGAAATGTGCCAGAAATGCTCTATGCATTGAATAAATGGTCTGACACTTCTCAGGTTAATAGATATTATGATTATGATGATATCCAGACACCCAATGGGCCTGCCTGGCATAGCGCCACCACCTGGTCAAGCAGGAAATGTGCCAGAAATGGACAATGCCTTAAGTGATTGATCTGAAAGTTTACAAACATTTTGGATATCATTATTGTGATGATATTCACATGTGTAATTTTCATGACTAACATAGCGCCACCATCTGGCCAACCAAAAAGTGTATCAGAAATGTTCTTTGCTTAAAATGAATGGCCTGAAATTTCTCAGGTTAATATATATTATGAATATGATGACACCCAATGGGCCTGCCTTGCATTAAGCCCCCACCTGGCCAAGCGAGTAAATGTGGCAGACAATAAAATGCAAAAATAAATAGCACACGCATCAAATATGTACATTTCAGAAACTCACCACGTCGGTGCTTTGTTGGATTCTGACATGTCACGGGTTGCGGCCCGCAGGTGCTCGGGCCCGCCATTGCCGCTTGCGGCTATATTTAGGGCCCGAGCACCGAAGGGCGCAAGGCCCTATTGTTTTTGTAAGGATTATTATTAGGGCCCGAGCACCGAAGGGCGCAAGGCCCTATTGTTTTTGTAAGGATTATTATTATTATTATTGTTATTCTACTTTTTTGATTTCCTGTTTTTGAGGTAGTTAACATGGTCGAAAATTCTTGAAATTTGGCACACACCTCAGGTGTCACGCAACGCAGTTAGGTACAAGAGCTTGACCCCGGGCGTGGCCCAGGGACTCGCTAGCGCCCCCTTAGGTGACTGATCCCGTGGTTGACATATATTTTGAGGTGGTTAACATGGTTGAAAAGTCTTGAAATTTGACACACACATCAGGTGTCACACAAAGCAGCTAGGTAAAAAAGCTTGGCCCTGGGTATGGCCCAGAGACTCGCTAGCGCCCCCTTACGCCCCCTTACATGACTGATCCCGTGGTGGGCATATACTTTCAGCTACACACACCAAATTTGGTAGGTGTCTGTATCTCCCCAAGATGAACGACTTTCGTATGTACAATGCATTAGCCACGCCCAACAGGAAGTGAGGTATTTGGGATTTTGTGCAGACTAATATGTGATGAAATATGTGATGAATCATGATGCCAAAAGAGGTGCTTCCCATGGGTGAAAACGCATCAAATTTGGCACACACATCAAGTGATACAGTGAATAGACAGGGATAAAAGCTTGGCACCGGGCGTTGCCCAGGAACTCCATAGCGCCCCCTTATGTCACTGTGACTTGTGGTTGGCATATAGTTTTAGATACACACACCAAATTTGGTGGGTGTATGTAACTCCCAAAAACAAACAACTTTTGTATTAACATGCCATTAGCCACGCCCACAGGAAGTGAGGTAATTGAGATTTTGTGCGTTGTGGACATGATCGATCCGATTCATGTCAAAGTTGGTATACATGAGGCCGAGATGTTCCTGATTATAAATTGTGAAGCCTTTTTTTGATATGTTGTAATTTGACAAAATGGCTAAATTATTAATTTTAATACCCTTCCACATGAACAATAAATGTGTCATAATTCACCATGCATGGCTTGAAATGTTTTAAATTTCACAGGTCATTAAAGACCATGTTAATGATAATATTCACATGCCCATAATGCATGTTTGGCATAGCGCCACCACCTGGCAACAGAAAGAATGACAATTATACTGATTTCACATTATCAATTTGAACATACTCCTCCTAGACGGTTTGTCAGATTCATTTGAAATTTGGCAAACATTATGCCAAGATGTCGCTGATGTTAAATTGTGAAGGGATTTTTGAATGTTGTAATATATTTGATATGATTTTAATATCTCACCACATAAACAGGATATGTGTCACAAATCACAGTGCATTGAATGAATGGTCTGAAACTTCTCAGGTTAATAGATATCATGACTATGATGATATCCAGACACCCAATGGGCCTGCCTGGCATAGCGCCACCACCTGGCCAAGCAGGAAATGTGCCAGAAATGGACAATGCCTTAAGTGATTGATCTGAAACTTTATAAAATATCAGAAATCATTATTTTGATGAAATTCACATTCGTAATTCACAGGCCTAGCATAGCGCCACCATCTGGCCAAGCAGGAAATGTGCCAGAAATGCTCTATGCTTTGAATAAATGGTCTGAAACTTCTCATGTTAGTAAATATTATAATTATGATGATATCGAGACACCCAATGGGCCTGCCTGGTATAGCGCCACCACCTGGTCAAGCAGGAAATGTGCCAGGAAATGGACAATGCCTTAAGTGATTGATCTGAACGTTTACAAAAAATTTGGATATCATTATTGTGATGATATTCACATGTGTAATTTCCATGCCTAACATAGCGCCACCATCTGGCCAACCAAAAAGTGTATCAGAAATGTTCTTTGCTTAAAATGAATGGTCTGAAATTTCTCAGGTTAATATATATTATGATTATGATGACACCCAATGGGCCTGCCTTGCATTGCGCCCCCACCTGGCCAAGCAAGTACATGTGGCAGAAAATACAATACAAAAACAAATAGCACACGCATCAAATATGTACATTTCACAAACGCACCACGTCGGTGCTTTGTTGGATTCCGACATGTCACGGGTTGCGGCCCGCAGGTGCTCGGGCCCGCCATTGCCGCTTGCGGCTATATTTAGGGCCCGAGCACCGAAGGGCGCAAGGCCCTATTGTTTTTGTAAGGATTATTATTATTATTATTATTATTATTATTATTATTATTATTGTTATTCCACTTTTTTGCTTTCCTGTTTTTGAGGTGGTTAACATGGTCGAAAATTCTTGAAATTTGGCACACACGTCAGGTGTCACGCAACGCAGTTAGGTACAAGAGCTTGACCTCGGGTGTGGCCCAGAGACTCGCTAGCGCCCCCTTAGGTGACTGATCCCGTGGTTGGCATATATTTTGAGGTGGTTAACATGGTCGAAAACGCATGAAATTTAGCACACACATCAAGTGGTACAGTGAATAGATAGGGATAAAAGCTTGGCACCGGGCGTTGCCCAGGAACTCCATAGCGCCCCCTTACGTCACAGTGACTTGTGGTTGGCATATAAATTTAGATACACACACCAAATTTGGTGGGTGTATGTAACTCCCAAAAACAAACAACTTTTGTATTAACATGCCATTAGCCACGCCCACAGGAAGTGAGGTAATTGAGATTTTGTGCATTGTGGATATGATCAATTTTAACGTACTCCTCCTAGACGGTTGATCCGATTCATGTCAAAGTTGGTATACATGACGCCGAGATGTTCCTGATTATAAATTGTGAAGCCTTTTTTTGATATGTTGTAATTTGACGAAATGGCGAAATTATTAATTTTAATACCCTTCCACATAAAAAATAAATGTGTCATAATTCACCATGCATGGCTTGAAATGTTTTAAATTTTACAGGTCATTGAAGACCATGTTAATGATAACATTCACATGCCCATAATGCATGTTTGGCATAGCGCCACCAACTGGCAACAGAAAGAATGACAATTATACTGATGTCACATGATCAATTTGAACATACTCCTCCTAGACGGTTTGTCAGATTCATTTGAAATTTGGCAAACATTATGCCAAGATGTCGCTGATGTTAAATTGTGAATGGATTTTTGAATGTTGTAATATATTTGATATGATTTTAATATCTCACCACATAAACAGGAAATGTGTCATAAATCACAGTGCATTGAATGAATGGACTGAAACTTCTCAGGTTAATAGATATCATGATTATGATGATATCCAGACACCCAATGGGCCTGCCTGGCATAGCGCCACCACCTGGCCAAGCAGGAAATGTGCCAGAAATGGACAATGCCTTAAGTGATTGATCTGAAACTTTATAAAATATTGGATATCATTATTGTGATGATATTCACATGCATAATTCACAGGCCTAGCATAGCGCCACCTTCTGGCCAAGCAGGAAATGTGCCAGAAATGCTCTATGCTTTGAATAAATGGTCTGAAACTTTTCAGGTTAATATATATTATGATTATGATGATATCCAGACACCCAATGGGCCTGCCTGGCATAGCGCCACCACCTGGTCAAGCAGTAAATGTGCCAGAAATGGATAATGCCTTAAGTGATTGATCTGAAAGTTTACAAACATTTTGGATATCATTATTGTGATGATATTCACATGTGTAATTTTCATGCCTAACATAGCGCCACCATCTGGCCAACCAAAAAGTGTATCAGAAATGTTCTTTGCTTAAAATGAATGGTCTGAAATTTCTCAGGTTAATATATATTATGATTATGATGACACCCAATGGGCCTGCCTTGCATTACGCCCCCACCTGGCCAAGCGAGTAAATGTGGCAGAAAATAAAATACAAAAACAAATAGCACACGCATCAAATATGTACATTTCACAAACGCACCACGTCGGTGCTTTGTTGGATTCCGACATGTCACGGGTTGCGGCCCGCAGGTGCTCGGGCCCGCCATCGCCGCTTGCGGCTATATTTATTATTATTATTATTATTATTATTGTTATTCCACTTTTTTGCTTTCCTGTTTTTGAGGTGGTTAACATGGTCGAAATCTCTTGAAATCTGGCACACACGTCAGGTGTCACGCATCGCAGTTAGGTACAAGAGCTTGACCCAGGGTGTGGCCCAGGGACTCGCTAGCGCCCCCTTAGGTGACTGATTCCGTGGTTGGCATATATTTTGAGGTGGTTAACATGGTCGAAAACACATGAAATTTAGCACACACATCAAGTGGTACAGTGAATAGACAGGGATAAAAGCTTGGCACCGGGCGTTGCCCAGGAACTCCATAGCGCCCCCTTACGTCACAGTGACTTGTGGTTGGCATATAGTTTTAGATACACACACCAAATTTGGTGGGTGTATGTAACTCCCAAAAACAAACAACTTTTGTATTAACATGCCATTAGCCACGCCCACAGGAAGTGAGGTAATTGAGATTTTGTGCGTTGTGGACATGATTCATTTTAACGTACTCCTCCTAGACGGTTGATCCGATTCATGTCAAAGTTGGTATACATGACGCCGAGATGTTCCTGATTCTAAATTGTGAAGCCTTTTTTTGATATGTTGTAATTTGACAAAATGGCGAAATTGTTAATTTTAATACCGTTCCACACAAACAATAAATGTGTCATAATTCACCATGCATGGCTTGAAATGTTTTAAATTTCACAGGTCATTAAAGACCATGTTAATGATAATATTCACATGCCCATAATGCATGTTTGGCATAGCGCCACCAACTGGCAACAGAAAGAATGGCAATTATGCTGATTTCACATGATCAATTTGAACATACTCCTCCTAGACGGTTTGTCAGATTCATTTGAAATTTGGCAAACATTATGCCAAGATGTTGCTGATGTTAAATTGTGAATGGATTTTTGAATGTTGTAATATATTTGATATGATTTTAATATCTCACCACATAAACAGGAAATGTGTCATAAATCACAGTGCATTGAATGAATGGTCTGAAACTTCTCAGGTTAATAGATATCATGATTATGATGATATCCAGACACCCAATGGGCCTGCCTGGCATAGCGCCACCACCTGGCCAAGCAGGAAATGTGCCAGAAATGGAAAATGCCTTAAGTGATTGATCTGAAACTTTATTAAATATTGGATATCATTACTGTGAGAATATTCACATGCGTAATTCACAGGCCTAGCATAGCGCCACCATCTGGCCAAGCAGGAAATGTGCCAGAAATGCTCTATGCTTTGAATAAATGGTCTGAAACTTCTCAGGTTAATAGATATTATGATTATGATGATATCCAGACACCCAATGGGCCTGCCTGGCATAGCGCCACCACCTGGTCAAGCAGGAAATCTGCCAGAAATGGACAATGCCGTAAGTGATTGGTCTGAAAGTTTACAAACATTTTGGATATCATTATTGTGATGATATTCACATGGGTAATTTCAATGCCTAACATAGCGCCACCATCTGGCCAACCAACAAGTGTATCAGAAATGTTCTTTGCTTAAAATGAATGGTCTGAAATTTCTCAGGTTAATATATATTATGATGACACCCAATGGGCCTGCCTGTCATAGCGCCACCACCTGGCCAAGCAAGTACTTGTGGCAGAAAATAAAATACAAAAACAAGTAGCACACGCATCAAATATTTACATTTCACAAATGCACCATGTCGGTGCTTTGTTGGATTCCGACTAGTAACGGGTTGCGGCCCGCAGGTGCTCGGGCCCGCCATTGCCGCTTGCGGCTATATTTAGGGCCCGAGCACCGAAGGGCGCAAGGCCCTATTGTTTTTGTAAGGATTATTATTAGGGCCCGAGCACCGAAGGGCGCAAGGCCCTATTGTTTTTGTAAGGATTATTATTATTATTATTATTATTATTATTAGGGCCCGAGCACCGAAGGGCGCAAGGCCCTATTGTTTTTGTAAGGATTATTATTATTATTATTATTATTATTATTATTATTATTATTATTATTATTGTTATTCCACTTTTTTGCTTTCCTGTTTTCGAGGTGGTTAACATGGTCGAAACCTCTTGAAATTTGGCACACACGTCAGGTGTCATGCATCGCAGTTAGGTACAAGAGCTTGACCCCGGGCGTGGCCCAGGGACTCGCTAGCGCCTCCTTAGGTGACTTATCCCGCGGTTGGCAAATATTTTGAGGTGGTTAACATAATCGAAAACGCATGAAATTTAGCACACACATCAAGTGGTATAGTGAATAGACAGGGATAAAAGCTTGGCACCGGGCGTTGCCCAGGAACTCCATAGCGCCCCCTTACGTCACAGTGACTTGTGGTTGGCATATAGTTTTAGATACACACACCAAATTTGGTGGGTGTATGTAACTCCCAAAAACAAACAACTTTTGTATTAACATGCCATTAGCCACGCCCACAGGAAGTGAGGTAATTGAGATTTTGTGCGTTGTGGACATGATCAATTTTAACGTACTCCTCCTAGACGGTTGATCCGATTCATGTCAAGGTTGGTATACATGATGCCGAGATGTTCCTGATTGTAAATTGTGAAGCCTTTTTTTGATATGTTGTAATTTGACGAAATGGCGAAATTATTAATTTTAATACCCTTCCACATAAACAATAAATGTGTCATAATTCACCATGCATGGCTTGAAATGTTTTAAATTTCACAGGTCATTGAAGACCATGTTAATGATAATATTCAAATGCCCATAATGCATGTTTGGCATAGCGCCACCAACTGGCAACAGAAAGAATGACAATTATACTGATGTCACATGATCAATTTGAACATACTCCTCCTAGATGGTTTGTCAGATTCATTTGAAATTTGGCAAATATTATGCCAAGATGTCGCTGATGTTAAATTGTGAATGGATTTTTGTTGTATTGTTGTAATATATTTGATATGATTTTAATATCTCACCACATAAACAGGAAATGTGTCATAAATCACAGTGCATTGAATGAATGGTCTGAAACTTCTCAGGTTAATAGATATCATGATTATGATGATATCCAGACACCCAATGGGCCTGCCTGGCATAGCGCCACCACCTGGCCAAGCAGGAAATGTGCCAGAAATGGACAATGCCTTAAGTGATTGATCTGAAACTTTATAAAATATTGGATATCATTATTGTGATGATATTCACATGCGTAATTCACAGGCCTAACATAGCGCCACCTTTTGGCCAAGCAGGAAATGTGCCAGAAATGCTCTATGCTTTGAATAAATGGTCTGAAACTTCTCAGGTTAATAGATACTATGATTTTGATGATATCCAGACACCCAATGGGCCTGCCTGGCATAGCACCACCACCTGGTCAAGCAGTAAATGTGCCAGAAATGGACAATGCCTTAAGTGATTGATCTGAAAGTTTACAAACATTTTAGATATCATTACTGTGATGACATTCTCATGTGTAATTTTCATGCCTAACATAGCGCCACCATCTGGCCAACCAAAAAGTGTATCAGAAATGTTCTTTGCTTAAAATGAATGGTCTGAAATTTCTCAGGTTAATATATATTATGATTATGATGACACCCAATGGGCCTGCCTTGCATTACGCCCCCACCTGGCCAAGCGAGTAAATGTGGCAGAAAATCAAATACAAAAACAACTAGCACACGCATTAAATATGTACATTTCACAAATGCACCACGTCGGTGCTTTGTTGGATTCCGACAGGTCACGGGTTGCGGCCCGCAGGTGCTCGGGCCCGCCATTGCCGCTTGCGGCTATATTTATTATTATTATTGTTATTCCACTTTTTTGCTTTCCTGTTTTTGAGGTGGTTAACATGGTCGAAATCTCTTGAAATTTGGCACACACGTCAGGTGTCACGCATCGCAGTTAGGTACAAGAGCTTGACCCAGGGTGTGGCCCAGGGACTCGCTAGCGCCCTCTTAGGTGACTGATTCCGTGGTTGGCATATATTTTGAGGTGGTTAACATGGTCGAAAACACATGAAATTTAGCACACACATCAAGTGGTACAGTGAATAGACAGGGATAAAAGCTTGGCACCGGGCGTTGCCCAGGAACTCCATAGCGCCCCCTTACGTCACAGTGACTTGTGGTTGGCATATAGTTTTAGATACACACACCAAATTTGGTGGGTGTATGTAACTCCCAAAAACAAACAACTTTTGTATTAACATGCCATTAGCCACGCCCACAGGAAGTGAGGTAATTGAGATTTTGTGCGTTGTGGACATGATTCATTTTAACGTACTCCTCCTAGACGGTTGATCCGATTCATGTCAAAGTTGGTATACATGACGCCGAGATGTTCCTGATTCTAAATTGTGAAGCCTTTTTTTGATATGTTGTAATTTGACAAAATGGCGAAATTGTTAATTTTAATACCGTTCCACACAAACAATAAATGTGTCATAATTCACCATGCATGGCTTGAAATGTTTTAAATTTCACAGGTCATTAAAGACCATGTTAATGATAATATTCACATGCCCATAATGCATGTTTGGCATAGCGCCACCAACTGGCAACAGAAAGAATGGCAATTATGCTGATTTCACATGATCAATTTGAACATACTCCTCCTAGACGGTTTGTCAGATTCATTTGAAATTTGGCAAACATTATGCCAAGATGTTGCTGATGTTAAATTGTGAATGGATTTTTGAATGTTGTAATATATTTGATATGATTTTAATATCTCACCACATAAACAGGAAATGTGTCATAAATCACAGTGCATTGAATGAATGGTCTGAAACTTCTCAGGTTAATAGATATCATGATTATGATGATATCCAGACACCCAATGGGCCTGCCTGGCATAGCGCCACCACCTGGCCAAGCAGGAAATGTGCCAGAAATGGAAAATGCCTTAAGTGATTGATCTGAAACTTTATTAAATATTGGATATCATTATTGTGAGAATATTCACATGCGTAATTCACAGGCCTAGCATAGCGCCACCATCTGGCCAAGCAGGAAATGTGCCAGAAATGCTCTATGCTTTGAATAAATGGTCTGAAACTTCTTAGGTTAATAGATATTATGATTATGATGATATCCAGACACCCAATGGGCCTGCCTGGCATAGCGCCACCACCTGGTCAAGCAGGAAATCTGCCAGAAATGGACAATGCCGTAAGTGATTGGTCTGAAAGTTTACAAACATTTTGGATATCATTATTGTGATGATATTCACATGGGTAATTTCAATGCCTAACATAGCGCCACCATCTGGCCAACCAACAATGTATCAGAAATGTTCTTTGCTTAAAATGAATGGTCTGAAATTTCTCAGGTTAATATATATTATGATGATGACACCCAATGGGCCTGCCTGTCATAGCGCCACCACCTGGCCAAGCAAGTACTTGTGGCAGAAAATAAAATACAAAAACAAGTAGCACACGCATCAAATATTTACATTTCACAAATGCACCATGTCGGTGCTTTGTTGGATTCCGACATGTAACGGGTTGCGGCCCGCAGGTGCTCGGGCCCGCCATTGCCGCTTGCGGCTATATTTATTATTATTAGGGCCCGAGCACCGAAGGGCGCAAGGCCCTATTGTTTTTGTAAGGATTATTATTATTATTATTATTATTATTATTATTATTTTTCTATATTATTATTGTTATTCTACTTTTTTGCTTTCCTGTTTTTGAGGTGGTTAACATGGTCGAAAACTCTTGAAATTTGGCACACACGTCAAGTGTTACGCATCGCAGTTAGGAACAAGAGATTGACCCCGGGCGTGGCCCAGGGACTCGCTAGCGCCACCTCAGGTGACTGATCCCGTGGTTGGCAAATATTTTGAGGTGGTTAACATAATCGAAAAGTCTTGAAATTTGGCACACACATCAGGTGTCATACAAAGCAGCTAGGTAAAAAAGCTTGGCCCCGGGCATGGCCCAGAGACTCGCTAGCGCCCCCTTATGTCACTGTGACTTGTGGTTGGCATATAGTTTTAGATACACACACCAAAATTGGGGGGTGTATGTAACTCCCAAAAACAAACAACTTTTGTATTAACATGCCATTAGCCACGCCCACAGGAAGTGAGGTAATTGAGAATTTGTGCGTTGTGGACATGATTAATTTTAACGTACTCCTCCTAGACGGTTGATCCGATTCATGTCAAAGTTGGTATACATGACGCTGAGATGTTCCTGATTCTAAATTGTGAAGCCTTTTTTTGATATGTTGTAATTTGACAAAATGGCGAAATTGTTAATTTTAATACCGTTCCACACAAACAATAAATGTGTCATAATTCACCATGCATGGCTTGAAATGTTTTAAATTTCACAGGTCATTAAAAACCATGTTAATGATAATATTCACATGCCCATAATGCATGTTTGGCATAGCGCCACCAACTGGCAACAGAAAGAATGGCAATTATGCTGATTTCACATGATCAATTTGAACATACTCCTCCTAGACGGTTTGTCAGATTCATTTGAAATTTGGCTAACATTATGCCAAGATGTCGCTGATGTTAAATTGTGAATGGATTTTGGAATGTTGTAATATATTTTCATATGATTTTAATATCTCACCACATAAACAGGAAATGTGCCAGAAATGCTCTATGCTTTGAATAAATGGTCTGAAACTTTTCAGGTTAATAGATATTATGATTATGATGATATCCAGACACCCAATGGGCCAGCCTGGCATAGCGCCACCACCTGGCCAAGCAGGAAATGTGCCAGAAATGGACAATGCCTCAAGTGATTGATCTGAAAGTTTACAAACATTTTGGATATCATTATTGTGATGATATTCACATGTGTAATTTTCATGCCTAACATAGCGCCACCATCTGGCCAACCAAAAAGTGTATCAGAAATGTTATTTGCTTAAAATGAATGGTCTGAAATTTCTCAGGTTAATATATATTATGATTATGATGACACCCAATGGGCCTGCCTTGCATTACGCCCCCACCTGGCCAAGCGAGTAAATGTGGCAGAAAATAAAATACAAAAACAAATAGCACACGCATCAAATATGTACATTTCACAAACGCACCACGTCGGTGCTTTGTTGGATTCCAACATGTCACGGGTTGCGGCCCGCAGGTGCTCGGGCCCGCCATTGCCGCTTGCGGCTATATTTATTATTATTATTGTTATTCCACTTTTTTGCTTTCCTGTTTTTGAGGTGGTTAACATGGTCGAAACCTCTTGAAATTTGGCACACACGTCAGGTGTCATGCATCGCAGTTAGGTACAAGAGCTTGACCCCGGGCGTGGCCCAGGGACTCGCTAGCGCCCCCTTAGGTGACTGATCCCGTGGTTGGCAAATATTTTGAGGTGGTTAACATAATCGAAAACGCATGAAATTTTGCACACACATCAAGTGGTACAGTGAATAGACAGGGATAAAAGCTTGGCACCGGGCGTTGCCCAGGAACTCCATAGCGCCCCCTTACGTCACAGTGACTTGTGGTTGGCATATAGTTTTAGATACACACACCAAATTTGGTGGGTGTATGTAACTCCCAAAAACAAACATCTTTTGTATTAACATGCCATTAGCCACGCCCACAGGAAGTGAGGTAATTGAGATTTTGTGCGTTGTGGACATGATCAATTTTAACGTACTCCTCCTAGACGGTTGATCTGATTCATGTCAAAGTTGGTATACATGATGCCGAGATGTTCCTGATTATAAATTGTGAAGTTTTTTTTCGATATGTTGTAATTTGACGAAATGGCAAAATTATTAATTTGAATACCCTTCCACATAAACAATAAATGTGTCATAATTCACCATGCATGGCTTGAAATGTTTTAAATTTCACATGTCATTGAAGACCATGTTAATGATAATATTCACATGCCCATAATGCATGTTTGGCATAGCGCCACCAACTGGCAACAGAAAGAATGACAATTATACTGATGTCACATGATTAATTTGAACATACTCCTCCTAGACGGTTTGCCAGATTCATTTGAAATTTGGCAAACATTATGCCAAGATGTCGCTGATGTTAAATTGTGAATGGATTTTTGAATGTTGTAATATATTTGATATGATTTTAATATCTCACCACATAAACAGGAAATGTGTCATAAATCACAGTGCATTGAATGAATGGTCTGAAACTTCTCAGGTTAATAGATATCATGATTATGATGATATCCAGACACCCAATGGGCCTCCCTGGCATAGCGCCACCACCTGGCCAAGCAGGAAATGTGCCAGAAATGTACAATGCCTTAAGTGATTGATCTGAAACTTTATAAAATATTGGATATCATTATTGTGATGATATTCACATGCGTAATTCACAGGCCTAGCATAGCGCCACCTTCTGGCCAAGCATGAAATGTGCCAGAAATGCTCTATGCTTTGAATAAATGGTCTGAAACTTCTCAGGTTAATAGATATTATGATTATGATGATATCCAGACACCCAATGGGCCTGCCTGGCATAGCGCCACCACTTGGTCAAGCAGGAAATATGCCAGAAATGGACAATGCCTTAAGTGATTAATCTGAAAGTTTACAAACATTTTGGATATCATTATTGTGATGATATTCACATGTGCAATTTCCATGCCTAACATAGCGCCATCATCTGGCCAACCAAAAAGTGTATCAGAAATGTTATTTGCTTAAAATGAATGGTCTGAAATTTCTCAGGTTAATATATATTATGATTATGATGACACCCAATGGGCCTGCCTTGCATTAAGCCCCCACCTGGCCAAGCGAGTAAATGTGGAAGAAAATAAAATACAAAAGCAAATAGCACACGCATCAAATATGTACATTTCACAAACGCACCACGTCGGTGCTTTGTTGGATTCCGACATGTCATGGGTTGCGGCCCGCAGGTGCTCGGGCCCGCCATTGCCGCTTGCGGCTATATTTAGGGCCCGAGCACCGAAGGGCGCAAGGCCCTATTGTTTTTGTAAGGATTATTATTATTATTATTATTATTATTGTTATTCCACTTTTTTGCTTTCCTGTTTTTGAGGTGGTTAACATGGTCGAAAATTCTTGAAATTTGGCACACACGTCAGGTGTCACACAACGCAGTTAGGTACAAGAGCTTGACCTCGGGTGTGGCCCAGAGACTCGCTAGCGCCCCCTTAGGTGACTGATCCCGTGGTTGGCATATATTTTCAGGTGGTTAACATGGTCGAAAACGCATGAAATTTAGCACACACATCAAGTGGTACAGTGAATAGACAGGGATAAAAGCTTGGCACCGGGCGTTGCCCAGGAACTCCATAGCGCCCCCTTACGTCACAGTGACTTGTGGTTGGCATATAGTTTTAGATACACACACCAAATTTGGTGGGTGTATGCAACTCCCAAAAACAAACAACTTTTGTATTAACATGCCATTAGCCACGCCCACAGGAAGTGAGGTAATTGAGATTTTGTGTGTTGTGGACATGATCAATTTTAACGTACTCCTCCTAGACGGTTGATCTGATTCATGTCAAAGTTGGTATACATGATGCCGAGATGTTCCTGATTATAAATTGTGAAGTTTTTTTTCGATATGTTGTAATTTGACGAAATGGCAAAATTATTAATTTGAATACCCTTCCACATAAACAATAAATGTGTCATAATTCACCATGCATGGCTTGAAATGTTTTAAATTTCACATGTCATTGAAGACCATGTTAATGATAATATTCACATGCCCATAATGCATGTTTGGCATAGCGCCACCAACTGGCAACAGAAAGAATGACAATTATACTGATGTCACATGATTAATTTGAACATACTCCTCCTAGACGGTTTGCCAGATTCATTTGAAATTTGGCAAACATTATGCCAAGATGTCGCTGATGTTAAATTGTGAATGGATTTTTGAATGTTGTAATATATTTGATATGATTTTAATATCTCACCACATAAACAGGAAATGTGTCATAAATCACAGTGCATTGAATGAATGGTCTGAAACTTCTCAGGTTAATAGATATCATGATTATGATGATATCCAGACACCCAATGGGCCTCCCTGGCATAGCGCCACCACCTGGCCAAGCAGGAAATGTGCCAGAAATGTACAATGCCTTAAGTGATTGATCTGAAACTTTATAAAATATTGGATATCATTATTGTGATGATATTCACATGCGTAATTCACAGGCCTAGCATAGCGCCACCTTCTGGCCAAGCATGAAATGTGCCAGAAATGCTCTATGCTTTGAATAAATGGTCTGAAACTTCTCAGGTTAATAGATATTATGATTATGATGATATCCAGACACCCAATGGGCCTGCCTGGCATAGCGCCACCACTTGGTCAAGCAGGAAATATGCCAGAAATGGACAATGCCTTAAGTGATTAATCTGAAAGTTTACAAACATTTTGGATATCATTATTGTGATGATATTCACATGTGCAATTTCCATGCCTAACATAGCGCCATCATCTGGCCAACCAAAAAGTGTATCAGAAATGTTATTTGCTTAAAATGAATGGTCTGAAATTTCTCAGGTTAATATATATTATGATTATGATGACACCCAATGGGCCTGCCTTGCATTAAGCCCCCACCTGGCCAAGCGAGTAAATGTGGAAGAAAATAAAATACAAAAGCAAATAGCACACGCATCAAATATGTACATTTCACAAACGCACCACGTCGGTGCTTTGTTGGATTCCGACATGTCATGGGTTGCGGCCCGCAGGTGCTCGGGCCCGCCATTGCCGCTTGCGGCTATATTTAGGGCCCGAGCACCGAAGGGCGCAAGGCCCTATTGTTTTTGTAAGGATTATTATTATTATTATTATTATTATTGTTATTCCACTTTTTTGCTTTCCTGTTTTTGAGGTGGTTAACATGGTCGAAAATTCTTGAAATTTGGCACAAACGTCAGGTGTCACACAACGCAGTTAGGTACAAGAGCTTGACCTCGGGTGTGGCCCAGAGACTCGCTAGCGCCCCCTTAGGTGACTGATCCCGTGGTTGGCATATATTTTCAGGTGGTTAACATGGTCGAAAACGCATGAAATTTAGCACACACATCAAGTGGTACAGTGAATAGACAGGGATAAAAGCTTGGCACCGGGCGTTGCCCAGGAACTCCATAGCGCCCCCTTACGTCACAGTGACTTGTGGTTGGCATATAGTTTTAGATACACACACCAAATTTGGTGGGTGTATGCAACTCCCAAAAACAAACAACTTTTGTATTAACATGCCATTAGCCACGCCCACAGGAAGTGAGGTAATTGAGATTTTGTGTGTTGTGGACATGATCAATTTTAACGTACTCCTCCTAGACGGTTGATCCGATTCATGTCAAAGTTGGTATACATGACGCCGAGATGTTCCTGATTATAAATTGTGAAGCCTTTTTTTGATATGTTGTAATTTGACGAAATGGCGAAATTATTAATTTTAATACCCTTCCACATAAACAATAAATGTGTCATAATTCACCATGCATGGCTTGAAATGTTTTAAATTTCACAGGTCATTGAAGACCATGTTAATGATAATATTCACATGCCCATAATGCATGTTTGGCATAGCGCCACCAACTGGCAACAGAAAGAATGACAATTATACTGATGTCACATGATCAATTTGAACATACTCCTCCTAGACGGTTTGTCAGATTCATTTGAAATTTGGCAAACATTATGCCAAGATGTCGCTGATGTTAAATTGTGAATGGATTTTTGAATGTTGTAATATATTTGATATGATTTTAATATCTCACCACATAAACAGGAAATGTGTCATAAATCACAGTGCATTGAATGAATGGTCTGAAACTTCTCAGGTTAATAGATATCATGATTATGATGATATCCAGACACCCAATGGGCCTGCCTGGCATAGCGCCACCACCTGGCCAAGCAGGAAATGTGCCAGAAATGGACAATGCCTTAAGTGATTGATCTGAAACTTTATAAAATATTGGATATCATTATTGTGATGATATTCACATGCGTAATTCACAGCCCTAGCATAGCGCCACCTTCTGGCCAAGCAGGAAATGTGCCAGAAATGCTCTATGCTTTGAATAAATGGTCTGAAACTTTTCAGGTTAATAGATATTATGATTATGATGATATCCAGACACCCAATGGGCCTGCCTGGCATAGCGCCACCACCTGGTCAAGCAGTAAATGTACCAGATATTGGTAATGCTTATATTGGTTGATCTGAAACTTTGCAAAATATTGGATATCATTATTGTGATGATATTCACATGTGTAATTCAAATGCCTAATATAGCGCCACCATCTGGCCAAAAAGTGTATCAGAAATGTTCTTTGCTTAAAATGAATGGTCTGAAATTTCTCAGGTTAATATATATTATGCTGATGATGACACCCAATGGGCCTGCCTTGCATTTTGCCCCCACCTGGCCAAGCAAGTACATGTGACAGAAAATAAAATACAAAAACATATAGAACACGCATCAAATATGTACATTTCACAAACGCAACACGTCGGTGCTTTGTTGGATTCCGACATGTCACGGGTTGCGGCCCGCAGGTGCTCGGGCCCGCCATTGCCGCTTGCGGCTATATTTATTATTGTTATTCCACTTTTTTGCTTTCCTGTTTTTGAGGTGGTTAACATGGGCGAAAATTCTTGAAATTTGGCACACACGTCAGGTGTCACGCAACGCAGTTAGGTACAAGAGCTTGACCTCGGGTGTGGCCCAGAGACTCACTAGCGCCCCCTTAGGTGACTGATCCCGTGGTTGGCATATATTTTGAGGTGGTTAACATGGTCGAAAACGCATGAAATTTAGCACACACATCAAGTGGTACAGTGAATAGACAGGGATAAAGGCTTGGCACTGGGCGTTGCCCAGGAACTCCATAGCGCCCCCTTACGTCACAGTGACTTGTGGTTGGCATATAGTTTTAGATACACACACCAAATTTGGTGGGTGTATGTAACTCCCAAAAACAAACAACTTTTGTATTAACATGCCATTAGCCACGCCCACAGGAAGTGAGGTAATTGAGATTTTGTGCGTTGTGGACATGATCAATTTTAACGTACTCCTCCTAGACGGTTGATCCGATTCATGTCAAAGTTGGTATACATGATGCCGAGATGTTCCTGATTATAAATTGTGAAGTTTTTTTTTGATATGTTGTAATTTGACGAAATTGCGAAATTATTAATTTTAATACCCTTCCACATAAACAATAAATGTGTCATAATTCACCATGCATGACTTGAAATGTTTTAAATTTCACAGGTCATTGAAGACCATGTTAATGATAATATTCACATGCCCATAATGCATGTTTGGCATAGCGCCACCAACTGGCAACAGAAAGAATGACAATTATACTGATGTCACATGATCAATTTGAACATACTCCTCCTAGACGGTTTGTTAGATTCATTTGAAATTTGGCAAACATTATGCCAAGATGTCGCTGATGTTAAATTGTGAAGGGATTTTTGAATGTTGTAATATATTTGATATGATTTTAATATCTCACCACATAAACAGGAAATGTGCCATAAATCACAGTGCATTGAATGAATGGTCTGAAACTTCTCAGGTTAATAGATATCATGATTATGATGATATCCAGACACCCAATGGCCTGCCTGGCATAGCGCCACCACCTGGCCAAGCAGGAAATGTGCCAGAAATGGACAATGCCTTAAGTGATTGATCTGAAACTTTATAAAATATTGGATATCATTATTGTGATGATATTCACATGCGTAATTCACAGGCCTAGCATAGCGCCACCTTCTGGCCAAGCAGGAAATGTGCCAGAAATGCTCTATGCTTTGAATAAATGGTCTGAAACTTTTCAGGTTAATAGATATTATGATTATGATGATATCCAGACACCCAATGGGCCTGCCTGGCATAGCGCCACCACCTGGTCAAGCAGTAAATGTGCCAGAAATGGACAATGCCTTAAGTGATTGATCTGAAAGTTTACAAACATTTTGGATATCATTATTGTGATGGTATTCACATGTGTAATTTTCATGCCTAACATAACGCCACCATCTGGCCAACCAAAAAGTGTATCAGAAATGTTCTTTGCTTAAAATGAATGGTCTGAAATTTCTCAGGTTAATATATATTATGATTATGATGACACCCAATGGGCCTGCCTTGCATTACGCCCCCATCTGGCCAAGCGAGTAAATGTGGCAGAAAATAAAATACAAAAACAACTAGCACACGCATTAAATATGTACATTTCACAAACGCACCACGTCGGTGCTTTGGTGGATTCCGACATGTCACGGGTTGCGGCCCGCAGGTGCTCGGGCCCGCCATTGCCGCTTGCGGCTATATTTACTTTTGATATAGGCTACAGTAATTGGTAACGTAATTGAATTACTTTTGAAAGAAGTACCTAGTAACTGTAACTAATTACTAATTTTCAGTAACTTGCCCAACACTGACTGTAGGATAATATAACAAGTTGCACAGATAACCTTCAACTCAGTTGAAGGTTATCTGTGCAACTTGTTATTGTGATGAAATGCATTAAACACCACATGAGTGACTCACTATGTTAGCAATAAAAATATGGTTGTGTTTTGATTAGAATTTACGAGTTTATTACATGTTAACTGTAATCATGTTCCCATTAAATACGTTAATAAACTATAGTATGGCTTCTTTAATGCTCAAACATGTATTTAGAGAACACTTTTATTTGGTTTTATTACTTTTGAAATCAACCCAATTTAGGAAAAAAATATAACACTATTTTATGTTAAAATGCTGATTATGCGGCTTAGAACTCAGAATTGAGCTTGGTAAACAAAATATTCAGAAGGGTGGTTTACCAACTTTTCCTCAAATTTGCCGTCAGAAGTTCTCTTCTGTGAAGCTGCTCTCCCACTATATATTTCTACTTTAACGGCACCGACAATCAAAAAACCCAGTGGAAACTAGATGGCAGAAGTGTGTAGGCCAACCGGCCCTCCATTTTTTTCTACTTCGCCACCTACAGATGTTTTACCGGTATGATATTTCGAAACGCCATGTTATTTCCCATAGACATTCGACGCCCGGAAGTTGGATGGATACGGAAGTTACTGAGGCGGGACTGAGGCGGGTTCTGGAGAGGTCTATTTTTGGTCAACAATACTCGGGACACCGAAACACCGGGGCACATGAAATTTGGTGGGTATGTAGCCCCACTATAGCCTGACGTTGTCATACTCAATTCTAGTCAGAATATGAGTCTGATACTGCTCCATTGGGACGTAATTATGGGGCGTGTTTCAACCGATACAGGGGGGGAATGCCTCTGCACTCAATTGGATAGACCTAACCAATCAGAGCAACAAAATAGCTTACCGTGAGGTGTAGGAAGAAAACACACAAACCATCCTTCTTCTCCTATATCCCCTCCGTTTTTAAAAATAATTCTGTTGAACAGTGATCTGCTACAAACATGTTAAACAGCTGGGAAAGGCTGTCGCAAATCCCTCGAACAGGTGGTCAATCAGAGATTTCAAACGAAGGAGAGAACATGTCGCAATGCAACAGCGCTGTTTTCCCTTGATGAAAGTGAAACCACAAGTTTTCCCACATCTCAACTTTGGCCAAAGTTTTCAGAAATAATTGTTTTCAGTGATACAACCTCATTAAATAATATGAATTTTCAATATGGGGTCTTAAAAGCCATGTATCCTTCTAGCCACAGCGTTTTCGTTTCAAACATAAGCCTAATCTAAGCGTGCTCAGATGACGTGATAGACCAGGCGCTGTTGCTACCTGTCCATCATCGTAAAGCCTGATTTGATTGGTCCGCCTGATATAGGGCGAACATACTTCTACCACAATGAAGCAATGCCAGACCGAACTTCCCGACCTCAGTTGTCGGCGGGACTAAGTTCGGAATGGCACCCAGGCTAGCCCCACTAGACTTTTACGGAAAAATTTCGTTTGGTCCCCGGGGGCCACTCCCCCCCCGCGCTGGGCCCCCCCAAACCCAAAAAATGCAGTTTTTCCTACCTGAACCGTGGCACCGAGGATGAAGACATTTTTATGGTACTAGTGCAGTGCCCGTTCAAACATGCCATTTCTGAAGAAAACCCGTAGCCCAATTACATGCCAACAGGTAGCCTATGCCTGCTTTAAAAATAGGATGATAGGGAAACATCATTCCAGCTTTATAAGCATTCAATAATGAATACTGAATATTATAATATATTAGCCTATAATTAATGTGGCCTCTAATACATGTGTAATAAATTTAGGCATGGCTTGCGTCGCAACCTTGGTATAGTTCGCTCCATCGTTCTTGGATTTGGTGTTTCTAGAAAGGGTAGTTCGAACTATCAATCGCAAACAAGGACGCAAAGTTTGGTAGTTTGAACTACTGCCCCTAGGCAGTCGCACTTGTGTCGTTCCTTGGTAGTTCCTGTTGGTGTCCGGAGCGCCTAACCAAAAATCACAACCGCCTAACCAAAATTTGCGAAGTGGATGTTTATCTCGTGACTCAATGATTGATCTATCCTGTAGCTTAATTTTGATTAAGACACTGCTCCCCTACTTGGCTCATTCTTGCTATTTATGTTAATTAAAGTATTGCCTTGCTTTTAGTATTATAATCTTCACAGACTCTTAAAACAGCAGTGATAAATGGTGTGTAGTGGCTAGAGCAGAAGACTTGTTATCTCAACGTTGTAGGTTCGATTTTCTTATGATGTGAGATTGTCCTCTTGCTTCTCGCTACCTGCAGGTGAACTGTGTGACACGTAGATTCAATTGTTTTTGACTGATGTATTGTACCTATGGTCTCTCGATGTAGAGTAACTATATACATCAGGGGTCGGCAACCTATGGCACGCGTGCCACGGGTGGCACGCCGCGGAATAAACACTGACACGCTGGCACCTTAGTATTATTACGATACTCACTTTATCTGTCCCGTTTAAAAAATAAAAGCATCTGCCTCTTTGTCTGTGAGCGTTTGACTGCCGGCACTAGGACCCGGAGGACACCACTGCGTGGATTTGCGTTAAATTGCAGGCGCGCGAATTTCAGATCAAAGTGTGTGACGTGACCTAAGCGCCCTGTCCGCTGTCTTCGTGCTGACTGAATGACAGAGCATGATATTGTGAACAATGGCAACGCCGGCTGCTGAAAAGGCTAAAACTAGGCCATTCCAGTCCTGCTGGACACAAAAGTTTGGTTTTGTATTTGTGAAGGACCGTGCTGTGTGCACTTTATGCTGTGAGAATGTTGTGTGCAGAACTTCAAGTGTTAAGCGTCATTTTGAGACGAAGCACGAGAAGACCTTCAAAGATCAAGCAGACAAAGTAGAGTCAATTAAACGTGCTGTGTCCAGATATGGAAAACAAGCTAGCTCCTTCAAGGTTTTTACCACTGCTAAAAATCACGGGACAGAAGCAAGCTATCGCATTGCGCATTGCATTGCAAAGCATGGGAAGCCGTTTACGGATGGCGAATTTATTAAGGAGGCTTTTCTCAGTTGCTCAGATGCTCTTTTTGAAAGCTTGCCAAATAAAGAAACCATCAAGTCACGAATAAAGGACATTCCCACGTCAGCTAGAAGTGTTCAGCGACGTATTGATGAAATGGCTGAAAATGTCAGAGCTCAGCAAACAGCTGGATTAAAAGATGCTGCGGTATTTAGCATTGCACTTGATGAAAGCGTGGATGTGAATGACATCCCGCGTTTGGCAGTCATGGCAAGGTACTGTGATTCAACTGTCAGAGAGGAACTATGCTGCGTGAAGCCTGACACTACAAAAGGTGAAGACGTGGCCAAGGCATTAATTGAACATTTTGAAGAACGAGGGATTAACATCAGAAAAGTGTTTGCAGTGACCACAGACGGCGCCCGCTATGGTTGGGAGACACAAGGGAGCTGTCAAACTGATTGAAGAAAAAGTCGGCCACCCCATCATGAAACTCCACTGCATAATACATCAGGAAAATCTGTGCGCAAAAATGTCAAATTCGGATCTCAATGAAGTTATGGCCTTGGTGACAAAGATTATTAACTTCATAGTGAAGCGATCTGCACTGACGCACCGGCAGTTTCAGTCCCTGCTCGAGGAGCTGGACAGCGAATATACAGATCTGCCTCTCCACTCAGCAGTGAGATGGCTGAGTTGCGGAAAAGTTCTGGAGCGATTTGTCAGCTGCTTTGATGCTATCAAGGCCTTTCTGAATGAAAAGGGCCAAAAATATCCAGAACTGGAGGACGAGAAGTGGATTGTGAAACTTATGTTTCTGGCGGACATTACGGGACATCTGAACGTGCTCAATCTCAGACTGCAAGGTGCAGGACAAACTGTTTTGGACATGTATGAGACATGGACGGCTTTTGTCGGTAAGCTGGCAGTATTCTCAGATGACATTTCCACCTCCACGTTCCGCTACTTCCGACACCTGAGAGAGCTGTCCTCCCTGCGCAACATCAGCACCGCTGAAATAACCACGTACATGCGTGTGCTGGAGGCGGAGTTCACCACGCGATTTGTGGATTTTAAAATGTACGGACCAATGTTCTCTATCTTGATCAAGCCCGACAGCTTTGATAGACTTGATTTGGATGCCACTCTGATCGACTGGATGGATACAGAGGACATAGAAATGCAGCTGATTGAGCTGAAGAGCTCAACACTGTGGGTGACCAAGTTTGCAGAGCTCAGAAAACAGTTGGAAGCCACACCAGTGAAAGATCACGGAGCCCACATCCTCACCTGCTGGGCATCTACACCTGAGAAATTCAGCTGTCTCAGGGGCATTGCACTGGCGCTGCTGTCAGTCTTCGGGTCAACATATCTCTGTGAGCAGGTGTTCTCACACATGAAACATGTGCTCAGCCCCACCCGCAGTCGGTTAACAACGGAGCACTCTGAGGCCTGTTTGCAACTCAAAGTAACTAACTACAAGCCCCAGATCACAGAGCTAAGTCAAGCAAAGCAGGGCCAGGGATCACACTGACTGTCTGGTAGGCAACTGATAATTTGATGTTGCCTCAGCCTACACTAGTTTTAGTTTAAATGTGTAGGCTAGCTGTTTTTCAGTCTTTGAAATGTTGATGTGGCTATTTTGTTAAGAATACAGATACTGTTATTGTTGAGAATAAAATTCCAGGTATATTGGAAATGTTTTTGTATTTTGTGTCATAATTTAACTTTGCGTTATCGTTGATAATGGCACACTAGATGAGAAGAAAATTTCAAACTGGCACTCCATGTCACAAAGGTTGCCGACCCCTGATATACATAAATATGTATGGTCAAAACCTATTGTTGTGTCTCGTAGGCCTACTCTTACTCAGAGATGAAAAGAAGAGATAGGATGCGAACTTATGAAGGTATATTGGGTGCAAAAGTGGCGAGCAAATTTTCTGCAGATTTTGCATGTGCACACTAAAGTCGTACATGTGTAACAGTAAAGTTGAAGTTGTACATATTTTTTTTCTATCATGTTAACACAAAATAGGGGCTGCGGGTTCACAAATCCTTTTTACAGGTACACAAATCCTATCATGTGAGTCACAACTTTCAAGAGTCATGCACTCGACACTTTTGCTCCAATCGTTGCAGCGCAGTTGGTGCGAAACACATTTGCACATCCGTGTTTCATAATCTGAGAACATGCACAACATTCGTGCATTTGTAAACCCAAATGTGAACTAATGCATCCGAAGTTGTGCATCTGTGAAATAATTTCTCATTAATAAAATTCTACAGATCGCTTTGATTTTCTTGCACGACTACAAGTCAATTGATACAAGTGCTCGAATCTGCTTCTACGAGTGACGAGTGACTTTTGCTCCTAGCTAGGTGATATAATAGGAGCAAAAAGATTTGTATGTGTGCACGTCGAGCAATCGATCGCGAAAACAAGGCGGCCGGATCTGGATCCTGGATCGCGCTCAGACTACCATTGCCTGCTCATAAAGTAAGTAACCTCAGCATGTTTCCTTATCAATGAAGGACACACGATTTATAGTTTTTCTTTGCACAAAGCGAGGAAAAAAATATTTGTTGCGGTGTTAAGTTTTACGACCTTATTATTTATAATGGCTGCACAGCAAACAGTTGCTAACTTGCCTAGCACTATCTGTCTTCGTGCAAGATACAAGTCAGCTGTTCGAATATTGCAGAACGATTGTGTCAGATAATGTGTCCTAACGATTTTGGACGGGCAGTGTTATTCTGTGCTTAGCTAGCTTGATCTGGCACTGGAGGATTTAGCAAGCAGGTAAACTAAGCTAAACATAGCTGTCATGATAATGTAAACCAACAAACAAGATAACTTTCTTCATATTATTATCATGTTACTTACCTTATGAGCAGGCAATGGTAGTCTGAGCGCGATCCAGATCCGGCCGCCTTGTTTTCTCGATCGATTCGCTCGACGTGCACACATACAAATCTTTTTGCTCCTATTATATCACCTAGCTAGGAGCAAAAGTATCGTCACTCGTAGAAGCAGATTCGAGCACTTGTATCAATTGACTTGTAGTCGTGCAAGAAAATCAAAGCGATCTGTAGAATTGTATTAATGAGAAATTATTTCTCAGATGCACAACTTCGGATGCATTAGTTCACATTTGGGTTTACAAATGCACGAATGTTGTGCATGTTCTCAGATTATGAAACACGGATGTGCAAATGTGTTTCGCACCAACTGCGCTGCAACGATTGGAGCAAAAGTGTCGAGTGCGTGACTCTTGAAAGTTGTGACTCACAGGATAGGATTTGTGTACCTGTAAAAAGGATTTGTGAACCCGTAGCCCCTATTTTGTGTTAACAAGATATAAAAAAAATATGTACAACTTCAACTTTACTGTTACACATTTACGACTTTAGTGTGCACATGCAAAATCTGCAGTTAAATGTGCTCGCCACTTTTGCACCCAATATACCTTCATACGAACTCCGGCCGAGTGCGCAGTGCACCAACGCACTGCCGTTAAGCCACGAGACAGTTGATAACCTATGGGATACCCAGATATTTGTCAAGGCTATATATTTTTTCCAACACATAGATATTTAACACAAATAATGGCTCATATTGGTCTGCTTAAGTTTTATATGCTTGCAATAGGTTTAGGTTTTGGCTGATGGCAATGACAATACCAGCATTAATCACTCGGTTTAGATTAGAAACATATGTCGACATAGGCCGTGACAGAACATTTCTAGGGGGTGGGGTATTACACGTTGCCACTGTTTCCACCAATGATATGTATCGCTGCATCATCAACAACGTTGTTGGAACTATGGTGTTCGAACGTCGGAGGTAGCGAATTGCGACACAGGTACGATGCTTTCTGGAAACAGGTGTAACAGTGTCGTTGTTTGGTCGCAAGTTGTGTCGTACCATGGTGGTTGAGCAACGTCGTTGCTAACTTTTCTAGAAACGACCCCCAGAATGACATAAGCCTAACAACTGTTTTGAGTTAAGGCTAAATGTAAGCTTACTGAATAACTTCCTAATACTGAAGACAAACCATTTTGTGGAATGATGCATCATTGTTTGAAATTTGCAACAATGTGACTCAAAAACAGTCTTTAGCATAAGTGACCTTGCTCAGTCTGCCACTTGTTGTTGTGTAGCTATGTGACATTAGCCTATCGCTCGTTTTAATTTGGGACCTTGCAGTCGGAATTGTCGTTTGTTTAGTCAAAGTCTCAAGTCCAAAGTAGCCTGGGCTATTCGAAGCGTCAGTTTATTGCACATACTTTTATTGAGTGCTCACTACATACCCGTGTTTGTTGGCGTGTTGTTGCAAAATTCGCGCAATCATTTTATGCAAGCAAACTGCATACAGGAAGTCTTTATTGTTGAGGTCAGACATGATAATTATCTTGCATCTTAACCCACAAGCGGTTCCCGAGTAATCCGTTTTTTAAATTGCGACTGACTATCATCAAAGTGAGACTTAGCTGTCAGTACACGATCCATGGGGTAGAGCTCCCCTGAAACTGGTCCCCTTGGAATTGGAAACAGTGCAGTGCAGCGATAAACGCCATACGTAAATAAGCATATTTTGAAATATGCATGCAAAAATCTTCACACCTTTGTGCCACGTGCGAGCCACATACGAAATCTTAGGTCAGTCTGACAAACAGTCAGCAAGATATGCGTGCCACAGAGACACAGACACTTCTTGCTTTATAGATAGATGTTGGTCTCAAGGGCCCACATCAACCTAGTCCATAATCACTCATTTGTGATTTGCACCCCCCCGCCGGTAAAAAATGAAAATGCAATATCATTCTGCTTTAATCTCCCCTCTCTTCAGTTAAGATGTTCAGAACTGCACCAAATTTTATGTGATTAACCTGACATTCTCTGGGGGTATGCCAAGTTTCGTAGAATTTCATCCATGGGGGGGGGTCTAAAAAAGTTAAGTTATGTGTTGGCTGCATTTCCAGTATTGGATTTACGTAGTAGTTTGTCCACCAGATGGCACATCGTTGCAATGAGACGTAATTTTGTTGGAAGTTAATCTAAAGTGGGTTGGAAAGACAATAAACACTTCCTACAAGGACAACACTGTTGCCAGATTGTGCCCGCCCAATTGGGCCTCTTTTGACTTTGTCGGGCGGGGGAAAATAAGCTTTAGGCGGGCAAATTAAAATTTCAGTTGAATGGATCTCTATGACAAAATCGTTGTTGGGGCGTTTTTTTTGCTGATGAGGGCAGGTTTTTGAGCGTGATTGAGCGTGATCTTATACAAGTTATATCAATAGCCTATAGGACCGTTAGCATTGGTTGAGTGATGGAGGCCAATTTGATTATTGGTGTTTGTAGAAAACCATAAATGCGGTTACCAAGCAAATTGATATCAGCGCTGTAATTGTATCTTCCGACTGTCATCTCATTCTTTTCTGAACAGCCTACTAACACAATGGTTTTCTAATGGAAAATATACCTGAAAGATAACCTGTCTATGAAGCATCCTAAACAGGCTGGGACATTTCTGCTTGCTAAATAGGTTTTCCTGCTGTCGATTCGCTCACAGTCCTTGGTGGCCCTGTCAGTGCTTTGTAAAATGTTGCGTTAAGACCACAAAAAGTCTCAAAAAGCATCTGAGCTAACGTTGATTCCCAAACACCGCTTCAATCCTCTATTTTCAAAGGTGTTTCAAGTAAGGAAGAGCATGGTCTGAAGTCTGAAAAATCATTTTGGTTCTCATTTTCAGAGCACCTAAACACCTTGTGGGAATATACAAAGATTTATTTTATATTTTTTCCTTTATTCTCCACGATCCCTTCTTTTTAAAAACACCAATTTGACTTGTCTAATGCAAATCTTTCTTTTTTACTTTCCACCCTGAACATGGACAAAAAGTACTATTGAGATCAATATGTTTTGTATAGAGTTACCACAGGTTACTCTATACAACCACAGGTGGCACCAGTTCTCTAGATGTGTGTGATTCAGGCACGCCAGCATGAATGGTATAGTGACTGCTGTTGTCATGCTAAGCTTATGCTCCTGTCTCTAAATAGGCACAGTGTAGACTAGACCTACTTGCTATGTCGCTTGATTTTCTGTAATAAATGCAGCCTGTAGCATAGGCTACTTCGGCAAACCCAGACTGGTGTGGCATCAGTTTCACTTTTAAAACGCAACAGTGTAGCGAGAGGGAGTGTGCAGGCTATTTATTTAATTTGCAGCATGACAGACGAACACCCATTGTGAGTGCACTCTACGAACCAGTGGCATCTTTAGTAGCATTTTTTAAATTATTATTTTCCCCCAGCAATCAGTACAAATAAGCATCGGTAGGCTAAATATAAAAATTAATCAAGATAGATCTGGCCAAAAGTGGGCCGTTTGCGGTCGTGGGCCTGGAGCGACTGCCCCCCCTGCTCCCTCCGCTTATGGGTAGAATTGAAATGGTAGGCTACTTGTTACTTCATTATGCTAAATTAGTACATCAAAAACTGTTGTGACTGTCTGACTGACAAAATTTTGTTTTGTTAGTAATTCTAATCCTGCATAATATCAATGGAGAATGCTATGCTAGACAAGGTAAATCAACCGAACCAGCTAACCAGAGGTTAGCCATAGGCTACTATCCATTATCGTAAAATAACTGAAGCTGAAGTGAAAGCAATTCACGTTTATTGAGTCCCATTGTGTTGATCTTTCTTGTGATGTGTAGTTGTGGCTCATAATCTGTCCATGATGCCAAGGGGTATAAATACGAATTCTTCTCATTTGTTGCTTTAACAGTAGGTTATTAAGTGCATGGTTTTATTTGCATAAAATATGTAAAGAAAATGTAGGGAGTTATTTATAATTTGGCCGGGATTATTTCACTTCCCTATCCCAGAACCCCCACACTTTTAAAAAGCTTGATAGGCCCCTGCCCTTGAGCAAGGCACCTAACCCCTCACTGCTCCCCGAGCGCCACTGCAGCAAGGCAGCTCGCTGCTCCGGGTCATTGTGTGATTCACCTCACTGTGTGTTCACTACGTGCTCTGTGTGTTACACTAATTCACAGATGGGATAAATGCAGAGACCAAATTCCTTGTGTACGCAAGTATTCTTGGCCTACAAACCTAATTTATGATTTACAATTACATTCATACACATTCCTCTTTTCAGAGCATGTTCCACCATCATCACATAAATCATCATATAATTGCTAATTTGTACTTAAAAGCTGCAGAGTGTTGCGTTTTGTGTCCACTCTGGTGTCTACGGGGCTCCCGTAACACAGTAGAGATCGCTACTCCTGTAGGTGTGGGTGCGCTCGTCTTCGGACTGTGAGGATTTCACAGGGTAAAAGAGGAGGTATGCGTTTTGTGACTACTCTGGTGTCTAAAGGGATTGATTCCCTTTAACACAGTTGAGATCGCTACTCCTGTGTGTAATTGTCTTCGGACTGTGATAATATCACAGGGTAAAAGAGGAAGTATCTTTCAGTGTATGTGTCTCATGCGAGGGCCCCTTTTCAACGGGTTTAGGATGTACGATAGGGTTGACTTTGTTGAGAGGTTTTCTCTATCTGAATCAAATTCCCTAATTTGGGGTTTGGGGGCTAAGGAAGGTGGACTACTTCAGAGTCACTTTCTATCTCTTAGTCGCTGTTCCCTATTCCCTTGGTTCGTACTTCAATATGTGGTTAACTTCACTAAAAGAGGAAGAAATTCAGAGCTGTATTTGCAAGAGTTGTTTGTCATCAAAATCTGAGAGAGGTCAGAAACTCACTACGGACGTTCATCTGGCCGTCCAGATTTGAGAGAAAATCAACTACCCTATTATTTGGGGATTCTTGTCAAAATTAAATCAAAGCTCCTTTTTATGATTTTAGATTTCCGTATCCTCGCTTGGGTGTGTGATGTGCGTTTAGACCACAACGGGTCCTAGACCTTAGTTTCACAAACAATTTTTCACAACAAATAAATTTGCTAACAAAGCCTATTTGGTTTTTTGTTTGCCCTGGAGCATAGGACTTTCCTTCCTAAATGCCTGGCTGAGTTCTCTACTCCTGTGTGTGTCAGTGCGTGTGCAGTATATTTTTGCCCATATACAGTGTCTTAGAAAGTAGCCCTCAAACGGACGCCTTACTTACCCGGAGCGATGTCAAATCTTTGGAGCAGGAGGCCCTATTGCAAGGCATCCGGGGTTCTCAGCAACACAGGAGAGGCAGAAAAATACGAGAAAACGCTAGACGGCCTTTTTACAAACCCCTAATCAAAGGTTAGGATTTTGACTTTTATTAAATAAAAAAAAAATACAAAGAAAGAAAACTGTCTAAGTCTAAAAGCAAAATGCTCGATCCAAAGAAAAAAGAAGATCAAAAAGCCCTGAACAAGGGGCCGTTCTCTTTTTATACCCTTCTCGGTCAGATAGAACATGTCCAAATTTGGTATTGTGTCTTGCCATGAAATATTGGTTCTGCTTTTTGGTTTTTGTTTGGTTGCCAGTCAGCTTTTTGTTTTGCTGACAGTTTCTTACAGCTGGTACATTATGTTCTTACATTCTGTCTTTACATTTTGTTCAAAGCACATCTCATTTAGCATACTGTAACACACTTTAATTCTAACACAACCTTTTCATATCTAAGCAAACACATTTTATGTAGCAAAACATTTTAAGTTTTATAAGCAAACTTTCTTATATATATTTAAGAAAAAACACTCTTTAAGTTTAAGCAAAATCATAACAGATTATTCTAGAAAAAAACAATTTATGCTTTTAATTAAGAAAACACACTTCAATTCTAAGCTTCTAAGTTTTTAAACATTATAAGTCTAACTTGTTTCACACTGGTTGTCTATCACTATCTTGCAGCATTTGCACATTTTTATTTGTTTTAGAGCAAGCTGGATTTAAGCAGTAATATGACAAAAAATATTTTAATAGCAAATTATGATTCTCATTGTTAATTATTATCACATCTTCACATTTGTAAAGTCACGCTACAAGAGTATCATAAAAATTCTTGATATCAGCCAATGCCCCTACAGTAGGCTACCTTTCACTGACTCAGGTATTATTGCTTCTCATTTCTTTGTAAGTGTTCATTTATTGATAAAGAGTAAATGTTTGTGGACAAAATACATACATTTTCATAACCAACTACATGTACATCCCACCATGAAGCCTACTGATGAAGAATTCATGAAATGGTAAAAGAAACTGCAAATAAATATGAGAATAATATCAATATATGTGCAATAGGCTATTCAAACTTTTAAAGTCATGTAGTGCATTAGTGTATGCTTTTGTATTACTTGGCAATCATCAACCATTTCAATAACATCTTTTAACAAACACATTGTAAGTACTAAATAAATTGTATACACATTTCATAGATAAAATATAACCAACAATATTTCAGAATGTTGCTGAAAACACAACTAAGTCGAAATATATCATAAAGTCATTCATTGTGTCATTCATTCATTATGGCATGATCATATAGTATTTATGAGGTTGTTGTCTTTTATCTATGTATTCTTTCACATACTCAGACAAATTTGTTTCTGATTGATTTCATATCGAGGGCTGATTAAAAAAAAAAGAAAATCACTTCACTTGCATGAGAGAAGACTCGGGGCTACATATTTGACACCTTAAAATTATTTTCATGCTCTTTTGAAACCACGGGTAGAACAAAGCATATATAATCGGATTGAACAAAGAATTCAGGTAGAGTAGGGCTGATGTGTAATTCAGTACTGCCTCTAAGATTTGGGAGTTTATACCAGGAATAACACTAGCAAAGTAATATGGAACAACACATAACAAAAAGACAGACACTAATATTCCCAGCACTTTTGCAGCTTTTCTCTCTGATCGTTTAGGCACATTATTATTCTTGCTATTTGGATTTCCCTGACTGTTAGCTGCCCTGATGGCAGTGGCATGTTTCCTGGCAATGCCAAAGATTATCAGGTACAGTACAAACATAATGCAGCAAGGCAATACAAACACCACTACAAAATCAACCCAAGACCATATTTCATCAACAGCAATGAGACAGTCATGTGGACAGAGTGTCAGTGCATGAGTAAAGAAACCGTTGTCGTACAGAAGAGCAAAATTGTAAGCCATAGAAAAGACCCAGTCTAGGGAGGCCAAAATGATCATGAGGTTCACAGTGATTTTCTTGGAATAGTAAAATGGATTGCTCAGAGCCATACACCTATCCACTGCAATGAGAGCCACAATATGGACAGATGCACAGGTCAAGTGGAATGACACAAAGTTGAAAAAAACACAAGCTCTTGTTCCAAAAAACCAGCATGATTCTATCAGCCAAATAAATTGCATTGGCATTACAAAAATTCCCACAAAGAAATCAGTCACAGCCAAGAAAAAAAGGAGCACATTAGTTGGTGTGTGAAGCTGTTTGAAGTGACACACCGATGTGATAACAAGCAGGTTGCCACCCACAGTGATTAGCACAGCAAGTATTGCAGACACATACAAAGCCACATATGATGTAGTCACTGTTGATTTCCCAAAGCACGAAACACAATCGTCCAGAAGGCTGTCATTGTTGAATCTGTTTGTCTTTATGTATGTTGGCTCAGTGTAGAGCTCTCTAGAAACGGAATAGGATTCCAATGACATGATCAGACACTTAGTGAATCAGACCTATCGGTGTACTGTATTTATAAAGTTTAACTCCACAGACACTCCCCACTACCCCCATGCACTGTTTATTTCTGATGATTCATGATGTATTCCTCAAGGATCAAGCATCTTCATCTCTAATTTTAACATGGACATCTTGTTTAACACATATACAGTATATGTTTTAATGGCAGATCTCATATTCAAATGCACTACATTTCTAAAATCAAATTGTCGGTTTACTAATGGCCTAAATTGGCACTGTAAACGTTAACAACTGGACCATTATGAAGCTCACTTTTTACAGATTAACCTTCACGATTGTAATTGAGTACAGTGGGCATTACTTCAAATTGGCCAGCTTCTCTCGAGGTCTGCGCGTGACATCACGCGGGATCACGCGACTTCAATTTGTATTTCTCCAGTGACGCTGCAACAACCCAAACAACCGGCAGATGGCTCTTGTGAGCAGGGTGTCTCGTAAAAAGAAATGGAACCTGGAAAACCCTACACAGACTTCACTACAGACTTTAGCAGACTGGTTTAGAAATAATTTAATAGCCAGAAATATGCCTGCCCTGCCCTAATAAAGAAATATTTGGTTAACTGCGAGTGAATCCCGTTTGCAGCCGTAGAAGAAACGCAGGACGAATGAAACATTCTGGTTTTCTCCGAGTGCAACATGATAGACTGACATCATTTGGACAAACTATAGAGTATATTAACCTCCGTTGCTCAGCCAAATGCCTTCCTGTTACGTCCTGTTATCACGGAGTTACAGGCGATAAACGATTTTTGATGGTCACAAGTTTACTTCATTGTTTTGATTATTAAAGAGTGTTTTTCATTTAAAGGGTTGACTTCATGCTTATTCAGTAGAGCATTTAGTGCTCTCCCCAACCCCAGACGTTCACATTGCATGTTTGTTTGTAATGGATGCAACCGCGAGATAGGCTACGGGCTTCATGACAGCAATGAATTGTTAACAGACTTGAACCAAGACATATAGCCCAGCAGCAATCTATCTAAAATAACACATACTTGAAGTACCATTCATGATATGTTGTGAAATATTGAAGTTGTGGGAAGTTTACATAATTTAAGCTGTAGGATGTTTAATTCGTCCCCCATGCTGTTTCATTTGTCCCAGCCAGGAGGGACGAATGAAACAAAACACACGTTCGACTTCTCCTTAAATAACTCTTGAACGGTTTTGTTCAGAGCTATACATGCAACTGTATTTGACAAAGGACAGATGTATGTTGCTAGTGACAAAATATTAACTTTCAGTGTTTTACGATGTCTTTGTAAATTACGTTTAATTAAAAAGTGTTTCATTCGTCCCGGTTCTCCCCTATGCTCTGGCTCATAGGCGCCGATACCGTGGATGCTCGAGCGACGGAGCACCCACGGTATCGGCGCCTATGAGCCAGAGCATAGGGGAGAACCGGGACGAATGAAACACTTTTTAAATATCGAGCACCCACGTGTGCCAGCTTACAGTCCCGGCTAAATTTACATTAGCATGTAACATTACATCGCAGTTGATGTTAAATTCAGCATCTCTCATAATGTGATTGGCTATGTTGCTGTCAATCCCCTACTCCATATCCTAACCACCAAGCAGAGGTTGGTGTGAAAAGGAAGAGGACTTTTATTTGGTCTAGTAAACAATACAAAAGTAGCCTACAAAAGTGTCAATAAACAATGCAAAAGTACAAATGTCAATAAATGGCAATAATAAAGTGTCGAATATAATAAAATGTCCATAAGGCTAAAGGCTCTTAAATTTACAGCAGAGAGAATCCTTGGGATTGGGAAGTCTTGCTTGCGTGTTGTATGCAGTTTTTTGTTGATCTTGTCAACACAGTCTTTCATTTCCTTCCTGTCCACATCCTGTCCATTTTGGGTAGGCCTAGGAGTTGCGTGACCAACTTTTAAACATTTCTCGGGGGAGAAAACCCTGAATCCCCTCTTACATAGGACATTTCATGTCTGGGCTTAAGTCTCCAATGTGTTGAGCTCCTAGCAACGTGCCTGCCTAGATCTACCATGCGCAAAAGCTCAATTTAATTGTAAATTCTGTGCAACATATGCATACTTTGCTATTGTTTCAACCAGCCTGTTGTCCATAGCCTGTCAAGAGAGTGGCGCCAGAACGATTTTAAGGCTATTTCGCATAAGCTACTCAATGGTGCTATTTCACACACATTATAGCGACCCCCACTCGCCGGGGTTAGGTGGAAGGTGTTAATAGGCAATTGGCGTAGCCTACAGTGGACTAAGGCTGTCAAAATTGCTCAAATATGACGTTCGAATTTTCCCTCTAAAATAAAAACAAAATATATTGGAATATCTAGGCTATATTATTTGCGCATTATGTCAGTGACGCGCATCATGTCATCTGTTATTTGGAAACTTTTGAATTAACTGAAAGGAGATAAATATTTTTTGTTAGTTTTGGAAGTTTATTTTTACGCCGCCTACAATGGCCAGTTCCGACAAAGCCGAAATAACTCCTTTTGAAACAATGAGTGAGCAGGCCGCACGTTTGTATGGTTACATTGCTTGACAGGGGGGATCCCAAGCAGCTTTCAGCCATAAGGCTACTTTGAGAACATTTCCTAATTCACCCGACACTGATATTCAAAATGTTGAAAACTATTTCGGCATAGCCTATAAGCAGTTTAATTAAATGTAATGTTAGTTGTAAACAAACGGGCTACTTGGTGAGGTTTGGCAATAACGTAGACAGCAAATTAAAGGGAAACTTGGCAGGATTTCCCCCTCTGCTGGAGAAATTGTGCATTATGCTATTTCAAACTGTGGAAAAAGGTAACGATAAAGCACATGGATTTGTTTACAAGCTAGCAAAACGATTAGCATAAGTTTGGCAGACAATGTGGATGTTACAAGGTAAGAAACACGATTTAAAACTAGTTTCTTGTTTCTCACTTATCTTTTCGGGACGGTAGTCTCAATGTTGCAAGGTTGGTTTTCCGCCTGAGGACGCTAGGGGCAGCGGGAAAAGTCACCATTTTCACCGGAACAGGTCATTTAACCATCCAACTGATTTCTAAACGGGTTTATTACGTTGAAATAGTTGCCAAGTTCCCCTTTAAGATATTTTTTCGTTTTGTGGAGCAGCACCGGTAGGCTATCAAAAGCAGATTTTAGCCTCCTGCTTTTTCAGAAGGGGCGGCAGGCAGGCTACTGACAGAGCGATGTACAGTGGCAGAGCGATGCACAGTGGCTGAAAGTGGTACTTAAGTTTCACGCAGCTTCACGCCGCGTAATGCGTGACTGAAGTGGCCATTTTAAAGTAATGCCCACTGTATAATGAGCTGTTGTCAAGGAGAAATATGTTGTGGTCCAGAAATCAGAAGGCAAACATCTTGCTTAAAGCATTTTCCGGATTTGGTCCCAAACAAAAAATCTGCCTCACTCAAATTTAGTTCAAAAATGGACTCTATGTTTAAAAATAAACTTTTATTGTCCCCCATGGAAAGCAGAGTCTGTTGGACAGACCTTTTTTGGAAGAGGTAAGAAAGAAAAGATGGCCATGCCAGCTATTGGGCCTCAAGCAATATAGCAAACAAATGTCCTTTTTAGGGCTGTCAACGTTAATGCGTTAATCGCGATGCGATTAAGGACCAAGCATAACATGTTTTTTTTTTTAATCGCATTAATCGCGTGTCGGCAAAATATTTTTTACACGTCACTGCTGTTATCAACGATCCTCTTTGGCTGCTACTATTTTGACCCTTTGCTGCACCGTTTCTTGTCCTCAAAGTCCTCAGTCCTCAAAGTCATTGTCCTCAGTCGACATGGAATTAAAATCACCGAAGCACTTCAAGTTTAAGCTATAATCTACGAGCTAAACATTGTTTACACTCTTACACTGTTACATGTGAACTGAACAAAGTTAATGAAGATAGGCTATTTCTGTTTGTTATGCACGTCATTGAAATGTGCTGTAGGCCTAGGCTACATTTTGCACATGCACTTGTGCATATTTCTCAACAGTTCCTTATTTTCAACTGAACTCAAAGATAATAAATATAGGCTATATGGAGTATTTTTTGTTTGTTATGCCCTCTACAATGTGTGTAGGCTACATTTTATGCATGCAACTCTGCTGTAGCATTTATTTCCGTTTATATCAGCTATATTTCTGAAGAATACATTGTGTTGCCCCACTGCACATTGTTTGAAATTTGATTTGAAATAATGTAATATACGTCTTAAAATTAAGTTCATGAAGTAACTTTCTTTGCTTTCATTCGATTCTCAATCAGAATACATTGGTAAGAATCATTTTACATTGTTAATATGGACTTCTGTAAAGTTCAGAAATGCAAAATAATAGAATTTTAATCAGGGGATAAAATATGTGATTAATTGCGATAGAAATTCTATAGACTATAGAAATTCAGTGATTAATCGCGATTTAAAAAAAATAATTGCTTGACAGCCCTAGTCCTTTTAATTTTGATCATATTCATGATTTGTTCATTTTTCAAGTACCCATTGATTTTTGGGATTTATCAGTTTTCTTGTTTTTACTCTTACCAAGAACAAACCAGAAATTGCACCATTGCATTTGGCACACAATTTCAATTCTATATTTGAGGAATTTAAAATATAATATAATATTATATATTAATATAATATAATATATATAATATTATTTATTGCCATAGATGACAATCGAAAAACATTAGTAAAAACCTTTGAAAGTATTAAAATTATGAATGGTCTGTGTGTGTGTGAGAGAGAGAGAGAGAGAGATGAGAGAGAGTAGGCTAGGGGTTTGAGGTCTCTGTGTGTGAATATAGTCTACTCTTTGTAGCTATGTATGAGAGTCTGTCTGTGTAGGCTATGTGTAAAAGAGAGAGAGAGAGAGAACTGGGTAAGAAGACGTAAACACAGAAGTGACGTAGCCTAGTTCCCGCCTTGACGAGTGACTTGACAGATTGCAATGCGTTTGGCAGATTGAATGGCCATTTGACAATGCAATCACGGGGGGCGCTATTTCTTTTCCATTTGAATAAAATGCCTCAAAACGATGGCAAAACGTTTGCCCAAAATAAAGTCTTTTCAAGCTGGTATTGAAAGTTTTGCCAAATATGTTTTTAAAATGCAATCCTACATTGCACTTTAAATATTAAATTGCAAAACGAATTGACAGTTAAATGATGAAACTGAATATTGAAAATTGAAATGCAAAATGAATTGCCATTTGAATTTTGAGACTGAAGTACCATGGCAAAATGGAATGCAATTCAATCCATGTTTATTCTATTTTTTAACCAAAATTATTGGAATTGATTTTTGGATTTCACTGTCACTTTGCAGATTAAAATACAATTTGTTGGATATTAATGCAAATTGCAATATTAAATTGCATAATGAATTGTCAATTGCATAATGTAATGTCTTTTTGAATTGCATATTGCAGATTGCATTGTCATTTGAATAAAGCTACCCATATGCTTCCATATGCGACCTCCGCGACCTCCGCTCTGCTGAATCGTGACCAGACCTCCTCAACCACCTGGCGGTGGAGTCTCCACTCTCTGGTATGTGGGCCACCTCTTGACAAGATGTCGGCCACAGCATTCAAGGCCCCCGGCACATGCTCTGAGAGAGCTGAACAGGGGGTGATCCCATAGCCACAGGTCCGTCACCAGACTGCAAAGGGCTGGAGACCCCAAGCCCCCCTGTCTGTTTATATAGGCTGCAGTCACCATGCTGTTGGTCCTCACCATCACATTTTGGCCTCTTAGCCGCGGTAGAAAGTGCCGGAGGGCAAGGAGAGCGGCTCTCAGCTCCAGGACATTGATGTGCTGGGATAGCCAAGGGTCCGTCCAGAGATGCCCTGACCTTCGAGAACGGCACTTCAGCCTACTGGGGATGCATCTGTAAAAGCGACCCGGCGACGAATCACTGGTCCCATGGCACTCCCCCTCTCGGTGTTGGTTGGATCTTTCCACCGGCGTAGGGCTCTGTGAAGCCTGCGGTACACAGTCATCTTGGCCTGGGAGGGCCCTTGGGGGAACAGGCCTAGGCTCAACAGGCACCTCTGGACTGGGTGCATGTGAAGGAGGCCCAAGAGGCGAAGGCAGAATCTCCACTCCACCTGGGGATGCAACGTGAAGCAACCGAGACATGCGGCGAAAGACTGCTGTCTCGCCGGTGAGAGAGTTACGGTTCCACTCCTTGAGTCCAGGGCCATGCCCAGGAAGGTGGTGATCTGGGAAGGCTGGAGTCTGCTTTTCTTGGGATTGGGGTGCAAGCCCAAGTCCTGAATGTGCCTCGACAGCAAGGCCATGTAGAGGTAGCATTGCTCTGCTTAGGTTGCACAGATGAGCCAGTCATCGAGATAGTTTAATATCATGAGCCCCCGCTGCCTCATGGGTGGAAGAACTGCATCCATGCACCTTGTGAAGGTACGGGGCCAGAGAGATTCCAAATGGGATGACTTGGAACTCAAAGACTTGACCCTTGAACGCAAACCTCAGGAACCGCCAGTGTCCTGGCCAGATGGGTATCTGAAAGTAAGCGTCCTGCAGGTCTATGGTAGCAAATCAGTCCCCTGCATTGATGGCCTGCCGCACCCTCGGAACTGTGAGAAACCTGCACCTCAGGGACCGGAGGTGCAGGTTGAGTTCTCTGAGATCTAGAATAGGACGAAGGTCTCCTGTGCGCCTGGGTATAAGAAAATAACGGGGGAAGAACCCCGCTTAGGGGTCTGAACTCCTGACTTCTCTTATCGCCCTCTTGTTCAGGAGGATGGACAGCTCTGCCCGTAAGGTCTGGGCATGCATGGCACTGCTCAACATAGTAACTGTAGGTGCCCTCGTCACACGGGGTCTGGTCCTGAACTGCAGGCGGTACCCATGGGTCATGGTGGAGAGCACCCATGAGTCCACTCCTAAGGCCAGCCAAGCCTTCCTGCATCAGGCTGAGAAGCGAGGCTGGCTGGCCGACCCGGACATTGTCAGGAATGACGATGGTGTCTGGAGGGGCCACGGCTACTAGCACGCTGCCCTCCCGGCCAGCTTGTGGGCGGCTACCCCGTCCCTGGGGTATGCCTGATGCCTGAAGCTGCTGCCTGAGATCAGTCAGCCCCCAAGCCGGATGCCCCAGAGTAGGTGTTGAATGAGGCATGGATGCCCTAGGGCGCCTAGCACCCCTGGCACGCCTGCCAAGAGACCCTGAATGCCCTGCCAACGACCTCTTCAAACAGACGGGCCAGCTCGCCTTCTAGGGGGCTGGCTGCACAAGGCTTCGCACAAGGTAACAGTCTCAACGTCCACAATTGCCTCCTCATCTTCCTCCTCCAGCTCAGGACTCGGACTGGTAGGAGGAGCAGATTGGGGAACTGCAGGCCTTGTGCCAAGAGAGAACAGTGAGGCTTGTGAAGCTGCTGAGGACTCCCCAAGCCCCCTGGCTACTCTTTCCATCTTCTTTGACGGCCCCTCGGAAGCAGGAGAACCCGCACATTTAGCAGAGAAAAAACGACAACGGGCTTCCCTTGTGTGCATAGGCATAATAAAACAATTCATGCACCACCGGGGGGCATCTCTTGCCAAGAAAGCATGTTGGTGGCCCAAACACAACACACACCTATCACTGCCATCCTCCATAGGCATAGAAATGCCACAACCAAGGCCAGCGGAATGACGCTCTGTTTACAGCCACAGACGCATGTGAATAGAGAAGAGGCCAAAGCCACCTGTGTGCTATGAGCTAAGCGCAGGCTAGCGCAGTACACGGGCTGTTCCTGTGTGCGTTAACGGGCAGCAGCACGGGCAATACACTGCAGGAACGAAGCGTACCGATGCAGCAGCAGCAGCACTTGTACTAACCTGTAGACACGTATCACGCCGAAACTAATCAGCCGTGAGTACCACAATGTCGAGAGCCAGCTGCAATTTTCAGTCACCGGCACGAAGCTGGGTAATATGGTCCAGCCGTTTATTTTAACCCTGTGTGGGTCTCTTAAAAAATGCATCAAGTATAATTAATAAATGTGGTTTTCTGTATTTTGTTATTGAATTCGTAGTCTGGGATTCCTCTCAACAACAATTATGTTTAAAGGTAGCATCCTGCTATTTCAGAAGGGGCGGCAAGCAGGTTACTGACAGAGCGATGTACAGTGGCAGAGCGACGCACAGTGGCTGAAAGTGGTACTAAAGTTTCACGCAGCTTTACGTCACGTAATGCGCGACTGAAGTGGCCATTTCAAAGTAATGCCCACTGTAACAGTGGAGATCAAACAATCAGTGATTACACGCCAACACAGGTGTTTTATGGTTTCGGGTTGGGCGTGTCCGGGCGAGCCGGTATGTCTTAAAGCCTATCCACGGTCCTTAGCAGGTGGGGGGTCATTCCCCCGTACATATGGAATATGTAACGGAGTGGAGAGATGGTCTCATTACATTACATTACATTTGGCTGACGCATTTTTAACCAAAGCGACTAACAACATGGTAAACAGTTTAAGTTTTAGAGCAATTCTCAACAATATTAGGACAATTTAAAAAACATAAGAATAAGTACAGTAAGAATAAGTGCATCAGTGAGTGCTGTTTTTAACAGTTACGTGTCCGTTTAAGACGGCTGGTGAGTGCTAGGATCAGCAAGACTTGTTGTAAGTGTTGCTATGAGAGGAGATGTTCTCTAAAGAGCTGGGTCTTCAGGAGTTTTTTGAAAATGGAGAGGGATGTCCCTGCCCTTGTAGGAACTGGCAGTGTGTTCCACCAACGAGGAACAACAGATGAGAAAAGTTTGGATTGGCCTGAGCGTACCGGAGGTAGAGCTAGACGTCGTTCGTCTCGAGACGATAGAGAACGGTTTATTTTATGTTTCAGCTAATCTCAGGTGATTAGATCACCAGAAACAGGATTTGAGGTTGGTATTTAGATAGAGGTGTGAATGGCTCTAAAGGAGAAGAGAATTCTAGGAATATAAATAATATGGAAACTTCACTCATGTTTTTCTTCAGGGGGCCAATGAGGTTCGTCTGTTTGAGGACACCAGTCTGTGTCCCGTGCCTGCCTAGTGAATCACCATCATGCCCAAGGACATCCAGCTGGCTCTTCCCATTTACAGGTGGCATGCTTAAATTCTTAAGAATATCTCTAAACTGCAAAATTGGGCTTCACTGTGAAACACAGTGATATGAAACACATAAAAAACGGGGCTATCCGAGAGGTGGGCTCAGTGGACACATTCTTAAACTATTTCACCCATACTTCTCCTTTTTACTTATATCCCTGCTGGCATTTCAACATTAATTCAACAGTGAATAAACGTTATAAACGTTTAAAAAAAAAACCTTATAACGGGTGAATCAACGTTGAATTATGTTTTGGATTAGCAAATTGAATCAACGTTGATATCGCAACATTATTTCAACATCCGCCATTTCAACATTGGTGCTGATTTCCTTGATTTCTTATTTTACAACCATTTGTCAACATTTTACAATTAGCATTAAAACAGTGTTTCAACATTGACACAACAACTGACATTATTTCACCTATAATTCAACATTGATTTTCTTGACCTTTTTACAACCAACGTTGTTTCAATGTTTGTCTACATACCCTTTTACAACCATTTAATATTAAACATTGTTTCAACATTGTTTCAACATTGACGCAACAACTGACGTTATTTCCCCTATATTTCAACGTTGAAGGTCGGTCGTGTGCCGGCTGGGATGATATTCCCTATTTTGCACTTCTAGCCACTCTCTCTTCTTTTCCCTCCTCTTCTTCATTTGTTGTGTTGTAGGGTGTTCTTTTAACAAGTGGTCCGTGAGGTTTTTTTTTATTGGTTAAGTGGTCCTTGGTCTGATAAAGTTTGAGAAACACTGTCCTAGACAACAGCCAAAAGCATTTGTAAAGAAATGATTCTTTGGAGGCTTCTCTGTAATAGAAACAGAGCAAACCGCAAGTGACAGCTATGAGACCTCCAGTGAACCAATGGATGATGTGCCTGATATACTGAAAAAGTCAATGCTATTACATTTATGGGTGAGCGATTTGAAACACACAACTAGGTGCTACAGATCCTCAGTTCTGCCTCTCAGATGTCAAGTGAATCTTTCTAGGCTCACTGCATGGAAGCTAAAAACACTCTTTAGAGATGACTGTGGCACCATCGGTATGACTCTGGCGCACAAGATTGAGAATTTCCATAATCTACCAGGTATGATGACTGCTTTTGAGCTACTTTCCTTTCTCTGTGGAAAAAAAATCCTAAAGAAACTGTATCTTAACCTTTGTATAGGCCTAAGAATTGCAGTCACTCTACCAGCAATAAGATGAAATGAAACATCGGCAGAAATGAGATTTTTTTTTATCAATTAAAGCTAATCAAAAGCAAGTGGTCAGTCCATCATGTGCATAAGTCTATGGTGACATCATTGATAATTATGAAAGTCCAGAAGATGAATGTTTTGATTGCAAGATTTAATTCAACCATTCAAATGTGTACACTTACATGTAACAATTGTGTGATTGCGTATGGCAGAACTGCATTGGCTTAACTATGTGTCATTGGGGCAGCCGTGGCCTACTGGTTAGCGCTTCGGACTTGTAACCGGAGGGTTGCCCGTTCGAACCCCAACCAGTAGGAACGGCTGAAGTGCCCTTGAGCAAGGCACCTAACTGCACTGTGTTCACTGTGTGCTGAGTGTGTTTCACTAATTCACGGATTGGGATAAATGCTGTACTTTCTCACTTTCTTCCAGGCAGTCCTGATAGTGGTATGCTGATGCTGAAAGAGCCCAGTCTGTAGAGGGAGCCAAAGTTAATCAAACTTAGTCATCTTGAGATTGTCTAGAAAATGTCAGATATCAAGGAAGTATTGTTTGATTGTATTATTTGTTTATACCTCATTCTGTTCTGTCACAGAACAAAGAAAGATGCTAGAGGGGAAGTGGGAGCACTGGGGTGACTTGTGACTAATGGCAAATAGTTTACCGGGGTCGTGTGTCAGGTAGGAGGGGCCCTGAGCAGCAGGCCACAGAGGTGTCAGGACTGGCGCTGTCATATCTTACGGAACAACGTACTGTCACACCTAATGGAAATGTATCTCTGTTTTCTCTTTAAGTGTTCCCCATCATGGGAAGTACTGAAAAAAGAAATGACAGTAGCATCAGCAATAGTATAAACAATAGTATAAACATCCATTCAATAGGTCTCCTACACAACCATAGAGTGTCAGAGGATATTCCTTCAACGTAGTGTGTCCATATACGGTCTCTCAAGTCATGTTTTCTCTCTAAATGTTTGCTGATGAAGAGTTAATGCACTCACACAATATCGTTTTTACGTATCTATATGGTCTCTTCAATTAAAACATAACTAGATGTACCGCAGAGCGGTACAAAATATGACCGCCGCCCACCAGCACATTTTTTCCACAAAAAGAAATCACGCTGAAAGGCCTATATGATTCTAACTGTCTCACTAAATTGCATTATCCACACTCAATTCTCACTGGTATCTGCTAGACAACAAGTACCAAAACATGATTAGTTCATAGATTTCACATGTAAAATGAATTTTATACAACCCCACCTCCATCTTGCCTGTTCATAATTCTGAGAAATCCTTGATTGTTTGTGTTATGTGTGTGGGTGTGTGTGTGTGTGAGTGTGTGTGTGTGTGTGTGGGTGTGTGTGTGTGTGTGTGCGTGCTTGTGTGTGTGCCTGCGTATGTGCCCGTACATATGTCTACTGTGTGCAGGGGCGTAGCCAGGATTATTTTATAGGGGGGGCCAGCTGGGTCCAGACTTTTTATTGGGGTGGCACTTGGGAATCAAAACTAGTATTTGAAAACTACTCAAAAAGTTTTGAAGATTAGGATAGCCTATTTTAATAATGGCAATAAATTGTGTAAAGCCAACACTGATACACAGGTCAGTTTGTTGTCCACTCCAAATCGTTTTCCATAAATAGGCCAATGCTATAAAAAAGTACATTATGATAATGCACCTTACTTAATCAGTCTTATTATGTGTGTACACTCATGATGATTCTAAAACAACTTTACTGTCATGAACATATGAAGGCAAAAAGGTGTTTCTTTGTCAAATAAATTGAGATGCAATGTGTGTCTCGAATTGGATGCCATGCAGGAATTTGCTGGGATCTCAAAACCGCATTATGAACTTTGCCATAGAGAAACACATGATAGCGTTGGATTATGTAGGCTACATGCCTTGCCACCACAACACACAAAAACGTGGGGTAAGTCGAGCTATATGAAGTTATTATTTTGATGTCATTTCGTCTGTTTTATAACCCAGAAGGATGTACTTGGTAGATAGCCCTGTGTCTCCTCTTTCTTCTGATATGCTTGCCATATCTATGCGATCACGGGTTCGCGAGTAATTCAAACGAGAGTAATGGGCGCAGGTAAACTATAAATATGAATCAATTTGATTTAATTTCATGATTTTTTGTATTTTCATACTTGATCGCACAGGCAAGAGTTTAGTCTCGTTGGAAAGCCCCACTTCTGCCCTGTCACGCAATTAAGGTTTCATCTCGCTGCAATGAACAGTTCTGGAGTAATGTAACAAAGAAGACCAGCTGCTATGGCAAGAACCACACGCAGTCAGCAAATTATGTTTTTTATAAAGTAGCCTAGCCTAGGCCCTATTAGCCTATTGGAGCCATCCGGAGATATGTGCCTAATATGCTTGCATTTCACCCGAATTTTATCGAAATATTTTTGTAAAGCGTTACCGCGGGCATCCGATTATTTCTGATCAGCCCCACACGTCAATGTCAGAGCGGACAGCCCAACACAGCTCACTTGGCTATGATTCGTGACACATTCTAACATCTTATTAGCATTAATGTTCCAACTCATCATCAAATCACCTGTTGTTACTGAGGTTAAGTAGTAGTCTACTGTCAGTGTTTTTAACAGATGACTTGAATTGTCCCGCTGCTGCTGCTGCTGCACTAGGCCTACTCACGATTTGATCACAACCGTGGGCTACACTAGCCTGGGTGCCATTCCGAACTTAGTCCCGCCCACAACGTTTGAGGTCGGGAAGTTCTGACTAGAATTGAGTATGACTACGTCAGGCTAGGGCTACACCTCCTGACTGGGCCAATGGAAGTAGATAGAGTGCAGTAATTGGTTCAGTCCCTGCTTTGCAAAGTGTTGGCAAAGTGCCATCGAAAACGGCAGCATTTTTTTTTTTTTTACTTTTCACTGAACGGAGCTGGGGGGGCCAGCAGGGTGGCCAAGCTTTGACCAGTGGTGGCCGTGGCCCCCCCTGGCCACCACGTAGCTCCGCCTCTGACTGTGTGAGTATGTGTCATACGTATGATTACTGTGAATGTATGTGTGTGTGTGTGTGTGTGTGTGTGTGTGTGTGTATCTGTTTGTGCACATGTGTGCACATGAAATGGGTTAACATGACCCCTGGAGGCAAACATACGGAAAAAAATGGTCATAGGCCCTACAGTTCTCAAGATATTCACAGAGAACTGTGTCTGCCCTACCCTCCTTTCGGGGGGTCCAGTCCAGCGGGGGGGCTACAGATCAAAACGAAAAATGACGGTTCCATGCTATCCATGTGGGGGGACATGCCCACCAAGTTTTGTGTACCCCAGTCTTTCAGTGTCCCGGGAATCCTTGTTGGTGTACGTCACTAAATGTACACATAAATTATTTTATTGTAAGGCCCCCCATGAACGAAAGTACACAAAACTTGGCATGCATTCGGAGGGTGTCATAATGATCCTACACTTTTAATTTCGTGCAGTTTTGACCTTGTCAGCCAGAGATATTGTGATGAAAACACCTAATTTTTTGCTTTTTAATTTTTAACTAGGTGGCGCTATACATGAAATAAGTGGTAATGGGATGGGTTGACATGCCCCCTTAAGACCAACATACATAAAAAAGGTGGACCTCCTAGGCCCTACGGTTTTCGAGATATTCACAGAAAACTGTGTCTGCCCTACCCTCCTTTCGGGGGGTCCAGTCCAGCGGGGGAGCTACAGATCAAAAACGATGGTTCCATGCTATCCATGTGGGGTTACATGCCCACCAAGTTTCGTGTACCCCAGTCTTTCAGTGTCCCGGGACTCATTGACGGAAATTTGGGCATGCGAAAAAGAAAAAAAATAAATAAATCAATTCTGACTAAACCTATATGACCGCCGCTTCGCTGCGCGGCGGTCATAATAATAAAATAAAAAAAGATATGCAAGTAATCAAGTCTGATGAACATGTGTGTATTCATCAATGAACAGGATAAAACCAGCATATTGGATCATTCACATCCTCAGATGAGTTTGAGAGCTAGGGCCTAATTACAGAAAAATAGGAAATCCTATCTTCCTCTGACAGAGGCATGCTATTTTGAATTTAGGACAGGGTCTGTGCCATGTGAGGGAAGCCGTGGCCCACTGGTTAGCACTCTGGACTTGTAACCGGAGGGTTGCCGGTTGCCAGTGGGCCGCGGCTGAAGTGCCCTTGAGCAAGGCACCTAACCCCTTACTGCTCCCCGAGCGCCGCCGTTGAAGCAGGCAGCTCACTGCACCGGGATTAGTGTGTGCTTCACCTTACTGTGTGTTCACTGTGTGCTGTTTGTGTTTCACTAATTCACCGATTGGGTTAAATGCAGAGACCAAATTTCCCTCACGGGATCAAAAAAATATATATACTTATACTTATACTTATATTCTAACTTAGGATTATTGATTTGTGAAGTAAGATGGTTCTGTAATGGCCAAATTCCTATATTAAGTAAAGATAGGATTTTTTCCTAAAGGCTGTTTGTAAACATGCTTCTGTAATACCAAAAATCCTAAATTCCATTCTATGAGAGGATTTCAGAGTTATGAAGTTTCTGTAACGAGGCCCCTGGTTACAAAAAAAATAAAATAAATCACTTCAGCTGCATGAGAGAGGACTCGGGGGTACATATACGACACCTCAAAATCAACTTCAAGCTTTTTTGAAACCAGGGGTAGAACAAAGCATAAATAATTGGATTAAACATAGAATTCAGGTAAAGTATAAGGGACGTGTAGTTTAGCACATCCTCAAACACTTGGCCGTAGAGAAACTCAGCCATAACACTACCAGTGTAATATGGAACAACACATAACAAAAATACAAACACAAGTATTCCCAGCACTTTGGCAGCTTTTCTCTCAGATCGTTTGGGCATGTTCTCATTCTTGCTTCCATTTACATTGATCTGATTATTATTAGCTGCCCTGATGGTAGTGAACCAATGGATGATGTGCCTGATATACTGAAAAAGTCAATGCTATTACATTTATGGGTGAGCGATTTGAAACACACAACTAGGTGCTACAGATCCTCAGTTCTGCCTCTCAGATGTCAAGTGAATCTTTCTAGGCTCACTGCATGGAAGCTAAAAACACTCTTTAGAGATGACTGTGGCACCATCGGTATGACTCTGGCGCACAAGATTGAGAATTTCCATAATCTACCAGGTATGATGACTGCTTTTGAGCTACTTTCCTTTCTCTGTGGAAAAAAAATCCTAAAGAAACTGTATCTTAACCTTTGTATAGGCCTAAGAATTGCAGTCACTCTACCAGCAATAAGATGAAATGAAACATCGGCAGAAATGAGATTTTTTTTTATCAATTAAAGCTAATCAAAAGCAAGTGGTCAGTCCATCATGTGCATAAGTCTATGGTGACATCATTGATAATTATGAAAGTCCAGAAGATGAATGTTTTGATTGCAAGATTTAATTCAACCATTCAAATGTGTACACTTACATGTAACAATTGTGTGATTGCGTATGGCAGAACTGCATTGGCGTAACTATGTGTCATTGGGGCAGCCGTGGCCTACTGGTTAGCGCTTCGGACTTGTAACCGGAGGGTTGCCCGTTCGAACCCCAACCAGTAGGAACGGCTGAAGTGCCCTTGAGCAAGGCACCTAACTGCACTGTGTTCACTGTGTGCTGAGTGTGTTTCACTAATTCACGGATTGGGATAAATGCTGTACTTTCTCACTTTCTTCCAGGCAGTCCTGATAGTGGTATGCTGATGCTGAAAGAGCCCAGTCTGTAGAGGGAGCCAAAGTTAATCAAACTTAGTCATCTTGAGATTGTCTAGAAAATGTCAGATATCAAGGAAGTATTGTTTGATTGTATTATTTGTTTATACCTCATTCTGTTCTGTCACAGAACAAAGAAAGATGCTAGAGGGGAAGTGGGAGCACTGGGGTGACTTGTGACTAATGGCAAATAGTTTACCGGGGTCGTGTGTCAGGTAGGAGGGGCCCTGAGCAGCAGGCCACAGAGGTGTCAGGACTGGCGCTGTCATATCTTACGGAACAACGTACTGTCACACCTAATGGAAATGTATCTCTGTTTTCTCTTTAAGTGTTCCCCATCATGGGAAGTACTGAAAAAAGAAATGACAGTAGCATCAGCAATAGTATAAACAATAGTATAAACATCCATTCAATAGGTCTCCTACACAACCATAGAGTGTCAGAGGATATTCCTTCAACGTAGTGTGTCCATATACGGTCTCTCAAGTCATGTTTTCTCTCTAAATGTTTGCTGATGAAGAGTTAATGCACTCACACAATATCGTTTTTACGTATCTATATGGTCTCTTCAATTAAAACATAACTAGATGTACCGCAGAGCGGTACAAAATATGACCGCCGCCCAGTCCAGCACATTTTTTCCACAAAAAGAAATCACGCTGAAAGGCCTATATGATTCTAACTGTCTCACTAAATTGCATTATCCACACTCAATTCTCACTGGTATCTGCTAGACAACAAGTACCAAAACATGATTAGTTCATAGATTTCACATGTAAAATGAATTTTATACAACCCCACCTCCATCTTGCCTGTTCATAATTCTGAGAAATCCTTGATTGTTTGTGTTATGTGTGTGGGTGTGTGTGTGTGTGAGTGTGTGTGTGTGTGTGTGGGTGTGTGTGTGTGTGTGTGCGTGCTTGTGTGTGTGCCTGCGTATGTGCCCGTACATATGTCTACTGTGTGCAGGGGCGTAGCCAGGATTATTTTATAGGGGGGGCCAGCTGGGTCCAGACTTTTTATTGGGGTGGCACTTGGGAATCAAAACTAGTATTTGAAAACTACTCAAAAAGTTTTGAAGATTAGGATAGCCTATTTTAATAATGGCAATAAATTGTGTAAAGCCAACACTGATACACAGGTCAGTTTGTTGTCCACTCCAAATCGTTTTCCATAAATAGGCCAATGCTATAAAAAAGTACATTATGATAATGCACCTTACTTAATCAGTCTTATTATGTGTGTACACTCATGATGATTCTAAAACAACTTTACTGTCATGAACATATGAAGGCAAAAAGGTGTTTCTTTGTCAAATAAATTGAGATGCAATGTGTGTCTCGAATTGGATGCCATGCAGGAATTTGCTGGGATCTCAAAACCGCATTATGAACTTTGCCATAGAGAAACACATGATAGCGTTGGATTATGTAGGCTACATGCCTTGCCACCACAACACACAAAAACGTGGGGTAAGTCGAGCTATATGAAGTTATTATTTTGATGTCATTTCGTCTGTTTTATAACCCAGAAGGATGTACTTGGTAGATAGCCCTGTGTCTCCTCTTTCTTCTGATATGCTTGCCATATCTATGCGATCACGGGTTCGCGAGTAATTCAAACGAGAGTAATGGGCGCAGGTAAACTATAAATATGAATCAATTTGATTTAATTTCATGATTTTTTGTATTTTCATACTTGATCGCACAGGCAAGAGTTTAGTCTCGTTGGAAAGCCCCACTTCTGCCCTGTCACGCAATTAAGGTTTCATCTCGCTGCAATGAACAGTTCTGGAGTAATGTAACAAAGAAGACCAGCTGCTATGGCAAGAACCACACGCAGTCAGCAAATTATGTTTTTTATAAAGTAGCCTAGCCTAGGCCCTATTAGCCTATTGGAGCCATCCGGAGATATGTGCCTAATATGCTTGCATTTCACCCGAATTTTATCGAAATATTTTTGTAAAGCGTTACCGCGGGCATCCGATTATTTCTGATCAGCCCCACACGTCAATGTCAGAGCGGACAGCCCAACACAGCTCACTTGGCTATGATTCGTGACACATTCTAACATCTTATTAGCATTAATGTTCCAACTCATCATCAAATCACCTGTTGTTACTGAGGTTAAGTAGTAGTCTACTGTCAGTGTTTTTAACAGATGACTTGAATTGTCCCGCTGCTGCTGCTGCTGCACTAGGCCTACTCACGATTTGATCACAACCGTGGGCTACACTAGCCTGGGTGCCATTCCGAACTTAGTCCCGCCCACAACGTTTGAGGTCGGGAAGTTCTGACTAGAATTGAGTATGACTACGTCAGGCTAGGGCTACACCTCCTGACTGGGCCAATGGAAGTAGATAGAGTGCAGTAATTGGTTCAGTCCCTGCTTTGCAAAGTGTTGGCAAAGTGCCATCGAAAACGGCAGCATTTTTTTTTTTTTTACTTTTCACTGAACGGAGCTGGGGGGGCCAGCAGGGTGGCCAAGCTTTGACCAGTGGTGGCCGTGGCCCCCCCTGGCCACCACGTAGCTCCGCCTCTGACTGTGTGAGTATGTGTCATACGTATGATTACTGTGAATGTATGTGTGTGTGTGTGTGTGTGTGTGTGTGTGTGTGTATCTGTTTGTGCACATGTGTGCACATGAAATGGGTTAACATGACCCCTGGAGGCAAACATACGGAAAAAAATGGTCATAGGCCCTACAGTTCTCAAGATATTCACAGAGAACTGTGTCTGCCCTACCCTCCTTTCGGGGGGTCCAGTCCAGCGGGGGGGCTACAGATCAAAACGAAAAATGACGGTTCCATGCTATCCATGTGGGGGGACATGCCCACCAAGTTTTGTGTACCCCAGTCTTTCAGTGTCCCGGGAATCCTTGTTGGTGTACGTCACTAAATGTACACATAAATTATTTTATTGTAAGGCCCCCCATGAACGAAAGTACACAAAACTTGGCATGCATTCGGAGGGTGTCATAATGATCCTACACTTTTAATTTCGTGCAGTTTTGACCTTGTCAGCCAGAGATATTGTGATGAAAACACCTAATTTTTTGCTTTTTAATTTTTAACTAGGTGGCGCTATACATGAAATAAGTGGTAATGGGATGGGTTGACATGCCCCCTTAAGACCAACATACATAAAAAAGGTGGACCTCCTAGGCCCTACGGTTTTCGAGATATTCACAGAAAACTGTGTCTGCCCTACCCTCCTTTCGGGGGGTCCAGTCCAGCGGGGGAGCTACAGATCAAAAACGATGGTTCCATGCTATCCATGTGGGGTTACATGCCCACCAAGTTTCGTGTACCCCAGTCTTTCAGTGTCCCGGGACTCATTGACGGAAATTTGGGCATGCGAAAAAGAAAAAAAAAAAAAAAAAAAATTCTGACTAAACCTATATGACCGCCGCTTCGCTGCGCGGCGGTCATAATAATAAAATAAAAAAAGATATGCAAGTAATCAAGTCTGATGAACATGTGTGTATTCATCAATGAACAGGATAAAACCAGCATATTGGATCATTCACATCCTCAGATGAGTTTGAGAGCTAGGGCCTAATTACAGAAAAATAGGAAATCCTATCTTCCTCTGACAGAGGCATGCTATTTTGAATTTAGGACAGGGTCTGTGCCATGTGAGGGAAGCCGTGGCCCACTGGTTAGCACTCTGGACTTGTAACCGGAGGGTTGCCGGTTGCCAGTGGGCCGCGGCTGAAGTGCCCTTGAGCAAGGCACCTAACCCCTTACTGCTCCCCGAGCGCCGCCGTTGAAGCAGGCAGCTCACTGCACCGGGATTAGTGTGTGCTTCACCTTACTGTGTGTTCACTGTGTGCTGTTTGTGTTTCACTAATTCACCGATTGGGTTAAATGCAGAGACCAAATTTCCCTCACGGGATCAAAAAAATATATATACTTATACTTATACTTATATTCTAACTTAGGATTATTGATTTGTGAAGTAAGATGGTTCTGTAATGGCCAAATTCCTATCTTAAGTAAAGATAGGATTTTTTCCTAAAGGCTGTTTGTAAACATGCTTCTGTAATACCAAAAATCCTAAATTCCATTCTATGAGAGGATTTCAGAGTTATGAAGTTTCTGTAACGAGGCCCCTGGTTACAAAAAAAATAAAATAAATCACTTCAGCTGCATGAGAGAGGACTCGGGGGTACATATACGACACCTCAAAATCAACTTCAAGCTTTTTTGAAACCAGGGGTAGAACAAAGCATAAATAATTGGATTAAACATAGAATTCAGGTAAAGTATAAGGGACGTGTAGTTTAGCACATCCTCAAACACTTGGCCGTAGAGAAACTCAGCCATAACACTACCAGTGTAATATGGAACAACACATAACAAAAATACAAACACAAGTATTCCCAGCACTTTGGCAGCTTTTCTCTCAGATCGTTTGGGCATGTTCTCATTCTTGCTTCCATTTACATTGATCTGATTATTATTAGCTGCCCTGATGGCATTGGCGTGCCTCCTGGCAATAGCAAAGATTTTGATATACAATATAAACATGATGGAGCAAGGTAATGCAAACACCACCACAAAATCAATCCAAGACCAAATTTCGCTCACAGCAACAGGACATTCGCTCGGACACAATGTCAGCGAGGTCGTGAAAAAAAAGTTGCAGTAAAGAAGAGAAGAATTATACCCCACTGAAACCGCCCAGGTAAACAAAACCACAATGACAGCGAGCTTCACAGTGATTTGCTTGGTATAGAGAAAGGGATTGCTGAGAGCCAGGTATCTGTCCACTGCAATGAGAGCCACATTATGAACAGAGGCTGTTGTCAATTGGAATGCAAAAAAGTTGAGAAAAGCACACATAGATGTCCCAAAGAACCAGCATGCCTCTATCATCCAGATGAATCCCAGTGGCATCACAAACAGTCCCACCATGAAATCTGCCACAGCTAAGGAAAGGATAAGCACATTAGTTGGCGTATGCAGCTGTTTGAAGTGACACACCGATATTATGACAAGCAGGTTGCCAAGCACAGTTACTATAACAGCAAGTATTGCAGATATATAGAAAAACACATATTCTGGTGTAACCATTGTTTTCCCGAAGCAAGAAACACACTTGTCCTTATGGCTGTGATTGCTGAATTCAAATGTGCTTTTTCCTAGGTCTGTTCGCTCAGTAAAGAGCCCCCTAGAAAGTGAATAGGAATCCAATGGCATGATGGGACTCCTAGTGGATCAGACCTTTAGCTGTATAGTATTTATACTCTTTTAAACAGGCATTCTCACTCTCCCGCCCCATTTTTTTTCTTTCTTTCTTGTAAGCTCTGATGATGTATGGTACCATCATGCATTGTAATCCGAGGTTTGAAAACAGGTTTAGGCTTGCTCTTATGAGACTGGGTCATTTAGTGGCTATCGAGTTACGCCAGCGAATAAGATTAACGTTAGGCGTACAGGTTACAATGACAGGCCCATTCAATTTCCCTTACACCACTGAGTTAACCATTCAACATTACATCTGTAGCTGTATTTGACAGAGTGAAATAAAGCTTACTATAGCATACAAGTTGTTTTATGTTTTGTTTTTTAAGCACAGCTAACAATGAAGGCCTGTACCCAGGTCTGTGTGGGGTAGTGGCACGGGCCAGTAGTTCAGATTTCAGTGGCAGGTCCGTTTTTTGATGGCTGCGTGACCACACACACACACACAGACAAAAACTGCTCTAGCAAGGCCTAATACTGGCCAGAAGGCAGGCCCAATAAAACAGTTTTGAAATGCCTAGGATCAGCCAAACCTGCACACAATAGTCAGTTATCAGTGTATGATAGTCTGTCAATGGTTATGTTGTTGATGAGAATTAATGTACTGTGAAAATTAGCGTCTGCTAGATCAGTGGTTACAAACCAATCATCTGTCCATTCACTGCAGCCTGTAAGGGTCGGCATGATCAGGTGACAGGGAATTTTTTTAAGATAGCTGATCCGACCTAGGAGGTCTGAGTCCGGCATCGACTAATCCTCTCCAGAGTCAAAAGCTACATCAACTGGGCATCAGGCTAGCTGGAGAAACCAACAAAACTCACTGGACAGCAGCAAGGGACACGGACCTGCGTGTCTCACGTCCTGACAGTGTGCAATGGGAAGAAGAAGGCTGAACCTGAGGTCCTAGGGCTTCACAGTATGGACAAACCAAAAGGACATAGCAATGAGCACGGAGTCTGGGCATGTTCTGGCTTTAGACAAGACACACACAGCATGTGGATGAATTTGTGTAGGCCACTTGTGCTGCTGCTTCCATATCCTGTTTACTGGTTCTAATTTCAGAACGCTTTACCTGTTAGGGTTCTTCTTTTCTAGAGTGGATAAAGGCGCAACAAGATAGAATTTTAATGAATCTCTCAGTATAGTGTTTAATTTACAATATTGATGAGTGGACAATGTCCACTGGAAATCGGTGATGGCATGAATGGCATTTTAAGAGAGATGCCTTTACAATGCCTCTTACCGCTACTTACAATAGAGTTAAAGATCATAATGACTTAAAGGGAATGCTTTATTAAAGTTTCTGCATAGATAGGTCATTTGTTACTGCATTTGGCATCAGAACATACATAACTATACAAAGTCAAAATATATAAAATATCTAAAAATTGGAACTGTCAAAATTAGCGCATTATTAAAATGAGCATCCCTTTGTTTGGATCTTGAAAGCATTTACAGTACTGTGGGTTGTGAAGTGTCATTAGTGATGAAAATAAATCAAAAAGTGCCACATCCATGTTGAAAGAAGCATGCCTGGTAGCAGCAGTCTCCTGGGGGGGTGGGGACATGGCTCTGAACGGTCCACAGCCAGCAGGAGCAGCTGACGGGTAAAGGCCTCATCCCTTTAGGGACGCCCAAATGATGACACCAATAATTACAGCCACAATCACCAAAATGACTATCAGAACGCAGATCTTCTTCCTCAAAAATAAGTGTTGAGTATACCATAATTCACACACAAATACTGTGGGTGTACATTACAGGGCAAAATTTCCATGGAAAATTACATTTTTTGTAACATCCATAACGCCAATAAAATGTGATGGTATGGTATGATGTGACTGATTACATGAAATTTGAGCATTTGCTATTTTTGGCTGAATAATGCAAATGAGAAAAAATGCACAAAAAATGAATGTTATCATTCACATCATACAAATGCCAAGGCATTTCACTTGCGTTATGGATGTGGAATTGCCCTACAGCATTGCAGCAAGTTTTCAGTCTTATTTGGCATAACATACTTATTGCTGTTTTTACTTCTAAATTAATAATCAGCAAATAAACTTCACTAAACTCACCAAGTCATGATAATTCTAGAACGGTGCCCTGTGAGTACCATATGTTCCTTTACCTGATAGTCTGCTGCTCTTGCCAACTGCTGAGTTGCAGATTGGACATTGAGGTCAGCGCTCTCAACGTTGGCCTCTATGCTGTCTGGGAAACCACAAAGAAGGAAGTGGAAGAACCAGTGTGTTTAGTCTGCCATTGTCCTACAAGAAATGTGGTTGAATCCCAATCAGGGAACAGCAACCTATGAAGTGGTGTCCTACCATGAATCGCAAGGCCTCAGAGCTTCGGGCAGGCTTGTTTCAGCCGTTAACTCAACATGTTTGAGGGTTGACACTTTTCAAGTGTCTGTGAGGCTTAAAGACAATGTCCTGTCATTACTGTATGTGATAGATAATAAAGCTTGTTTGAATCCGTTGAAATCTTAGAATTTAAGCACACACCATAAAGATATGCAGGTTTTTGTAGAATCCCATTTACACCGTAAACTGATATTTATTTTTTCCATTTCCTGTGTAGGCCTGTAAGGATGCCATATTATTTGACTTATTTGCCATATTAGTATTTCTTTTTATTATATCTTTATTTTATATGGCATAAACACAACACATTAAGCACTTACATCATGTTCTGACACCATGTTTTGTCAGTTATTATTATTATACTATTATGGTCTGTCATCTCAATGGTACTCATTAGTCATGTGAGCTCTTTAGTGATCTTCACACCTTTAATTGGTCTTTGAGGGGTGTTGACACCCAAGAGCGGGTTTGCAACTCTCTTTAGGTGCCAGGGTCTCCAACTGTTGGGCCAAAATGTAAACTATGGAATGCTGAAATGTACACTACTATTGACTATTTCTGAACTGTGAAACTCAGCAAATATGCTTTGTAATTGTGAACTTATTGCTTTGTTCAATAATGTCTACGTCAGTAGTCTACACCAAATAAGAAAGGCCTATAGATAGAAAATAATATGTAGATTTTGGTAGTTTGGTCTTTTCATGTAGCCTTGCCAACTAGCCACCTAGTGTAGGCCTGAATAATATGCACATAAATTGACACTAGTTAAACTCACCTCAACATGTTTTTTGCAATCATTTAACCCGCCATGGGCAATGCTAAAGTCACTGTTACAAACAGTGCAGCGTGCAAGACTAGGCCTATCATTATTTTTTACTCTTATGATTATGGGTCTTGCATGTTCCTTTTTTGAAACTCTGCCTTGACGCTTCTGTTCCTGGATACACTGAACTGATTAAGTTAAGAGATAAAAAGCCCGCCTACACTAAAAAACTGATTGGTTGATTTAGCGAAACAGGCCAATTCCGGGAGATTTTATCTAATTTGCGGGCGTCAGGGAGCCGCTATCAATATGCGGGAGACTCCCGGAACTTCCGGGAGACTTGGGATGTCTGGGGCTATTTTGTCTGACAGGGGTGACCAAGAAACTAACAATTCTTGTAAAAAGTATCGCTACACCACAACACTCAATACGTTGTCCAACGGTGAGTCATTTTTCCCCATTGCACCGACAGAGGATTTCAGGGTTCCCCCACCTGCCAAATCCCACTTTAACCACTGACTGTATAGAGTGTGCTAGTCACCCGGAAGATTGTAGACTTTAGCGTTAGCATTTTAACACTTCCTGGTTCGTAAAAATCTCTTAATGGAGTTTTTACCAATACGTTTCAAATAAGGTATGAGCGAAGCAATGGCCGTCGAAAACCTTGGCGTTCAGTTTGATGAGTTAAAATGTATTTCTTATTCGGTATTTTGTCATAAACTGTAGTCTTGTTTCGTAAATGTTGCTACCAAAATGCTAAAGCAAAAATGAAGTGGACTACAGCGCGCTTCTTGCCTGGTGTAACCAGCAGGATGGTTGAGAGGTATCCATGGTTACAGATGACTCTTAACCAAAGATTTTAGAGCGGAGCGCTCTAGAATCTTTGCTCTTCACTCACTCCCATCGACTTCTCACTTAACTTTACATACAGTCAGGGATGGATTACAGAATGGGCCTACCGGACCCTAATCTGAGTACCCAGAAGCTTGCATCATGCTAAAGGAATTTCTGGGCCAAAACAACTGGAAAACAGCTACTTTCTGAGACGCCTACTGATCTCACTCCCGTTGTGTTCATGGGCAAAAGTTCCTACTGAAACCAGTGCGAAATGGCTGCCGATACAAACGTAATTGAAGCATGTTTAGAATCCATTTTTGAAGAAATTGAAGTTCGTAACAACATTTGCTTTAAACCTCTGCAGAAGTTATGTCTCACTTGCCTAAGCAAAGGCTAACCAGAGATGGCTACAAAGGCAAACTAAACACCATCATTTTGGTTGTTAGTTCGCTGTTGGCGGTATTTTAATGAAACACCCAGTACATGTGCATACTCACAAGGTCTGCCACCTCTCCACTATTGAAAAAAGCTTTGTTTGAAATCAGAGACATTCCCCCGCCCTATTTTCCCCTGAATCCATGCGTATTCCTCTAGACCAGAGGTCTCCAACCTTTTTGGGAATGAGGGCTACCTGAAGACCTGAAATCATATGGAGGGCTACTCATTTGAAACAAACAGACCCTCACCCCTATTTTGCGAGGGTAGTCCTCCTAAATAATAGGCCTATGTCATTTTTACTTTTAAATTATCAATATTGTGTAGGCCTGTAAGTCTTTATATATTATATTAAGCAACTGTATTTTCATCTGATTATTCAATACTTTAATATCAATATGCAACACTACCAACATTTTTGTTCAGTTTGTTCATTTCAAAGTTTGCATGGGTAATCTAATGTATTTTTTTTTTTACAAAAAAAAACAAACTTTTTGTGCAATGAATAATATGGGTTACAATTTGTACCCAATTTATACCCATCCACCATTATGAATTCAGGGGTTGTTTAAGTTCTGATTTCAGTGGACAATTCGGTTTTAACATTTCAATAGTAATCGCCCACACCACCCTAACATAATGAAGACTCCTTTTAAAGTTATTGCACACCTGAAATCTCTCCATGATCTGACAAAAAAGCTAATGCACTGTCCTGCTCAGTCATACATGCCACACCATTTTCAGCGCTATTTGTACTATTGTAATGTATCACCAATATCAATTTAATGTTACAGATGTATGGCTACATAAATTCTTAAAATGGTTCTGGTCTAGACTTAAATATCTATTGAAAACTTCACAATGGAGCGTGTTTTTAGAGCGTGATCTGCAGGCGACCTGTTGGCTATTTTCAGAAGGTGCGCTGGGTGCGCTTCATAGCCGTCAGGGGCACCATGTTGGAGACCACTGCTCTAGACTAACCGGGCCCAGGCCCAGGGGGCCCTGAAAGCTCATAACTCACTACCATGTTCTCTTCTCCACCCCTGATATCTGTGTGATAATCATGCTTTGTAACGGCATCTTTTTTCACAGCAAGATGCCTTACACCTGTTGTGGTTATATCATATCTGTAAGACTCAATATGTCCATTTCTTTCCACAAAACTTTTAAAAACTTGCTGAGTTAGGGTGGTGGTACCGTAGAGGTTAAGGAGCTGGGCTAACATGCAGTAGCCTAGCCTGAAAAGTTGTGGCTTCGGTTACCACCTTTGTGCCCTTGAGCAAGACACTAAACCCAAAGTTACTCTGGAGTGAATGTAGTCCCTTGTAATATAATGTCATTTGATGTATATTAGCGATATAGCAGATCTAAAGCCCTCACGGAGACATCATACACGCTGATTTTATTAAAAGGATATGAACGTGGGGACTCACAAGCAATTAATCAACTATTAGATTAATAAAGTATTTATCTATCTATCTATTAGGGGGCATCTTTTTTTATGATTCCCGAAACCCTATTCATTTACACATAGGGATTTTTCTTTACAAACTGGAACATGCAAAAATGCTAATTGAACGCATACAAAATGACGGTAGTGTCTACCACACTCTATAGTTTAACTCTGCAGACACTCCCCACTTCCCCCTTGCACTGTTTATTTCTGATGATTCATGATGTATTCCTCAAGGATCATAGAAAAACAAGACTAGAGATCACACTCACAAGGTAGACTTCAAAAAAACGAGAATATCATCAAATAGTGATTTATTGACCTCTCCATACCCCATATAAGTGCAAGAGCAAACTTTTCGGGTGACCCCATCCTCAGTTACATCAACTGAGTTCACAGACTTGACATAATTTACTGGGCAAGTGGCACATTTAAATGGACCAATCACAATTCCAGTTCACAAACAATCAATCAACCAACCACCATCTTGAGCTAAGAATTAAATAATCATACAAAGCAGAAAAACATTTCATCATATTTCTTAGGTTACATACATGTTTAAGAAGCATCAATACCAGTGTGCAAAAGAAACACAGAAGATTACAAAGAAATGTCTGTACAATGACTGTGATTTAACCTAGTCTGATTAACCTGATTAACCCCCCCCCCCCACACACACACACACACACACACACACACACACAAACACAGAAGCACACATACACAAAAACAAACACACACTATGCACACACTCATTTACAAAAAATAGGGGGTGGAGTAGGAGATGTAGACAAATTGACAAGCGTGATTTTTGCAAAGATGTGCAGGACTGGGCAGCGGTCATATTTTGTAGGCCTACCGCTCTCTACATCTAGTTGATTACCTGACTGAGAGAACTATGTATTGGGTGCAAAAGTGGCGAGCACATTTAACTGCAGATTTTGCATGTGCACACTAAAGTCATAAATGTGTAACAGTAAAGTTGAAGTTGTACATATTTTTTTATATCTTGTTAACACAAAATAGGGGCTAGGGGTTCACAAATCCTTTTTACAGGTACACAAATCCTATCCTGTAAGTCGAAGTTGTACATATTTTTTTATATCTTGTTAACACAAAATAGGGGCTAGGGGTTCACAAATCCTTTTTACAGGTACACAAATCCTATCCTGTAAGTCACGCACACTTTTGCTTCAATCGCTGCAGCGCAGTTGGTGCGAAACACATTTGCACATCCGTGTTTCATAATCTGAGAACATGCACAACATTTGTGCATTTGTAAACCCAAATGTGAACTAATGCATCCGAAGTTGTGCATCTGTGAAATAATTTCTCATTAATAAAATTCTACAGATCGCTTTGATTTTCTTGCACGACTACAAGTCAATTGATACAAGTGCTCGAATCTGCTTCTACGAGTGACGATACTTTTGCTCCTGGCTAGGTGATATAATAGGAGCAAAAAGATTTGTATGTGTGCACGTCGAGCGAATTGATCGAGAAAACAAGGCGGCCGGATCTGGATCCTGAATCGCGCTCAGACTACCATTGCCTGCTCATAAAGTAAGTAACCTCAGCATGTTTCCTTATCAATGAAGGACACACGATTTATAGTTTTTCTTTGCACAAAGCGAGGAAAAAAATTTTGCGGTGTTAAGTTTTACAACCTTATTATTCATAATGTCTGCACAGCAAACAATTGCTAACTTGCCTAGCACTATCCAATAGTCTTTGTCCACTTTTGCACCCAATATACCTTCATAGAGAACACAGGTTGTGAGACTGAAAGGTTGTGTGTCTGAGCAGGTCGTCAGTAAGCTACACCACAAGGGACTGTGCTGTCTCATTTTCTCTTCACATTGTACACCTCAGACTTCCAGTACAACTCTAAGTCATGTCTGTCACCCGCAGAAGTTCTCAGATGATTCTGCAGTTGTGGGGTGTGTCAGTGATGATGAGGAGACGGAGTACAGGCAACTGGTGGACCGCTTTGTGACATGGTGCAGGAGCAACCACCTTGTCTTGAATGTGGCTAAGACAAGTGAAATGGTGGTGGACTAGGAGGGCCAGGCCTGAGCTAAATAACATTTCAAATCTGGGTGAGAAAGAAGAAATTGTAGAAAACTACTAATATTTGGGGGTTCTTATAGACAGTAAACTGTATTGGAGATACAACACTGAGGCTGTATACAAGAAGGGTCAGAGCAGACTCTATTTCTTGAGAAAGCTCAGGTCATTTAATGTGTGCAGCAAAATGCAAGTGCAAAAGTGCAATTTTCTTTTCTGCCATCTGTTGGGGCAGTACCATTACAGCCAAGGACACTAAAAAAACGAATAAGATCACAAGGAAGGAGGAGCAACCCTGGAGTTGCTGGTGGAGAGAACGATGCTGCACAATCTTAAATATATTGGACAATGGCTCACATCCTACACAACTTACTACACCAACTAAACTGTAAGAAAGACAGATACAGAAATATTTTTTTACCCACTGCAACAGCACTTGATAAGGACTTCCCCCTGAGCAGAGAGAGAGAGGAATAACATTTTTAGAATAATTTATGTATGTATGTATGTATATGTGAACGATGTTTGTATGGCTACTGAAACATAATTTCCCTTTGTGGATGAATAAAGTATATCTATCTATCTACTGTACATCTAATGAGGCCCATGGTTGTTACAACCAAGAACAGCAAAAAAAATCACTTCAGCTGCATGAAAGAGGACTCGGGGGTACATATACGACACCTCAGAGTCAACTTAATGCTATTTTGAAACCATGGGTAGAAAAAAGCATAAATAACTGGATTAAACAAAGAATTCAGGTAAACCATACTGTTTGTGCAGTTTAGCACAATCTCTAACACTTGGCCGTTGATAAACCTAGCCATGACATTAGCAGTGAAACATGGAACAACACATAACAAAAATACAAACACAAGTATTCCCAGCACTTTGGCAGCTTTTCTCTCAGATCGTTTGGGCATGTTCTCATTCTTGCTTTCATTTACATTGATCTGATTATTATTAGCTGCCCTGATGGCATTGGCGTGCTTCCTGGCAATGGCAAAGATTTTGATATACAATATAATCATGATGGAGCAAGGTAATGCAAACATCACCACAAAATCAACCCAAGACCAAATTTCGCTCACAACAACGGGACACTCGCTCGGACACAGTGCCTGCGAGGTCGTGAAAAACCCATTGCAGTAAAGAAGAGAAACATTATGCCCCACTAAAACCGCCCAGGTAAACAAGACCACAATGACAGCGAAATTCACAGTGATTTGCTTGGTATAGAGAAAGGGATTGTTCAGAGCCAGGTATCTGTCCACTGCAATGAGAGCCACATTATGAACAGATGCTGTTGTCAACTGGAATGCAAAAAAGTTGAAAAAAGCACAAATATATGTCCCAAAGAGCCAGCATGCCTCCACCAGCCAGATTAATCCCAGTGGCAGCACAAACAGTCCCACCATGAAATCTGCCACAGCTAAGGAAAGGATAAGCACATTAGTTGGCGTATGCAGCTGTTTGAAGTGACACACCGATATTATGACAAACAGGTTGCCAAACACAGTTACTATAACAGCAAGCATTATAGATATATAGAAAAACACATATTCTGGTGTAACCGTTGTTCTCCTGAAGCAAGAAACACACTTATCCTTATGGCTGTGATTGCTGAATTCAAATGTGCTTTTTCCCAGGTCTGTTCGCTCAGTAAAGAGCCCCCCTAGTGAATAGGAATCCAATGGCATGATGGGACTCCTAGTGGATGAGACCTTTAGCTGTATAGTATTTATACTCTTTTAAACAGGCATTCTCACTCTCCCGCCCCATTTTTTTTCTTTCTTTCTTGTAAGCTCTGATGATGTATGGTACCATCATGCATTGTAATCCGAGGTTTGAAAACAGGTTTAGGCTTGCTCTTATGAGACTGGGTCATTTAGTGGCTATCGAATTACGCCAGCGAATAAGATTATCGTTAGGCGTACAGGTTACAATGATAGGCCCATTTAATTTCCCTTACACCACTGAGTTAACCATTCAACATTACATCTGTAGCTGTATTTGACAGAGTGAAATAAAGCTTACTATAGCATACAAGTTGTTTTATGTTTTGTTTTTTAAGCACAGCTAACAATGAAGGCCTGTACCCAGGTCTGTGTGGGGTAGTGGCACGGGCCAGTAGTTCAGATTTCAGTGGCAGGTCCGTTTTTTGATGGCTGCGTGACCACACACACACACACAGACAAAAACTGCTCTAGCAAGGCCTAATACTGGCCAGTAGGCAGGCCCAATAAAACAGTTTTGGAATGCCTAGGATCAGCCAAACCTGCACACAATAGTCAGTTATCAGTGTATGATAGTCTGTCAATGGTTATGTTGTTGATGAGAATTAATGTACTGTGAAAATAAGCGTCTGCTAGATCAGTGGTTACAAACCAATCATCTGTCCATTCACTGCAGCCTGTAAGGGTCGCCATGATCAGGTGACAGGGAAATTTTTTTAACATAGCTGATCCGACCTAGGAGGTCTGAGACCGGCATCAACTAATCCTCTCCATAGTCAAAATCAACTGGGCATCAGGCTAGCTGGAGAAACCAACAAAACTCACTGGACAGCAGCAAGGGACACGGACCTGCGTGTCTCACGTCCTGGCAGCGTGCATTGGGAAGAAGAAGGCTGAACCTGAGGTCCTAGGGCTTCACAGTATGGACAAACCAAAAGGACATAGCAATGAGCACCAAGTCTGGGCATGTTCTGGCTTTAGACAAGACACACACAGCATGTGGATGAATTTGTGTAGGCCACTTGTGCTGCTGCTGCCATATCCTGTTTACTGGTTCTAATTTCAGAACGCTTTACCTGTCAGGGTTCTTCTTTTCTAGAGTGGATAAAGGCGCAACAAGATAGAATTTTAATGAATCTCTCAGTATAGTGTTTAATTTACAATATTGATGAGTGGACAATGTCCACTGGAAATCGGTGATGGCATAAATGGCATTTTAAGAGAGATGCCTTTACAATGCCTCTTACCGCTACTTACAATAGAGTTAAAGATCATAATGACTTAAAGGGAATGCTTTATTAAAGTTTCTGCATAGATAGGTCATTTGTTACTGCATTTGGCATCAGAACATACATACTATGTACAAACTATACAAAGTCAAAATATATAAAATATCAAAAAATTGGAACTTTCAAAATTAGCGCATTATTAAAATGAGCATCCCTTTGTTTGGATCTTGAAAGCATTTACTGTACTGTGGGTTGTGAAGTGTCATTAGTGATGAAAATAAATCAAAAAGTGCCACATCCATGTTGAAAGAAGCATACCTGGTAGCAGCAGTCTCCTGGGGGGGTGGGGACATGGCTCTGAACGGTCCACAGCCAGCAGGAGCAGCTGACGGGTAAAGGCCTCATCCCTTTAGGGACGCCCAAATGATGACACCAATAATTACAGCCACAATCACCAAAATTACTATCAGAACGCAGATCTTCTTCCTCAAAAATAAGTGTTGAGTATACCATAATTCACACACAAATACTGTGGGTGTACATTACAGGGCAAGAACCTGAGGCCCTAGGGCTTCACAGTATGGACAAACCAAAAGGACATAGCAATGAGCACAAAGTATGGGCATGTTCTGGCTTTAGACAAGACACACACAGCATGTGGATGAATTTGTGTAGGCCACTTGTGCTGCTGCTGCCATATCCCGTTTACTGGTTCTAATTTCAGAACGCTTTACCTGTTAGGGTTCTTCTTTTCTAGAGTGGATAAAGGCGCAACAAGATAGAATTTTAATGAATCTCTCAGTATAGTGTTTAATTTACAATGTTGATGAGTGGACATCGGTGATGGCATGAATGGCATTTTTAGAGGGAGAGCAGCTTCACAGAAGAGAACTTCTGACGGTAAATTTGAGGAAAAGTTGGTAAACCACCCTTCTTACCTAATTTGAGGGTGCTGATTCTGAATATTTTGTTTACCAAGCTCAATTCTCAGTTCTAAGCTGCATAATCAGCATTTTAACATAAAATAGCGATTATTTTTGCTTATTTTTCCCTAAATTGGGTTGATTTCAAAAGTAATCACTAAAACCAAATAAAAGTGTTCTCTAAATACATGTTAATACACGTATTTAATGGGAACATGATTACAGTTAACATGTACTCGGAAATTCTAATCAAAACACAACCATATTTTTATTGCTAACATAGTGAGTCACTCGTGGTGTTTAATGCATTTCATCACAATAACAAATTGCACAGATAACCTTCAACTCAGAATATATCCTACAGTACATATGAACTTAGATAGCGGCAATAAGCCTAATGCAGAACTGCATCTACTGTCAGCAACAACCGTCAAGTAAAAAACATTTTACTTCTAGTAACACTGGATTTGGTATGTGTGCTTGCCTCCATACTAGAGCTTGATAATGTGCTCTTCTAATATGCCATTGAGCAGCATCACTTGTTGGTGGTAGAGCCTCCGATCCTCGACATCTAGAAAACAGAGTGGCTCTGGCTTAGTTATCACGATACCAAAATTATGACTTCGATACAATACCTGCCATAAATATCTTGATACTCGATACTGAAGCGATATCCAAATCCTAAAATATCTGGAAAAGAAAGGACGCAGGCCTCCTCCAAGTGTATTGAGTCATTTGTGTTGAATTTGGTGCACTTTTGGTCAATTCTGGGTTTCAAACTTCTAAACTTCCTACATAATTATTATTTTTGTAGTCAGTAAAATAGAAGTTTGTGTGTGATTAAGTCCTTTATTGTTTATTATAGCTCATTTATATTGTGTGATGTTTTGGCAATAAATTACCTTTAAATAGCCAAAGTAGGCTAGATCAAGGTCAGTGTTCAAATTACTGCATGCAAATCACTTAATGCTATGCAGAAGAGCCTAATCTTTAGGCCATCTGATGTAGGCTACCCTAGGCCTTCCTGTGTTTATGGGATTTCTTTGACAGTTGCAAAGGGAAAAAGTGAAGATAGTCTTCTTTTCTCCCAGTGTAATTTGTCTCAACCACTCTTTGGGTCTTAATCAGATATGCCTACACCATTATTACATTACATTACATTATATTTGGCTGACACATTTTTAACCAAAGCGACTAACAACATGGTAACAGTTTTAAAGCAATTCTCTCAACGATTTTAGGACAATTTAAAAACGGTAGAGTACAGTAAGAATAAGTGCATCAGTGAGTGCTGTTTTTAAACAATTGAGTGTCAGTTCAAGACGGATGGTAAGTGCTAGGATCAGCAAGACTTGTTGTAAGTGGTGCTATGAGAGGATATGTTCTCTAAAGAGCTGGGTCTTCAGGAGTTTTTTGAAAATGGAGAGGGATGACCCTGCCCTTGTAGGAACTGGCAGTGTGTTCCACCAACGAGGAACAACAGATGAGAAAAGTTTGGATTGGCCTGAGCGTATCTGTTGCAATATCTGTGTGCATTCCTACATTAGGTCTATTTCTTTTATAGTCAACATCATTTGCTACCACATAACAAATACCAAATAACAATACAAAAGTTTCTTACAAACTTTTCTGCATACTTCTTTAATGTGCTGCAATCAGATGGGTGCCCTAAACATAACTAGATCTTGAGCATCTATTACCAGTGTTGAATGAGCAGTTTTTGTAGTGATCACTACTGGACATTCGACATTGTTAGACAGCACTTGAGTGAGGATGACTTATTTCCACTTCACAAATAACCATCGCTATCTGCAATAGCTACAGTACAGGGACATTAATCAGTTCATAGCTGAGGATTTATCCTAGGTCCACTTCCCTTTCAGCATCATATGCAGTAATGATGCACTGGAGAATGTTTCTTTTTGTTGCACTATAAAGGATATCTTGTCTAAATTTTATTTTTATTTGCAAATAATGCAATCTCTATAGCACTCTTCAGCAACCCTCAAACATGCACACTCTTCCATTTTTTTGCATGGCTGGGATTTGAATAATAGGAAAGAGCACCAGTGATGTTTTAACTAGGTAAGCACAGTCGCCTTTACAGTAAAAAAAATACAGTGTAAATCCTCTGTAAAGACTGACAACTCTTCATAATAGTTAGTGACAAAATACTTTCTACAGAAAAATGAGCAGTCACCTACTTTTCTATCAATTTATTATCAAATAATCTATTTTGCTTCTAAACGTCATACTGAATTTTAGCTATTATTTCAATTTATATTTTAATTTGATCTTATTTTCATTTGCTACTTGAGGGTCATTGGGGTAATTCCTGTCCTGTCCTACAACATATCTAATACATAAAGAGTATATTAACAACTTATTTTTTGCCATTCCTACGATATCTGATGGCAAAACCAAAAAGTATGTGAATTATGCTAACTATGCTAATTAGCAAGCTTAAAACTCAAAATTGAGCTTGGTAAACAAAATATTTGAATTCAGCACCCTCAAATTGTGTGAAATAGCCCCTTTACCAACTTTTCCTCAAATTTGCCAACAGGACTTTTTCTGAACGTTTGTTAGCTATCTGCTCTCCCTCTATTTAAGAGAGATGCCTTTACAATGTCTCTTACCACTACTTACAATAGAGTTAAAGATTATTATGACTTAAAGGGAATGCTTTTATTAAAGTTTCTGCATAGATAGGTCATTTGTTACTGCATTTGGCATCAGAACATACATAACAAAGTCAAAATATATAAAATATCTAAAAATTGGAACTGTCCCATCAAAGGTTATTCCAATCTAAAAAACAAAATTAGCGCATTATTAAAATGAGCATCCCTTTGTTTGGATCTTGAAAGCATTTACAGTACTGTGGGTTGTGAAGTGTCATTAGTGATGAAAATAAATCAAAAAGTGCCACATCCATGTTGAAAGAAGCATGCCTGGTAGCAGCAGTCTCCTGGGGGGGTGGGGACATGGCTCTGAACGGTCCACAGCCAGCAGGAGCAGCTGACGGGTAAAGGCCTCATCCCTTTAGGGACGCCCAAATGATGACACCAATAATTACAGCCACAATCACCAAAATGACTATCAGAACGCAGATCTTCTTCCTCAAAAATAAGTGTTGAGTATACCATAATTCACACACAAATACTGTGGGTGTACATTACAGGGCAAAATTTCCATGGAAAATTACATTTTTTGTAACATCCATAACGCCAATAAAATGTGATGGTATGGTATGATGTGACTGATTACATGAAATTTGAGCATTTGCTATTTTTGGCTGAATAATGCAAATGAGAAAAAATGCACAAAAAATGAATGTTATCATTCACATCATACAAATGCCAAGGCATTTCACTTGCGTTATGGATGTGGAATTGCCCTACAGCATTGCAGCAAGTTTTCAGTCTTATTTGGCATAACATACTTATTGCTGTTTTTACTTCTAAATTAATAATCAGCAAATAAACTTCACTAAACTCACCAAGTCATGATAATTCTAGAACGGTGCCCTGTGAGTACCATATGTTCCTTTACCTGATAGTCTGCTGCTCTTGCCAACTGCTGAGTTGCAGATTGGACATTGAGGTCAGCGCTCTCAACGTTGGCCTCTATGCTGTCTGGGAAACCACAAAGAAGGAAGTGGAAGAACCAGTGTGTTTAGTCTGCCATTGTCCTACAAGAAATGTGGTTGAATCCCAATCAGGGAACAGCAACCTATGAAGTGGTGTCCTACCATGAATCGCAAGGCCTCAGAGCTTCGGGCAGGCTTGTTTCAGCCGTTAACTCAACATGTTTGAGGGTTGACACTTTTCAAGTGTCTGTGAGGCTTAAAGACAATGTCCTGTCATTACTGTATGTGATAGATAATAAAGCTTGTTTGAATCCGTTGAAATCTTAGAATTTAAGCACACACCATAAAGATATGCAGGTTTTTGTAGAATCCCATTTACACCGTAAACTGATATTTATTTTTTCCATTTCCTGTGTAGGCCTGTAAGGATGCCATATTATTTGACTTATTTGCCATATTAGTATTTCTTTTTATTATATCTTTATTTTATATGGCATAAACACAACACATTAAGCACTTACATCATGTTCTGACACCATGTTTTGTCAGTTATTATTATTATACTATTATGGTCTGTCATCTCAATGGTACTCATTAGTCATGTGAGCTCTTTAGTGATCTTCACACCTTTAATTGGTCTTTGAGAGGTGTTGACACCCAAGAGCGGGTTTGCAACTCTCTTTAGGTGCCAGGGTCTCCAACTGTTGGGCCAAAATGTAAACTATGGAATGCTGAAATGTACACTACTATTGACTATTTCTGAACTGTGAAACTCAGCAAATATGCTTTGTAATTGTGAACTTATTGCTTTGTTCAATAATGTCTACGTCAGTAGTCTACACCAAATAAGAAAGGCCTATAGATAGAAAATAATATGTAGATTTTGGTAGTTTGGTCTTTTCATGTAGCCTTGCCAACTAGCCACCTAGTGTAGGCCTGAATAATATGCACATAAATTGACACTAGTTAAACTCACCTCAACATGTTTTTTGCAATCATTTAACCCGCCATGGGCAATGCTAAAGTCACTGTTACAAACAGTGCAGCGTGCAAGACTAGGCCTATCATTATTTTTTACTCTTATGATTATGGGTCTTGCATGTTCCTTTTTTGAAACTCTGCCTTGACGCTTCTGTTCCTGGATACACTGAACTGATTAAGTTAAGAGATAAAAAGCCCGCCTACACTAAAAAACTGATTGGTTGATTTAGCGAAACAGGCCAATTCCGGGAGATTTTATCTAATTTGCGGGCGTCAGGGAGCCGCTATCAATATGCGGGAGACTCCCGGAACTTCCGGGAGACTTGGGATGTCTGGGGCTATTTTGTCTGACAGGGGTGACCAAGAAACTAACAATTCTTGTAAAAAGTATCGCTACACCACAACACTCAATACGTTGTCCAACGGTGAGTCATTTTTCCCCATTGCACCGACAGAGGATTTCAGGGTTCCCCCACCTGCCAAATCCCACTTTAACCACTGACTGTATAGAGTGTGCTAGTCACCCGGAAGATTGTAGACTTTAGCGTTAGCATTTTAACACTTCCTGGTTCGTAAAAATCTCTTAATGGAGTTTTTACCAATACGTTTCAAATAAGGTATGAGCGAAGCAATGGCCGTCGAAAACCTTGGCGTTCAGTTTGATGAGTTAAAATGTATTTCTTATTCGGTATTTTGTCATAAACTGTAGTCTTGTTTCGTAAATGTTGCTACCAAAATGCTAAAGCAAAAATGAAGTGGACTACAGCGCGCTTCTTGCCTGGTGTAACCAGCAGGATGGTTGAGAGGTATCCATGGTTACAGATGACTCTTAACCAAAGATTTTAGAGCGGAGCGCTCTAGAATCTTTGCTCTTCACTCACTCCCATCGACTTCTCACTTAACTTTACATACAGTCAGGGATGGATTACAGAATGGGCCTACCGGACCCTAATCTGAGTACCCAGAAGCTTGCATCATGCTAAAGGAATTTCTGGGCCAAAACAACTGGAAAACAGCTACTTTCTGAGACGCCTACTGATCTCACTCCCGTTGTGTTCATGGGCAAAAGTTCCTACTGAAACCAGTGCGAAATGGCTGCCGATACAAACGTAATTGAAGCATGTTTAGAATCCATTTTTGAAGAAATTGAAGTTCGTAACAACATTTGCTTTAAACCTCTGCAGAAGTTATGTCTCACTTGCCTAAGCAAAGGCTAACCAGAGATGGCTACAAAGGCAAACTAAACACCATCATTTTGGTTGTTAGTTCGCTGTTGGCGGTATTTTAATGAAACACCCAGTACATGTGCATACTCACAAGGTCTGCCACCTCTCCACTATTGAAAAAAGCTTTGTTTGAAATCAGAGACATTCCCCCGCCCTATTTTCCCCTGAATCCATGCGTATTCCTCTAGACCAGAGGTCTCCAACCTTTTTGGGAATGAGGGCTACCTGAAGACCTGAAATCATATGGAGGGCTACTCATTTGAAACAAACAGACCCTCACCCCTATTTTGCGAGGGTAGTCCTCCTAAATAATAGGCCTATGTCATTTTTACTTTTAAATTATCAATATTGTGTAGGCCTGTAAGTCTTTATATATTATATTAAGCAACTGTATTTTCATCTGATTATTCAATACTTTAATATCAATATGCAACACTACCAACATTTTTGTTCAGTTTGTTCATTTCAAAGTTTGCATGGGTAATCTAATGTATTTTTTTTTTTACAAAAAAAAACAAACTTTTTGTGCAATGAATAATATGGGTTACAATTTGTACCCAATTTATACCCATCCACCATTATGAATTCAGGGGTTGTTTAAGTTCTGATTTCAGTGGACAATTCGGTTTTAACATTTCAATAGTAATCGCCCACACCACCCTAACATAATGAAGACTCCTTTTAAAGTTATTGCACACCTGAAATCTCTCCATGATCTGACAAAAAAGCTAATGCACTGTCCTGCTCAGTCATACATGCCACACCATTTTCAGCGCTATTTGTACTATTGTAATGTATCACCAATATCAATTTAATGTTACAGATGTATGGCTACATAAATTCTTAAAATGGTTCTGGTCTAGACTTAAATATCTATTGAAAACTTCACAATGGAGCGTGTTTTTAGAGCGTGATCTGCAGGCGACCTGTTGGCTATTTTCAGAAGGTGCGCTGGGTGCGCTTCATAGCCGTCAGGGGCACCATGTTGGAGACCACTGCTCTAGACTAACCGGGCCCAGGCCCAGGGGGCCCTGAAAGCTCATAACTCACTACCATGTTCTCTTCTCCACCCCTGATATCTGTGTGATAATCATGCTTTGTAACGGCATCTTTTTTCACAGCAAGATGCCTTACACCTGTTGTGGTTATATCATATCTGTAAGACTCAATATGTCCATTTCTTTCCACAAAACTTTTAAAAACTTGCTGAGTTAGGGTGGTGGTACCGTAGAGGTTAAGGAGCTGGGCTAACATGCAGTAGCCTAGCCTGAAAAGTTGTGGCTTCGGTTACCACCTTTGTGCCCTTGAGCAAGACACTAAACCCAAAGTTACTCTGGAGTGAATGTAGTCCCTTGTAATATACTGTCATTTGATGTATATTAGCGATATAGCAGATCTAAAGCCCTCACGGAGACATCATACACGCTGATTTTATTAAAAGGATATGAACGTGGGGACTCACAAGCAATTAATCAACTATTAGATTAATAAAGTATTTATCTATCTATCTATTAGGGGGCATCTTTTTTTATGATTCCCGAAACCCTATTCATTTACGCATAGGGATTTTTCTTTACAAACTGGAACATGCAAAAATGCTAATTGAACGCATACAAAATGACGGTAGTGTCTACCACACTCTATAGTTTAACTCTGCAGACACTCCCCACTTCCCCCTTGCACTGTTTATTTCTGATGATTCATGATGTATTCCTCAAGGATCATAGAAAAACAAGACTAGAGATCACACTCACAAGGTAGACTTCAAAAAAACGAGAATATCATCAAATAGTGATTTATTGACCTCTCCATACCCCATATAAGTGCAAGAGCAAACTTTTCGGGTGACCCCATCCTCAGTTACATCAACTGAGTTCACAGACTTGACATAATTTACTGGGCAAGTGGCACATTTAAATGGACCAATCACAATTCCAGTTCACAAACAATCAATCAACCAACCACCATCTTGAGCTAAGAATTAAATAATCATACAAAGCAGAAAAACATTTCATCATATTTCTTAGGTTACATACATGTTTAAGAAGCATCAATACCAGTGTGCAAAAGAAACACAGAAGATTACAAAGAAATGTCTGTACAATGACTGTGATTTAACCTAGTCTGATTAACCTGATTAACCCCCCCCCCACACACACACACACACACACACACACACACACACAAACACAGAAGCACACATACACAAAAACAAACACACACTATGCACACACTCATTTACAAAAAATAGGGGGTGGAGTAGGAGATGTAGACAAATTGACAAGCGTGATTTTTGCAAAGATGTGCAGGACTGGGCAGCGGTCATATTTTGTAGGCCTACCGCTCTCTACATCTAGTTGATTACCTGACTGAGAGAACTATGTATTGGGTGCAAAAGTGGCGAGCACATTTAACTGCAGATTTTGCATGTGCACACTAAAGTCATAAATGTGTAACAGTAAAGTTGAAGTTGTACATATTTTTTTATATCTTGTTAACACAAAATAGGGGCTAGGGGTTCACAAATCCTTTTTACAGGTACACAAATCCTATCCTGTAAGTCGAAGTTGTACATATTTTTTTATATCTTGTTAACACAAAATAGGGGCTAGGGGTTCACAAATCCTTTTTACAGGTACACAAATCCTATCCTGTAAGTCACGCACACTTTTGCTTCAATCGCTGCAGCGCAGTTGGTGCGAAACACATTTGCACATCCGTGTTTCATAATCTGAGAACATGCACAACATTTGTGCATTTGTAAACCCAAATGTGAACTAATGCATCCGAAGTTGTGCATCTGTGAAATAATTTCTCATTAATAAAATTCTACAGATCGCTTTGATTTTCTTGCACGACTACAAGTCAATTGATACAAGTGCTCGAATCTGCTTCTACGAGTGACGATACTTTTGCTCCTGGCTAGGTGATATAATAGGAGCAAAAAGATTTGTATGTGTGCACGTCGAGCGAATTGATCGAGAAAACAAGGCGGCCGGATCTGGATCCTGAATCGCGCTCAGACTACCATTGCCTGCTCATAAAGTAAGTAACCTCAGCATGTTTCCTTATCAATGAAGGACACACGATTTATAGTTTTTCTTTGCACAAAGCGAGGAAAAAAATTTTGCGGTGTTAAGTTTTACAACCTTATTATTCATAATGTCTGCACAGCAAACAATTGCTAACTTGCCTAGCACTATCCAATAGTCTTTGTCCACTTTTGCACCCAATATACCTTCATAGAGAACACAGGTTGTGAGACTGAAAGGTTGTGTGTCTGAGCAGGTCGTCAGTAAGCTACACCACAAGGGACTGTGCTGTCTCATTTTCTCTTCACATTGTACACCTCAGACTTCCAGTACAACTCTAAGTCATGTCTGTCACCCGCAGAAGTTCTCAGATGATTCTGCAGTTGTGGGGTGTGTCAGTGATGATGAGGAGACGGAGTACAGGCAACTGGTGGACCGCTTTGTGACATGGTGCAGGAGCAACCACCTTGTCTTGAATGTGGCTAAGACAAGTGAAATGGTGGTGGACTAGGAGGGCCAGGCCTGAGCTAAATAACATTTCAAATCTGGGTGAGAAAGAAGAAATTGTAGAAAACTACTAATATTTGGGGGTTCTTATAGACAGTAAACTGTATTGGAGATACAACACTGAGGCTGTATACAAGAAGGGTCAGAGCAGACTCTATTTCTTGAGAAAGCTCAGGTCATTTAATGTGTGCAGCAAAATGCAAGTGCAAAAGTGCAATTTTCTTTTCTGCCATCTGTTGGGGCAGTACCATTACAGCCAAGGACACTAAAAAAACGAATAAGATCACAAGGAAGGAGGAGCAACCCTGGAGTTGCTGGTGGAGAGAACGATGCTGCACAATCTTAAATATATTGGACAATGGCTCACATCCTACACAACTTACTACACCAACTAAACTGTAAGAAAGACAGATACAGAAATATTTTTTTACCCACTGCAACAGCACTTGATAAGGACTTCCCCCTGAGCAGAGAGAGAGAGGAATAACATTTTTAGAATAATTTATGTATGTATGTATGTATATGTGAACGATGTTTGTATGGCTACTGAAACATAATTTCCCTTTGTGGATGAATAAAGTATATCTATCTATCTACTGTACATCTAATGAGGCCCATGGTTGTTACAACCAAGAACAGCAAAAAAAATCACTTCAGCTGCATGAAAGAGGACTCGGGGGTACATATACGACACCTCAGAGTCAACTTAATGCTATTTTGAAACCATGGGTAGAAAAAAGCATAAATAACTGGATTAAACAAAGAATTCAGGTAAACCATACTGTTTGTGCAGTTTAGCACAATCTCTAACACTTGGCCGTTGATAAACCTAGCCATGACATTAGCAGTGAAACATGGAACAACACATAACAAAAATACAAACACAAGTATTCCCAGCACTTTGGCAGCTTTTCTCTCAGATCGTTTGGGCATGTTCTCATTCTTGCTTTCATTTACATTGATCTGATTATTATTAGCTGCCCTGATGGCATTGGCGTGCTTCCTGGCAATGGCAAAGATTTTGATATACAATATAATCATGATGGAGCAAGGTAATGCAAACATCACCACAAAATCAACCCAAGACCAAATTTCGCTCACAACAACGGGACACTCGCTCGGACACAGTGCCTGCGAGGTCGTGAAAAACCCATTGCAGTAAAGAAGAGAAACATTATGCCCCACTAAAACCGCCCAGGTAAACAAGACCACAATGACAGCGAAATTCACAGTGATTTGCTTGGTATAGAGAAAGGGATTGTTCAGAGCCAGGTATCTGTCCACTGCAATGAGAGCCACATTATGAACAGATGCTGTTGTCAACTGGAATGCAAAAAAGTTGAAAAAAGCACAAATATATGTCCCAAAGAGCCAGCATGCCTCCACCAGCCAGATTAATCCCAGTGGCAGCACAAACAGTCCCACCATGAAATCTGCCACAGCTAAGGAAAGGATAAGCACATTAGTTGGCGTATGCAGCTGTTTGAAGTGACACACCGATATTATGACAAACAGGTTGCCAAACACAGTTACTATAACAGCAAGCATTATAGATATATAGAAAAACACATATTCTGGTGTAACCGTTGTTCTCCTGAAGCAAGAAACACACTTATCCTTATGGCTGTGATTGCTGAATTCAAATGTGCTTTTTCCCAGGTCTGTTCGCTCAGTAAAGAGCCCCCCTAGTGAATAGGAATCCAATGGCATGATGGGACTCCTAGTGGATGAGACCTTTAGCTGTATAGTATTTATACTCTTTTAAACAGGCCTTCTCACTCTCCCGCCCCATTTTTTTTCTTTCTTTCTTGTAAGCTCTGATGATGTATGGTACCATCATGCATTGTAATCCGAGGTTTGAAAACAGGTTTAGGCTTGCTCTTATGAGACTGGGTCATTTAGTGGCTATCGAATTACGCCAGCGAATAAGATTATCGTTAGGCGTACAGGTTACAATGACAGGCCCATTTAATTTCCCTTACACCACTGAGTTAACCATTCAACATTACATCTGTAGCTGTATTTGACAGAGTGAAATAAAGCTTACTATAGCATACAAGTTGTTTTATGTTTTGTTTTTTAAGCACAGCTAACAATGAAGGCCTGTACCCAGGTCTGTGTGGGGTAGTGGCACGGGCCAGTAGTTCAGATTTCAGTGGCAGGTCCGTTTTTTGATGGCTGCGTGACCACACACACACACACAGACAAAAACTGCTCTAGCAAGGCCTAATACTGGCCAGTAGGCAGGCCCAATAAAACAGTTTTGGAATGCCTAGGATCAGCCAAACCTGCACACAATAGTCAGTTATCAGTGTATGATAGTCTGTCAATGGTTATGTTGTTGATGAGAATTAATGTACTGTGAAAATAAGCGTCTGCTAGATCAGTGGTTACAAACCAATCATCTGTCCATTCACTGCAGCCTGTAAGGGTCGCCATGATCAGGTGACAGGGAAATTTTTTTAACATAGCTGATCCGACCTAGGAGGTCTGAGACCGGCATCAACTAATCCTCTCCATAGTCAAAATCAACTGGGCATCAGGCTAGCTGGAGAAACCAACAAAACTCACTGGACAGCAGCAAGGGACACGGACCTGCGTGTCTCACGTCCTGGCAGCGTGCATTGGGAAGAAGAAGGCTGAACCTGAGGTCCTAGGGCTTCACAGTATGGACAAACCAAAAGGACATAGCAATGAGCACCAAGTCTGGGCATGTTCTGGCTTTAGACAAGACACACACAGCATGTGGATGAATTTGTGTAGGCCACTTGTGCTGCTGCTGCCATATCCTGTTTACTGGTTCTAATTTCAGAACGCTTTACCTGTCAGGGTTCTTCTTTTCTAGAGTGGATAAAGGCGCAACAAGATAGAATTTTAATGAATCTCTCAGTATAGTGTTTAATTTACAATATTGATGAGTGGACAATGTCCACTGGAAATCGGTGATGGCATAAATGGCATTTTAAGAGAGATGCCTTTACAATGCCTCTTACCGCTACTTACAATAGAGTTAAAGATCATAATGACTTAAAGGGAATGCTTTATTAAAGTTTCTGCATAGATAGGTCATTTGTTACTGCATTTGGCATCAGAACATACATACTATGTACAAACTATACAAAGTCAAAATATATAAAATATCAAAAAATTGGAACTTTCAAAATTAGCGCATTATTAAAATGAGCATCCCTTTGTTTGGATCTTGAAAGCATTTACTGTACTGTGGGTTGTGAAGTGTCATTAGTGATGAAAATAAATCAAAAAGTGCCACATCCATGTTGAAAGAAGCATACCTGGTAGCAGCAGTCTCCTGGGGGGGTGGGGACATGGCTCTGAACGGTCCACAGCCAGCAGGAGCAGCTGACGGGTAAAGGCCTCATCCCTTTAGGGACGCCCAAATGATGACACCAATAATTACAGCCACAATCACCAAAATTACTATCAGAACGCAGATCTTCTTCCTCAAAAATAAGTGTTGAGTATACCATAATTCACACACAAATACTGTGGGTGTACATTACAGGGCAAGAACCTGAGGCCCTAGGGCTTCACAGTATGGACAAACCAAAAGGACATAGCAATGAGCACAAAGTATGGGCATGTTCTGGCTTTAGACAAGACACACACAGCATGTGGATGAATTTGTGTAGGCCACTTGTGCTGCTGCTGCCATATCCCGTTTACTGGTTCTAATTTCAGAACGCTTTACCTGTTAGGGTTCTTCTTTTCTAGAGTGGATAAAGGCGCAACAAGATAGAATTTTAATGAATCTCTCAGTATAGTGTTTAATTTACAATGTTGATGAGTGGACATCGGTGATGGCATGAATGGCATTTTTAGAGGGAGAGCAGCTTCACAGAAGAGAACTTCTGACGGTAAATTTGAGGAAAAGTTGGTAAACCACCCTTCTTACCTAATTTGAGGGTGCTGATTCTGAATATTTTGTTTACCAAGCTCAATTCTCAGTTCTAAGCTGCATAATCAGCATTTTAACATAAAATAGCGATTATTTTTGCTTATTTTTCCCTAAATTGGGTTGATTTCAAAAGTAATCACTAAAACCAAATAAAAGTGTTCTCTAAATACATGTTAATACACGTATTTAATGGGAACATGATTACAGTTAACATGTACTCGGAAATTCTAATCAAAACACAACCATATTTTTATTGCTAACATAGTGAGTCACTCGTGGTGTTTAATGCATTTCATCACAATAACAAATTGCACAGATAACCTTCAACTCAGAATATATCCTACAGTACATATGAACTTAGATAGCGGCAATAAGCCTAATGCAGAACTGCATCTACTGTCAGCAACAACCGTCAAGTAAAAAACATTTTACTTCTAGTAACACTGGATTTGGTATGTGTGCTTGCCTCCATACTAGAGCTTGATAATGTGCTCTTCTAATATGCCATTGAGCAGCATCACTTGTTGGTGGTAGAGCCTCCGATCCTCGACATCTAGAAAACAGAGTGGCTCTGGCTTAGTTATCACGATACCAAAATTATGACTTCGATACAATACCTGCCATAAATATCTTGATACTCGATACTGAAGCGATATCCAAATCCTAAAATATCTGGAAAAGAAAGGACGCAGGCCTCCTCCAAGTGTATTGAGTCATTTGTGTTGAATTTGGTGCACTTTTGGTCAATTCTGGGTTTCAAACTTCTAAACTTCCTACATAATTATTATTTTTGTAGTCAGTAAAATAGAAGTTTGTGTGTGATTAAGTCCTTTATTGTTTATTATAGCTCATTTATATTGTGTGATGTTTTGGCAATAAATTACCTTTAAATAGCCAAAGTAGGCTAGATCAAGGTCAGTGTTCAAATTACTGCATGCAAATCACTTAATGCTATGCAGAAGAGCCTAATCTTTAGGCCATCTGATGTAGGCTACCCTAGGCCTTCCTGTGTTTATGGGATTTCTTTGACAGTTGCAAAGGGAAAAAGTGAAGATAGTCTTCTTTTCTCCCAGTGTAATTTGTCTCAACCACTCTTTGGGTCTTAATCAGATATGCCTACACCATTATTACATTACATTACATTATATTTGGCTGACACATTTTTAACCAAAGCGACTAACAACATGGTAACAGTTTTAAAGCAATTCTCTCAACGATTTTAGGACAATTTAAAAACGGTAGAGTACAGTAAGAATAAGTGCATCAGTGAGTGCTGTTTTTAAACAATTGAGTGTCAGTTCAAGACGGATGGTAAGTGCTAGGATCAGCAAGACTTGTTGTAAGTGGTGCTATGAGAGGATATGTTCTCTAAAGAGCTGGGTCTTCAGGAGTTTTTTGAAAATGGAGAGGGATGACCCTGCCCTTGTAGGAACTGGCAGTGTGTTCCACCAACGAGGAACAACAGATGAGAAAAGTTTGGATTGGCCTGAGCGTATCTGTTGCAATATCTGTGTGCATTCCTACATTAGGTCTATTTCTTTTATAGTCAACATCATTTGCTACCACATAACAAATACCAAATAACAATACAAAAGTTTCTTACAAACTTTTCTGCATACTTCTTTAATGTGCTGCAATCAGATGGGTGCCCTAAACATAACTAGATCTTGAGCATCTATTACCAGTGTTGAATGAGCAGTTTTTGTAGTGATCACTACTGGACATTCGACATTGTTAGACAGCACTTGAGTGAGGATGACTTATTTCCACTTCACAAATAACCATCGCTATCTGCAATAGCTACAGTACAGGGACATTAATCAGTTCATAGCTGAGGATTTATCCTAGGTCCACTTCCCTTTCAGCATCATATGCAGTAATGATGCACTGGAGAATGTTTCTTTTTGTTGCACTATAAAGGATATCTTGTCTAAATTTTATTTTTATTTGCAAATAATGCAATCTCTATAGCACTCTTCAGCAACCCTCAAACATGCACACTCTTCCATTTTTTTGCATGGCTGGGATTTGAATAATAGGAAAGAGCACCAGTGATGTTTTAACTAGGTAAGCACAGTCGCCTTTACAGTAAAAAAAATACAGTGTAAATCCTCTGTAAAGACTGACAACTCTTCATAATAGTTAGTGACAAAATACTTTCTACAGAAAAATGAGCAGTCACCTACTTTTCTATCAATTTATTATCAAATAATCTATTTTGCTTCTAAACGTCATACTGAATTTTAGCTATTATTTCAATTTATATTTTAATTTGATCTTATTTTCATTTGCTACTTGAGGGTCATTGGGGTAATTCCTGTCCTGTCCTACAACATATCTAATACATAAAGAGTATATTAACAACTTATTTTTTGCCATTCCTACGATATCTGATGGCAAAACCAAAAAGTATGTGAATTATGCTAACTATGCTAATTAGCAAGCTTAAAACTCAAAATTGAGCTTGGTAAACAAAATATTTGAATTCAGCACCCTCAAATTGTGTGAAATAGCCCCTTTACCAACTTTTCCTCAAATTTGCCAACAGGACTTTTTCTGAACGTTTGTTAGCTATCTGCTCTCCCTCTATTTAAGAGAGATGCCTTTACAATGTCTCTTACCACTACTTACAATAGAGTTAAAGATTATTATGACTTAAAGGGAATGCTTTTATTAAAGTTTCTGCATAGATAGGTCATTTGTTACTGCATTTGGCATCAGAACATACATAACAAAGTCAAAATATATAAAATATCTAAAAATTGGAACTGTCCCATCAAAGGTTATTCCAATCTAAAAAACAAAATTAGCGCATTATTAAAATGAGCATCCCTTTGTTTGGATCTTGAAAGCATTTACAGTACTGTGGGTTGTGAAGTGTCATTAGTGATGAAAATAAATCAAAAAGTGCCACATCCATGTTGAAAGAAGCATGCCTGGTAGCAGCAGTCTCCTGGGGGGGTGGGGACATGGCTCTGAACGGTCCACAGCCAGCAGGAGCAGCTGACGGGTAAAGGCCTCATCCCTTTAGGGACGCCCAAATGATGACACCAATAATTACAGCCACAATCACCAAAATGACTATCAGAACACAAATCTTCTTCCTCAAAAATGAGTGTTGAGTATACCATAATTCACACACAAATACTGTGGGTGTACATTACAGGGCAATTCCATGGAAAATTAAATTTTTTGTAACATCCATAACGCCAATAAAATGTGATGGTATGGTATGATGTGAATGATTACATGAAATTTGAGCATTTGCTATTTTTGGCTGAAGAATGCAAATGAGAAAACATGCACAAAAAATGAATGTTATCATTCACATCAAATGCCAAGGCATTTCACTGGCGTTATGGATGTGACAAAAAGTCCATTTTCCGTGGAATTGCCCTACAGCATTGCAGCAAGTTTTGGCATAACATACTGTTACGACCCCCTGTGCCCCTTCAGGTCCTGGTCTGTCAGTGCACGGTCAGGCCTGGTTAGGCTAATCACATTATTAGATGCACCTGTATTGGGTGGGGCTATAAAAGGGGTTCTGTATCTCTCTCGGTAGGCACTTTTTCCTCCTTTCTTGCAGGCACTTTGATACTCCTTTACACTAGCACGTTAGTCTTTCTCTCCTCTTTATTTCTCTTTTCCCCCTTTGCCTTTCACTTACTCATCTTACATGCTGATAGCCTACTGCCATTTGCATACACGCACTCTTCAACATTCATCTCCCTAGACACTTTAGTTTGTTAATGTTGCGATCAATGTTAATAACTAGTTAAATTGAAAATTGTTGTTGTCTCCCTTTATGTTGCGGTCTGTTCACGAGCTGGCCGTGACATAAATTGGGGTTACTCGTCCGCGAAACCTTTTTGGTAGAGGGATCGAAAACGGGATCATATCATTGCATTCAGGTGAGCACGTCTTTTGGTTGCGCGGCTAATTAACGTTAGTCTCTGGTAAGGAAGAGTAGGCTCAGCTAGGCTTTGCCTTTCCGTCGTTACACTGTTTGTTATTTTGTTCTGTTTGGGTTCACTTTTGTTTAAGGGGTAATCCTGGTCGGGAGTTATTAGTGGGTTTGATCCAGCAAGCCCACTATTGTTCTTCTTAAGTTTTCTTATTATTATTAGTGGGTTTGATCCAGCAAGCCCACTATTGTTCTTCTTAAGTTTACTTTATTTATTTATTAGTGGGTTTGATCCTGCAAGCCCACTATTGTTCTTCTTAAGTTTTCTTATTATTATTATTAGTGGGTTTGATCCAGCAAGACCACAGCATGGCGAAGCCATGCTGTGGCCTTGCGGAGCAAGCCCACTATTGTTCTTCTTAAGTTTACTTTATTTATTAGTGGGTTTGATCCAGCAAGCCCACAGCATGGCAAGCACAGCTTTGCCATGCTGTGGGCTTGCGGAGCAAGCCCACTATTGTTCTTCTTAAGTTTTCTTATTATTATTAGTGGGTTTGATCCAGCAAGCCCACTATTGTTCTTCTTAAGTTTACTTTATTTATTTATTAGTGGGTTTGATCCTGCAAGCCCACTATTGTTCTTCTTAAGTTTTCTTATTAGTGGGTTTGATCCAGCAAGACCACAGCATGGCTGAAAGCCATGCTGTGGGCTTGCGGAGCAAGCCCACTATTGTTCTTCTTAAGTTTTCTTATTATTATTATTATATCTTCCTATAAGCCCACTTTTTGGCCGAACTACTGCTCCTAGACCGTTTGAGCTATCGACGCGGTTCAAACTCCAAAAATTCAGGCCCGAACCGGTGTAACTTGCTTGTTGCTTTCGTGTCGCTGGCCCTTGTCGTTTTCGCGGTATTCCCGTTTTTCGGCGTTTTTGGGCCCCATTGAAATCAATGGCGGAATGCTGGGGCTTTATGACATCACAGCACCTCATTACTTGCACCTGGTAGAGCTCTGCTGCTAGAGTTGATTACTTGCACCTGGCAGAGTTCTAAGCCATCTGGCAATGTCTAATGGGCTGGGCTGGGCTGTCTGTGTATATGAAGGTGTGTGCATGTAACTTTTGACCAGTATGTCCGATTTTCATGAATGAGGTACCGTTGGAATCCTTGAATGAAGCCCAGTTCAATGCCTTGCCAGCACTAAGTGTAAAGGTAATGTAAAAAAAGATGAGACAGCGCGAAGCGCTGTCTCATCTTTTTTTTAAAGCCAAACCATGTTGATACAGGTCATTAAAAAAAATATATATATATTTTCCAAATCCATTCAGCCCAGTTCAATGCCTTGCCAGCACTAAGTGTAAAGGTCATGTAAAAAAAGAGGAGACAGCGCAAAGCGCTGTCTCCTCTTTTTTTTAAAGCCAAACCATGTTCATATAGGTCATTAAAAAAATAAATAAATAAAGTATTTCACCAATCAATTCAGCCCAGTCCTATACCCAACTAGCTCCATTTGAACTTAGTCATGTGTACAGTTGTATAGATTATTACATTGAGAAACACACTTTCATACAGATATCATGCATATCCACGCAGCATTACTAATCAAGTTACTCATCGTTGCCCAGCAAGAAGTCCACAATCAATTCAATTGTCTTGCCACGATCTGTGGAGCTTACAGACAACTTTATATTACTATAGGTTCTGTATGCTATTTAAAGCCGACCTAACGCTGAGTCCCTTCTAGACGGTGTGTTGCAATGCATTCTGGGTGCTGTGCTGTGATTCGACGGCTCGTCACCTGACCCACCAAACAACAACTCTCTGGGATGTGGCAAATATCGCGTAAAAACCTTGTTGCCGGAACAACAGGGAAAAGGCAACAGGATAGCAGCACGAAAGATACACAGGATACACACGGAATTTTGATGGACGTCCTTATCAGTCTATGGTCTAACTTATAAACGTGTCGGGTCAACGTCAACGATAAGTAAGTTAGGCTAACGTAAACGTTAGCTATTTGCTGTTGTCATATGCTAGTGCTATATGCTTTAGGCTACGTGATGGCCATTTATCACACTAATTTTAGGTACTACTTTTACGAGGTCTGTAGTTCCGTCAAAATGTATCATATCGTTGAACAGACTACAAGGTTATCTTCCTTAGACTTCGTAGATGTAGTTACTACAATTTGGAAGCGAATTTCGAAGTGTAAATATGGTTTTAGTGTGTAAACAGACCAACCGCGATTTTGCAATGAAGTTAATGGAGCCTTTTATGTAGGGCTTCTAGGCTACTTTCACGAAGTCTGTAGTTCTGTCAAAATGTATCTTATCTAAGAACAGACTACATGATTATCTTCCTTAGACTTCGTAGATGTAGTTACTACAATTTGGAAGCGAATTTCGAAGTGTAAATATGGTTTTAGTGTGTAAACAGACCAACCGCGATTTTGCAATGAAGTTAATGGAGCCTTTTATGTAGGGCTTCTAGGCTACTTTCACGAAGTCTGTAGTTCTGTCAAAATGTATCTTATCTATGAACAGACTACATGATTATCTTCCTTAGACTTCGTAGATGTAGTTACTACAATTTGGAAGCGAATTTCGAAGTGTAAATATGGTTTTAGTGTGTAAACAGACCAACCGCGATTTTGCAATGAAGTGAATATGGAGCCTTTTATGTAGGACTACTAGGCTACTTTCACGAAGTCTGTAGTTCTGTCAAAATTGATCTTATCTATGAACAGACTACATGGTTATCTTCTTTAGACTTTGTAGATGTAGTTATTACAGTTTGGAAGCGAAATTCGAAGTGCAAATATGGTTTAATTGTGTAAACAAGACGCCTGATGTTTAATATATGTTAATGATTGGGCACAGTATTATTGTGTACAGTAATGGGCTATCAGTAGTATGTAAACAGTTCATGTGTTATGTGATTTACATAAACTAACAACAGAAATGTTAAAAGCTGGTATTGTGTTTCCTGAATTCTTACATTCAGGCATTCAAATGAAATGTAATTAAATAGCATATCAATCATGCAACAATGCAAAAACAATGAAACTAGTGTAGGCCTAATTATATTTTACATTAGTAAAGCAGTACTCTGATGTGCATGCTTTCACAAACTTTTGTAAACAATCTTAGCACTTTAAACATTGACTGTTTTGAAGTGCATGTAGGCAATATAGTATAAAAATAATAATTGTGATATCATTACAATTTGATAGGGGTTGGGAGGAGGGGGTGGGTTCATGTAGGTGGGCCCTATGACCCCAAAGTATGCCTTGACTGGGCCTCAGGTCAAAGAAGTTTGAGAAATGCTGATGTAGACAACAAAGCAGCAAGGAGGCGTCGTGTGATCATTTAAACAAGTTTTATGACGAGGTCGATGAGGGTGGGAAAAATCGTACATTTCTGTGCAAACTTTGCCCGCACTTCAGTCACATTGTCTTTTAAGAAAATGCAGTCCTTTTTTCGGTTCCAGCAGCCAACAACCTCAGAACTGACCCTTCAGGCCTCTCAGGAGGCGCTGGCCTTTAACCGGCAGCCAGAAGAGAGTCAGCAGAAATTTGATTGCCTTTAAAAAATCTGACTTCTTAAAAAATCTTAAACTGGCTGCATTACGTGATTATTTCTGAGATTCTGATACGTTTTTAACCATGACCTATACACAGTTCTGGTTTGAAAATGTATCTCTTAAAATAATCACTTTATGCAGTCAGCTTAAGATGGCTTACTAGCAACTAACTAATTACCCTAGCAACAACCTAGAAACCACCCCTGTAATGTCAACCTAGCGACCACCATAGCAACCAGCATAGCAACCATGTTATTTATGCGTTTTAGCTTATTGGATGTTGCGTTAATGCAGACAACTTTTGATCCGTGTGCCCGATTTTCATAAATGAGGTACCGTTGGAATCCTTGGATGAGGCCGAGTTCCGTGCCACTGATCAAACCCACTCTTGCAGTTCCTCGGAACCGCAATTCTAGTTATTATTATTATTATATCTTCCTATTCACCCACTTTTTGGCCGAACTACTGCTCCTAGACCGTTTGAGCTATCGACGCAGTTCGAACTCCAAAAATTCAGGCCCGAACCGGTGTAACTTGCTTGTTGCTTTCGTGTCGCTGGCCCTTGTCGTTTTCGCGGTATTCCCGTTTTTCGGCGTTTTTGGGCCCCATTGAAATCAATGGCGGAATGCTGGGGCTTTATGACATCACAGCACCTCATTACTTGCACCTGGTAGAGCTCTGCTGCTAGAGTTGATTACTTGCACCTGGCAGAGTTCTAAGCCATCTGGCAATGTCTAATGGGCTGGGCTGGGCTGTCTGTGTATATGAAGGTGTGTGCATGTAACTTTTGACCAGTATGTCCGATTTTCATGAATGAGGTACCGTTGGAATCCTTGAATGAAGCCCAGTTCAATGCCTTGCCAGCACTAAGTGTAAAGGTCATGTAAAAAAAGAGGAGACAGCGGAAGCGCTGTCTCCTCTTTTTTTTAAAGCCAAACCATGTTCATATAGGTCATTAAAAAAATAAATAAATAAAGTATTTCACCAATCCATTCAGCCCAGTCCTATACCCAGCTAGCTCCATTTGAACTTTGTCATGTGTACAGTTGTATAGATTATTACATTGAGAAACACACTTTCATACAGATTTCATACATATCCACGCAGCATTACTAATCAAGTTACTCATCGTTGCCCAGCAAGAAGTCCTCAATCAATTAAATTGTCTTGCCACGATCTGTGGAGCTTACAGACAACGTTATATTACTATAGGTTCTGTATGCTATTTAAAGCCCACCTAACGCTGAGTCCCTTCTAGACGGTGTGTTGCAATGCATTCTGGGTGCTGTGCTGTGATTCGACGGCTCGTCACCTGACCCACCAAACAACAACTCTCTGGGATGTGGCAAATATCGCGTAAAAACCTTGTTGCCGGAACAACAGGGAAAAGGCAACAGGATAGCAGCACGAAAGATACACAGGATACACACGGAATTTTGATGGACGTCCTTATCAGTCTAAGGTCTAACTTATAAACGTGTCGGGTCAACGTCAACGATAAGTAAGTTAGGCTAACGTAAACGTTAGCTATTTGCTGTTGTCATATGCTAGTGCTATATGCTTTAGGCTACGTGATGGCCATTTATCACACTAATTTTAGGTACTACTTTTACGAGGTCTGTAGTTCTGTCAAAATGTATCTTATCGTTGAACAGACTACAAGGTTATCTTCCTTAGACTTCGTAGATGTAGTTACTACAATTTGGAAGCGAATTTCGAAGTGTAAATATGGTTTTAGTGTGTAAACAGACCAACCGCGATTTTGCAATGAAGTTAATGGAGCCTTTTATGTAGGGCCTCTAGGCTACTTTCACGAAGTCTGTAGTTCTGTCAAAATGTATTTTATCTATGAACAGACTACATGATTATCTTCCTTAGACTTCGTAGATGTAGTTACTACAATTTGGAAGCGAATTTCGAAGTGTAAATATGGTTTTAGTGTGTAAACAGACCAACCGCGATTTTGCAATGAAGTGAATATGGAGCCTTTTATGTAGGACTACTAGGCTACTTTCACGAAGTCTGTAGTTCTGTCAAAATTGATCTTATCTATGAACAGACTACATGGTTATCTTCTTTAGACTTTGTAGATGTAGTTATTACAGTTTGGAAGCGAAATTCGAAGTGCAAATATGGTTTAAATGTGTAAACAAGACGCCTGATGTTTAATATATGTTAATGAATGGGCACAGTATTATTGTGTACAGTAATGGGCTATCAGTAGTATGTAAACAGTTCATGTGTTATGTGATTTACATAAACTAACAACAGAAATGTTAAAAGCTGGTATTGTGTTTCCTGAATTCTTACATTCAGGCATTCAAATGAAATGTAATTAAATAGCATATCAATCATGCAACAATGCAAAAACAATGAAACTAGTGTAGGCCTAATTATATTTTACATTAGTAAAGCAGTACTCTGATGTGCATGCTTTCACAAACTTTTGTAAACAATCTTAGCACTTTAAACATTGACTGTTTTGAAGTGCATGTAGGCAATATAGTATAAAAATAATAATTGTGATATCATTACAATTTGATAGGGGTTGGGAGGAGGGGGTGGGTTCATGTAGGTGGGCCCTATGACCCCAAAGTATGCCTTGACTGGGCCTCAGGTCAAAGAAGTTTGAGAAATGCTGATGTATACAACAAAGCAGCAAGGAGGCGTCGTGTGATCATTTAAACAAGTTTTATGACGAGGTCGATGAGGGTGGGAAAAATCGTACATTTCTGTGCAAACTTTGCCCGCACTTCAGTCACATTGTCTTTTAAGAAAATGCAGTCCTTTTTTCGGTTCCAGCAGCCAACAACCTCAGAACTGACCCTTCAGGCCTCTCAGCAGGCGCTGGCCTTTAACCGCAGCCAGAAGAGAGTCAGCAGAAATTTGATTGCCTTTAAAAAATCTGACTTCTTAAAAAATCTTAAACTGGCTGCATTACGTGATTATTTCTGAGATTCTGATACGTTTTTAACCATGACCTATACACAGTTCTGGTTTGAAAATGTATCTCTTAAAATAATCACTTTATGCAGTCAGCTTAAGATGGCTTACTAGCAACTAACTAATTACCCTAGCAACAACCTAGAAACCACCCCTGTAATGTCAACCTAGCGACCACCATAGCAACCAGCATAGCAACCACGTTATTTATGCGTTTTAGCTTATTGGATGTTGCGTTAATGCAGATAACTTTTGATCCGTGTGCCCGATTTTCATAAATGAGGTACCGTTGGAATCCTTGGATGAGGCCGAGTTCCGTGCCCCTGATCAAACCCACTCTTGCAGTTCCTCGGAACCGCAATTCTAGTTTATTTATTATTCCTTTTCACCCACTTTTTGGCCGAACTACTGCTCCTAGACCGTTTGAGCTATCAACGCGGTTCGAACTCCAAAAATTCAGGCCCGAACCGGTGTAACTTGCTTGTTAATTTCGTGTCGCTGGCCCTTGTCGTTTTCGCGGTATTCCCGTTTTTCTGCGTTTTTTGGGCCCATTGAAATGAATGGCGGAATGTTCAGAATTCAAATTTCGATTGTGACATCACAGCTCTAATTGCTTAAGCTTGCACCTGGAAGAGTTCTAAGCCACCTGGCAGAGCTCTAATGGGCTGGGCTGGGCTGTCTGTGTATATGAAGGTGTGTGCATGTAACTTTTGACCAGTATGTCCGATTTTCATGAATGAGGTACCGTTGGAATCCTTGAATGAAGCCTAGTTCAATGCCTTGCCAGCACTAAGTGTAAAGGTAATGTAAAAAAAGATGAGACAGCGCGAAGCGCTGTCTCATCTTTTTTTTAAAGCCAAACCATGTTGATACAGGTCATTAAAAAATATATATATATGTTTTCCAAATACATTCAGCCCAGTTCAATGCCTTGCCAGCACTAAGTGTAAAGGTCATGTAAAAAAAGAGGAGACAGCTGAAGCGCTGTCTCCTCTTTTTTTTAAAGCCAAACCATGTTCATATAGGTCATTAAAAAAATAAATAAATAAAGTATTTCACCAATCCATTCAGCCCAGTCCTATACCCAGCTAGCTCCATTTGAACTTAGTCATGTGTATGTACAGTTTTATAGATTATTACATTGAGAAACACACTTTCATACAGATACCATACATATCCACGCTGCATTACTAATCAAGTTACTCATCGTTGCCCAGCAAGAAATCCACAATCAATTCAATTGTCTTGCCACGATCTGTGGAGCTTACAGACAACGTTATATTACTATAGGTTCTGTATGCTATTTAAAGCCCACCTAACGCTGAGTCCCTTCTAGACGGTGTGTTGCAATGCATTCTGGGTGCTGTGCTGTGATTCGACGGCTCGTCACCTGACCCACCAAACAACAACTCTCTGGGATGTGGCAAATATCGCGTAAAAACCTTGTTGCCGGAACAACAGGGAAAAGGCAACAGGATAGCAGCACGAAAGATACACAGGATACACACGGAATTTTGATGGACGTCCTTATCAGTCTATGGTCTAACTTATAAACGTGTCGGGTCAACGTCAACGATAAGTAAGTTAGGCTAACGTAAACGTTAGCTATTTGCTGTTGTCATATGCTAGTGCTATATGCTTTAGGCTACGTGATGGCCATTTATCACACTCATTTTAGGTACTACTTTTACGAGGTCTGTAGTCCTGTCAAAATGTATCTTATCGTTGAACAGACTACAAGGTTATCTTCCTTAGACTTCGTAGATGTAGTTACTACAATTTGGAAGCGAATTTCGAAGTGTAAATATGGTTTTAGTGTGTAAACAGACCAACCGCGATTTTGCAATGAAGTGAATATGGAGCCTTTTATGTAGGACTACTAGGCTACTTTCACGAAGTCTGTAGTTCTGTCAAAATTGATCGATCTTATCTATGAACAGACTACATGGTTATCTTCTTTAGACTTTGTAGATGTAGTTATTACAGTTTGGAAGCGAAATTCGAAGTGCAAATATGGTTTAAATGTGTCGCCTGATGTTTAATATATGTTAATGAATGGGCACAGTATTATTGTGTACAGTAATGGGCTATCAGTAGTATGAACAGTTCATGTGTTATGTGATTTACATAAACTAGTAAACAACAGACATGTTAAAAGCTGGTATTGTGTTTCCTGAATTCTTACATTCAGGCATTCAAATGAAATGTAATTAAATAGCATATATATACTCTATCAGTGTATGATGCTTGCATGAGGGAAACATCCCAAAACAACGGCACCCATATAATTGCTGTTGTTTTGAGAAGTATTTCTCATGCAAGCATCATGCAACAATGCAAAAACAAAGAAACTAGTGTAGGCCTAATTATATTTTACATTAGTAAAGCCAGGGGCGTAGCCAGGATTATTTTATAGGGGGGGCCTGCTGGGTCCAGACTTTTTATTGGGGTGGCACTTGGGAATCAAAACTACAATATGAAAACTACTCAAAAAGTTTTGAAGATTAGGATACCCTGTTTTAATAATGGCAATGAATTGTGTAAAGCCAACTGATACACAGGTCCATTCACAGACAACCTGAACAGTTTGTTGTCCACTCCAACACATTTTCCATAAATAGGCCAATGCTATAAAAAGTACATTATGATAATGCACCTTACTTAATCAGTCATATTCAAATGATGTTAACTCAAAGAACAATAATAAATACTACAAATATGGTATGCAGATATTTAATCTTATACTGATGGCAAAACTATATTTCTTTCTGTCATCCACTCCAAGTACTTGGCTGTAAGTAACATGGCTCTGAATCAAGACATTAACCCTTAGAACCCTAGACTGTTTTAAGGGCTTTTTCACTACCTTTAGTTAGAAGCATTTATCCTGGTCATTGTAAGTGCCATACACAAACAAGAACAATGAGCCATGAACAAAGTGAAGGGAAAAAGGTGTTTCTTTGTCGAATAAATTGGGATGCAATGTGAGTCTTGAATTGGATGCCATGTAGGAATTTGCTAGGATCTCAAAACCGGATTATGAACATGCTATGCCATAGAGAAACACATTATAGCGTTGGATTATGAACATGCTTTGCCACCACAACAACACACAAAAACGTGGGGTAAGTAAGTCGAGCTATATGAAGTTATTATTTTGATGTCCCTTCGTCTGTTTTATAACCCAGAAGGATGTACTTGGTATCAAATGATAGCTCTGTGTCTCCTCTTTCATCTGACATGCGTGGCATAGGCTATCTATCCGATCACGGGTTCGTGAGTAGGGCCTAATTCAAACGAGAGTAATGGCTGTGAAGCGTTGGTTTTTGTACATGATGTTATTTTGCAGTCACGTTGTCTGATGCAATTTGATTTAATTTCATGATTTTTTGTATTTTCATACTTGATCGCACAGACAAGTGTTTAGTCTCGTTGGAAAGCCCCACTTCTGCTCTGTCACGCAGTTAAGGTTTCATCTCGTTGCAATTACCGGAGCAATGTAACAAAGAACTCAGGCAACGCAGCAGCCTGCCTCTGCCTGACCAGCTATGGCAAGAACCACACGCAGTCAGCAAATTATGTTTTTATAAAGTAGCCTAGGCTAGACACTATTAGCCTACTTTTATTGGAGCCATCCGGAGATATGTGCCTAATATGCTTGCATTTCACCCGAATATTATCAAAATATTTTTGTAACAGAGTTACCGCGGGCATCCGCTTATTTTTGATCAGCCTCACACGTCAATGTCAGAGCCTACCTAACAAGAACAGCCCAACGCAGCTCACTTTGCTATGATTAGTGTCACATTTTAACATTAATGTTCCAAGTCATCATCAACTCACCTGTTGTCACTGAGGTTAAGTAAGTAGTAGTCTACTGTCAAGTGTTTTTAACAGATGACTTGAATTGTCCCCTGCTGCTGCTGCACTAGGCCTACTCACGATTTGATTAGAACCGTAGGCTACACTTCCTTTCAAAGTAGGCTACCGTTCAAAATGGCAGCAATCTTTTTTTTTTACTTTTCACTGAACGGAGCTGGGGGGGCCAGCAGGGTGGCCAAGCTTTGACCAGTGGTGGCCGTGGCCCCCCCTGGCCACCACGTAGCTCCGCCCCTGAGTAAAGCAGTACTCTGATGTGCATGCTTTCACAAACTTTTGTGAACAATCTTAGCACTTTAAACATTGACTGTTTTAAAGTGCATGTATAGCAATATAGTATAAAAATAATAATTGTGATATCATTACAATTTGATAGGGGTTGGGTTCATGTAGGTGGGCCCTATGACCCCAAAGTATGCCTTGACTGGGCCTCAGGTCAAAGAAGTTTGAGAAATGCTGATGTAGACAACAAAGCAGCAAGGAGGCGTCGTGTGATCATTTAAACAAGTTTTATGACAAGGTCGATGAGGGTGGGAAAAATCGTACATTTCTGTGCAAACTTTGCCCGCACTTCAGTCACATTGTCTTTTAAGAAAATGCAGTCCTTTTTTCGGTTCCAGCAGCCAACAACCTCAGAACTGACCCTTCAGGCATCTCAGGAGGCGCTGGCCTTTAACCGCAGCCAGAAGAGAGTCAGCAGAAATTTGATTGCCTTTAAAAAATCTGACTTCTTAAAAAATCTTAAACTGGCTGCATTACGTGATTATTTCTGAGATTCTGATACGTTTTTAACCATGACCTATACACAGTTCTGGTTTGAAAATGTATCTCTTAAAATAATCACTTTATGCAGTCAGCTTAAGATGGCTTACTAGCAACTAACTAATTACCCTAGCAACAACCTATAAACCACCCCTGTAATGTCAACCTAGCGACCACCATAGCAACCAGCATAGCAACCATGTTATTTATGCGTTTTAGCTTATTGGATGTTGCGTTAATGCAGACAACTTTTGATCCGTGTGCCCGATTTTCATAAATGAGGTACCGTTGGAATCCTTGGATGAGGCCGAGTTCCGTGCCACTGATCAAACCCACTCTTGCAGTTCCTCGGAACCGCAATTCTAGTTATTTATTATTCCTGTTCACCCACTTTTTGGCCGAACTACTGCTCCTAGACCGTTTGAGCTATCGACGCGGTTCGAACTCCAAAAATTCAGGCCCGAACCGGTGTAACTTGCTTGTTGATTTCGTGTCGCTGGCCCTTGTCGTTTTCGCGGTATTCTCGTTTTTCTGCGTTTTTTGGGCCCATTGAAATGAATGGCGGAATGTTCAGAATTCAAATTTCGATTGTGACATCACAGCTCTAATTGCTTAAGCTTGCACCTGGAAGAGTTCTAAGCCACCTGGAAGAGCTATAATGGGCTGGGCTGGGCTGTCTGTGTATATGAAGGTGTGTGCATGTAACTTTTGACCCGTATGTCCGATTTTCATAAATGAGGTACCGTTGGAATCCTTGGATGAGGCCGAGTTCCATGCCCCTGATCAAACCCACTCTTGCAGTTCCTCGGAACCGCAATTCTAGTTAGTGGGTTTGATCCAGCAAGCCCACTATTGTTCTTCTTAAGTTTTCTTATTATTAGTGGGTTTGATCCAGCAAGCCCACTATTGTTCTTCTTAAGTTTTCTTATTATTAGTGGGTTTGATCCAGCAAGCCCACTATTGTTCTTCTTAAGTTTACTTTATTTATTTATTTATTATTCCTTTTCACCCACTTTTTGGCCGAACTACTGCTCCTAGACCGTTTGAGCTATCAACGCGGTTCGAACTCCAAAAATTCAGGCCCGAACCGGTGTAACTTGCTTGTTAATTTCGTGTCGCTGGCCCTTGTCGTTTTCGCGGTATTCCCGTTTTTCTGCGTTTTTTGGGCCCATTGAAATGAATGGCGGAATGTTCAGAATTCAAATTTCGATTGTGACATCACAGCTCTAATTGCTTAAGCTTGCACCTGGAAGAGTTCTAAGCCACCTGGCAGAGCTCTAATGGGCTGGGCTGGGCTGTCTGTGTATATGAAGGTGTGTGCATGTAACTTTTGACCCGTATGTCCGATTTTCATAAATGAGGTACCGTTGGAATCCTTGGATGAGGCCGAGTTCCATGGCCCTGATCAAACCCACTCTTGCAGTTCCTCGGAACCGCAATTCTAGTTATTATATCTTCCTATAAGCCCACTTTTTGGCCGAACTACTGCTCCTAGACCGTTTGAGCTATCGACGCGGTTCGAACTCCAAAAATTCAGGCCCGAACCGGTGTAACTTGCTTGTTGATTTCGTGTCGCTGGCCCTTGTTGTTTTCGCGGTATTCCCGTTTTTCGGCGTTTTTTGGGCCCATTGAAATGAATGGCGGAATGTTCAGAATTCAAATTTCGATTGTGACATCACAGCTCTAATTGCTTAAGCTTGCACCTGGAAGAGTTCTAAGCCACCTGGCAGAGCTATAATGGGCTGGGCTGGGCTGTCTGTGTATATGAAGGTGTGTGCATGTAACTTTTGACCCGTATGTCCGATTTTAATAAATGAGGTACCGTTGGAATCCTTGGATAAGGCCGAGTTCCATGCCCCTGATCAAACCCACTCTTGCAGTTCCTCGGAACCGCAATTCTAGTTTATAATTCCTGTTCACCCACTTTTTGGCCGAACTACTGCTCCTAGACCGTTTGAGCTATCGACGCGGTTCGAACTCCAAAAATTCAGGCCCGAACCGGTGTAACTTGCTTGTTGCTTTCGTGTCGCTGGCCCTTGTCGTTTTCGCGGTATTCCCGTTTTTCGGCGTTTTTGGGCCCCATTGAAATCAATGGCGGAATGCTGGGGCTTTATGACATCACAGCACCTCATTACTTGCACCTGGTAGAGCTCTGCTGCTAGAGTTGATTACTTGCACCTGGCAGAGTTCTAAGCCATCTGGCAATGTCTAATGGGCTGGGCTGGGCTGTCTGTGTATATGAAGGTGTGTGCATGTAACTTTTGACCCGTATGTCCGATTTTCATGAATGAGGTACCGTTGGAATCCTTGAATGAAGCCCAGTTCAATGCCTTGCCAGCACTAAGTGTAAAGGTCATGTAAAAAAAGAGGAGACAGTGCGAAGCGCTGTCTCCTCTTTTTTTTAAAGCCAAACCATGTTCATATAGGTCATTAAAAAAATAAATAAATAAAGTATTTCACCAATCCATTCAGCCCAGTCCTATACCCAGCTAGCTCCATTTGAACTTAGTCATGTGTACAGTTGTATAGATTATTACATTGAGAAACATACTTTCATACAGATATCATGCATATCCACGCAGCATTACTAATCAAGTTACTCATCGTTGCCCAGCAAGAAGTCCACAATCAATTCAATTGTCTTGCCACGATCTGTGGAGCTTACAGACAACGTTATATTACTATAGGTTCTGTATGCTATTTAAAGCCGACCTAACGCTGAGTCCCTTCTAGACGGTGTGTTGCAATGCATTCTGGGTGCTGTGCTGTGATTCGACGGCTCGTCACCTGACCCACCAAACAACAACTCTCTGGGATGTGGCAAATATCGCGTAAAAACCTTGTTGCCGGAACAACAGGGAAAAGGCAACAGGATAGCAGCACGAAAGATACACAGGATACACACGGAATTTTGATGGACGTCCTTATCAGTCTATGGTCTAACTTATAAACGTGTCGGGTCAACGTCAACGATAAGTAAGTTAGGCTAACGTAAACGTTAGCTATTTGCTGTTGTCATATGCTAGTGCTATATGCTTTAGGCTACGTGATGGCCATTTATCACACTAATTTTAGGTACTACTTTTACGAGGTCTGTAGTTCCGTCAAAATGTATCATATCGTTGAACAGACTACAAGGTTATCTTCCTTAGACTTCGTAGATGTAGTTACTACAATTTGGAAGCGAATTTCGAAGTGTAAATATGGTTTTAGTGTGTAAACAGACCAACCGCGATTTTGCAATGAAGTTAATGGAGCCTTTTATGTAGGGCCTCTAGGCTACTTTCACGAAGTCTGTAGTTCTGTCAAAATGTATTTTATCTATGAACAGACTACATGATTATCTTCCTTAGACTTCGTAGATGTAGTTACTACAATTTGGAAGCGAATTTCGAAGTGTAAATATGGTTTTAGTGTGTAAACAGACCAACCGCGATTTTGCAATGAAGTGAATATGGAGCCTTTTATGTAGGACTACTAGGCTACTTTCACGAAGTCTGTAGTTCTGTCAAAATTGATCTTATCTATGAACAGACTACATGGTTATCTTCTTTAGACTTTGTAGATGTAGTTATTACAGTTTGGAAGCGAAATTCGAAGTGCAAATATGGTTTAAATGTGTAAACAAGACGCCTGATGTTTAATATATGTTAATGAATGGGCACAGTATTATTGTGTACAGTAATGGGCTATCAGTAGTATGTAAACAGTTCATGTGTTATGTGATTTACATAAACTAACAACAGAAATGTTAAAAGCTGGTATTGTGTTTCCTGAATTCTTACATTCAGGCATTCAAATGAAATGTAATTAAATAGCATATCAATCATGCAACAATGCAAAAACAATGAAACTAGTGTAGGCCTAATTATATTTTACATTAGTAAAGCAGTACTCTGATGTGCATGCTTTCACAAACTTTTGTAAACAATCTTAGCACTTTAAACATTGACTGTTTTGAAGTGCATGTAGGCAATATAGTATAAAAATAATAATTGTGATATCATTACAATTTGATAGGGGTTGGGAGGAGGGGGTGGGTTCATGTAGGTGGGCCCTATGACCCCAAAGTATGCCTTGACTGGGCCTCAGGTCAAAGAAGTTTGAGAAATGCTGATGTATACAACAAAGCAGCAAGGAGGCGTCGTGTGATCATTTAAACAAGTTTTATGACGAGGTCGATGAGGGTGGGAAAAATCGTACATTTCTGTGCAAACTTTGCCCGCACTTCAGTCACATTGTCTTTTAAGAAAATGCAGTCCTTTTTTCGGTTCCAGCAGCCAACAACCTCAGAACTGACCCTTCAGGCCTCTCAGCAGGCGCTGGCCTTTAACCGCAGCCAGAAGAGAGTCAGCAGAAATTTGATTGCCTTTAAAAAATCTGACTTCTTAAAAAATCTTAAACTGGCTGCATTACGTGATTATTTCTGAGATTCTGATACGTTTTTAACCATGACCTATACACAGTTCTGGTTTGAAAATGTATCTCTTAAAATAATCACTTTATGCAGTCAGCTTAAGATGGCTTACTAGCAACTAACTAATTACCCTAGCAACAACCTAGAAACCACCCCTGTAATGTCAACCTAGCGACCACCATAGCAACCAGCATAGCAACCACGTTATTTATGCGTTTTAGCTTATTGGATGTTGCGTTAATGCAGATAACTTTTGATCCGTGTGCCCGATTTTCATAAATGAGGTACCGTTGGAATCCTTGGATGAGGCCGAGTTCCGTGCCCCTGATCAAACCCACTCTTGCAGTTCCTCGGAACCGCAATTCTAGTTTATTTATTATTCCTTTTCACCCACTTTTTGGCCGAACTACTGCTCCTAGACCGTTTGAGCTATCAACGCGGTTCGAACTCCAAAAATTCAGGCCCGAACCGGTGTAACTTGCTTGTTAATTTCGTGTCGCTGGCCCTTGTCGTTTTCGCGGTATTCCCGTTTTTCTGCGTTTTTTGGGCCCATTGAAATGAATGGCGGAATGTTCAGAATTCAAATTTCGATTGTGACATCACAGCTCTAATTGCTTAAGCTTGCACCTGGAAGAGTTCTAAGCCACCTGGCAGAGCTCTAATGGGCTGGGCTGGGCTGTCTGTGTATATGAAGGTGTGTGCATGTAACTTTTGACCAGTATGTCCGATTTTCATGAATGAGGTACCGTTGGAATCCTTGAATGAAGCCTAGTTCAATGCCTTGCCAGCACTAAGTGTAAAGGTAATGTAAAAAAAGATGAGACAGCGCGAAGCGCTGTCTCATCTTTTTTTTAAAGCCAAACCATGTTGATACAGGTCATTAAAAAATATATATATATGTTTTCCAAATACATTCAGCCCAGTTCAATGCCTTGCCAGCACTAAGTGTAAAGGTCATGTAAAAAAAGAGGAGACAGCGGAAGCGCTGTCTCCTCTTTTTTTTAAAGCCAAACCATGTTCATATAGGTCATTAAAAAAATAAATAAATAAAGTATTTCACCAATCCATTCAGCCCAGTCCTATACCCAGCTAGCTCCATTTGAACTTAGTCATGTGTATGTACAGTTTTATAGATTATTACATTGAGAAACACACTTTCATACAGATACCATACATATCCACGCTGCATTACTAATCAAGTTACTCATCGTTGCCCAGCAAGAAGTCCACAATCAATTCAATTGTCTTGCCACGATCTGTGGAGCTTACAGACAACGTTATATTACTATAGGTTCTGTATGCTATTTAAAGCCCACCTAACGCTGAGTCCCTTCTAGACGGTGTGTTGCAATGCATTCTGGGTGCTGTGCTGTGATTCGACGGCTCGTCACCTGACCCACCAAACAACAACTCTCTGGGATGTGGCAAATATCGCGTAAAAACCTTGTTGCCGGAACAACAGGGAAAAGGCAACAGGATAGCAGCACGAAAGATACACAGGATACACACGGAATTTTGATGGACGTCCTTATCAGTCTATGGTCTAACTTATAAACGTGTCGGGTCAACGTCAACGATAAGTAAGTTAGGCTAACGTAAACGTTAGCTATTTGCTGTTGTCATATGCTAGTGCTATATGCTTTAGGCTACGTGATGGCCATTTATCACACTCATTTTAGGTACTACTTTTACGAGGTCTGTAGTTCTGTCAAAATGTATCTTATCGTTGAACAGACTACAAGGTTATCTTCCTTAGACTTCGTAGATGTAGTTACTACAATTTGGAAGCGAATTTCGAAGTGTAAATATGGTTTTAGTGTGTAAACAGACCAACCGCGATTTTGCAATGAAGTTAATGGAGCCTTTTATGTAGGGCTTCTAGGCTACTTTCACGAAGTCTGTAGTTCTGTCAAAATGTATCTTATCTATGAACAGACTACATGATTATCTTCCTTAGACTTCGTAGATGTAGTTACTACAATTTGGAAGCGAATTTCGAAGTGTAAATATGGTTTTAGTGTGTAAACAGACCAACCGCGATTTTGCAATGAAGTGAATATGGAGCCTTTTATGTAGGACTACTAGGCTACTTTCACGAAGTCTGTAGTTCTGTCAAAATTGATCTTATCTATGAACAGACTACATGGTTATCTTCTTTAGACTTTGTAGATGTAGTTATTACAGTTTGGAAGCGAAATTCGAAGTGCAAATATGGTTTAAATGTGTCGCCTGATGTTTAATATATGTTAATGAATGGGCACAGTATTATTGTGTACAGTAATGGGCTATCAGTAGTATGAACAGTTCATGTGTTATGTGATTTACATAAACTAGTAAACAACAGACATGTTAAAAGCTGGTATTGTGTTTCCTGAATTCTTACATTCAGGCATTCAAATGAAATGTAATTAAATAGCATATATATACTCTATCAGTGTATGATGCTTGCATGAGGGAAACATCCCAAAACAACGGCACCCATATAATTGCTGTTGTTTTGAGAAGTATTTCTCATGCAAGCATCATGCAACAATGCAAAAACAAAGAAACTAGTGTAGGCCTAATTATATTTTACATTAGTAAAGCCAGGGGCGTAGCCAGGATTATTTTATAGGGGGGGCCTGCTGGGTCCAGACTTTTTATTGGGGTGGCACTTGGGAATCAAAACTACAATATGAAAACTACTCAAAAAGTTTTGAAGATTAGGATACCCTGTTTTAATAATGGCAATGAATTGTGTAAAGCCAACTGATACACAGGTCCATTCACAGACAACCTGAACAGTTTGTTGTCCACTCCAACACATTTTCCATAAATAGGCCAATGCTATAAAAAGTACATTATGATAATGCACCTTACTTAATCAGTCATATTCAAATGATGTTAACTCAAAGAACAATAATAAATACTACAAATATGGTATGCAGATATTTAATCTTATACTGATGGCAAAACTATATTTCTTTCTGTCATCCACTCCAAGTACTTGGCTGTAAGTAACATGGCTCTGAATCAAGACATTAACCCTTAGAACCCTAGACTGTTTTAAGGGCTTTTTCACTACCTTTAGTTAGAAGCATTTATCCTGGTCATTGTAAGTGCCATACACAAACAAGAACAATGAGCCATGAACAAAGTGAAGGGAAAAAGGTGTTTCTTTGTCGAATAAATTGGGATGCAATGTGAGTCTTGAATTGGATGCCATGTAGGAATTTGCTAGGATCTCAAAACCGGATTATGAACATGCTATGCCATAGAGAAACACATTATAGCGTTGGATTATGAACATGCTTTGCCACCACAACAACACACAAAAACGTGGGGTAAGTAAGTCGAGCTATATGAAGTTATTATTTTGATGTCCCTTCGTCTGTTTTATAACCCAGAAGGATGTACTTGGTATCAAATGATAGCTCTGTGTCTCCTCTTTCATCTGACATGCGTGGCATAGGCTATCTATCCGATCACGGGTTCGTGAGTAGGGCCTAATTCAAACGAGAGTAATGGCTGTGAAGCGTTGGTTTTTGTACATGATGTTATTTTGCAGTCACGTTGTCTGATGCAATTTGATTTAATTTCATGATTTTTTGTATTTTCATACTTGATCGCACAGACAAGTGTTTAGTCTCGTTGGAAAGCCCCACTTCTGCTCTGTCACGCAGTTAAGGTTTCATCTCGTTGCAATTACCGGAGCAATGTAACAAAGAACTCAGGCAACGCAGCAGCCTGCCTCTGCCTGACCAGCTATGGCAAGAACCACACGCAGTCAGCAAATTATGTTTTTATAAAGTAGCCTAGGCTAGACACTATTAGCCTACTTTTATTGGAGCCATCCGGAGATATGTGCCTAATATGCTTGCATTTCACCCGAATATTATCAAAATATTTTTGTAACAGAGTTACCGGGGGCATCCGCTTATTTTTGATCAGCCTCACACGTCAATGTCAGAGCCTACCTAACAAGAACAGCCCAACGCAGCTCACTTTGCTATGATTAGTGTCACATTTTAACATTAATGTTCCAAGTCATCATCAACTCACCTGTTGTCACTGAGGTTAAGTAAGTAGTAGTCTACTGTCAAGTGTTTTTAACAGATGACTTGAATTGTCCCCTGCTGCTGCTGCACTAGGCCTACTCACGATTTGATTAGAACCGTAGGCTACACTTCCTTTCAAAGTAGGCTACCGTTGAAAATGGCAGCAATCTTTTTTTTTTACTTTTCACTGAACGGAGCTGGGGGGGGCAGCAGGGTGGCCAAGCTTTGACCAGTGGTGGCCGTGGCCCCCCCTGGCCACCACGTAGCTCCGCCCCTGAGTAAAGCAGTACTCTGATGTGCATGCTTTCACAAACTTTTGTGAACAATCTTAGCACTTTAAACATTGACTGTTTTAAAGTGCATGTATAGCAATATAGTATAAAAATAATAATTGTGATATCATTACAATTTGATAGGGGTTGGGTTCATGTAGGTGGGCCCTATGACCCCAAAGTATGCCTTGACTGGGCCTCAGGTCAAAGAAGTTTGAGAAATGCTGATGTAGACAACAAAGCAGCAAGGAGGCGTCGTGTGATCATTTAAACAAGTTTTATGACGAGGTCGATGAGGGTGGGAAAAATCGTACATTTCTGTGCAAACTTTGCCCGCACTTCAGTCACATTGTCTTTTAAGAAAATGCAGTCCTTTTTTCGGTTCCAGCAGCCAACAACCTCAGAACTGACCCTTCAGGCATCTCAGGAGGCGCTGGCCTTTAACCGCAGCCAGAAGAGAGTCAGCAGAAATTTGATTGCCTTTAAAAAATCTGACTTCTTAAAAAATCTTAAACTGGCTGCATTACGTGATTATTTCTGAGATTCTGATACGTTTTTAACCATGACCTATACACAGTTCTGGTTTGAAAATGTATCTCTTAAAATAATCACTTTATGCAGTCAGCTTAAGATGGCTTACTAGCAACTAACTAATTACCCTAGCAACAACCTATAAACCACCCCTGTAATGTCAACCTAGCGACCACCATAGCAACCAGCATAGCAACCATGTTATTTATGCGTTTTAGCTTATTGGATGTTGCGTTAATGCAGACAACTTTTGATCCGTGTGCCCGATTTTCATAAATGAGGTACCGTTGGAATCCTTGGATGAGGCCGAGTTCCGTGCCACTGATCAAACCCACTCTTGCAGTTCCTCGGAACCGCAATTCTAGTTATTTATTATTCCTGTTCACCCACTTTTTGGCCGAACTACTGCTCCTAGACCGTTTGAGCTATCGACGCGGTTCGAACTCCAAAAATTCAGGCCCGAACCGGTGTAACTTGCTTGTTGATTTCGTGTCGCTGGCCCTTGTCGTTTTCGCGGTATTCCCGTTTTTCTGCGTTTTTTGGGCCCATTGAAATGAATGGCGGAATGTTCAGAATTCAAATTTCGATTGTGACATCACAGCTCTAATTGCTTAAGCTTGCACCTGGAAGAGTTCTAAGCCACCTGGCAGAGCTATAATGGGCTGGGCTGGGCTGTCTGTGTATATGAAGGTGTGTGCATGTAACTTTTGACCCGTATGTCCGATTTTCATAAATGAGGTACCGTTGGAATCCTTGGATGAGGCCGAGTTCCATGCCCCTGATCAAACCCACTCTTGCAGTTCCTCGGAACCGCAATTCTAGTTAGTGGGTTTGATCCAGCAAGCCCACTATTGTTCTTCTTAAGTTTTCTTATTATTAGTGGGTTTGATCCAGCAAGCCCACTATTGTTCTTCTTAAGTTTTCTTATTATTATTATATCTTCCTATAAGCCCACTTTTTGGCCGAACTACTGCTCCTAGACCGTTTGAGCTATCGACGCGGTTCGAACTCCAAAAATTCAGGCCCGAACCGGTGTAACTTTCTTGTTGATTTCGTGTCGCTGGCCCTTGTTGTTTTCGCGGTATTCCCGTTTTTCGGCGTTTTTTGGGCCCATTGAAATGAATTGCGGAATGTTCAGAATTCAAATTTCGATTGTGACATCACAGCTCTAATTGCTTAAGCTTGCATCTGGAAGAGTTCTAAGCCACCTGGCAGAGCTATAATGGGCTGGGCTGGGCTGTCTGTGTATATGAAGGTGTGTGCATGTAACTTTTGACCCGTATGTCCGATTTTAATAAATGAGGTACCGTTGGAATCCTTGGATAAGGCCGAGTTCCATGCCCCTGATCAAACCCACTCTTGCAGTTCCTCGGAACCGCAATTCTAGTTTATTATTCCTGTTCACCCACTTTTTGGCCGAACTACTGCTCCTAGACCGTTTGAGCTATCGACGCGGTTCGAACTCCAAAAATTCAGGCCCGAACCGGTGTAACTTGCTTGTTGCTTTCGTGTCGCTGGCCCTTGTCGTTTTCGCGGTATTCCCGTTTTTCGGCGTTTTTGGGCCCCATTGAAATCAATGGCGGAATGCTGGGGCTTTATGACATCACAGCACCTCATTACTTGCACCTGGTAGAGCTCTGCTGCTAGAGTTGATTACTTGCACCTGGCAGAGTTCTAAGCCATCTGGCAATGTCTAATGGGCTGGGCTGGGCTGTCTGTGTATATGAAGGTGTGTGCATGTAACTTTTGACCCGTATGTCCGATTTTCATGAATGAGGTACCGTTGGAATCCTTGAATGAAGCCCAGTTCAATGCCTTGCCAGCACTAAGTGTAAAGGTAATGTAAAAAAAGATGAGACAGCGCGAAGCGCTGTCTCATCTTTTTTTTAAAGCCAAACCATGTTGATACAGGTCATTAAAAAATATATATATATATTTTCCAAATCCATTCAGCCCAGTTCAATGCCTTGCCAGCACTAAGTGTAAAGGTCATGTAAAAAAAGAGGAGACAGTGCGAAGCCAAAAGCCAAACCATGTTCATATAGGTCAGTAAAAAAATAAATAAATAAAGTATTTCACCAATCCATTCAGCCCAGTCCTATACCCAGCTAGCTCCATTTGAACTTAGTCATGTGTACAGTTGTATAGATTATTACATTGAGAAACATACTTTCATACAGATATCATGCATATCCACGCAGCATTACTAATCAAGTTACTCATCGTTGCCCAGCAAGAAGTCCACAATCAATTCAATTGTCTTGCCACGATCTGTGGAGCTTACAGACAACGTTATATTACTATAGGTTCTGTATGCTATTTAAAGCCGACCTAACGCTGAGTCCCTTCTAGACGGTGTGTTGCAATGCATTCTGGGTGCTGTGCTGTGATTCGACGGCTCGTCACCTGACCCACCAAACAACAACTCTCTGGGATGTGGCAAATATCGCGTAAAAACCTTGTTGCCGGAACAACAGGGAAAAGGCAACAGGATAGCAGCACGAAAGATACACAGGATACACACGGAATTTTGATGGACGTCCTTATCAGTCTATGGTCTAACTTATAAACGTGTCGGGTCAACGTCAACGATAAGTAAGTTAGGCTAACGTAAACGTTAGCTATTTGCTGTTGTCATATGCTAGTGCTATATGCTTTAGGCTACGTGATGGCCATTTATCACACTAATTTTAGGTACTACTTTTACGAGGTCTGTAGTTCCGTCAAAATGTATCATATCGTTGAACAGACTACAAGGTTATCTTCCTTAGACTTCGTAGATGTAGTTACTACAATTTGGAAGCGAATTTCGAAGTGTAAATATGGTTTTAGTGTGTAAACAGACCAACCGCGATTTTGCAATGAAGTTAATGGAACCTTTTATGTAGGGCTTCTAGGCTACTTTCACGAAGTCTGTAGTTCTGTGAAAATGTATCTTATCTATGAACAGACTACATGATTATCTTCCTTAGACTTCGTAGATGTAGTTACTACAATTTGGAAGCGAATTTCGAAGTGTAAATATGGTTTTAGTGTGTAAACAGACCAACTGCGATTTTGCAATGAAGTGAATATGGAGCCTTTTATGTAGGACTACTAGGCTACTTTCACGAAGTCTGTAGTTCTGTCAAAATTGATCTTATCTATGAACAGACTACATGGTTATCTTCTTTAGACTTTGTAGATGTAGTTATTACAGTTTGGAAGCGAAATTCGAAGTGCAAATATGGTTTAAATGTGTAAACAAGACGCCTGATGTTTAATATATGTTAATGAATGGGCACAGTATTATTGTGTACAGTAATGGGCTATCAGTAGTATGTAAACAGTTCATGTGTTATGTGATTTACATAAACTAACAACAGAAATGTTAAAAGCTGGTATTGTGTTTCCTGAATTCTTACATTCAGGCATTCAAATGAAATGTAATTAAATAGCATATCAATCATGCAACAATGCAAAAACAATGAAACTAGTGTAGGCCTAATTATATTTTACATTAGTAAAGCAGTACTCTGATGTGCATGCTTTCACAAACTTTTGTAAACAATCTTAGCACTTTAAACATTGACTGTTTTGAAGTGCATGTAGGCAATATAGTATAAAAATAATAATTGTGATATCATTACAATTTGATAGGGGTTGGGAGGAGGGGGTGGGTTCATGTAGGTGGGCCCTATGACCCCAAAGTATGCCTTGACTTGGCCTCAGGTCAAAGAAGTTTGAGAAATGCTGATGTAGACAACAAAGCAGCAAGGAGGCGTCGTGTGATCATTTAAACAAGTTTTATGACGAGGTCGATGAGGGTGGGAAAAATCGTACATTTCTGTGCAAACTTTGCCCGCACTTCAGTCACATTGTCTTTTAAGAAAATGCAGTCCTTTTTTCGGTTCCAGCAGCCAACAACCTCAGAACTGACCCTTCAGGCCTCTCAGGAGGCGCTGGCCTTTAACCGCAGCCAGAAGAGAGTCAGCAGAAATTTGATTGCCTTTAAAAAATCTGACTTCTTAAAAAATCTTAAACTGGCTGCATTACGTGATTATTTCTGAGATTCTGATACGTTTTTAACCATGACCTATACACAGTTCTGGTTTGAAAATGTATCTCTTAAAATAATCACTTTATGCAGTCAGCTTAAGATGGCTTACTAGCAACTAACTAATTACCCTAGCAACAACCTAGAAACCACCCCTGTAATGTCAACCTAGCGACCACCATAGCAACCAGCATAGCAACCATGTTATTTATGCGTTTTAGCTTATTGGATGTTGCGTTAATGAAGACAACTTTTGATCCGTGTGCCCGATTTTCATAAATGAGGTACCGTTGGAATCCTTGGATGAGGCCGAGTTCCGTGCCACTGATCAAACCCACTCTTGCAGTTCCTCGGAACCGCAATTCTAGTTAGTGGGTTTGATCCAGCAAGACCCATGCTGTGGGCTTGCGGAGCAAGCCCACTATTGTTCTTCTTAAGTTTACTTTATTTATTATTCCTTTTCACCCACTTTTTTGCCGAACTACTGCTCCTAGACCGTTTGAGCTATCGACGCGGTTCGAACTCCAAAAATTCAGGCCCGAACCGGTGTAACTTGCTTGTTAATTTCGTGTCGCTGGCCCTTGTCGTTTTCGCGGTATTCCCGTTTTTCTGCGTTTTTCGGCCCCATTGAAATGAATGGCGGAATGTTCAAGGATTCTAATTCGATTGTGACATCACAGCTCTAATTGCTTAAGCTTGCACCTGGAAGAGTTCTAAGCCACCTGGCAGAGCTCTAATGGGCTGGGCTGGGCTGTCTGTGTATATGAAGGTGTGTGCATGTAACTTTTGACCCGTATGTCCGATTTTCATGAATGAGGTACCGTTGGAATCCTTGAATGAAGCCCAGTTCAATGCCTTGCCAGCACTAAGTGTAAAGGTAATGTAAAAAAAGATCTTTTTTTTAAAGCCAAACCATGTTGATACAGGTCATTAAAAAATATATATATATATTTTCCAAATCCATTCAGCCCAGTTCAATGCCTTGCCAGCACTAAGTGTAAAGGTCATGTAAAAAAAGAGGAGACAGCGCGAAGCGCTGTCTCCTCTTTTTTTTAAAGCCAAACCATGTTCATATAGGTCATTAAAAAAATAAATAAATAAAGTATTTCACCAATCCATTCAGCCCAGTCCTATACCCAGCTAGCTCCATTTGAACTTAGTCATACAGTTACAGTTGTATAGATTATTACATTGAGAAACAGACTTTCATACAGATATCATGCATATCCACGCAGCATTACTAATCAAGTTACTCATCGTTGCCCAGCAAGAAGTCCACAATCAATTCAATTGTCTTGCCACGATCTGTGGAGCTTACAGACGTTATAATACTATAGGTTCTGTATGCTATTTAAAGCCGACCTAACGCTGAGTCCCTTCTAGACGGTGTGTTGCAATGCATTCTGGGTGCTGTGCTGTGATTCGACGGCTCGTCACCTGACCCACCAAACAACAACTCTCTGGGATGTGGCAAATATCGCGTAAAAACCTTGTTGCCGGAACAACAGGGAAAAGGCAACAGGATAGCAGCACGAAAGATACACAGGATACACACGGAATTTTGATGGACGTCCTTATCAGTCTATGGTCTAACTTATAAACGTGTCGGGTCAACGTCAACGATAAGTAAGTTAGGCTAACGTAAACGTTAGCTATTTGCTGTTGTCATATGCTAGTGCTATATGCTTTAGGCTACGTGATGGCCATTTATCACACTAATTTTAGGTACTACTTTTACGAGGTCTGTAGTTCTGTCAAAATGTATCTTATCGTTGAACAGACTACAAGGTTATCTTCCTTAGACTTCGTAGATGTAGTTACTACAATTTGGAAGCGAATTTCGAAGTGTAAATATGGTTTTAGTGTGTAAACAGACCAACCGCGATTTTGCAATGAAGTGAATATGGAGCCTTTTATGTAGGACTACTAGGCTACTTTCACGAAGTCTGTAGTTCTGTCAAAATTGATCTTATCTATGAACAGACTACATGGTTATCTTCTTTAGACTTTGTAGATGTAGTTATTACAGTTTGGAAGCGAAATTCGAAGTGCAAATATGGTTTAAATGTGTAAACAAGACGCCTGATGTTTAATATATGTTAATGAATGGGCACAGTATTATTGTGTACAGTAATGGGCTATCAGTAGTATGTAAACAGTTCATGTGTTATGTGATTTACATAAACTAACAACAGAAATGTTAAAAGCTGGTATTGTGTTTCCTGAATTCTTACATTCAGGCATTCAAATGAAATGTAATTAAATAGCATATCAATCATGCGACAATGCAAAAACAATGAAACTAGTGTAGGCCTAATTATATTTTACATTAGTAAAGCAGTACTCTGATGTGCATGCTTTCAAACTTTTGTAAACAATCTTAGCACTTTAAACATTGACTGTTTTGAAGTGCATGTAGGCAATATAGTATAAAAATAATAATTGTGATATCATTACAATTTGATAGGGGTTGGGAGGAGGGGGTGGGTTCATGTAGGTGGGCCCTATGACCCCAAAGTATGCCTTGACTGGGCCTCAGGTCAAAGAAGTTTGAGAAATGCTGATGTAGACAACAAAGCAGCAAGGAGGCGTCGTGTGATCATTTAAACAAGTTTTATGACGAGGTCGATGAGGGTGGGAAAAATCGTACATTTCTGTGCAAACTTTGCCCGCACTTCAGTCACATTGTCTTTTAAGAAAATGCAGTCCTTTTTTCGGTTCCAGCAGCCAACAACCTCAGAACTGACCCTTCAGGCCTCTCAGGAGGCGCTGGCCTTTAACCGCAGCCAGAAGAGAGTCAGCAGAAATTTGATTGCCTTTAAAAAATCTGACTTCTTAAAAAATCTTAAACTGGCTGCATTACGTGATTATTTCTGAGATTCTGATACGTTTTTAACCATGACCTATACACAGTTCTGGTTTGAAAATGTATCTCTTAAAAAAATCACTTTATGCAGTCAGCTTAAGATGGCTTACTAGCAACTAACTAATTACCCTAGCAACAACCTAGAAACCACCCCTGTAATGTCAACCTAGCGACCACCATAGCAACCAGCATAGCAACCATGTTATTTATGCGTTTTAGCTTATTGGATGTTGCGTTAATGCAGACAACTTTTGATCCGTGTGCCCGATTTTCATAAATGAGGTACCGTTGGAATCCTTGGATGAGGCCGAGTTCCGTGCCACTGATCAAACCCACTCTTGCAGTTCCTCGGAACCGCAATTCTAGTTAGTGGGTTTGATCCAGCAAGCCCACAGCATGGCTCCGCAAGCCCACTATTGTTCTTCTTAAGTTTACTTTATTTATTAGTGGGTTTGATCCAGTAAGCCCACAGCATGGCTTTGCCATGCTGTGGGCTTGCGGAGCAAGCCCACTATTGTTCTTCTTAAGTTTTCTTATTATTTATTATTCCTGTTCACCCACTTTTTGGCCGAACTACTGCTCCTAGACCGTTTGAGCTATCGACGCGGTTCGAACTCCAAAAATTCAGGCCCAAACCGGTGTAACTTGCTTGTTGATTTCGTGTCACTGGCCCTTGTCGTTTTCGCGGTATTCCCGTTTTTCTGCGTTTTTTGGGCCCATTGAAATGCATGGCGGAATGTTCAGAATTCAAATTTCAATTGTGACATCACAGCTCTAATTGCTTAAGCTTGCACCTGAAAGAGTTCTAAGCCACCTGGCAGAGCTATAATGGGCTGGGCTGGGCTGTCTGTGTATATGAAGGTGTGTGCATGTAACTTTTGACCCGTATGTCCGATTTTCATAAATGAGGTACCGTTGGAATCCTTGGATGAGGCCGAGTTCCATGCCCCTGATCAAACCCACTCTTGCAGTTCCTCGGAACCGCAATTCTAGTTTATTTATTATTCCTTTTCACCCACTTTTTGGCCGAACTACTGCTCCTAGACCGTTTGAGCTATCAACGCGGTTCGAACTCCAAAAATTCAGGCCCGAACCGGTGTAACTTGCTTGTTGATTTCGTGTCGCTGGCCCTTGTCGTTTTCGCGGTATTCCCGTTTTTCTGCGTTTTTTGGGCCCATTGAAATGCATGGCGGAATGTTCAGAATTCAAATTTCGATTGTGACATCACAGCTCTAATTGCTTAAGCTTGCACCTGGAAGAGTTCTAAGCCACCTGGCAGAGCTATAATGGGCTGGGCTGGGCTGTCTGTGTATATGAAGGTGTGTGCATGTAACTTTTGACCAGTATGTCCGATTTTCATGAATGAGGTACCGTTGGAATCCTTGAATGAAGCCCAGTTCAATGCCTTGCCAGCACTAAGTGTAAAGGTAATGTAAAAAAAGATGAGACAGCGCGAAGCGCTGTCTCATCTTTTTTTTAAAGCCAAACCATGTTGATACAGGTCATTAAAAAAAATATATATATATTTTCCAAATCCATTCAGCCCAGTTCAAGGTCATTCGCGCTGTCTCCTCTTTTTTTTAAAGCCAAACCATGTTCATATAGGTCATTAAAAAAATAAATAAATAAAGTATTTTCCCAATCCATTCAGCCCAGTTCTATGCCCAGCTAGCTCCATTCAAACACAGTCATGTATACAGTTGTATAGATTATTACATTGAGAAACACGCATTCATACAGACACTATGCACATCCACGCATCACTATTCAAGTTAAGTTACTCATTATTGCCCGGCAAGAAGTCTACACTCAATTCAATTGTCCTGCCACGATCTGTGGAGCTTACAGACAATGTTATATTACTATAGGTTCTGTATGCTATTTAAAGCCGACCTAACGATGAGTCCCTTTAAGACGGTGTGTTGCAATGCATTCTGGGTGCTGTGCTGTGATTCGACGGCTCGTCACCTGACCCACCAAACAACAACTCTCTGGGATGTGGCAAATATCGCGTAAAAACCTTGTTGCCGGAACAACAGGGAAAAGGCAACAGGATAGCAGCACGAAAGATACACAGGATACACACGGAATTTTGATGGACGTCCTTATCAGTCTATGGTCTAACTTATAAACGTGTTGGGTCAACGTCAACGATAAGTAAGTTAGGCTAACGTAAACGTTAGCTATTTGCTGTTGTCATATGCTAGTGCTATATGCTTTAGGCTACGTGATGGCCATTTATCACACTAATTTTAGGTACTACTTTTACGAGGTCTGTAGTTCTGTCAAAATGTATCTTATCGTTGAACAGACTACAAGGTTATCTTCCTTAGACTTCGTAGATGTAGTTACTACAATTTGGAAGCGAATTTCGAAGTGTAAATATGGTTTTAGTGTGTAAACAGACCAACCGCGATTTTGCAATGATGTTAATGGAGCCTTTTATGTAGGGCTTCTAGGCTACTTTCACGAAGTCTGTAGTTCTGTCAAAATGTATCTTATCTGTGAACATACTACATTATTATCTTCCTTAGACTTCGTAGATGTAGTTACTACAATTTGGAAGCGAATTTCGAAGTGTAAATATGGTTTTAGTGTGTAAACAGACCAACCGCGATTTTGCAATGAAGTTAATGGAGCCTTTTATGTAGGGCTTCCAGGCTACTTTCACGAAGTCTGTAGTTCTGTCAAAATGTATCTTATCTGTGAACATACTACATGATTATCTTCCTTAGACTTCGTAGATGTAGTTACTACAATTTGGAAGCGAATTTCAAAGTGTAAATATGGTTTTAGTGTGTAAACAGACCAACCGCGATTTTGCAATGAAGTGAATATGGAGCCTTTTATGTAGGACTACTAGGCTACTTTCACGAAGTCTGTAGTTCTGTCAAAATTGATCTTATCTATGAACAGACTACATGGTTATCTTCTTTAGACTTTGTAGATGTAGTTATTACAGTTTGGAAGCGAAATTCGAAGTGCAAATATGGTTTAAATGTGTAAACAAGACGCCTGATGTTTAATATATGTTAATGAATGGGCACAGTATTATTGTGTACAGTAATGGGCTATCAGTAGTATGTAAACAGTTCATGTGTTATGTGATTTACATAAACTAACAACAGAAATGTTAAAAGCTGGTATTGTGTTTCCTGAATTCTTACATTCAGGCATTCAAATGAAATGTAATTAAATAGCATATCAATCATGCAACAATGCAAAAACAATGAAACTAGTGTAGGCCTAATTATATTTTACATTAGTAAAGCAGTACTCTGATGTGCATGCTTTCACAAACTTTTGTAAACAATCTTAGCACTTTAAACATTGACTGTTTTGAAGTGCATGTAGGCAATATAGTATAAAAATAATAATTGTGATATCATTACAATTTGATAGGGGTTGGGAGGAGGGGGTGGGTTCATGTAGGTGGGCCCTATGACCCCAAAGTATGCCTTGACTGGGCCTCAGGTCAAAGAAGTTTGAGAAATGCTGATGTAGACAACAAAGCAGCAAGGAGGCGTCGTGTGATCATTTAAACAAGTTTTATGACGAGGTCGATGAGGGTGGGAAAAATCGTACACTTCTGTGCAAACTTTGCCCGCACTTCAGTCACATTGTCTTTTAAGAAAATGCAGTCCTTTTTTCGGTTCCAGCAGCCAACAACCTCAGAACTGACCCTTCAGGCCTCTCAGGAGGCGCTGGCCTTTAACCGCAGCCAGAAGAGAGTCAGCAGAAATTTGATTGCCTTTAAAAAATCTGACTTCTTAAAAAATCTTAAACTGGCTGCATTACGTGATTATTTCTGAGATTCTGATACGTTTTTAACCATGACCTATACACAGTTCTGGTTTGAAAATGTATCTCTTAAAATAATCACTTTATGCAGTCAGCTTAAGATGGCTTACTAGCAACTAACTAATTACCCTAGCAACAACCTAGAAACCACCCCTGTAATGTCAACCTAGCGACCACCATAGCAACCAGCATAGCAACCATGTTATTTATGCGTTTTAGCTTATTGGATGTTGCGTTAATGCAGACAACTTTTGATCCGTGTGCCCGATTTTCATAAATGAGGTACCGTTGGAATCCTTGGATGAGGCCGAGTTCCGTGGCACTGATCAAACCCACTCTTGCAGTTCCTCGGAACCGCAATTCTAGTCTACTTCTGTCGGGGGGCACGCTTCGTACAGTTTACTGTAGCGAGTTAATGCGTTAACCAGTCGCCCCGAGGCCGGCAAGCCCTGGAAGATCAGCTAGGCCAGATAGCTCGTTTTGGGGTTATTTAGAGTTCCAGAGGACTGTTTTCATCAGTGGGATATCGGCGGCGACCAGCTGGTGGTTTCATCTGGATGTGCTGAGTATTTTGGTCTGTGTTTGCGTGTTTGGTAAGTGATCTATTTCTATGTGTGTCAGTAGAGTGAGTTTGGTGTTTTGCGTTCGCTGTGTTGTGTATTTTGGAGCGGTATATCGCTTGTTACTGAATGTGTGTCAGATCTATTCATAGATTGAACAAACGTTCATGGTTATTTGTATAGCTAATCTCTTGGTGATTTTAGCCTATGCGAGCGAACGCTTATAGGCTATTAAGTTACTGTTTTGTGGAGGTTATGCCTCAATTTGCCACTGCAGGTGGATTCAAAGTAACTTTTGCCTTCAGTGAATGAGTGACGTGATAACGGAAACGTTTAATATAGTTTACTTGGCTTTTGTGGTAGAAGTCAAGTAAATTTTGTGTATTGTGCTGGCTTGTTTTGCGTACAATCTGTAGACCTAGGTCTTAGATTGTAGCTTGACTTGCCTATTTGTGTGGGGAAGTAGCCTGTATTATATTGTGCCTCAATTTGTTTTGTTTATTTGTACTTGGGTGTGTGCCTCTTTGTAGCTGCTTCTTATAAAGTAGCCCAAGTAAGCTGTAGATAAAATAAAGGTAGCTTGCACTGCATTTGTTCCTATTGGGGGTTGTTTAGCAAGTGTTTTGTGAATGTTATTGTTTTGCTTGGTTTGTCTAGTGAGTTGGCATCTGAAAGTAATTGTAGGTGAATGATTACTTAATATTAATCTTAGACTGGCGAACTTCAGGAAAAACTCAGGAATCAAGTTTATTCTGTTACAAGCAGAGAGGGTACAAAAAAGGTTTATGGTCTATGTAGGCCTAGCCCAGGCCTGAAAGGCCTAGGTTGGCCTGTAGCCAACTCCTCCTCTCCTCAGTTCTCAATGTTCTAATCTTGTGTCTTACAATGCAAGTTAATCACTTTTAAATGCTTTAAACAAAGAAGAAAATGGCGCCAAAAACAAGCCCACTTGGTTGGCTCTCCACTTGGCATCAGACACACCTACTCACACCCACTTCACACCTATTCATTCTATCAGAATAGCATGAGGAGAGACATCATATCAGAAATATCACTTATAGAATGTTCTAAACATTCTCACAATCAAATAATTACAATCCTTGTACTGAGACTATCAGAATGATACCAAACATGAATACATTTACATTTTATGACACATGGATACATTATATCAAGGTAATATCCTTTGTCCTGTGTAACTGATGGGCCTTGAACCAGCACATTAGCATTCCATTGGGGGAGGGGGATGGTGTCTTTGTTTAAAACCAAGAAGGGTTACATGGCTAACTAAAAGTAGTCTTGAAGTTAAATTATTATCCATTTTAACTATACATTTATTGCTATCACATCTCACCAAGTTAGGAGTATGGCGACTCCTGAAGAGTTCATTGCTTACCTGTCTGAGGACCTCTTGTCCAAGTTGACTAAAGATCAACTTTGGAAAATAGCTGAGCATTATGAGCTGCTTATCACGGCTCAAGAGAAAAAAGGAAAAGAGACTTTGTTCCTTGCTATAAACAACCAGGGGCCTCATGTACAAAGACTTGCGTGGATTTCATACTAAAACATTGCGTACGTGCAAACCTGAAAAGTAGAGTACGCACAAAAAAATCCTGATGTATCAAACCATGCGAAAGCAAGATTTCACGCACATTCTCTTTGTACATCGCAATCATCTTGAAATAGAGCGCACATGCACGAGCCCAAAACTCCACCCTGTCTCCACCCTCAATTACCGCAATTTTAATATGCTAATTAGTATAAATAGGCCTGCAGTAGTGCTCTCTACTGGCGAAAGACGGGAAAATGGAGAAAGCAAGAAAAAAGCGTAATTTCACTGAGTGCGAGATTGAGGTGTTGCTGTCGGAGGTGGAGGCCAGAAAAAACATTTTATTTGGTTCTCTGTCCGCTGGAATAAGCAGCAAAAGAAAAAGAATGGAGTGGGAGAGTGTGACCGAGGCGGTGAATGTTGTGGGGTCGGAAAACCGCACCATTGCCGACATAAAAAATAAATGGTCGGATGTGAAGGTGGATGTAAAGAAAAAAGTTGCAGTCCACCGACAAAGCGTGGGTAAGACGGGCGGTGGAGCCGGGGTGGGGGAGCTCGCACCATTTGAGCAGAGAGTGGCAGCTGTGGTTGGGGATACGGTTCTCTTTGGTGTGGTCCCGCCTGCTGAGGGAGATTCCGACGTGACCCAGGAACGCAACGAAGGTAAACTAATTTCCATTCATTTGCAGAACTTTCTCATCCCTAGCCTACTAGGGCCTAGCCTGTATTTCCCTCTATGTTGTAATGAACAGCCGCTCATACGCACACTTTGTTAATATGTTGTGTTTGAAGATCATTGTGTCGATTTACACCCCCTTCATTTAAAAGAAACACTTTGGCTTATTTCCCATAATGTGATTTTAATATGATTATATATATTCTTTTCTCTCAGACAGCCCAGCATTCAGTGGCACCCACTCCACGCCACACCGAACAACTCCACAGGCTGAGCCGGACCCTCCTGTCCAGCCAGGCGTCTCCGGTGTTACTTCTAGTGGTTCCCATCCCCCTGCTGCTGCGGTCCACTTGACAGGTCGGGTACTGACGCGCGCTGTGTTGGAGTCACAGGGGGAAATCGTTAGAGGCATTGCTGACATCAACAGCCACCTCAAACAGATTACTGACGCACTCGTTGACATCAGTAACTCATTAAAAGAATTGGTCAAAAAATGAATTTGTCTCCGTTTACCTTTTTATATTCTGGCCACTAACTGCTGTCGGGTTCGAATGGCATCTTGGTCGGGCTGCACATTAATTGGTCCTGGGTCTATGTCGTCTGGTGGGTTCACTACCTCGCGCAGTGGCACGCCGTGCCTGTGCGCAACATTATGCAGGACTCCACAAGCTAATACAATGCGGCACACTTTCTCAGGCCGATACAGCAGTATCCCCCCGCTGCGGTCAAGGCAGCGCCACCGGCCTTTCAGCTGCCCAATAGCTCGTTCCACAACTGACCGAGTGAGGGAATGGAGAGTGTTGTATCTCTCCTCTCGGTCAGTCTGTGGGTTGGTGAGGGGGGTTAACAGCCACGTCTTTAAAGTGTAACCGCTGTCTCCTAATGAGCATTTGGAACAATTAGATCATAGGCTACCCAAAATTTCTAGATGTCCTCATAATTTCCCTTTAAGTGTTTGAAATTGCTTACCAATTAGCCACCCATCACGCACCCTGCCAGCCTCCAACCTATTCCCAACCATGCTGTTTCTCAGGATGTATGAATCATGGGTTGACCCAGGCCACCTTGCCACTACATTCATAAGGCGCATTTGGGCATCACAGATTATTTGCACGTTTAAAGAATGGAAATGTTTTCTATTAACGTAAGCAAATTCCCCGTCAGATGGCGCCTTTATAGCAATGTGTGTGCAGTCGATCGCTCCGATTACATTGGGGAAACCGGCAATCGCTGCAAATTGCGCTTTGATGTTTGCCTGATCAACTGCATCGTATGGGAACCCTATATACCTGGCTGACATGCAGATAATGCCGTTCAAAACAGTCGGCATGGTGCGGCTCAGGGACGATTGACTCATTCCTGACCGGTCGCTCAGTTCCCTCTGGAATACTCCTGTTGCCAGAAAACCAAGGGTGGTCAGGACTTGTATTGGAACTGGCAATGCGTGGCTTCTCGCCGTCTCTCTCTCCAAAAGCGGGCCCAACTCAGCACAGAGTTCCAAGAGGATAGCTCTTGGTAATCTGAATCGGCTGATAAGCCAGTCATCATCATGGGCCAAAAAATCATGATAATCAAGAAACACCCGTTCCCTTCTAATGCGACCATTAGCAACATCCTCTAACAAGGCCAAAACTGCCATCATCAACCTATCGATTATTGCCACATTTTGCGCACGCTTTTATATCGTCACTTATGTGGATGCATGCTGGGGATAGGTTGTTCCCATACGCCTGTGGTGTCAGTAATATGTACATAATTTGATATCGACAGACTGGTTGATTGATTGATTGACTTTAAATAATGGCTTTTGCGTGTAATGCGACTGACTCGTGAACCAATACTTATTTGCAATTTCAATACATCGCCACTAAGTGTCGACAACGGACAAAACCCCACTAGAAGTGTGCGTACGCCAGACATGAAGTTTGCGTGGAGGACCGCACATTCTCACGTTCAAGTCAGTCTTCGTACATCTGGACGTGAGCGTGGGAAGTGGCGTACGCAGCATTTTTGTGCGTACGCAAGCTTTGCCAGCTCATGCAAAAAGGCCTATTTAAAGAAACAGTGGTTTTAACAGACCAACAAATGCAGCTTGAGAAGCTGAAGGCTGAAAAGGAAGCAAGAGCTCTAGAGGTAGAGAGAGAAGTTGAGCTTCGTAAGCTTGAGACTCAACGTGATGGAACGTGAAGAACATGACCGTGAACGTGAACATGTGCTAGCAGTTAAGAGGCTTGAGCTAGCGATAGCCATACAAGGTGCATCTCTTCAACCTGCTCCTTCTCTAGGTCCCCAACCGTCTAACTTTGATGTTAGTAGAAACATCCGCCTTGTCCCCCCCTTTTCAGAGAAGGAGGTGGATAACTACTTTTCTCATTTTGAGAGAGTGGCGATCACCCTTAACTGGCCCAAAGAAGTGTGGCCTCTGCTACTTCAGTGTGTTTTGACAGGGAAAGCGCAGGGTGTGTTTTCTGCTCTGAGCATTGACCAAGTTCGCCAGTATGATGTGGTCAAAACCACTATTTTACATGCGTATGAACTGGTCCCTGAGGCCTATCGCCAGAGGTTCAGGAATGCTAGGATGTCGGAGCAGCAGACTTTTGTTGAGTTTGCGCGGGAAAAAGAAGGGTTCTTTGACAGATGGTGCACAGCCCAGCATACAGAATCAAGGGAAGATTTAAAACAACTAGTTCTCATGGAGGACTTTATGAACTGTCTCCCTGAGGATGTGGCTGTCTACCTGAGTGAGCAGGATGTGCGAAAGGTGGACGAAGCTGCTGTTCTAGCAGATAAGTTTGTCCTTACCCATAAGCGTGTTTCTGATGGCTACTGGGAAGGCCATCAGGATAGACCGAAAACTCCTCCCCGAAATAGACAACAGTCTGGAGGTGGGGGTAACTCTCCACGGTCGTCTCCCTCTGCTTATTCCGGCCGCCCCTCCCCTAACATTGCAGAGGTTGTTTGTTTTTATTGTAAGAAGGTGGGCCACAAAGTGTCTGACTGCCAGGTCCTTAACAAACGGGGTAAGAACACCAAACCTGTGGGTTTGATAGCCTTGTGCGACACTGGCTCGTCCTGCTTGCAAGGTAGAACTGTAGGGTCTGTGATGACCGACAATGTGTGCAAAGAGTGCAGGAGGGACACTTACTACACCCCCTTCATCACTGAAGGTTTTGTGTCTTTGCCTGATCGGCTACCCAGAGTGCCAGTCCACATACTCCGAGATACTGGGGCCACCCAGTCATTTCTGCTGGCTGGCATTTTGCCTCTTCCTGACTGTACCGCCACCGGAACTGTGTTGGTCACAGGTTTTGGGATGAATCCTATTCAGGTGCCTTTACATCAGGTCCACCTATCCTCACCGCTGATCACAGGTAACATTGTTGTTGCGGTGTGTCCATCTTTCCCAGTGCCTGGTATTTCCTTCATTCTAGGTAATGATCTAGCCGCCGCCTATTGTGGTGCCTGTGCCTGAGGTACCACAGAAGCTTGATCAGTGTTTGTACAGGCAACCTGATGTGTTTTCGGCATGTGCTGATGTCCGTGCCATGGATAAGAATTTGGACCATGGTGATGGCTCCGATTCTGTGTCTTCCGAGGACACCTTACTTGCTACCCCTGAGGTTGTGGGTTCGTGTTCTGGTTCGTGTTCTGGTTTATTTAAGATTTCCGGTGAATACTTGTTTCCTTTGGGTGGGGTGCAAACTGTCAGGAGGCTGTTGATAATGCAAGGACTCTTCTTGCTGCAGCTCCTTTTATGTTGTGCTCGAACATTGACGATTCCTTTGGTGTTATTGTTGGTGCCAGTGAGAGTGGTGTTAACTTCTATCCTTAAGGTTTAATGTTTTGAGGAGTACTTGATTTCATCTTTGAGTACGATAGATATCCACACTGGTCAATATCCATTACTTTTTATAGATCTGATGCGGACCCAGAATCAACGCATTATGCGTGGGATGTTATTTCTTCTGCAGTATGCTCGTATACCGGACATCAGAGGAAAGGACTGTATCGTAGCTGATGTGTTTGTGTAATATTTAAATTGTGTAGAATTTAAATTATTTTTGTTTGTGTTTATGGGTTATTTAACTAGTCATCTTTCCTTAGTCCTAGGGCCCAGGATGTAGGAGGATGGGGGTGTACTATGAATGGAACACCGGTGGTTATTCTTTCTTGTTCAGAGTTGAGGTTTATTCTTGAACAAACCTCTTTTAGTGAGGGAGGTGTTACGACCCCCTGTGCCTCTTCAGGTCCTGGTCTGTCAGTGCACGGTCAGGCCTTTGGCCTGGTTAGGCTAATCACATTATTAGATGCACCTGTATTGGGTGGGGCTATAAAAGGGGTTCTGTATCTCTCTCGGTAGGCACTTTTTCCTCCTTTCTTGCAGGCACTTTGATAGTCCTTTACACTAGCACGTTAGTCTTTCTCTCCTCTTTATTTCTCTTTTCCCCCTTTGCCTTTCACTTACTCATCTTACATGCTGATGGCCTACTGCCATTTACATTCACGCATACACGCACTCTTCAACATTCATCTCCCTAGACACTTTAGTTTGTTAATGTTGCGATCAATGTTAATAAATAGTTAAATGAAAAAATTGTTGTTGTCTCCCTTTATGTTGCGGTCTGTTCACGAGCTGGCCGTAACAATACTTATTGCTGTTTTTACTTCTAAATTAATAATCAGCAAATAAACTTCACTAAACTCACCAACTCATGATAATTCTAGAACAGTGCCCTGTGTCCCTTTACCTGATAGTCTGCTGCTCTTGCCAACTGCTGAGTTGCAGATTACCTTAGAATAATAAGGTTCTATCTGACATTTTTGTCAAAATGGAGTTATTTACATATTTTTATTCTTTGAAAGTTTCTTAAGTTCAGATGAGGTGTTTCTTAAAGTTGTGTACATATTTGGACTTTATATCAAAAAGAACTTGTTCCATTTACCATGTAACTCTATGGAATTCTAAAACTTTGAAGCTCAATATCTCAGAACTACTCAAAACGCAGATAGAACCTTATTATTCTAAGGTAGCGCTTGAGGTCAGCGCTCTCAACGTTGGTTTAATCAGTCTGCCTGATCGTGACCTATTGACCTCTTCTTCCTGGCTCATGGTCGGTGTTGCAGGTATTTTCACAGGTGATGATGCAGTTGACTGAACTGAGGTGTCGTTCTCTGCAGGTTTGCTGTTCTCTGAAGGAATGTCCTCCAGATGTGGTGAGCGTGGTGGTGGAAAAGTCATTTCACTGGTTTTCAGCAAGTGTCGTCTGTTTCTTCTGAAGGTGTTTCCATCAGGTGTCTTGATCACATAGGATCTGGGTTTTTCATGCTTTCTCAACACAATTGCTGGTTGCCAGTTGTTTTTGTTGTTGTTTTTCTCCAAGAAGTGGTAGCTGTTTTGCTCCTTGATCAAAGTAACTTTTCTGTTTCAGCTGCCTTCACGTGATGCTCTTATGTACGTTCTCGTGTACTTGTGGTTTCAGCAGCTGTGCAGATACTGGAAGCTTTGTTTTCAGCCTGCGTCCCATTAGCAACTGTGCAGGAGACAATTTCACGCCATCAAGCGGTGAGTTTCTGTACTCCAACAGGGCAATGTATGGGTCACTCTGGCTTTCTCCTGCTTTCTTTAAAAGGTTCTTGACTGTCTGTATGGCCCTCTCGCTTTGTCCATTGGATTGTGGAAATCCAGGACTGGATGTGGTGTGTATGAACTCCCAATTTTGTGCAAATGTTCTGAACTCTGCACTTGCGAATTGCGGACCGTTGTCAGACATCACTTCATCCGGGATTCCATGTCTTGCAAAATTAGATTTGAGAGCGGTCACTACATGTGCACTTGTTGTCTGTGTAAGCTTGGCAATCTCAGGGAACTTAGAAAAGTAATCCATACACAGCAGATATTCACCTTGATTGTAGTGAAACAGGTCGACACCCACTTTTGCCCATGCTCTGTCTGGAATGTCATGACAGATCATTGGCTCTTTAGTGTTGCTGCGCCTGTACATGTTACATATAGCACACTTTAACACAACATCCTCAATCTCCTTTGCCATTCCGGGCCAGTACATGACGTCTCTTGCTCTCTCTTTACATTTCACAATGCCTAAATGTGATTCATGCACTCTCTCTAACATCTCTGCTCTCAAAGTGTGAGGAACAAGTCGTGAGCTTTTGAAAAGGAGACCATCAGAACAAGTTAGTTCTTCTCTGAATGTCACAGTGTTTCCTCTAGGATTTTTTTAAGCAGTGGGGGCAGGCCCGTCCGAACACTCTTCACCCCCCCCCCACCCCGTCCCAGCACCACGGAACTGACAACTGACACTTCGCTGCAACACAAACAATTATATTGATTAACCTCTATTCACACACTCTATTCAATGAGGCATTATTTTCAGTTGTGATTGAACTGTATTTTTGGAGAATCTACAACAGGTCTGCAAAATTAATTTTACAAGAAATTCTTCGTGGGGAAACCAAAATTCAAAGAAGCCTTGCTGTGCACATTTAATTTTTCTTTTGGAAAAATAACTCCAAGGCTCGGTTATAGGGAATTTCAGAAAGAGGTGGTCCATTGATGCTGAGTAGCATACATGCTGTTAGATCAGGGGTGGGCAAACTTTTTGGCTCAAGGGCCACTATTGTTTTTATAGCCTATAATTTAGTATGAAAAGTATTTCTTTTAAAATATGAATTGCTTAAAAATACTGCTAATTTTATGCAGTTTAACAAATGTATAAATTTTGCACTGTCGCTTTAAGACAGTCGCTTTAATTCACGTTATTTCTCAATGATCTTCTGCCTGCACCGCTATGGCTAGTGCTGTGCCTATGGCTGGGCCCTCTCAGTTTTTAAATGGTCAGTAGTGGGAACTACTGTTGCCTTCATGATTTCCTTTTAAAAGTTTCTTATAAGAAGGAGATATCAATTATCAACAATGGCAAGCCAGCTGGAACCTGCGGCTCTCTCTCCCTCTCGTGAGTGCAGACGCGTTCCCAATTAAATGGATCGCATAACGTTCACATTAGATCTGCTGCAAAGGAGATAACTAAGAGTTAACTTAGTTTAACATGATGTTATCTCTATTTAACATGATGTTTTGACATTGACATTGCAAACGTTCTCTAAGGAGAATGAAAAGCAGTTTGCAGTAAGGCTAACCAACGTCGTCTATCGCAGGAAAAAAATAGCGAGCAGCCTGATAACCAAATGAAATGCTCGGCGGGCCGGATCCAGCCCGCGGGCCGCAGTTTGCCGACCCCTGGCCTAGGCTAAGCATTCTGTAGCCTAATTCGTTAGAAAATTAAAAAAATGGTTGCTCTTCTTTTTGCTAATTTATTTTCACATTTAGCAACACGGGTAACAAACGTTTAGGTCGTGCGGCCTTTGTGCGTCTGTGTAGCCCAAATCATTAAAAAAAACTTTTCCGTGTCATACAACACAACTATTTACTTTAACATCATTACATCTATTACTACATCTATAGACTATTTCCAATTTGTATTATATTAGTGACTCACTTATCGTTTTAATGTTTCCAGATGTTTGATATCAGGACGTGAGCTGTCAGAACTGACAAGTTGAACGTTGTCTTATTAAAACGGACCCACCGCGGTGACGTTTTTGGTGGAGGTGTTGTTTAATAGTGACTCAGAAGAAAGCAAACGTTTGGACAATAAGCACATCAACACACTATGTGGAGTTAAACTGGACAGCCCCAAACCTCTGAATAGTTCTGCTTGTTGTTAAATTGCAATGTTAGCGGCCGCCAACGTGGGTGCATAATGTCGGCAGGATCATTTAAAAGGCAACTGCGACTATTGTGCGTCTGCCCCATTTCTGATACCGTGGGGGAAGAAAATTAAACCGTGGCGGGCCGCCACTACCAAATCAACATAGAGGAAACACTGATGTCCAGTGCTTAATTTCTGATGGAATTTGTCTGATTTCCGTAGGCCATCCAGACTGAACTAAGTTCATGACTCTCTGCAACTCCTTATCTGTTGCTGTTGCTGTTCTGAATGCATTCAGCTTTTCCGCAGAGATTGGTAAGTATGCTGACAAGACATGCACTTGCAACTCGTCTTCCAAGAGTAGCTCTGAATGTTCTTTGAGGAAAGCACGGCTTAGTGTGTCTGCTATGAACAGTTCTTTACCAGGTTTGTAGCTGACTTGTAGTTCAAAAGGCTGTAGTCTCATGAGCATTCGCTGGAGTCTGGGAGGAGCTTTCTGTAGAGACTTTTTGAACACCGTCTCAAGAGGCTTATGGTCTGATTCCACATGTACTGTCTTACCATAGATGTACTGGTTAAATTTCTCACAGCCATAGACAATCGCTAAAAGCTCTTTTTCAATTTGAGCATATCTTTTCTGACACTCAGTAAGAGTGACCTTGACCCAAAAGCCACAGGGTGTCCATCTTGCAGTAACACTGCTCCTAAGCCTTCAGAGCTTGAACTACTGACATTGTCACCTCTTTGTTGATGTCGAAGTACTTTAACACCGGAGCGTTGCTCACTAGTGACTTGAGTCTTGTGAAGCTCTTTTGTTGCTCTGACTCCCAGTGCCATGTTACATCGCCTTCTAGAAGTTTCCGCAAAGGTGAACTCACGTCTGACAAATTTGGGATGAATTTTGCCAGATACTGAAGCATACCTAAGAACCTCATTAGAGCGGCTTTGTCTTCCGGTTCTGGCATACTCTGAATCGCTCTGACTGGTCTGGTTTCAAGCCATCTGCTGTCAAAATGTGTCCTACGTAGCGAACTTCAGTCATCCTTAGTTTGCACTTATCTCTGTTCAATTTCAAATTGATGCTCCTGATTCTGTCCAGCAGTCGTCTTAGTCTTTCGTCATGTTGTTCCATGTTTTCACCCCACACTAGAAGGTCATCCACTATATTCACCACTCCCACCAAATCTTCCAGACGTTGTGCAATGCATTTCTGAAAAACTTCTGTAGCGGAAGATCTGCCAAATCAAGAAGCGATATCTTCCGAAAGGGGTGTTAAAGGTGCACAGCTTGGAGCTCTCTTCGTCCAGCTGTATCTGCCAGAACCCATGATTGGCATCTAGGACAGAAAATATTTTGGCATTTCAGCAACGATTTCTTCAACTGTGCGCAGTGGGTATGTTCTCTGCGTATAGCTTTGTTCAGGTCTTGTGGATCAATACAAATTCTGAGTTTGTTGGGTTTAACCACTGTTACCATGCTGTTCACCCAATCTGTAGGCTCAGTTTGCTTCACAATGACTTCAAGACCTTCCATTCTATTTAGTTCATCTTTAACTCTGTCCTTCGGTGCTACAGGTACTTTCCATGGTGGGTGAATGACTGGAGACACATCTTGGTTGAGCTGGATACGATGTAGTCCTGGCACACATCCTAGGCCAGTGAACAGGTCTTTGTATTCACTCAGTATGTCATCTTCTTTTTTTTAACTTTGAACACTCTTTTGATGAGTCCCAGTTTTGAGCATGCATCTCTACCTAAAATTGCTGGTGAGTTTCCATCTACAATCTGAAATTCTAACTGAAACTCCTTTTCTTTGTGGTAGCATCTTAGTGTTGTCTTACCTTTTGGCTCCATCTTGTGGCCAGAATATGTAACGAGCTTGCAGTTAGACTTCAGCAGTGCTGCTTTCTTGTTCGATATTTTTTCAAAGTCTTTATATGGCAACACGTTGCACTCTGCTCCTGTGTCTAGTTTCAATGTAAGTAAGCAGTTGTTTATTTTCAGTGCTTGTGTCCATTTCTGACTATCATTTTCATGTGTAGAGACTGTGTCCACTTGTTTCAGACATGTGTTAGCTGCTATAGCACGTTTTGCTTGACTTCAATACAACCCATAAACATTTCAACATGTTCTTCTTGTTCAATTTCATGAACTTTTCTCTCTGATTTTCTGAAGTTGCCTTTTTGTTTCTGAGTTTTGCACATGCAGCTGAAATGGTTCTTTCGTGAACACTCATTGCACGTTTTACCATAGGCAGGACATTTCATTGGCTCGTGTGTATATCCACATCTCGTGCATTCTTCGTTGTCTCTCCCTGTCCATTTAGCACTAGCACTCTCTTGTCTGACTTTGGGCTTCATTTTTGTTATTTTATTCACAACTACTTCTGACTCCTCGTGCAGAGCTTTCATGTGGCTTTGTGTAACTTTGTTAGCTCGACATATGTTCATAGCCTTTTCTAGATCCAAATCTGTTTCTCTTAGACCCCGTTTACACGAGCATGTGTATTTTTATAAACGAAGACATTTCCCTACGTTTGAGCATTTCATTTAGACGCAAACGGAGAATTTGCCTCGTAAAACGGTCATCCAAAAAAACTCCGGCCAAAGTGATTTTTTTGGAAAACTTTGTTTATGCGTTTGGTTGTAAACTGTGGTAAACGGAGTTTTGGGCAGCCAACGTCACAGTATGCGACAGAAGTACACCAAATGTGCGACCAATGTTTACATTTACATGTTCTCACGTGCGACTTTTCAGGGTTCTGATTGGTTAATGTGAGCTTGAGCTTATCGTTAGACTGCCACTGTGGTTTGGCATGCTTATGACAGCATGTATGTACACGGGTTCGTGTAAACACATTTTTAAAAAAAAAACGGTCTCATGTAAATGCAGTTTTATTTGCAAACGTAGATGGCCAGATATTCATTTAGGAAAATACCCTGCTTCGTGTAAACGTAGTCTTAGAAGTCTAGCTCTCACAGTATCGTTAATGCCACACACAATGCGGTCTTTAATCAATCAAGTCATCATCGTCAGTCAAAGTTCCAAATTCGCAATCCTTAGCCTTGCTTTTCAATTCGTGTCACATATGCGTCAATGGTTTCGTTTGGTCCCTGTGCTCTCGTGAAAAATACATGTCTCAGATACGTGATGTTTTTTCGGGGCTCGCAGTATCGTTTAAACTTTTCTTTAAGGTCATCCAAGTCTACTTCACCCTCAAAGTCCATGGTATTAAATACCTTTATAGCTTCATCTCCAGCCACGTGTAGAAATGTTGCACATTGCACTTTCTCGTTCTTCTCCGCCAAACCAGATGCGATGAGATACAGGTCGAACTTTTGAACCCATGTTCGCCAGTTTTCTGCTAGATTTTCTTCGAAGCTCAAACTGTTAGGAGGCTTCAGTTGCTCCATTTTTTTACTTCTGACACCATGTGAAGTTTGTTACTTGTCTAACTGGGTTGTTCATAAATCACGGAGACTGTGTTAGACATGACCATCAATTTATCCAACTGATACTGAACTCCGTATCTCTTGTTATACAGGTAATATTCCCAGGCCCACACTATGGAGGACGCCACCTACAGGTAAGGAGTGTTACACACAACCAGTGCGAAATGGCTGCCGATACAAACGTAATTGAAGCATGTTTAGAATCCATTTTTGAAGAAATTGAAGTTCGTAACAACATTTGCTTTAAACCTCTGCAGTAGTTATGTCTCATTTGCCTAAGCAAAGGCTAACCAGAGATGGCTACAAAGGCAAACTAAACACCATCATTTTAGTTGTTAGTTCGCTGTTGGCGGTATTTTCATGAAACACCCAGTACATGTGCATACTCACAAGGTCTGCCACCTCTCCGCTTCCCCCGCCCTATTTCCCCCTGAATCCATGCGTATTCCTCTAGACCAGTGGTCCGGAATGAGGGCTACCTGAAGACCCGAAATCATATGGAGGGCTACTCATTTGAAACAAACAGACCCTCACCCCTATTTTGCGAGGGTAGTCCTCCTAAATAATAGGCCTATGTGATTTTTTTTAAATTATCAATATTGTGTAGGCCTGTAAGTCTTATATTAAGCAACTGTATTTTCATCTGATTATTCAATACTTTAATATCAATATGCAACACTACCAACATTTTTGTTCAGTTTGTTCATTTCAAAGTTTGCATGGGTAATCTAATGTATTTTTTATTTTTTTTTACAAAAAAAAATTACTTTTTGTGCAATTAATAATATGGGTTACAATTTGTACCCAATTTATACCCATCCACCATTATGAATTCAGGGGTTGTTTAAGTTCTGATTTGAGTGGACAATTTGGTTTTAACATTTCAATAGTAATCGCCCACACCACCCTAACATAATGAAGACTCCTTTTAAAGTTATTGCACACCTGAAATCTCTCCATGATCTGACAAAAAAGCTAATGCACTGTCCTGCTCAGTCATGCATGCCACACCATTTTCAGCGCTATTTGTACTTTTATAAGGTATCACCAATATCAATTTAATGTTACAGATGTATGGCTACATAAATTCTTAAAATGGTTCTGGTCTAGACTTAAATATCTATTGGAAACTTCACAATGGAGCGTGTTTTTAGAGCGTGATCTGCAGGCGACCTGTTGGCTATTTTCAGAAGGTGCGCTGGGGGCGCTTCATAGCCGTCAGGGGCACCATGTTGGAGACCACTGCTCTAGACTAACCGGGCCCAGGCCCAGGGGGCCCTGAAAGCTCAAGACTCACTACTATGTTCTCTTCTCCACCCCTGATATCTGAATAGGGCCCCACAGGTCACACTATGTGAAAAACTTGCTGAGTTAGGGTGGTGGTACCGTAGAGGTTAAGGAGCTGGGCTAACATGCAGTAGCCTAGCCTGAAAAGTTGTGGCTTCGGTTGCCACCTTTGTGCCCATGAGCAAGACCCTAAACCCAAAGTTACTCTGGAGTGAATGTAGTCCCTTGTAATATACTGTCATTTGAGTTTGGATGGCCAGTTGGCCATTTTGGATGAAAAGTGTCTGCTAAATGAATAAATGTAAATGTTCTAAGTTTCTAGGGTGAGCAGGGGGGCCCTTTTCATGTTTTCATCTGATTTATAATATCCAACCGATTGCGGCTGCCAAACCCTTCTGTAATTACTTTATTTAATAGCGTGATTGTTGTGAAAAAAGTTATTATCCTTGCTCGCTAAAGCTAACTATGGTTAGCTACTGCTTGCCTTGTGACGCACAGCTAGGAGACAGCGCGGAAGACAGTTTATAGCAGGTAGCAGAGGCATAGCAAATCATATTTTAGCGATATAGCTGATCTAAAGCCCTCACGGAGACATCATACACGCTGATTTTATTAAAAGGATATGAATGTGGGGACTCACAAGCAATTAATCAACTATTAGATTAATAAAGTATCTATTTATCTATCTATTAGGGGGCATACTTTTTTATGATTCCCGAAACCCCATTCATTTACGCATAGGGATTTTTCTTTACAAACTGGAACATGCAAAAATGCTAATTGAACGCATACAAAATGACGGTAGTGTCTACCACACTCTATAGTTTAACTCGGCAGACACTCCCCACTGCCCCCTTGCACTGTTTATTTCTGATGATTCATGATGTATTCCTCAAGGATCATAGAAAAACAAGACTAGAGATCACACTCAAAAGGTAGACTTTTGAAAAAAACGATAATATCATCAAATAGTGATTTATTGACCTCTCCATACCCCATATAAGTGCAAGAGCAAACTTTTCGGGTGACCCCATCCTCAGTGCAAGTTACATCAACTGAGTTCACAGACTTGACATAATTTACTGGGCAAGTGGCAAATTTAAATGGACCAATCACAATTCCAGTTCACAAACAATCAATCAACCAACCACCATCTTGAGCTAAGAATTAAATAATCATACAAAGCAGAAAAACATTTCATCATATTTCTTGGGTTACATACATGTTTAAGAAGCATCAATACCAGTATGCAAAAGAAACACAGAAGATTACAAAGAAATGTCTGTACTACAATGACTGTGATTTAACCTAGTCTGATTAACCTGATTAACCCCCCCCCACACACACACACACACACAAACACAGAAGCACACATACACAAAAACAAACACACACTATGCACACACTCATTTACATACACAAAAATAGGGGGTGGAGTAGGAGATGTAGACAAATTGACAAGCGTGACTTTTGCAAAGATGTGCAGGACTGGGCAGCGGTCATATTTTGTAGGCCTACCGCTCTCTACATCTAGTTGATTACCTGACTGAGAGAACTATGAAGGTATATTGGGTGCAAAAGTGGCGAGCACATTTAACTGCAGATTTTGCATGTGCACACTAAAGTCATAAATGTGTAACAGTAAAGTTGAAGTTGTACATATTTTTTTATATCTTGTTAACACAAAATAGGGGCTAGGGGTTCACAAATCCTTTTTACAGGTACACAAATCCTATCCTGTAAGTCACGCACTCGACACTTTTGCTTCAATCGCTGCAGCGCAGTTGGTGCGAAACACATTTGCACATCCGTGTTTCATAATCTGAGAACATGCACAACATTCGTGCATTTGTAAACCCAAATGTGAACTAATGCATCCGAAGTTGTGCATTTGTGAAATAACTTCTCATTAATAAAATTCTACAGATCGCTTTGATTTTCTTGCACGACTACAAGTCAATTGATACAACTGCTCGAATCTGCTTCTACGAGTGACGATACTTTTGCTCCTGGCTAGGTGATATAATAGGAGCAAAAAGATTTGTATGTGTGCACGTCGAGCGAATTGATCGAGAAAACAAGGCGGCCGGATCTGGATCCTGGATCGCGCTCAGACTACCATTGCCTGCTCATAAAGTAAGTAACCTCAGCATGTTTCCTTATCAATGAAGGACACACGATTTAAAGTTTTTCTTTGCACAAAGCGAGGAAAAAAATGTTGCGGTGTTAAGTTTTACAACCTTATTATTCATAATGTCTGCACAGCAAACAATTGCTAACTTGCCTAGCACTATCCAGTAGTCGTCGTCCACTTTTGCACCCAATATACCTTCATAGAGAACACAGGTTGTGAGACTGAAAGGTTGTGTGTCTGAGCAGGTCGTCAGTAAGCTACACCACAAGGGACTGTGCTGTCTCATTTTCTCTTCACATTGTACACCTCAGACTTCCAGTACAACTCTAAGTCATGTCTGTTACCCGCAGAAGTTCTCAGATGATTCTGCAGTTGTGGGGTGTGTCAGTGATGATGAGGAGACGGAGTACAGGCAACTGGTGGACCGCTTTGTGACATGGTGCAGGAGCAACCACCTTGTCTTGAATGTGGCTAAGACAAGTGAAATGGTGGTGGACTAGGAGGGCCAGGCCTGAGCTAAATACCATTTCAAATCTGGGTGAGAAAGAAGAAATTGTAGAAAACTACTAAAAAACCGAATAAGATCACAAGGAAGGAGGAGCAACCCTGGAGTTGCTGGTGGAGAGAAGGATGCTGCACAATCTTAAATATATTGGACAATGGCTCACATCCTACACAACTTACTACACCAACTAAACTGTAAGAAAGACAGACACAGAAATATTTTTTTACCCACTGCAACAGCACTTTATAAGGACTTCCCCCTGAGCAGAGAGAGAGGAATAAAATTTTTAGAATAATTTATGTATGTATGTATGTATATGTGAACGATGTTTGTATGGCTACTGAAACATAATTTCCCTTTGTGGATGAATAAAGTATATCTATCTATCTACTGTATATCTAATGAGGCCCATGGTTGTTACAACCAAGAACAGCAAAAAAATCACTTCAGCTGCATGAAAGAGGACTCGGGGGTACATATACGACACCTCAAAGTCAACTTAATGCTATTTTGAAACCATGGGTAGAAAAAAGCATAAATAACTGGATTAAAAAAAGAATTCAGGTAAGCCATACTGATTGTGCAGTTTAGCACAATCTCTAACACTTGGCCGTTGATAAACCTAGCCATGGCACTAGCAGTGAAATATGGAACAACACATAACAAAAATACAAACACAAGTATTCCCAGCACTTTGGCAGCTTTTCTCTCAGATCGTTTGGGCATCTTCTCATTCTTGCTTCCATTTACATTGATCTGATTATTATTAGCTGCCCTGATGGCATTGGCGTGCTTCCTGGCAATGGCAAAGATTTTGATATACAATATAATCATGAAGGAGCAAGGTAATGCAAACACCACCACAAAATCAATCCAAGACCAAATTTCGCTCACAGCAACGGGACACTCGCCCGGACACAGTGCCTGCGAGGTTGTGAAAAACCCACTGCAGTAAATAAGAGAAACATTATACACCACTGAAACCGCCCAGGTAAACAAGACCACAATGACAGCGAAATTCACAGTGATTTGCTTGGTATAGAGAAAGGGATTGTTCAGAGCCAGGTATCTGTCCACTGCAATGAGAGCCACATTATGAACAGACGCTGTTGTCAACTGGAATGCAAAATAGTTGAAAAAAGCACAAATGTATGTCCCAAAGAGCCAGCATGCCTCCACCAGCCAGATTAATCCCAGTGGCATCACAAACAGTCCCACCATGAAATCTGCCACAGCTAAGGAAAGGATAAGCACATTAGTTGGCGTATGCAGCTGTTTGAAGTGGCACACCGATATTATGACAAGCAGGTTGCCAAACACAGTTAGCCTACTATAACAGCAAGTATTATAGATATATAGAAAAACACATATTCTGGTGTAACCGTTGTTCTCCTGAAGCAAGAAACACACTTATCCTTATGGCTGTGATTGCTGAATTCAAATGTGCTTTTTCCTAGGTCTGTTCGCTCAGTAAAGAGCCCCCTAGAAAGTGAATAGGAATCCAATGGCATGATGGGACTCAGGGCCGGCCCGAGGCATAAGCGAACTAAGCGGCTGCTTGGGGCCCACTGGCCACCAGGGGGCCCCCAATCGAGTTTCTTCTTTTTTTACATAATAAATAACGTAAACATCGTATAAACAAGTGACATCAATGAATGAATAAATGAAACAATTAATAATTCAAAACAAGAAAATTCTGATTTCATGATCAATATACCTGCCTACTGCTACTGTGTTTGCCAGCCTTTGAGTCATGCGCATAAAGTAGACACCTCGGGTGCATAGACAATTCGTGCAGACACTGCATCAAGTTCAAAAATCGGAAGAGACGGTAATGTTAAGACAAGTCACAAAAAAGGACGTATCCCTCTGATGCCGAAAACAGAAAGAAGAAAATGACAGAGGAGGAGAAAAACGAGCAAGATACAGGTATGTTTGCATGATTATTTACAGTATGTTTTGTGCTTGAGGTAGCTAACTGTCATGATCTAATATAAGCCATCACCAGAGTTAAATCCCCGCAATCAACAGAGAAATGTCTCCCATTAATATATATTTATCTAGGTGTATTTCAGATGTCAAGGATATTGGGATTGTTTTGGATGTTCAATCAAGCATGTACCCTAGGTGGGCTTATGTTGTAAATTAAAGTTAGCTAGCTAGCTGACTGAAGTGGACATTAGCACTAGCTACATGACAACGTACTGTAGCTGAAGGCAAATTTACCACAGTATTGTTTTTGATTTCGCACCTGAAAGTGTTGATAGTTTATTACTGTTCTATGATATGTGACATAGTGGTAAGTCTGATAGCAACAGCAGGCTAAGCCCAGGCTCCCAGTCCCAACCCCAACCCACTGACAAGCGCGACTCTGGGCATCGGTAACATTCCAGCTTCATAGGCAAAGATGGAACAGTACGTGCGCTCTGCTCTAAGATCTTTGGTGAGAGATGGTAGTGTTTATAAGAAAATAGGCCTATACCATGTTGGGTGGGAAGACTTCTGTGATGAAAATAGACTTAAATTTGATTAAGATAGTGGCGAGTGATGTAGCGGTGCTACCCTAATATTTAGGCTGCAGTAGATCACCATGTTAACCGTTCACTATACTGCAATTATGCCTCATTTGCCAATAGAATATGAATTGTTAGATGTGGAATTGCTTGTTGATGAGTGTAAGTAATGATAGCAAAATAAACTCATTCTGCTCAATCAACTATGCACTTATGCAATATTTTTCAGGGACACTGTTGAAATACTTTGGAGCACATCTCTACCTCTACCTAACTCTACCTCATCAAGTGTCTGCCTCCATGGCTGATGACACAGAAGGTGAGGTTTTCTTGATGGCAAATGGTTACATAGCCTGTTAATATGACATGACACATTTAACATAGTTTTTTTTATTTATTTATGTATTTATTTAATCATTGCAGGTTTGTCCACTGCAGTCCACTGCGAGTTGCAGATGCCTGAAAGCCAGGAACGAAGTAGGAATAAGTATCTATTTTTTGGCACATTTTATTTTTGATTATTAATGTTTGTCTATTTTGGTTTTATTTTGTAGTTGAAGATTGCTCATTTAATGCACATTTGCGGATTTGTTCTGCAAATCTGTTGAAAAACAAGTCATTAAACTGATGTACTTGTTTACAACAAATACAAATGATGTTGTATTTTGTTATTTGTCAATTCAACTTCAGTAAACCACCCTTAGTGCTTCACTTTGAATATTAAAGTTTCAAATAAATCTGTGATTTTAGTACCCTCTAAGATTAAAAGGTGACAGGGTTGGTGTAAATAACAACTATATTAATACATTGGTTTACCAAGCACATGGGGCCAGAAGTCTAGAGCGGAACCCCAAAACATTTTTGGCATGTGAGCAAGGATGGATTACTGAATGAGCCTACCGAGCCCAAGAGGTCAAGGGACCCTGAACCCCAAGTAGTTGTGTGAAGTCACTACCTCTATAACAAAAAGCAAAAGGCTATGAATCTGAACAAATTTAGGTACTGCCCCTCTCCAGCTGACCATCCCAAAAATGCACCAGAATACAGGAAATCACATCTACACCAACTAATCCTCTCCAGAGTCAAAAGCTACATCAACTGGGCATCAGGCTAGCTGGAGAAACCAACAAAACTCACTGGACTGCTGCAAGGGACACGGACCTGCGTGTCTCACGTCCTGGCAGTGTGCATTGGGAAGAAGAAGGCTGAACCTGAGGTCCTAGGGCTTCACAGTATGGACAAACCAAAAGGACATAGCAATGAGCACGGAGTCTGGGCATGTTCTGGCTTTAGACAAGACACACACAGCATGTGGATGAATTTGTGCAGGCCACTTGTGCTGCTGCCATATCCTGTTTACTGGTTCTAATTTCAGAACGCTTTACCTGTCAGGGTTCTTCTTTTCTAGAGTGGATAAAGGCGCAACAAGATAGAATTTTAATGAATCTCTCAGTATAGTGTTTAATTTACAATATTGATGAGTGGACAATGTCCACTGGAAATCGGTGATGGCATGAATGGCTTTTTAAGAGAGATGCCTTTACAATGCCTCTTACCGCTACTTACAATAGAGTTAAAGATCATAATGACTTAAAGGGAATGCTTTATTAAAGTTTCTGCATAGATAGGTCATTTGTTACTGCATTTGGCATCAGAACATACATAACTATACAAAGTCAAAATATATAAAATATCTAAAAATTGGAACTGTCAAAATTAGCGCATTATTAAAATGAGCATCCCTTTGTTTGGATCTTGAAAGCATTTACAGTACTGTGATGACACCAATAATTACAGCCACAATCACCAAAATGACTATCAGAACACAAATCTTCTTCCTCAAAAATGAGTGTTGAGTATACCATAATTCACACACAAATACTGTGGGTGTAGATAGATAGATGATAGATAGATAGATACTTTATTGATCCTCAAGGGGAAATTCAAGGGTCTCAGTAGCATACAGACATCACACACAACATGCACTTACCGCAGAAATGTTAAACATAAGTATAAGTATAAACATATAAATAAACTCCACTGTACAATAAAGACAGTAGAAGATAAGAAAGATAAGAAAACTAACAAAACTAAATACTAAATACACTATATAAATTCAATTAAGAAAGTCCAATGTGCTTCAGGGTGATCAAGCATAATACGCTTGTAGTGACAGGGCCGGGACTGGTGAGGTGCTAAAGGGAGTGAGTGTCATGGTGAAGGTGCAAACAGTAGTCCAACCATAGTAAAACAGTAGTAAAACAGTAGTAAGCAGTAGTGGGCAGTCAGTACTCAAAACATGGACATGGAGAGGGTGGAGAGGCAGACAGACTAAGCAGAGAAGTCTATCTCTCCTCTAACCTTTAGTGAGGCATTGAACAGTTTAATGGCCCTAGGAACAAATGACTTCCTCAGCCTTTCAGTTGTGCATGGCAGTGAGCGAAGTCTCCAGCTGAAAAAAACAAAATTACTATCAGAACGCAGATCTTCTTCCTCAAAAATAAGTGTTGAGTATACCATAATTCACACACAAATACTGTGGGTGTACATTACAGGGCAATTCCATGGAAAATTACATTTTTTGTAACATCCATAACGCCAATAAAATGTGATGGTATGGTATGATGTGAATGATTACATGAAATTTGAGCATTTGCTATTTTTGGCTGAATAATGCAAATGAGAAAAAATGCACAAAAAATGAATGTTATCATTCACATCATACAAATGCCAAGGCATTTCACTTGCGTTATGGATGTGACAAAAAGTCAGTTTTCCGTGGAATTGCCCTACAGCATTGCAGCAAGTTTTCAGTCTTATTTGGCATAACATACTTATTGCTGTTTTTACTTCTAAATTAATAATCAGCAAATAAACTTCACTAAACTCACCAAGTCATGATAATTCTAGAACGGTGCCCTGTGAGTACCATACGTTCCTTTACCTGATAGTCTGCTGCTCTTGCCAACTGCTCAACGTTGGCCTCTATGCTGTCTGGGAAACCACAAAGAAGGAAGTGGAAGAACCAGTGTGTTTAGTCTGCCATTGTCCTACAAGAAATGTGGTTGAATCCCAATCAGGGAACAGCAACCTATGAAGTGGTGTCCTACCATGAATCGCAAGGCCTCAGAGCTTCGGGCAGGCTTGTTTCAGCCGTTAACTCAACATGTTTGAGGGTTGACACTTTTCAAGTGTCTGTGAGGCTTAAAGACAATGTCCTGTCATTACTGTATGTGATAGATAATAAAGCTTGTTTGAATCCGTTGAAATCTTAGAATTTAAGCACACACCATAAAGATATGCAGGTTTTTGTAGAATCCCATTTACACCGTAAACTGATATTTATTTTTTCCATTTCCTGTGTAGGCCTGTAAGGATGCCATATTATTTGACTTATTTGCCATATTAGTATTTCTTTTTATTATATCTTTATTTTATATGGCATAAACACAACACATTAAGCACTTACATCATGTTCTGACACCATGTTTTGTCAGTTATTATTATTATACTATTATGGTCTGTCATCTCAATGGTACTCATTAGCCATGTGAGCTCTTTAGTGATCTTCACACCTTTAATTGGTCTTTGAGGGGTGTTGACACCCAAGAGCGGGTTTGCAACTCTCTTTAGGTGTCAGGTTCTCCAACTTTTGGGCCAAAATGTAAACTATGGAATGCTGAAATGTACACTACTATTGACTATTTCTGAACTGTGAAACTCAGCAAATATGCTTTGTAATTGTGAACTTATTGCTTTGTTCAATAATGTCTACGTCAGTAGTCTACACCAAATAAGAAAGGCCTATAGATAGAAAATAATATGTAGATTTTGGTAGTTTGGTCTTTTCATGTAGCCTTGCCAACTAGCCATCTAGTATAGGCCTGAATAATATGCACATGAATTGACACTAGTTAAACTCACCTCAACATGTTTTTTGCAATCATTTAACCCGCCATGGGCAATGCTAAAGTCACTGTTACAAACAGTGCAGCGTGCAAGACTTAGGCCTATCATTATTTTTTACTCTTATGATTATGAGTCTTGCATGTTCCTTTTTTGAAACTCTGCCTTGACGCTCCTGTTCCTGGATACACTGAACTGATTAAGTTAAGAGATAAAAAGCCCGCCTACACTGAAAACTGATTGGTTGATTTAGCGAAACAGGCCAATTCCGGGAGATTTTATCTAATTTGCGGGCGTCAGGGAGCCGCTATCAATATGCGGGAGACTCTCGGCACTTCCGGGAGACTTGGGATGTCTGGGGCTATTTTGTCTGACAGGGGTGACCAAGAAACTAACAATTCTTGTGAAAAGTATGGCTACACCACAACACTCAATACGTTGTCCAACGGTGAGTCATTTTTCCCCATTGCACCGACAGTGGATTTCAGGGTTCCCCCACCTGCCAAATCCCACTTTAACCACTGACTGTATAGAGTGTGCTAGTCACCCGGAAGATTGTAGTCTTTAGCGTTAGCATTTTTTTTTTTTTTTAAGTATATTTTTTGGGCTTTTTGCCTTTTTTCGGATAGGACAGTGAAGATAGACAGGAAGGAGTGGGAGAGAGATGGGGTGGGATTGGGACATGACCGCAGGCCGGACTCGAACCTGGGTCCCCGTGGGCACTTGGACCCGTACATGGTATGGGCGCTGTAGCCTGTTGCGCCACAGCGCCCCCCTTTAGCGTTAGCATTTTAACACATCCTGGTTCGTAAAAATCTCTATGAGAAAATTAATGGAGTTTTTACCAATACGTTTCAAATAAGGTATGAGCGAAGCAATGGCTGTCGAAAACCTTGGCGTTCAGTTTGATGAGTTAAAATGTATTTCTTATTCGGTATTTTGTCATAAACTGTAGTCTTGTTTCGTAAATGTTGCTACCAAAATGCTAAAGCAAAAATGAAGTGGACTACAGCGCGCTGCTTGCCTGGTGTAACCAGCAGGATGGTTGAGAGGTATCCATGGTTACAGATGACTCTTCACCAAAGATTTTAGAGCGGAGCGCTCTAGAATCTTTGCTCTTCACTCACTCCCATCGACTTTTCACTTAACTTTACATACAGTCAGGGATGGATTACAGAATGGGCCTACCGGGCCCTAATCTGAGTACCCAGAAGCTTGCATCATGCTAAAGGAATTTCTGGGCCAAAACCTTAACAACTGGAAAACAGCTACTTTCTGAGACGCCTACTGATCTCACTCCCGTTGTGTTCATGGGCAAAAGTTCCTACTGAAACCAGTGCGAAATGGCTGCCGATACAAACGTAATTGAAGCATGTTTAGAATCCATTTTTGAAGAAATTGAAGTTCGTAACAACATTTGCTTTAAACCTCTGCAGAAGTTATGTCTCACTTGCCTAAGCAAAGGCTAACCAGAGATGGCTACAAAGGCAAACTAAACACCATCATTTTGGTTGTTAGTTCGCTGTTGGCGATATTTTAATGAAACACCCAGTACATGTGCATACTCACAAGGTCTGCCACCTCTCCACTATTGAAAAAAGCTTTGTTTGAAATCAGAGACATTCCCCCGCCCTATTTTCCCCTGAATCCATGCGTATTCCTCTAGACCAGTGGTCTCCAACCTTTTTGGGAATGAGGGCTACCTGAAGACCTGAAATGATATGGAGGGCATTTGAAACAAACAGACCCTCACCCCTATTTTGCGAGGGTAGTCCTCCTAAATAATAGGCCTATGTCATTTTTACTTTTAATATGCTTCGCTATTTGTGGATATGCTGTCTTTTGTGATTTGTTTGTTTCTGTCTGTATTGTGAGTCCTATATAGTGTGTTTTGCGTTTATGCTGCTCTCTTGGCTAGGGCCCACTTGGAAAAGAGGCAACTGCCTTAATGTGACTACCCTAGTAAAATAAAGGAGAAATAAAAATAAAAATAAAAAATTATCAATATTGTGTAGGCCTGTAAGTCTTTATATATTATATTAAGCAACTGTATTTTCATCTGATTATTCAATACTTTAATATCAATATGCAACACTACCAACATTTTTGTTCAGTTTGTTCATTTCAAAGTTTGCATGGGTAATCTAATGTATTTTTTTTTTACAAAAAAAAAAAAAAACTTTTTGTGCAATTAATAATATGGGTTACAATTTGTACCCAATTTATACCCATCCACCATTATGAATTCAGGGGTTGTTTAAGTTCTGATTTCAGTGGACAATTCGGTTTTAACATTTCAATAGTAATCGCCCACACCACCCTAACATAATGAAGACTCCTTTTAAAGTTATTGCACACCTGAAATCTCTCCATGATCTGACAAAAAAGCTAATGCACTGTCCTGCTCAGTCATACATGCCACACCATTTTCAGCGCTATTTGTACTTTTGTAAGGTATCACCAATATCAATTTAATGTTACAGATGTATGGCTACATAAATTCTTAAAATGGTTCTGGTCTAGACTTAAATATCTATTGGAAACTTCACAATGGAGCGTGTTTTTAGAGCGTAATCTGCAGGCGACCTGTTGGCTATTTTCAGAAGGTGCGCTGGGTGCGCTTCATAGCCGTCAGGGGCACCATGTTGGAGACCACTGCTCTAGACTAACCAGGCCCAGGCCCAGGCCCAGGGGGCCCTGAAAGCTCAAGACTCACTACTATGTTCTCTTCTCCACCCCTGATATCTGAATAGGGCCCCACAGGTCACACTATGTGTGATAATCATGCTTTGTAACGGCATCTTTTTTCACAACAAGATGCCTTACATCTGTTGTGGTTATATCATATCTGTAAGACTCAATATGTCCATTTCTTTCCACAAAACTTTTAAAAACTTGCTGAGTTAGGGTGGTGGTACCGTAGAGGTTAAGGAGCTGGGCTAACATGCAGTAGCCTAGCCTGAAAAGTTGTGGCTTCGGTTGCCACCTTTGTGCCCTTGAGCAAGACACTAAACCCAAAGTTACTCTGGAGTGAATGTAGTCCCTTGTAATATACTGTCATTTGATGTATATTAGCGATATAGCAGATCTAAAGCCCTCACGGAGATATCATACACGCTGATTTTATTATAAGGATATGAACGTGGGGACTCACAAGCAATTAATAATTAGATTAACTATTAGATTAATAAAGTATTTATCTATCTATCTATTAGGGGGCATCTTTTTTTATGATTCCCGAAACCCTATTCATTTATGCATAGGGATTTTTCTTTGCAAACTGGAACATGCAAAAATGCTAATTGAACGCATACAAAATGACGGTAGTGTCTACCACACTCTATAGTTTAACTCGGCAGACACTCCCCACTGCCCCCTTGCACTGTTTATTTCTGATGATTCATGATGTATTCCTCAAGGATCATAGAAAAACAAGACTAGAGATCACACTCAAAAGGTAGACTTCAAAAAAACGAGAATATCATCAAATAGTGATTTATTGACCTCTCCATACCCCATATAAGTGCAAGAGCAAACTTTTCGGGTGACCCCATCATCAGTGCAAGTTACATCAACTGAGTTCACAGACTTGACATAATTTACTGGGCAAGTGGCAAATTTAAATGGACCAATCACAATTCCAGTTCACAAACAATCAATCAACCAACCACCATCTTGAGCTAAGAATTAAATAATCATACAAAGCAGAAAAAACATTTCATCATATTTCTTAGGTAACATACATGTTTAAGAAGCATCAATACCAGTGTGCAAAAGAAACACAGAAGATTACAAAGAAATGTCTGTACAATGACTGTGATTTAACCTAGTCTGATTAACCTGATTAACCCCCCCCCCCCCCCCCCACACACACACACACACAAACACAGAAGCACACATACACAAAAACAAACACACACTATGCACACACTCATTTACAAAAAATAGGGGGTGGAGTAGGAGATGTAGACAAATTGACAAGCGTGATTTTTGCAAAGATGTGCAGGACTGGGCAGCGGTCATATTTTGTAGGCCTACCGCTCTCTACATCTACCTGACTGAGAGAACTATGTATTGGGTGCAAAAGTGGCGAGCACATTTAACTGCAGATTTTGCATGTGCACACTAAAGTCATAAATGTGTAACAGTAAAGTTGAAGTTTTACATATTTTTTTATATCTTGTTAACACAAAATAGGGGCTAGGGGTTCACAAATCCTTTTTACAGGTACACAAATCCTATCCTGTAAGTCACGCACTCGACACTTTTGCTTCAATCGCTGCAGCGCAGTTGGTGCGAAACACATTTGCACATCCGTGTTTCATAATCTGAGAACATGCACAACATTCGTGCATTTGTAAACCCAAATGTGAACTAATGCATCCGAAGTTGTGCATCTGTGAAATAATTTCTCATTAATAAAATTCTACAGATCGCTTTGATTTTCTTGCACGACTACAAGTCAATTGATACAACTGCTCGAATCTGCTTCTACGAGTGACGATACTTTTGCTCCTGGCTAGGTGATATAATAGGAGCAAAAAGATTTGTATGTGTGCACGTCGAGCGAATTGATCGAGAAAACAAGGCGGTCGGATCTGGATCCTGGATCGCGCTCAGACTACCATTGCCTGCTCATAAAGTAAGTAACCTCAGCATGTTTCCTTATCAATGAAGGACACACGATTTATAGTTTTTCTTTGCACAAAGCGAGGAAAAAAATGTTGCGGTGTTAAGTTTTACAACCTTATTATTCATAATGTCTGCACAGCAAACAATTGCTAACTTGCCTAGCACTATCCAATAGTCTTCGTCCACTTTTGCACCCAATATACCTTCATAGAGAACACAGGTTGTGAGACTGAAAGGTTGTGTGTCTGAGCAGGTCGTCAGTAAGCTACACCACAAGGGACTGTGCTGTCTCATTTTCTCTTCACATTGTACACCTCAGACTTCCAGTACAACTCTAAGTCATGTCTGTCACCCGCAGAAGTTCTCAGATGATTCTGCAGTTGTGGGGTGTGTCAGTGATGATGAGGAGACGGAGTACAGGCAACTGGTGGACCGCTTTGTGACCGAGGAGGCTGTTGCAGGAGCAACCACCTTGTCTTGAATGTGGCTAAGACAAGTGAAATGGTGGTGGACTTTAGGAGGGCCAGGCCTGAGCTAAATACCATTTCAAATCTGGGTGAGGAAGAAGAAATTGTAGAAAACTACTAATATTTGGGGGTTCTTATAGACAATAAACTGTATTGGAGATACAACACTGAGGCTGTATACAAGAAGGGTCAGAGCAGACTCTATTTCTTGAGAAAGCTCAGGTCATTTAATGTGTGCAGCAAAATGTTGCAGATGTTTTATCAGTGTTGTGGAAAGTGCAATTTTCTTTTCTGCCATCTGTTGGGGCAGTACCATTACAGCCAGGGACACTAAAAAACAGAATAAGATCACAAGGAAGGAGGAGCAACCCTGGAGTTTCTGGTGGAGAGAAGGATGCTGCACAAACTTAAATATATTGGACAATGGCTCGCATCCACACAACTTACTACACCAACTAAGCTGTAAGAAAGACTTTTTTACCACTGGCCACTGCAACAGCACTTTATAATGACCCCCCACCCCCTGAGCAGAGAGAGGAATAATATTTTTAGAATTATTTATGTATGTATGTATATGTGAACAATGTTTGTATGTCTACTGAAACATAATTTCCCTTTGTGGATGAATAAAGTATATCTATCTATCTACTGTATATATATCTAATGAGGCCCCTGGTTGTTACAACCAAGAACAGCAAAAAAAATCACTTCAGCTGCATGAAAGAGGACTCGGGGGTACATATACAACACCTCAAAGTCAACTTCATGCTATTTTGAAACCATGGGTAGAAAAAAGCATAAATAACTGGATTAAACAAAGAATTCAGGTAAACCATACTGATTGTGCAGTTTAGCACAATCTCAAACATTTCGCCAAAGATAAACCTAGCTATGACACTAGCAGTGAAATATGGAACAACACATAACAAAAATACAAACACAAGTATTCCCAGCACTTTGGCAGCTTTTCTCTCAGATCGTTTGGGCATGTTCTCATTCTTGCTTCCATTTACGTTGATCTGATTATTATTAGCTGCCCTGATGGCATTGGCGTGCTTCCTGGCAATGGCAAAGATTTTGAGATACAATATAATCATGATGGAGCAAGGTAATGCAAACACCACCACAAAATCAACCCAAGACCAAATTTCGCTCACAGCAATGGGACACTCGCCCGGACACAGTGCCTGCGAGGTTGTGAAAACCCCATTGCAGTAAAGAAGAGAAACATTATACACCACTGAAACCGCCCAGGTAAACAAGACCACAATGACAGCGATATTCACAGTGATTTGCTTGGTATAGAGAAAGGGATTGTTCAGAGTCAGGTATCTGTCCACTGAAATGAGAGCCACATTATGAACAGACGCTGTTGTCAACTGGATTGCAAAGAAGTTGTAAAAAGCACAAATATATGTCCCAAAGAGCCAGCATGCCTCCACCAGCCAGATGAATCCCAGTGGCATCACAAAAAGTCCCACCATGAAATCTGCCACAGCTAGGGAAAGGATAAGCACATTAGTTGGCGTATGCAGCTGTTTGAAGTGACACACCGATATTATGACAAGCAGGTTGCCAAACACAGTTACTATAACAGCAAGTATTATAGATATATAGAAAAACACATATTCTGGTGTAACCGTTGTTCTCCTGAAGCAAGAAACACACTTATCCTGATGGCTGTGATTGCTGAATTCAAATGTGCTTTTTCCTAGGTCTGTTCGCTCAGTAAAGAGCCCCCCTAGTGAATAGGAATCCAATGGCATGATGGGACTCCTAGCGGATCAGACCTTTAGCTGTATAGTATTTATACTCTTTTAAACAGGCATTCTCACTCTCCCGCCCCATTTTTTCTTTCTTTCTTGTAAGCTCTGATGATGTATGGTACCATCATGCATTGTAATCTGAGGTTTGAAAACAGGTTTAGGCTTGCTCTTATGAGATTGGGTCATTTAGTGGCTATCGAATTACGCCAGCGAATAAGATTAGGCGTACAGGTTACAATGACAGGCCCATTCAATTTCCCTTACACCACTGAGTTAACCATTCAACATTACATCTGTAGCTGAATTTGACAGAGTGAAATAAAGCTTATTATAACATACAAGTTGTTTTATGTTTTGCTTTTTAAGCACAGCTAACAATGAAGGCCTGTACCCAGGTCTGTGTGGGGTAGTGGCACGGGCCAGTAGTTCAGATTTCAGTGGCAGGTCCGTTTTTTTGATGGCTGCGTGACCACACACACACACACACAGACAAAAACTGCTCTAGCAAGGCCCAATACTGGCCAGTAGGCAGTCCCAATAAAACCGTTTTGGAATGCCTAGGATCAGCCAAACCTGCACACAATAGTCAGTTATCAGTGTATGATAGTCTGTCAATGGTTATGTTGTTGATGAGAATTAATGTACTGTGAAAATAAGCGTCTGCTAGATCAGTGGTTACAAACCAATCATCTGTCCATTCACTGCAGCCTGTAAGGGTCGCCATGATCAGGTGACAGGGAAATTTTTTTAAGATAGCTGATCCGACCTAGGAGGTCTGAGACCGGCATCAACTAATCCTCTCCAGAGTCAAAATCAACTGGGCATCAGGCTAGCTGGAGAAACCAACAAAACTCACTGGACAGCAGCAAGGGACACGGACCTGCGTGTCTCACGTCCTGGCAGTGTGCAATGGGAAGAAGAAGGCTGAACCTGAGGTCCTAGGGCTTCACAGTATGGACAAACCAAAAGGACATAGCAATGAGCACGGAGTCTGGGCATGTTCTGGCTTTAGACAAGACACACACAGCATGTGGATGAATTTGTGTAGGCCACTTGCTGCTGCTGCCATATCCTGTTTACTGGTTCTAATTTCAGAACGCTTTACCTGTTAGGGTTCTTCTTTTCTAGAGTGGATAAAGGATCAACAAGATAGAATTTTAATGAATCTCTCAGTATAGTGTTTAATTTACAATATTGACTGGAAATCGGTGATGGCATGAATGGCATTTTAAGAGAGATGCCTTTACAATGCTTCTTACCGCTACTTACAATAGAGTTAAAGATCATAATGACTTAAAGGGAATGCTTTATTAAAGTTTCTGCATAGATAGGTCATTTGTTACTGCATTTGGCATCAGAACATACATAACTATACAAAGTCAAAATATATAAAATATCTAAAAATTGGAACTGTCAAAATTAGCGCATTATTAAAATGAGCATCCCTTTGTTTGGATCTTGAAAGCATTTACAGTACTGTGGGTTGTGAAGTGTCATTAGTGATGAAAATAAATCAAAAAGTGCCACATCCATGTTGAAAGGAGCATGCCTGGTAGCAGCAGTCTCCTGGGGGGGTGGGGACATGGCTCTGAACGGTCCACAGCCAGCAGGAGCAGCTGACGGGTAAAGGCCTCATCCCTTTAGGGACGCCCAAATGATGACACCAATAATTACAGCCACAATCACCAAAATGACTATCAGAACGCAGATCTTCTTCCTCAAAAATGAGTGTTGAGTATACCATAATTCACACACAAATACTGTGGGTGTACATTAAAGGGCAATTCCATGGAAAATTAATTTTTTTTGTAACACCCATAACGCCAATAAAATGTGATGGTATGGTATGATGTGAATGATTACATGAAATTTGAGCATTTGCTATTTTTGGCTGAAGAATGCAAATGAGAAAAAATGCACAAAAAATGAATGTTATCATTCACATCATACAAATGCCAAGGCATTTCACTTGCGTTATGGATGTGGAATTGCCCTACAGCATTGCAGCAAGTTTTCAGTCTTATTTGGCATAACATACTTATTGCTGTTTTTACTTCTAAATTAATAATCAGCAAATAAACTTCACTAAACTCACCAAGTCATGATAATGACAGAAACGGTGCCCTGTGAGTACCATATGTTCCTTTACCTGATAGTCTGCTGCTCTTGCCAACTGCTGAGTTGCAGATTGGACATTGAGGTCAGCGCTCTCAACGTTGGCCTCTATGCTGTCTGGGAAACCACAAAGAAGGAAGTGGAAGAACCAGTGTGTTTAGTCTGCCATTGTCCTACAAGAAATGAGGTTGAATCCCAATCAGGGAACAGCAACCTATGAAGTGGTGTCCTACAATGAATCGCAAGGCCTCAGAGCTTCGGGCAGGCTTGTTTCAGCCATTAATTCAACATGTTTGAGGGTTGACAATTTTCAAGTGTCTGTGAGGCTTAAAGACAATGTCCTGTCATTACTGTATGTGATAGATAATAAAGCTTGTTTGAATCCGTTGAAATCTTAGAATTTAAGCACACACCATAAAGATATGCAGGTTTTTGTAGAATCCCATTTACAACGTAAACTGATATTTATTTTTTCCATTTCCTGTGTAGGCCTGTAAGGATGCCATATTATTTGACTTATTTGCCATATTAGTATTTCTTTTTATTATATATTTATTTTATATGGCATAAACACAACACATTAAGCACTTACATCATGTTCTGACACCATTCAAACGAGCAGGGCAACCAGTGTAAAGTGCAACATGCCCATGGCTGAGACTAAATCACCACAAGCTACCGGCATGCTGGGCCCCAATATGTTTGAGCGATTAGTGCAAGGCGAATGCCAGAATGTAACCACCGCCACCAGGATTTGTGAAGGTAAAATGAGGTACCCGAGTTAACATAGGAGAGCAACTTCTGAGCATCGAAAAATGTCAAGAGGAGTTAGTTTGATGCATCCTGATGGATGACGTGTGACGGCCTGTTAGGCCTTCTGCATATTGACTACTTGTTTTCAGGTGTGCTCAGGACTTAACGAGCTGATGAGCTGCACCTGTACACTGGAGTCCTGATAAGAGGACTGCTTCCTCTCCCCTTGGGAGGGCCATTCTTACTTTGGGTTTTGGACATGCAACACTGCACTCAGACACATTGCAAACACACAACATCCATGCATTACTGATGACTGACTTTGACCCACCTCACACCGTTTGTTTGTTTATTATTTGGTTAGTTTGGTTAATAAATCTATATTTTAGTTAAAGATCCAACCTCTCGACTCCCTCTTTTGTTGTGGCCTTACCCCTAGGTCATAACAGACGTGGATAGCCCTTTTTGGGCGGCAGTCTTGGCTGCGCCGATGCGGAATGAGTGAGAAGTGAACCTCTTTGGGGAGAGGTTACATTTAAGCAGCACGTTAGCTAGATGGCTGCTGAACAGTGCCGGTTCAGACCTCCATGGGGCCCTAAGCAAAATCTTCCTAAGGGGCCTTCCAACCTAAACTCTGAGGGCCAAATTGTAACCATTTTTTAACAGTCGTATCTGACACCTCAGTGCTCCCAATACAATCATTTTCCCCATAAAGGACTTGGAGAATGAATAATAATTGTGTGTGAATCACCTTCACAGCTATAAATGTTTTAGATTTAGGGTCTGGGCTGCTTGCTTTTGATGCTTGCTGTACATATCCCATTACAAAATACTGCAGTTTTTTCTAAGTACAGTTCAGTTATACTACAGTAAGCTATAGTGCAGTAGCCTAGTATTTTACTGCGTAAAATACTGCATTTTGGTACAGTAGGCTACTATGCAGTACAATGCTGTTTTGTTGTGTCCAAAATACTGCATAAGAACTGCAAATATTTCCTCCAAAAATGTGGTTTTGATACGGTTTTGATGTGGTTTCGGAAATCTGCAGTTTAATGCAGTTATTTTTTTTGTAAGTGTCTGGTTGTGCTTATACTGGCTGTGGCTGCCTGTTCACCTGTGTCTGTAGGCTACTTCCCAAAGGCATACATAGGCTAGGCCTACTGAACTGGCTCCCCCTGATTCCCTTAAATATTTTTTCAAACATAGACTATTTTAAACAATCATTTTAATACTTCATATATGCCTAATTTACGTTGTGCGTCTATTATCCAGTATGCAGCACAGCAACGTTAATAAATAAGGCTAGGCTACTTTCCATTTTGCATGCGTTCAGTTGTAGGCTATCTAAACAACTAAAGCTTGACTGAAATATTGTAAAACCATTTATTTATTTTAAAGATGTATGGGAAGAGTGAAATCGCCGATTAGTTTCGACGTTTTCTGCTGAAAAACTGATAGTTTCATCCCGAGCTGCACATTATTATGAACGCATTTAATGCCGTTATATATAACATATAGTCGCCCGCATTTAATGCGATTATTTCACAACTTTGCCATGTAGGCTACTGTGACTGGTGAAGGCTGGCAAGCAAGCCGCAGACAGATCAGGTGATTCACTACCCTGTTAGGTAGGCCTAGGCTACAGTAGGAAAGTAACACGCGCTGGAGAGATATAGGCTACTATCAAACCACGGATCGAACACAAGTTTACCCGACTGTTGTTCCCGCTGTGTATTCTCGTGAAGTCTCTTCTTCCGTTGCTCATGCCATGAATGGTAATTCGGTTTCATGTTCATCTTCTTAATGTAGTCTGAGTGAGACACTGTCGCTATAACTGTAGGCTATACCGGTCTGTTACTAGCTTGACTGAAGGGGAGACGGGGGAGGGGGCCTTCATTTACTTGCGGGGCCCTACGCAACTTGCGTAGTGTGCGTATAGTGAGAACCGGCCCTGCTGCTGAAAATCAGGTAAAGTGTGAGCCGTAGTTTAAGGTAGTGAACGGGGACAAGGGAAGCAAAACATGGTTAGGGTTAAAAGGTTAATGAGTGGAGGTGCAAAACGCACACCAGAAAAGGAGGTGCTGGCAACCAGTAAAACACTTGCAAAAGGAGAGAAGTGCCGCACACTCCCGAGTTACACATATAAGTCTTTAATGTGACTAAAGTGACAACGTCGGCCTTCCTCAGGTCACTCGGGAAAAATGAAAACGTTGTCACTTTCCAAAATTGGCGACAACGTCGGGGACGTCATGGCATACCTGGGACATGACAGATCAGCGGTAGCTGAGAGTAGTTTGATCAACGACAACTAGCGATCAACAGCCCGTGCCACATTGAGCAAGCTGAAGCGCAAACCCGCATACAAGACCGACTGAGGAGGACTTGAGCAGTGCATGCAGAGAATCTATGGAGTGGGATAGCTGTCAAAATATTCGTGTCCATAGATTTGATACACGTGCGTATTTGTCTGTAGTTGTGCATAAAATAATTATTTGTGAATTCTCGAATGAGTCCAGTCGTGCATAAAATATATTGTGTGTATTTTATCCATCAGAATACGGATGGGAAAAAAATATGAATTCAAAATTACAAGTACGAAATCAAACTTTACAGTTAGGCTTTCTTTGGTACGAGTACGACTTCGCACAAGTGACTCAACTGTCAAAATACGTCATCGCCGCATTCACAGGCATTACTTGTTGAGAAAAGAAACATAGATCGAGATCAAGACTGCGCATGCGCTGAGACGAATCCGGCGGGGGCAGTGCCATTACTGCGGGTTAGGCACGTCGGCGCTAACGTTTGTGATAGCTGATAGCTACCTGTGGAGTTGAACAAATCGTCTTTTCCCCCCTTTGTTTATTGTCTTACGATGTCGGGAAGAACCTGTTGTGTGTTCGGCTGTTACAACAGCAGTGGGAAAATACAGATATGGAACAAAAATATATAAGTTCCCCCGCCGTTATTATACAGCCTGCCCCTGTGTAACACCATACATAAGCACTACACAGATTCCCAGGGCGAGCCGAAGACCAAGCTGTTTGTCAGAAGTGGATTGTGAACATCAACCGAAAGGATTTTGTTCCGAACAAACATATCGCGGTAAGTTTTGTTTAACAGTATTAATCTTAAATCTTGCCAGTTGCCACAATGACTAACATGCTGTTGTCTAGTCTTGCATGGCGATACTTTAACGCTATCTATTGGTGTGTTAAGACATCATATAAATATTTGACGTAGAAGCAACTGTAAAGTAAGTGTATGCTAGGAACTTCGGTAGTCGCCAGAATAATTATCTCCATCAACTAAATGGCACTATTGAAAAATTATTCGCTTTAACTACTAACGTTAGGGCAGCCATGGTGGCCATCAAATCAACATGATTTGGCATTACAAACAGAAAACGTATGGAGTTCGGGGGCAGGCGACACTATGCTAGTTGCAAGATTGCTTTCCTTCTTTGGTAACGTTAGGCTAACCATGAAAACATCAGTCATTTGGAAAGATCTTAGTGCGTTTTCCTCCGATTCAGTATTGTACTAAACCGTTTTTGGGTAGCACTCACATTTAAAACTCACTTGGATATGTAATGTAGATGTTTGTTTTTGGGTTAAATTTGTTGTTGTGCTTAGTTATAGTCTACATGTAAGTCAATGTCCTTTTCTCTATATTTGTATTTTATCAGGGGTCAATGTCATCTGGAAGAGCACCTCCCAAAAGATGTCTTCAGCCCTCACAAGAGGACACAATGTGCTTGGAACTTGTGCACAATGGAATAAAGAACAGTTGTTGATGTATTAATTACAGTTTATTTGAACTTGACACTTCATTTAATTTATACAATACATGTATCACACATACCAATTGTTGTTATATTATTATTACTACAATTACATTACATTACATTTGGCTGACGCTTTTTAGCCAAAGCGACTTGCAACATTTAAAGCTTTTAAGAGCAATTCTAACAATAAAAAAAAAACACAATAAGTGCATTAATGAGTGCAATTGTCTGTAGTAGTGCTATGAGGAGATGATCTCTGAAGACCTGGGTTTTCAGACATTTTTGAAGATGTCGAGGGATGTCCCTGCTCTAGTAGGAACAGGTAGTGCGTTCCACCAACGAGGGACGACAGATAAGAAAAGTTTGTATCGGCCATATGTACAAAAAGGTTCAAATATGCTACTAGGCCGAGGTCAAATAGACTGGACCAGTTCAGTCTCTGTGGAAAATATTTAGACAGGATATCAACAGTAATGGCTCAAATTTAAACTAATGATTCAAATATAAATATAATTCTCTGTGTGGATATAAGGGCCAAAAAGGTACACTAAAAAGTAGTGGTTCAAAAGGTAGGCATAGATTAATCAATAAATCCCTGTGTGGAAGTATGTGCAAAAAAGACACTAAACAGTAGTTATTCAAAAGGTAAGAATAGATTAATGAATAAATCCCTGTGTGGAAATATGGGTAAAGAGACACACTAAACAGTAGTAATTCAAAAGGTAAGTATAGATTTATCAACAAATCCCTGTGTGGAAGTATGGACGGAGCCTCATTAGAACAAGCAACAGTTGTTCAGGGACAGCTAACTTGATGGTCCTTAGTTGTGAGTGAAAAGCCAAAAACTGTCCATGCCCAAGCCTGTGTAAATTTTGAGTCTTTGTCATCCAAATCATAGGCCTACACTGATCAGTTTGTGTCACAGTCTTTTGTTGACTTAAAACTGTAGTTGTGGTCTGCAATATCTGGACACTGGATGCCATCTTCTTTTGGGAGGTGCCATTGAGGTTTGGGAGATGACATTGACCCCTGATAAAATACAAATAGAAAAGGACATTGACTTACATGTAGACAATAACTCAGCACAGCAACAAATTTAACCCAAAAACAATCATGAACATTTTGCACAACATCTACATCAAATATCCAAGTGAGTTTTAAATGTGAGTGCTACCCAAAAACTGTTTATTACAATACTGAATCGGAGGAAAACGCAATAAGATCTTTCCAAATGACTGATGTTTTCATGGTTAACGTTACCAAAGAAGGAAAGCAATCTTGCAACTAGCATAATGTCGCCTGCCCCCGAACTCCATCATACGTTTTCTGTTTGTAATGCCAATCATGTTGATTTGATGGCCACCATGGCTGCCCTAACGTTAGTATTTAAAGCGAATCATTTTTCAATAGATAATTATTCTGGCGACTATACCGAAGTTCCTAGCACACACTTACTTTACAGTTTTGCTTCTACGTCAAATATTTGGTGCCATGTCTTAACACACCAATAGATAGCGTTAAAGTATCGCCATGCAAGACTAGACAACAGCATGCTAGTCATGGTGGCAACTGGCAAGATTTAAGATTGATACTGTTAAACAAAACTTACCGCGATATGTTTGTTCGGAACAAAATCCTTTCGGTTGATGTTCACAATCCACTTCTGACAAACAGCTTGGTCTTCGGCTCGCCCTGGGAATCTGTGTAGTGCTTATGTATGGTGTTATACAGGGGCAGGCTGTGTAATAACGGCGGGGGAACTTATATATTTTTGTTCCATATCTGTATTTTCCCACTGCTGTTGTAACAGCCGAACACACAACAGGTTCTTCCCGACATCGTAAGACAATAAACAAAGGGGGGAAAAGACGATTTGTTCAACTCCACAGGTAGCTATCAGCTATCACAAACGTTAGCGCCGACGTGCCTAACCCGCAGTAATGGCACTGCCCCCGCCGGATTCGTCTCAGCGCATGCGCAGTCTTGATCTCGATCTATGTTTCTTTTCTCAACAAGTAATGCCTGTGAATGCGGCGATGACGTATTTTGACAGTTGAGTCACTTGTGCGAAGTCGTACTCGTACCAAAGAAAGCCTAACTGTAAAGTTTGATTTTGTACTTGTAATTTTGAATTCATATTTTTTTCCCATCCGTATTCTGATGGATAAAATACACACAATATATTTTATGCACGACTGGACTCATTCGAGAATTCACAAATAATTATTTTATGCACAACTACAGACAAATACGCACGTGTATCAAATCTATGGACACGAATATTTTGACAGCTATCCCACTCCATAAGAATCACCCGAGGAAGGCCATGTAGACTCCCCACCAGAAGGTATGGGACGCAATCCCAGATGATTAAACAAATGCAACGAATGAACTGGCTTCCCGCAGCCATGCACAAGGAGTGATACCTGAACCGAAGGTCCAGCAGACGAGTAGCCTAGCCTAGCCTACGCTGCCCAACGAGCCGCGAGGCAAATTAAGAGGCTACACAAAAAAAACAACTGGTTTGACGACGCTCAACCAAGGTAGACATCAAGATAACCACAGTGAGTGTAGAACATCAATTAAACAGGTCTTGGGTCGGGTTCAACGGCAGCGTGGTGCAGGCTAGCAATTAACAGCACAAATTGCAGGGATTACGAAATCAGCAGGAATTATTGTAAGGAGGCCTAAGTGAAAGTTAAACCGTGTCAGACGAGTCAGTTTGTTTGCTGCCCGCCGAATATCGTCGGCAAGCAGGTTGCATGACTGTGGGTAGAGTGTAGCCCAGCTCGAGGAGCTTGGGAAGAGAGCACAACAACCTTAACAACCAGACGCTGAAGCTTGAGAAATCGTTGCCGAAACGACATGGGCCTGCAACAGAGTTGCGCGAGGACGCCGACCCGGCAGTAGGTTACCGTGAAGTGAAGGCTGCAACAGCGTGAGCGTGACTGGATCCGATATGCAGAGATTAGCGATGAAGCGACATGCAGTGGCCCTGACCGAAGGACGCACAGGTCCTAACAGCGCAGTGAACGAGCGCGGTTGGATTGTAACAAGGAACGCCACTGAGGGCAGAAGGGGCGAAGGTAAAAACGCAGAGAGCCCAGGTCCACGCGGAAGCCTGAGCTAGGACGTCAAAATCGGCGTACTGAGAAGCAAAAGCAGTGTTAGGTGGAACATATTTAAAGAGCCCACTGAATTCCTATAGTCTAGAGCTGAGTGAATGATCAGATTGCAGGGCTTTCGCGAAAAGTACGCAAAGCTAAGATTGGCTCCATGTAAGCATGGGAGGAGTAAAGCTACACTACGAGTCTTCCTAGTAGAACTTTCGCTGAAGCTATCATTTCCTTTTTTGAAACTCTGCCTTGACGCTCCTGTTCCTGGATACACTGAACTGATTAAGTTAAGAGATAAAAAGCCCGCCTACACTGCGAAACAGGCCAATTCCGGGAGATTTTATCTAATTTGCGGGCGTCAGGGAGCCGCTATCAATATGCGGGAGACTCCCGGAACTTCCGGGAGACTTGGGATGTCTGGGGCTATTTTGTCTGACAGGGGTGACCAAGAAACTAACAATTCTTGTAAAAAGTATCGCTACAGCACAACACTCAATACGTTGTCCAACGGTGAGTAATTTTTCCCCATTGCACCGACATTGGATTTCAGGGTTCCCCCACCTGCCAAATCCCACTTTAACCACTGACTTTATAGAGTGTGCTAGTCACCCGGAAGATTGTAGTCTTTAGCGTTAGCATTTTAACACTTCCTGGTTCGTAAAAATCTTTGAGAAAATGAATGGAGTTTTTGCCAATACGGTTCAAATAAGGTATGAGCGAAGCAATGGCCGTCGAAAACCTTGGTGTTCAGTTTGATGAGTCAAATTGTATTTCTTATTCGGTATTTTGTCATAAACTGTAGTCTTGTTTCGTAAATGTTGCTACCAAAATGCTAAAGCAAAAATGAAGTGGACTACAGCGCGCTGCTTGCCTGGTGTAACCAGCAGGATGGTTGAGAGGTATCCATGGTTACTCTTCACCAAAGATTTTAGAGCGGAGCGCTCTAGAATCTTTGCTCTTCACTCACTCCCATCGACTTCTCACTTAACTTTACATACAGTCAGGGATGGATTACAGAATGGGCATACCGGGCCCTAATCTGAGTACCCAGAAGCTTGCATCATGCTAAAGGAATTTCTGGGCCAAAACCTTAACAACTGGAAAACAGCTACTTTCTGAGACGCCTACTGATCTCACTCCCGTTGTGTTCATGGGCAAAAGTTCCTACTGAAACCAGTGCGAAATGGCTGCCGATACAAACGTAATTGAAGCATGTTTAGAATCCATTTTTGAAGAAATTGAAGTTCGTAACAACATTTGCTTTAAACCTCTGCAGAAGTTATGTCTCACTTCCCTAAGCAAAGGCTAACCAGACATGGCTACAAAGGCAAACTAAACACCATCATTTTGGTTGTTAGTTCGCTGTTGGCGGTATTTTAATGAAACACCCAGTACATGTGCATACTCACAAGGTCTGCCACCTCTCCACTATTGAAAAAAGCTTTGTTTGAAATCAGAGACATTCCCCCGCCTTATTTTCCCCTGAATCCATGCGTATTCCTCTAGACCAGTGGTCTCCAACCTTTTTGGGAATGAAATAATAGGCCTATGTGATTTTTACTTTTAAATTATCAATATTGTGTAGGCCTGTAAGTCTTTATATATTATATTAAGCAACTGTATTTTCATCTGATTATTCAATACTTTAATATCAATATGCAACACTACCAACATTTTTGTTCAGTTTGTTCATTTCAAAGTTTGCATGGGTATCTAATCTATTTTTTACAAAAAACAAAAAAACTTTTTGTGCAATTAATAATATGGGTTACAATTTGTACCCAATTTATACCCATCCACCATTATGAATTCGGGGGTTGTTTAAGTTCTGATTTCAGTGGACAATTTGGTTTTAACATTTCAATAGTAATCGCCCACACCACCCTAACATAATGAAGACTCCTTTTAAAGTTATTGCACACCTGAAATCTCTCCATGATCTGACAAAAAAGCTAATGCACTGTCCTGCTCAGTCATGCATGCCACACCATTTTCAGCGCTATTTGTACTTTTGTAAGGTATCACCAATATCAATTTAATGTTACAGATGTATGGCTACATAAATTCTTAAAATGGTTCTGGTCTAGACTTAAATATCTATTGAAAACTTTACAATGGAGCGTGTTTTTAGAGCGTGATCTGCAGGTGACCTGTTGGCTATTTTCAGAAGGTGCGCTGGGGGCGCTTCATAGCCGTCAGGGGCACCATGTTGGAGACCACTGCTCTAGACTAACCGGGCCCAGGGCCAGGGGGCCCTGAAAGCTCAAGAGTCACTACTATGTTCTCTTCTCCACCCCTGATATCTGAATAGGGCCCCACAGGTCACACTATGTGTGATAATCATGCTTTGTAATGGCATCTTTTTTCACAGCAAGATGCCTTACATCTGTTGTGGTTATATCATATCTGTAAGACTCAATATGTCCATTTCTTTCCACAAAACTTTTAAAAACTTGCTGAGTTAGGGTGGTGGTACCGTAGAGGTTAAGGAGCTGGGCTCCTGATTTATACTATCCAACCGATTGCGGCTGCCAAACCCTTCTGTAATTACTTTATTATGACCGCCGCGCAGCGAAGCGGCGGTCATATAGGTTTAGTCAGATTTTTTTTTTTTTTCGCATGCCCAAATTTCTGTCAATGATTCCCGGGACACTGAAAGACCGGGGTACACGAAACTTGGTGGGCATGTAACCCCACATGGATAGCATGGAACCATCGTTTTTTGTTTTGATCTCTAGCCCCCCCGCTGGACTGGACCCCCCGAAAGGAGGGTAGGGCAGACACAGTTTTCTGTGAATATCTCAAAAACCGTAGGGTTTAGGAGGACCATTTTTTTTTTGTATGTTGATCTCAAGGGGCCATGTCAACCCATTCCATAACCACTCATTTCATGTATAGCGCCACCTAGTTAAACACAAAAAAGTGAAAATGAGGTGTTGTAATTGAAGGTATCTGTGACCTAACATAGTCAAAACTGCACGAAATTGGAAGTGTAGGATCATTATGACACCCTCTGTATGCACGCCAAGTTTTGTGGAATTCCGTTAATGGGGGGCCACACAATAAATTAATTTATGTTACTATACACCAACTGGCCTGTAGGTGGCCGGAGACAGTTTTCTGTGAATATCTCGATAACCGTAGGGCCTAGGAGGTCCACCTTTTTTATGTATGTTGGTCTTAAGGGGGCATGTCAACCCATCCCATTACCACTTATTTTATGTATAGCGCCACCTAGTTAAAAATGAAAAAGCAAAAAATTAGGTGTTTTCATCACAATATCTCTGGCTGACAAGGTCAAAACTGCACGAAATTAAAAGTGTAGGATCATTATGACACCCTCCGAATGCATGCCAAGTTTTGTGTACTTTCGTTCATGGGGGGCCTTACAATAAAATAATTTATGTGTACATTTAGTGACGTACACCAACAAGGATTCCCGGGACACTGAAAGACCGGGGTACACAAAACTTGGTGGGCATGTACCCCCACATGGATAGCATGGAACCGTAATTTTTCGTTTTGATCTGTAGCCCCCCCGCTGGACTGGACCCCCCGAAAGAAGGGTAGGGCAGACACAGTTCTCTGTGAATATCTTGAGAACTGTAGGGCCTAGGATGACCATTTTTTTCCGTATGTTTGCCTGCAGGGGTCATGTTAACCCATTTCATGTGCACACATGTGCACATACAGATACACACACACACACACACACATACATTCACAGTAATCATACGTATGACACATACTCACACAGTAGACATATGTACGCTTGCATGCACAGGCACATACGCAGGCACACACACAAGCACGCACACACACACACACACACACACACACACACGCATAACATAAACATGTACATGCACACAATTCAAGAATTTCTCAGAATTATGAACAGGCAAGATGGAGGTGGGGTTGTATAAAATTAATTTTACATGTGAAATCTATGAACTAATCATGTTTTGGTACTTGTTGTCTAGCAGATATCAGTGAGAATTGAGTGTGGATAATGCAATTTAGTGAGACAGTTAGAATCATATAGGCCTTTCAGCGTGATTTATTTTTGTGGAAAAAATGTGCTGGACTGGGCGGCGGTCATATTTTGTACCGCTCTGCGGTACATCTAGTTTAATAGCGTGATTGTTGTGAAAAAAGTTATTATCCTTGCTCGCTAAAGCTAACTATGGTTAGCTACTGCTTGCCTTGTGACGCACAGCTAGGAGACAGCGCGGAAGACAGTTTATAGCAAGTACCAGAGGCATAGCAAATCATATTTTAGCGATATAGCAGATCTAAAGCCCTCACGGAGACATCATACACGCTGATTTTATTAAAAGGATATGAACGTGGGGACTCACAAGCAATTAATCAACTATTAGATTAATAAAGTATCTATCTATCTATCTATCTATTAGGGGGCATAATTTTTTATGATTCCCGAAACCCCATTCATTTATGCATAGGGATTTTTCTTTACAAACTGGAACATGCAAAAATGCTAATTGAACGCATACAAAATGACGGTAGTGTCTACCACACTCTATAGTTTAACTCGGCAGACACTCCCCACTGCCCCCTTGCACTGTTTATTTCTGATGATTCATGATGTATTCCTCAAGGATCATAGAAAAACAAGACTAGAGATCACACTCAAAAGGTAGACTTAAAAAAAACGAGAATATCATCAAATAGTGATTTATTGACCTCTCCATACCCCATATAAGTGCAAGAGCAAACTTTTCGGGTGACCCCATCCTCAGTGCAAGTTAAATCACAGACAGAGTTCACAGACTTGACATAATTTACTGGGCAAGTGGCAAATTTAAATGGACCAATCACAATTCCAGTTCACAAACAATCAATCAACCAACCACCATCTTGAGCTAAGAATTAAATAATCATACAAAGCAGAAAAAACATTTTATCATATTTCTTAGGTTACATAGATGTTTAAGAATCATCAATACCAGTGTGCAAAAGAAACACAGAAGATTACAAAGAAATGTGTGTACTACAATGACTATGATTTAACTAGTCTGATTAACCTGATTAACCCCCCCTCACACACACACACACACACACAGAAGCACACATACACAAAAACAAACACACACTATCAGACATCCCAACCTGCAAAAAGTCATTTCAGGGAGGTATCACAAAGCCCCCCCCCCCAAAAAAAAAAAAAAAAATTTAGATACTGAAATACAGATTGATATGTTTGTTCAATAATGTCTAGTCAGTAGCCTACACGAAATAAGGAAGATAGAAGTTGTGAAAATAAAATATGTACATTTTGGTAGTTTGGTCTTTTTTTGGTCTTTTCATGTATGTATAGGCCTGAATATAGAATAATATGCACATAAATTGGCACTAGTTAAACTCACCTAAACATGTCTTTTGCAATCATTTAACCTGCCATGGGCAACGCTAAAGTCACTGTTACAAACAGTACAGCGTGCAAGACTAGGCCTATCATTATTTTTTACTCTTATGAGACAAGGGTACACTTTGAAATGGGTCTTACATTTTCCTTTTTTGAGGGGCACTGACTCCATGACGCTCCTGTTCCTAGATACACTGAACTGATTAAGTTCGGGAGAAAAGAGATAAAAAGCCCGCCTACACTGAAAACTGATTGGTTGATTTAACAAAACAGGCCATTCAGGATGCTCTCTGTCTTGGATGCGCTCAGGCACACACGCACCACCCCTCTCTCTCTCCCCTGTCATGTGCCCGCTACACTCAGATGCACTCGGATTTGAAGTCTAGGTCTCGCGCGCTCTTGATTGCTCGCTCTAGATTCCGGGAGATTTTATCTAATTTGCGGACGTCAGGGAGCCGCTGTTAATATGCGGGAGACTCCCGGAACTTCCGGGAGACTTGGGATGTCTGCACTATGCACACACTCATTTACACAAAAATAGGGGGTAGAGTAGGAAATGTAGACAAATTGACAAGCGTGATTTTTGCAAAGATGTGCAGGACTGGGCAGCGGTCATATTTTGTAGGCCTACCGCTCTCTACATCTAGTTGGTTACCTGACTGAAAGAACACAGGTTGTGAGACTGAAAGGTTGTGTGTCTGAGCAGGTCGTCAGTAAGCTACACCACAAGGGACTGTGCTGTCTCATTTTCTCTTCACATTGTACACCTCAGACTTCCAGTACAACTCTAAGTCATGTCTGTCACCCGCAGAAGTTCTCAGATGATTTTGCAGTTGTGGGGTGTGTCAGTGATGATGAGGAGACGGAGTACAGGCTTGAAAACAGGTTTAGGTGGACCGCTTTGTGACATGGTGCAGGAGCAACCACCTTGTCTTGAATGTGGCTAAGACAAGTGATATGGTGGTGGACTTTAGGAGGGCCAGGCCTGAGCTAAATACCATTTCAAATCTGGGTGAGGAAGAAGAAATTGTAGAAAACTACTAATATTTGGGGGTTCTTATAGACAATAAACTGTATTGGAGATACAACACTGAGGCTGTATACAAGAAGGGTCAGAGCAGACTCTATTTCTTGAGAAAGCTCAGGTCATTTAATGTGTGCAGCAAAATGTTGCAGATGTTTTATCAGTGTTGTGGAAAGTGCAATTTTCTTTTCTGCCATCTGTTGGGGCAGTACCATTACAGCCAAGGACACTAAAAAAACGAATAAGATCACAAGGAAGGAGGAGCAACCCTGGAGTTGCTGGTGGAGAGAAGGATGCTGCACAATCTTAAATATATTGGACAATGGCTCACATCCTACACAACTTACTACACCAACTAAGCTGTAAGAAAGACAGATAGAGAAATACTTTTTTACCCACTGCAACAGCACTTTTTAAGGACTTCCCCCTGAGCAGAGAGAGAGGAATAACATTTTTAGAATAATTTATGTATGTCTTATGTATGTATTTTTGTATGTATATGTGAACGATGTTTGTATGGCTACTGAAACATAATTTCCCTTTGTGGATAAAAAAAGTATATCTATATATCTACTGTATATCTAATGAGGCCCCTGGTTGTTACACCCAAGAACAGCAAAAAAATCACTTCAGCTGCATGAAAGAGGACTCGGGGGTACATATACGACACCTCAAAGTGAACTTCATGCTATTTTGAAACCAGGGGTAGAACAAAGCATAAATAATTGGATTAAACATAGAATTCAGGTAAAGTATAAGGGACATATACTTTAGCGCAATCTCAAACACTTGGCCGTAGATAAACGTAGCCATGCCACTAGCAGTAAAATATGGAACAACACATAACAAAAATACAAACACAAGTATTCCCAGCACTTTGGCAGCTTTTCTCTCAGATCGTTTGGGCATGTTCTCATTCTTGCTTCCATTTACATTGATCTGATTATCATTAGCTGCCCTGATGGCATTGGCGTGCTTCCTGGCAATGGCAAAGATTTTGAGATACAATATAATCATGATGGAGCAAGGTAATGCAAACACCACCACAAAATCAACCCAAGACCAAATTTTGCTGAAAGCAATGGGACACTCGCTCGGACACAGTGTCAGCAAGGTTGTGAAAAACCCACTGCAGTAAAGAAGAGAAACATTATACCCCACTGAAACCGCCCAGGTAAACAAGACCACAATGACAGCGGAATTCACAGTGATTTGCTTGGTATAGAGAAAGGGATTGTTCAGAGCCAGGTATCTGTCCACTGCAATGAGAGCCACATTATGAACAGACGCTGTTGTCAACTGGAATGCAAAAAAGTTGTAAAAAGCACAAATATATGTCCCAAAGAGCCAGCATGCCTCCACCAGCCAGATGAATCCCAGTGGCATCACAAAAAGTCCCACCATGAAATCTGCCACAGCTAAGGAAAGGATAAGCACATTAGTTGGCGTATGCAGCTGTTTGAAGTGACACACCGATATTATGACAAGCAGGTTGCCAAACACAGTTACTATAACAGCAAGTATTATAGATATATAGAAAAACACATATTCTGGTGTAACCGTTGTTCTCCTGAAACAAGAAACACACTTATCCTTATGGCTGTGATTGCTGAATGTGCTTTTTCCTAGGTCTGTTCGCTCAGTAAAGAGCCCCCCTAGTGAATAGGAATCCAATGGCATGATGGGACTCCTAGTGGATGAGACCTTTAGCTGTATAGTATTTATACTCTTTTAAACAGGCCTTCTCACTCTCCCGCCCCATTTTCTTTCTTTCTTTCTTGTAAGCTCTGATGATGTATGGTACCATCATGCATTGTAATCCGAGGTTTGAAAACAGGTTTAGGCTTGCTCTTATGAGACTGGGTCATTTAGTGGCTATCGAATTACGCCAGCGAATAAGATTATCGTTAGGCGTACAGGTTACAATGACAGGCCCATTCAATTTCCAGTTAACCATTCAACATTACATCTGTAGCTGTATTTGACAGAGTGAAATAAAGCTTACTATAGCATACAAGTTGTTTTATGTTTTGTTTTTTAAGCACAGCTAACAATGAAGGCCTGTACCCAGGTCTGTGTGGGGTAGTGGCACGGGCCAGTAGTTCAGATTTCAGTGGCAGGTCCGTTTTTTGATGGCTGCGTGACCACACACACACACACAGACAAAAACTGCTCTAGCAAGGCCTAATACTGGCCAGTAGGCAGGCCCAATAAAACAGTTTTGGAATGCCTAGGATCAGCCAAACCTGCACACAATAGTCAGTTATCAGTGTATGATAGTCTGTCAATGGTTATGTTGTTGATGAGAATTAATGTACTGTGAAAATCAGGGCTTTGAACCGGTTCAAGGAACGAAAACGAAAACCGGGAACTTTTTGTATTTTACAGGGAACAGAAACGAAACCGGAAACGTTATTATTTTTTATGTTCTGGAACAGGAACACTTATTTAAAAATAATGGTAACCGGTTAATACCGGTTTTATTTCGTTCCTCATAGTTTTCGTTGCCTAATTAACTAAAAAAAAAAAGTAATTATTTTCCTGCGCACGTTACCATGACGGCTGAGGTTCACTTCCTGTGTGACATCACATCAGACATTCGCTGACTGAATGGAGAGAGAGCGGTGGAATACAAAGTCTCCACTCCACATCTTAAATAAGAGGTAAACTAGATGTACCGCAGAGCGGTACAAAATATGACCGCCGCCCAGTCCAGCACATTTTTTCCACAAAAAGAAATCACGCTGAAAGGCCTATATGATTCTAACTGTCTCACTAAATTGCATTATCCACACTCAATTCTCACTGGTATCTGCTAGACAACAAGTACCAAAACATGATTAGTTCATAGATTTCACATGTAAAATTCATTTTATACAACCCCACCTCCATCTTGCCTGTTCATAATTATGAGAAATTCTTGATTGTTTGTGTTATGTTTATGTTATGTGTGTGTGTGTGTGTGTGTGTGTGAGTGTGTGTGAGTGTGTGTGTGTGTGTGTGTGTGTGTGTGTGTGTGTGTGTGTGTGTGTGTGTGTGCGTGCCTGCGTATGTGCCTGTGCATGGAAGCGTACATATGTCTACTGTGTGAGTATGTGTCATGATTACTGTGAATGTGTGTGTGTGTGTGTATCTGTTTGTGCACATGTGTGCACATGAACTGGGCTAACATGACCCCTGGAGGCAAATATACGGAAAAATGGTCATCCTAGGCCCTACAGTTCTCAAGATATTCACAGAGAACTGTGTCTGGCCTACCCTCCTTTCGGGGGGTCCAGTCCAGCGGGGGGGCTACAGATCAAAACGAAAAATGACAGTTCCATGCTATCCATGTGGGGGTACATGGCCACCAAGTTTTGTGTACCCCGGTCTTTCAGTGTCCCGGGAATCCTTGTTGGTGTACGTCACTAAATGTACACATAAATTGTTTTATTGTAAGGCCCCCCATGAACGAAAGTACACAAAACTTGGCATGCATTCGGAGGGTGTCATAATGATCCTACACTTTCAATTTCGTGCAGTTTTGACCATGTCAGCCAGAGATATTGTGATGAAAACACCTAATTTTTTGCTTTTTAATTTTTAACTAGGTGGCGCTATACATGAAATAAGTGGTAATGGGATGGGTTGACATGGCCCCTTGAGATCAACATACAAAAAAAAGGTGGACCTCCTAGGCCCTACGGTTCTCGAGATATTCACAGAAAACTGTCTCCGGCCACCAACAGGCCAGTTGGTGTATAGTAACATAAATGAATTTATTGTGTGGCCCCCCATGAACGGAATTCCACGAAACTTGGCGTGCATTCAGAGGGTGTCATAATGATCCTACACTTCCAATTTCGTGCAGTTTTGACTATGTTAGGTCACAGATACCTGCGATTACAACACCTCATTTTTACTTTTTTGTGTTTAACTAGGTGGCGCTATACATGAAATGAGTGGTTATGGAATGGGTTGACATGGCCCCTTGAGATCAACATACAAAAAAAAAATGGTCCTCCTAAACCTTACGGTTCTCGAGATATTCACAGAAAACTGTGTCTGCCCTACCCTCCTTTCGGGGGGTGCAGTCCAGCGGGGGGGCTACAGATCAAAACGAAAAACGATGGTTCCATGCTATCCATATGGGGTTACATGCCCACCAAGTTTCGTCTACCCCGGTCTTTCAGTGTCCCGGGAATCATTGACAGAAATTTGGACATGCGAAAAAGAAAAAAAAAAAAAAATCTGACTAAACCTATATGACCGCCGCTTCGCTGCGCGGCGGTCATAATTACACAATAACAATAGCTATAAAATACACAATAACAATAGCTATATTTGTCGACTCCACGTTAATGATGGACTAGCGAACATTTGGCTAAATGGCCTAATGCCTAATGCACAGATGGCTTGTTACGGTATGAGTAGGCCTACTGGATGGCCTTTTCCCCCGACAGTTGGAATTTGTTGTTGCCCGAGTGCAGGGACGCCTGCAGGAATTAACGCTATGGTACGCACACCCCCCCCCCCATCCCCCCCGGAAAAAAAACCGTTCACGTGTGGACAATATTTTTCCATTAGGTTCGTGCATACATAGCATAACAGCATCCACATGCAATAATCCAACAACAACGTCTACAATTACCTATTCATTTGGGCAACTTTATACATCCTTATACAGGCTAAAGCTACCTTTAGTTGTGTTATAGCTACTGTAACGTCTGGCTTTAAACAGCTGTAATGCAGTGGTTCTGACAAGCACACCAATTGCTTAGCCAACCTTGTTCTTGCCCATCTTGAATAGCTGCTCTAGCTTTGCTGCCTCCATCCTTTCTGTTTTCGTTGTTTAAACTTGTGATATCCATGATGAGTAGGCTATTGAGTTAGTGAATTAGCTCAACATTGTGTGCTGATAACCATATAGAAAGCCGAGTAAAAGAAAAACAAGTAGCCTATGCGTGCCTGCGTGCGTATTTTCTCCTGCTCAAACATGTGTGCGCGTTAATTTTGATAAGTGTTCACTAACTTTACTTAATAGAAAATTGTAAATTTTCTCTTTTAACAATAAACTACACATTTGAAATAATTGTAGGCCTATTTAATTATTATTATTAATAATAATATTATTATTATTATTTAATAATGGTTGCAATATTATTACATTTGGTTTAAGCTGGATGAGAAAGATGTGACATAATTCTATAGCAGGGGTCTCAAACACACGGCCCGCGGGCCAAATCCGGCCCGCGTCCGGCCCAATTCCGGCCCGCGACGTTTGTCAAAATAATAATGTAATCCGGCCCTCGAGACTATTTTTAATTGCGACAAACAACGATACTTATTAAAATAGACGATAGTTCCAAGTATGGTGACAAATCTCATTTGTACTCTGCTCCACTATGTGCTAGACATCCAGAGCTTCATTCAAACCCAAAATCGCTGCGCAAAGTTTTCAGGAAATACTTGTATTACACGCGAGAAACACAAAGACGTGCATTTGTAATGACGCGGAAGCGATGCAGGCCATAGTGTTGCATAAATTGAAGCAGAAATTAAGCAGAAATAGGCCTACACCAAATGTTGAAAAACGTTTACGTGTGATTAAGTCTTAGGTAGGCTATGCTATTCACCTATTCTAAATCTGAAGGAGAATATCCTTTTGGGGATTATGATCGATCGTCTATTGAATGGAGGTGCGTCTGCGTGTATACAACGGTGTCCACTAAGCATACCATGCTTATTTCGAGCCTCTGCCCAACATAGCTTGGAGGTTGCAGTGGTAATCGTGATGATAGTGTCCGTAATGGACGTGGTACAGACAGCAGGGCTAGTAGAAATAGGGCTCTAAACTACAAAGGCACCCGCAATATGATGCGAACTTCTGGGTACTCAGATTACCCGCGATAGGAACTGATTTGACCAGAATACTTTATTGTAGGCCTTGTGGTTTAGAAACCATATACATCTTAGGTGTTGGTATACATCTTAGGTGTTTTCCTGTCAATTTGTTATGTGGGTAATATGAAAAAAGGAAAGTAAACCTGCTCAAATATGTTCATCCAGTATTTACTGAAAGGTGCATAATTTGAGGTGCTTGCCATCCAGTGGCAAATTAGATGGGTAAATTTACCCCCTTCATAAACTTTTGTTTTACTCAAAGATTTTTACATTTACAGTAGGACTTTATCTCTGGCCACTTTCAAGCCATGGCCTTTTGACATTTTGATATAAAAATCCAATGGTGTTGCTTTCTTAACCCTGACGCCTATAGTTTGCCAGGTTTAAAAAAGTTATGAGAGGAAAATATTTTTATTTGGTGTGAAACACACACATACCTGTTTTATGCTTTTCATTTGTTTTATAATTTGTATTAATATTTATTTTATCATTATTTTATTTATAATCTAAGGTTGCTAGCACAGGTGTCTAAAACTAGATAAAAACACTTGCACTTTCTGTTTGCAGTTTTGTGTGGTATTTGAAAAAAAGAACATTGCATTTTCAGAAATAGCCGGCCCTCCAATCAGATGACGTTGGCAGAATTGGCCCCCAGCTCATTTGAGTTTGAGACCCCTGTTCTATAGCATTAAAAAGCTGACAGGAACGAAATTAACCTTTCTGGGAACAGTATTTTTTTGTTCTAACCGGTTCGGGAACGTCAATTTATTGGTGGAACTCATAACCGGAAACGTTATAATTCTGTTTCTGTTCGGAACGAACCGATTGGGGAAAAAAATCGGTTCAAAGCCCTGGTGAAAATAAGTGTCTGCTAGATCAGTGGTTACAAACCAATCATCTATCCATTCATTGCAGCCTGTAAAGGTCGGCATGATCAGGTGACCGGGATTTTTTTTAAGATAGCTGATCCGACCTAGGAGGGTCTGAGACCGGCACCAACTAATCCTCTCCAGAGTCAAAAGCTACATCAACTGGGCATCAGGCTAGCTGGAGAAACCAACAAAACTCACTGGACTGCTGCAAGGGACACGGACCTGCGTGTCTCACGTCCTGACAGTGTGCAATGGGAAGAAGAAGGCTGAACCTGAGGTCCTAGGGCTTCACAGTATGGACAAACCATACTGCAGCTGACGGGTAAAGGCCTCATCCCTTTAGCGACGCCCAAATGATGACACCAATAATTACAGCCACAATCACCAAAATGACTATCAGAACACAAATCTTCTTCCTCAAAAAAACTAAATACTGAATACTAAATACACTATATGAATTAAATTAAGAAAGTCCAATGTGCTTGAGGGTGATCAAGCATAAGACGCTTGTAGTGACAGGGCCGGGACTGGTGAGGTGCTAAAGGGAGTGAGTGTCATGGTGGAGGTGCAAACAGTAGTCCAACCATAGTAAAACAGTAGTAAAACAGTAGTAAGCAGTAGTGGGCAGTCAGTACTCAAAACATGGACATGGAGAGCGTGGAGAGGCAGACAGACTAAGCAGAGAAGTCTATCTCTCCTCTTCCCTTTAGTGAGGCATTGAACAGTTTAATGGCCCTAGGAACAAATGACTTCCTCAGCCTTTCAGTTGTGCAGTGAGCGAAGTCTCCAGCTGAAAAAAACAAAATTACTATCAGAACGCAGATCTTCTTCCTCAAAAATAAGTGTTGAGTATACCATAATTCACACACAAATACTGTGGGTGTACATTACAGGGCAATTCCATGGAAAATTACATTTTTTGTAACATCCATAACGCCAATAAAATGTGATGTTATGGTATGATGTGAATGATTACATGAAATTTGAGCATTTGCTATTTTTGGCTGAAGAATGCAAATGAGAAAAAATGCACAAAAAATGAATGTTATCATTCACATCATACAAATGCCAAGGCATTTCACTTGCGTTATGGATGTGACAAAAAGTCAATTTTCCGTGGAATTGCCCTACAGCATTGCAGCAAGTTTTCAGTCTTATTTGGCATAACATACTTATTGCTGTTTTTACTTCTAAATTAATAATCAGCAAATAAACTTCACTAAACTCACCAAGTCATGATAATTCTAGAACGGTGCCCTGTGAGTACCATATGTTCCTTTACCTGATAGTCTGCTGCTCTTGCCAACTGCTGAGTTGCAGATTGGACATTGAGGTCAGCGCTCTCAACGTTGGCCTCTATGCTGTCTGGGAAACCACAAAGAAGGAAGTGGAAGAACCAGTGTGTTTAGTCTGCCATTGTCCTACAAGAAATGTGGTTGAATCCCAATCAGGGAACAGCAACCTATGAAGTGGTGTCCTACCATGAATCGCAAGGCCTCAGAGCTTCGGGCAGGCTTGTTTCAGCCGTTAACTCAACATGTTTGAGGGTTGACACTTTTCAAGTGTCTGTGAGGCTTAAAGACAATGTCCTGTCATTACTGTATGTGATAATAAAGCTTGTTTGAATCCGTTGAAATCTTAGAATTTAAGCACACACCATAAAGATATGCAGTTTTTTGTAGAATCCCATTTACACCGTAAACTGATATTTATTTTTTCCATTTCCTGTGTAGGCCTGTAAGGATGCCATATTATTTGACTTATTTGCCATATTAGTATTTCTTTTTATTATATCTTTATTTTATATGGCATAAACACAACACATTAAGCCCTTACATCATGTTCTGACACCATGTTTTGTCAGTTATTATTATTATACTATTATGGTCTGTCATCTCAATGGTACTCATTAGCCATGTGAGCTCTTTAGTGATCTTCACACCTTTAATTGGTCTTTGAGGGGTGTTGACACCCAAGAGCGGGTTTGCAACTCTCTTTAGGTGTCAGGGTCTCCAACTTTTGGGCCAAAATGTAAACTATGGAATGCTGAAATGTACACTACTATTGACTATTTCTGAACTGTGAAACTCAGCAAATATGCTTTGTAATTGTGAACTTATTGCTTTGTTCAATAATGTCTACGTCAGTAGTCTACACCAAATAAGAAAGGCCTACAGATAGAAAATAATATGTAGATTTTGGTAGTTTGGTCTTTTCATGTAGCCTTGCCAACTAGCCATCTAGTATAGGCCTGAATAATATGCACATGAATTGACACTAGTTAAACTCACCTCAACATGTTTTTTGCAATCATTTAACCCGCCATGGGCAATGCTAAAGTCACTGTTACAAACAGTGCAGCGTGCAAGACTAGGCCTATCATTATGTTTTACTCTCATGATTATGAGTCTTGCATGTTCCTTTTTTGAAACTCTGCCTTGACGCTGTCATGTATGTACGCATGCGCGTTGAAAAGACAGGTGGACATATAAACATGCAACGGCGGGAAGCGAGGCACTCTGTCATCAGTCCTCTCCTGAATCTCCTGTTGTACTGTGGCTCCTGGAGCACAAGTTAATAAACACCAGTGATTTGTACCGTCAGACGTGGCCATCATTTCATATAAGCAGAGACTTACACATGGTGTCAGAAGTAACGCGAACAGAACACAAGAATCGGAATGGCAAAGTTTCGTCCTCCCGAGAGTTTGGATTTCACTCGACCGGAGCTGTGGCCGGAGTGGAGGCAACGGTTTCAAAGGTATCGTTTGGCCATGAAGCTAAATGAGGAGAGCGGTGCAGTGCAGGTTAGCACGCTGTTGTATGCGCTAGGCAGAGAGGCTGAACAAGTGTTCAATACCTTCGTTTTCGACGAAGATGAAGAGGATGAGGATTATGACGCAGTACTAGACAAGTTAAACACGTATTTCGTACCGAAAGTGAACGTAATTCATGAGAGGGCACGTTTCTACCTCAGAGTGCAAAAGCAAGGGGAATCAGCAGAAGAGTACATACGCACTCTGTATGAGCTAGCCGAGACATGCCAATTCGGTGGGGCTAAAGTCGAAAACATACGCGACAGACTAGTAATAGGGATCCTCGACAAAGAATTATCAGAGAAACTACAACTGACTGCCGACCTAACGCTAGACAGAGCGGTGGAGATGGTGCGACAGTCAGAACAAATAAAAGGACAAATTAGCCAACAGGCTAAAGCTAGCTCCACAGACGCTAGCCACCTTAGCGAAGTGGCGCGAAAGCATGCACGCCCTTTGAACCCTCACGCAGGAGGGGGATGGAAACAACAGCGTGGAGGCAACCGCAACGTTCGACCGCTAACATTTGACCACCAGCACAAAAAGAGAGAGGGGAAATGCTTCAGATGCGGTAAGGACCACCCCAAACAAGTGCAATGTGTAGCCAGGAATGCTCAGTGCAGGGATTGCCAGAAAATCGGACATTTCGCCGCAGTCTGTAGATCAGCAAAAGTAAATGAGTTAGTGAACGTCAGGTCAGAGCATGAGGCAGGTCAGAGTAGTGGACAGTTTCTAGGAGAGATCAAATCAGCATGCACGATTGCAGATTCTACCACACCATGGACTGTGAAATTATACATTAGCAACACGCCAGTCACCTTCAAGATTGACACAGGCGCCGACACCAGCGTGATATCGGAGGATACTTACCATAAGCTTAAACACCAGCCTGCATTGGCCAGGGACAACACCTCCCTCGACAGCCCTGGAGGTAAACTTAATTGCCTTGGACTCTTTAACACTACGGTGAAATATGCAGGCCAGTACTACAAATTCGCCATCCATGTAATCAGAACAGCTAACGGCAGTGACCTGTTAGGACGCAATGTGGCCGTAGCCATGGGCCTGGTCAAAAGACTGAACGAAATCCAGAGCACCTTTGATGCTGAGCTGGGCCTATTGAAGGTAAAACCAGTAAAAATTCGCCTCAGAGAGGATGCTGTCCCGTACAGTGTGAGCACTGCGAGGAGAGTGTCCGCCCCTTTGTTTCCCAAGGTCAGAGCTGAACTGGAGAGGATGGTGAGATGCGGCGTCATAGAAGAGGTCAAGGAGCCAACGGAGTGGTGCGCTCCGATGGTTCCGGTCCCGAAAAAGTCTGGTGAGGTGAGGATCTGCGTCGATCTGAAGCGGCTCAACACAGCCGTTAAAAGAGAGAGGTACGTGCTACCAACCATAGATGACATACTGCCAAGGCTGGCAGACTCACGTGTGTTTTCCCTGCTGGATGCAGCCAGTGGGTTTTGGCAAATCCCACTGGACAGAGAGACTGCCAAGCTCACGACATTCATAACACCAATGGGGAGGTACTTTTTCAAACGGCTTCCTTTTGGAATCGCCAGTGCCTCTGAAATTTTTCAGAGGGAGATGTCGGTGCTATTCCGCGACCAGGAGGGAGTCGAGGTGTTTATGGACGACATCCTTGTCCACGGTAAGGACGAGAACCAACACGAGGAGAGACTCCAGGCAGCCCTACGGATCCTGAGGGAGGCCGGTTTGAAGCTGAACGAGGGGAAGTGCCATCTGCGTCAGAAAAGACTGACGTACCTTGGACACTGCATCGACAAGGAGGGCATTCGGCCCGACCCATCCAAGGTGAGCGCCATAATGGAGATGCAAGCACCGAGCGACGTGCCAGGCCTGCGGAGGTTTCTAGGCATGGTGCACTACCTGGGGAGATACCTGCCCAGCCTATCAGACACCGTAAAGCCCCTCAACGACCTGCTGAAGAGTGATGTGGCATGGACCTGGGACACGCCCCAGGCCGAGGCCTTCAGCCAGGTAAAACACAGCATATGCACAGCACCCACACTTACATTTTATGACATCAACAAGCCTACTGTAGTCAGCGCGGACGCCAGCAGCTACGGACTGGGAAGCGTACTGCTACAGCGGCACACTGATGGACTTAAACCGGTAGCATTCTGTTCAAGAACACTGACAGACTCTGAGACGCGCTACGCGCAAATAGAGAAAGAATGCTTAGCAGCTGTCTGGGCGTGCGAGAGATTTTCTCATTACTTATACGGGCTTGAACATTTCACGGTTCACACGGACCACAAGCCGTTAGTGCCCCTAATTAACAACAAAGATCTAGACACAGTCCCTCTGCGATGCCAACGTCTGCTCATGCGCCTGATGAAATACAACCCCACTGCAGAATATGTGCCAGGTAAAACACTGACAGTAGCTGATACACTTTCTAGACAGCCATTGCCTGTAATACAAAATGAAGTGTCAGAACTAACCTGTGATGTCTCAGCATTGGAAGATGCAGCCCACTCAGCATGGCCGGTGTCCCCGTCCAAGCTGGAAAGGATCAAGCATGAGACAAGCGCCGACTACGAGCTCCAGGTGGTGAAGAGTCTGGTGACGCGTGGCTGGCCAAACCATGTGAGTAGCGTCCCCATACAAGCTAAAGCGTACCACCAGTGGGGAAACGTGCTGTCGGTCTCCAAAGGACTGGTGCTGTACGGAGAACGCATCGTCATCCCGCACAGCATGAGACACGACATCCTCAACCGTCTGCACGACGGGCACCAGGGCATCACCAAGTGCAAGGAGAGAGCACGCATGAGCGTGTGGTGGCCAGGCCTGGAGAGAGAGATCCAGGACCTTGTGACTAAATGCCCGGATTGCCGGCAGGTCAGGCCAACACAGAGGAAGGAGCCTCTGATGACAACACAGCTACCTTCCAGGCCATGGCAGCGGATTGCAGCAGACATCTGTGAGTACAAGAAACAGAACTACTTAATTGTCATTGATTATTTTTCCCGGTATCTGGAGATCGCCCACTTACCTGACATGACCAGCCAGACCACCTGCGCTCGCCTAAAGAATATCTTCGCGCGATGGGGGTGTCCGGATGAGCTGTACACCGACAATGGAGGACAATTTGCAAGTAAGGACTTCAAAAACTTTTCTGAATCATATGACTTCACACACGTCACTTCCAGCCCCCATTATCCTCAGTCCAACGGCGAGGCTGAGAGAGCCGTACAAACGGCCAAAAGGATCCTGCGGCAGGCTGACCCGTTTCTAGCTCTCATGAGCTACAGGGCCACACCCCTTCAAGCTACAGGTGCCAGCCCTGCGCAGCTTATGCTGGGTCGCCAGATCAAGACAACAGTGCCCACGCTCGACGCGGTCCTGTCTCCCAAGTGGCCGAACTTCCAAGCGGTCAGACAGGCCGACGCCAGAGCCAAGGAAGGTTACAGGCGGGCTTACAACAAGCGTCATGGAGCCCGAGCGCTTCCACCTCTCAACCCAGGGGCGAGCGTGGCGCTGAAACTGGACAATGAGTCCGGCTGGACGACAACCGGCACAGTCCAGAGCAAACACCCTGCTCCAAGATCTTACCTAATCCAGACTGGCCGGGGCGTCCTAAGGCGGAACAGGCGTCACCTGCGCCCAACCTTCGACTCAGCCCGACAGCACGGTGAGGAAGAGACTGTTCAAGCGAGCGAGCAGCAACCAGGTGAAGCAGAGAACACGCAGGCGAGCATGCATCCTACAGCCCGAGACTCACCCCAAAGAGAGACTGTTCCTGCAGAGCCGGCAGGACACGCCTCGACCCGGATGACGACCAGGGGTAGAGTCATCCGCTCACCTGAAAGACTCAAAGACTTTGTTGTAGGTCACACATAGCTTGCCAACTGGGAGCAGAATAATCTCCGGCAGCTATGAAGGTTACTGGGTAGTCCACCCCATAACCTAGGTTATAATGTTAAATGACAGGTGTTGATTGTATCAAAAAAAAAAAAAAAAAAAAAAGGAATATAATGTATTGTTCAACATATTTACACATGCTTTATAACAGAACGACAGGTACGTTTCAAGAACGTAATGCATTGTTCAACATGCTTCTACATTGTTCTACATGCTTTATGATCAATATGATATGTATTTTTTGTTCAAAAGACCAGACTGCATCAATGCGCAGATAAAGCAATAGTCACAGGGTTTGACGTTTCTACAATTTCAGTATTGCCCTAGTTATTGGCAACTTTTCTAAATTGTGTTTGTCTCAAAAAGGGGAAGATGTCATGTATGTACGCATGCGCGTTGAAAAGACAGGTGGACATATAAACATGCAACGGCGGGAAGCGAGGCACTCTGTCATCAGTCCTCTCCTGAATCTCCTGTTGTACTGTGGCTCCTGGAGCACAAGTTAATAAACACCAGTGATTTGTACCGTCAGACGTGGCCATCATTTCATATAAGCAGAGACTTACACAGACGCTCCTGTTCCTGGATACACTGAACTGATTAAGTTAAGAGATAAAAAGCCCGCCTACACTAAAAAACTGATTGGTTGATTTAGCGAAACAGGCCAATTCCGGGAGATTTTATCTAATTTGCGGGCGTCAGGGAGCCGCTATCAATATGCGGGAGACTCCCGGAACTTCCGGGAGACTTGGGATGTCTGGGGCTATTTTGTCTGACAGGGGTGACCAAGAAACTAACAATTCTTGTGAAAAGTATGGCTACACCACAACACTCAATACGTTGTCCAACGGTGAGTCATTTTTCCCCATTGCACCGACAGTGGATTTCAGGGTTCCCCCACCTGCCATTGGACCCGTACATGGTATGGGCGCTGTAGCCTGTTGCGCCACAGCGCCCCCCTTTAGCGTTAGCATTTTAACACATCCTGGTTCGTAAAAATCTCTATGAGAAAATTAATGGAGTTTTTACCAATACGTTTCAAATAAGGTATGAGCGAAGCAATGGCTGTCGAAAACCTTGGTGTTCAGTTTGATGAGTTAAAATGTATTTCTTATTCGGTATTTTGTCATAAACTGTAGTCTTGTTTCGTAAATGTTGCTACCAAAATGCTAAAGCAAAAATGAAGTGGACTACAGCGCGCTGCTTGCCTGGTGTAACCAGCAGGATGGTTGAGAGGTATCCATGGTTACAGATGACTCTTCACCAAAGATTTTAGAGCGCTCTAGAATCTTTGCTCTTCACTCACTCCCATCGACTTTTCACTTAACTTTACATACAGTCAGGGATGGATTACAGAATGGGCCTACCGGGCCCTAATCTGAGTACCCAGAAGCTTGCATCATGCTAAAGGAATTTCTGGGCCAAAACCTTAACAACTGGAAAACAGCTACTTTCTGAGACGCCTACTGATCTCACTCCCGTTGTGTTCATGGGCAAAAGTTCCTACTGAAACCAGTGCGAAATGGCTGCCGATACAAACGTAATTGAAGCATGTTTAGAATCCATTTTTGAAGAAATTGAAGTTCGTAACAACATTTGCTTTAAACCTCTGCAGAAGTTATGTCTCACTTGCCTAAGCAAAGGCTAACCAGAGATGGCTACAAAGGCAAACTAAACACCATCATTTTGGTTGTTAGTTCGCTGTTGGCGGTATTTTAATGAAACACCCAGTACATGTGCATACTCACAAGGTCTGCCACCTCTCCACTATTGAAAAAAGCTTTGTTTGAAATCAGAGACATTCCCCCGCCCTATTTTCCCCTGAATCCATGCGTATTCCTCTAGACCAGTGGTCTCCAACCTTTTTGGGAATGAGGGCTACCTGAAGACCTGAAATGATATGGAGGGCTACTCATTTGAAACAAACAGACCCTCACCCTATTTTGCGAGGGTAGTCCTCCTAAATAATAGGCCTATGTCATTTTTACTTTTAAATTATCAATATTGTGTAGGCCTGTAAGTCTTTATATATTATATTAAGCAACTGTATTTTCATCTGATTATTCAATACTTTAATATCAATATGCAACACTACCAACATTTTTGTTCAGTTTGTTCATTTCAAAGTTTGCATGGGTAATCTAATCTATTTTTTTTTTTACAAAAAAAAAAAAAAAACTTTTTGTGCAATTAATAATATGGTTTACAATTTGTACCCAATTTATACCCATCCACCATTATGAATTCAGGGGTTGTTTAAGTTCTGATTTCAGTGGACAATTCGGTTTTAACATTTCAATAGTAATCGCCCACACCACCCTAACATAATGAAGACTCCTTTTAAAGTTATTGCACACCTGAAATCTCTCCATGATCTGACAAAAAAGCTAATGCACTGTCCTGCTCAGTCATGCATGCCACACCATTTTCAGCGCTATTTGTACTTTTGTAAGGTATCACCAATATCAATTGAATGTTACAGATGTATGGCTACATAAATTCTTAAAATGGTTCTGGTCTAGACTTAAATATCTATTGAAAACTTTACAATGGAGTGTGTTTTTAGAGCGTGATCTGCAGGCGACCTGTTGGCTATTTTCAGAAGGTGCGCTGGGGGCGCTTCATAGCCGTCAGGGGCACCATGTTGGAGACCACTGCTCTAGACTAACCGGGCCCAGGGCCAGGGGGCCCTGAAAGCTCAAGACTCACTACTATGTTTTCTTCTCCACCCCTGATATCTAAATAGGGCCCCACAGGTCACACTATGTGTGATAATCATGCTTTGTAACGGCATCTTTTTTCACAGCAAGATGCCTTACATCTGTTGTGGTTATATCATATCTGTAAGACTCAATATGTCCATTTCTTTCCACAAAACTTGCTGAGTTAGGGTGGTGGTACCGTAGAGGTTAAGGAGCTGGGCTAACATGCAGTAGCCTAGCCTGAAAAGTTGTGGCTTCGGTTGCCACCTTTGTGCCCTTGAGCAAAACACTAAACCCAAAGTTACTCTGGAGTGAATGTAGTCCTTTGTAATATACTGTCATTTGATAAGAAAGTTTGGATGGCCAGTTGGCCATTTTGGATGGAAAGTGTCTGCTAAATGAATAAATGTAAATGTTCTAAGTTTCTAGGGTGAGCAGGGGGGCCCTTTTCATGTTTTCATCTGATTTATAATATCCAACCGATTGCGGCTGCCAAACCCTTCTTTAATTACTTTATTTAATCAAGTCAAGTCAAGTCGGCTTTTATTGTCAATTTCTTTACATGCACTGGTCATACAAAGAATTGAAATTTCGTTTCTTACTTTCCCATGCAGACATAGACATACTTTAAATACAGACATGGACATAGACAATAAAGATTAAATTAAAGTGCGAGACTGAAATATATAACATATATCAACTAGAAATGCAATTCCGAGGAATTACACGAGGGGATGCAATCTGCTGGTTAGGGTGTTGGTGGGGCTGTTGAGCTTGCTGCTAGCTGGTTGGTAGGGTAATTGTGATACCTGCAAAGGTGCTTTTGGAGTAACCAAATTTGAATCTTGTGTGACATGGCATTCTTGAGATATCACACTCAAGGTGTTTTTGACCTTGACATTTGACCTTCAACCTCCAACATCAACTCACTTCACCTTTGAGTCCATAAAAACACTCGTACCAAATTTGAAGCATGTACGTCAAGCCGTTCTGGAGATATAATGCTGAATGCATGAGATATGGCTGGGACTTTTATTTTGACACACAGGAAACACTTTAACAGGATGTGTAGTTCAGGTATTCATAAATATCAGCTGATGTCACAAAGGTGTCCTCCCCTGACGTCACTCTCATTTCAAACTTGTCTGCCGCCATTTTGAGTACCTGTTCGCGAATTCTGGTCGCAAAGGAACTAGGATACCGTTAAGCTATGCCTTCAATATGTTGTGCGGTGGGGTGCAACAACAAAAAAGGAGACCCCAATATATCATTTTACAGACTGCCTCAGGACGAACAAAGACAACATCAGTGGCTTGCAGCCATCAGGCGAGCAGACTGGACACCAACGGCAAACACTCGTCTGTGCAGTGCTCATTTTGTCTGTGGTAAGTGGATCTAAATATTATTGTTAGCGAGCTAACGCTAGCTAGCTGTTCGCTGTCGCTAATCGACAAATTTAATTAAATATGATACGAATCTTTCCAAACAGTATTAATTAAGCAATCGGTGTGAATCGGTTCATATACTGTGTCTAATACCAGCATGAGTCTAGCGTCAAATGTCAGGTTATTGTTTTATAAAAAACGTTTTACAATATCTGGTAGACACCACATCAGTCATTAACGTTAGCTGAGGATATTTGTTCAAGCTTAGAACCAGTTTAAGCTGTAGCTTTGTAGCTCAAAAACACCATCATCTCTTTTTGTGTGTGTGTGTGCTTTCAATGGTTTTATGGTATAAACGAGTTAATGTCATAGCCTCCCCTCTGCTCTGTAACGTTGTTTACAACATATATATCACGGATATTATTCAAGTGCTCCTGAGACTGGTGACATTAGCAAGTGGTTATTTTGTTTACCCCATAACGTTGGCAGCCTGGAGCATTGTTTGTAGGCTAATTACTGTTTTGCAAAAACATAGCACATGAGTTCTTCAGTCCTTATTAACTTCACATATTAATATTAACTTATTTATTTTACTGACATTGTAGATTTCTTTCCAATAACATATTGTTCACATGTTGACTTTTGAGTTAATCACAATCTAAATCCTACCATGAAATCTTTGTCTCTCCAGGTGTGAAGAGCCAGAACCCTTTGAGCCCTGACTTTGTGCCAACAATATTTCCGTACCTCAGCTCCCCCAACAAGAGGAAGAGGATTAATCAAATGACGCGATTTCAACAAACACAGGAACTGAAAAGAAAAAGACTAGTTAGTTCGGACAGAGGAGAAACTGGAAAAGAAGAAGAGGGAGTGGATATGGACAAAGATGACCGGCAAGAGTTTGATGGAGAAGACATACATGGGTTAGATGATGAAGATGGACAGGAGATTGACAGGGGAGATGAAGAGGGGTTGGGTAGAGAAGAGAGACATGAGTTGGATGGAGAAGAAGAGGGACAGGTGATTGACAGGGGAGATGAAGAGGGGTTGGGTAGAGAAGAGAGACATGAGTTGGATGGAGAAGAAGATGGACAGGAGATTGACAGGGGAGATGAAGAGGGGTTGGGTAGAGAAGAGAGACATGAGTTGGATGGAGAAGAAGAGGGACAGGAGATTGACAGTGAGGAGCCTGAATTGGAGACTAGCAGTGATGTAGGCCTAGCTCTGGGCCGTTCCTGTGGAAATGCCTCTTGTGAAGCTACAATAAAACAATTAAATGAGGAGTGTATAAGATTGCAGACAGAAATTTCGAAGCTGAAGGGTCAAGTGAATTCATTGTCTTTCAACCAAGAAAGTTTGAAGGACAAAGATGATAAAGTACATAAATTAACTGGCCTGCCTTCATATGTTAAAGTAATTGTTGTTTTCTCTTTTATCTCATCATTCCTAAAATTGAAATCCTGTTTATCCCCTTTTCAGCAGTTTCTGTTGACATTAATGCGCCTGAGAATGAACTTGCCACTTTTCTTTTTAGCTCATGTGTTTCATGTATCAACGTCAACTGCTGGTCGGGTTTTCAACAACACATTGCATGTTATGAATATCAGGCTGTGTAATATCATAAAGTGGCCAAGCAGAGATCAGATCCTCTGTAGTCTCCCAATGTGTTATAGAAACAGCTTCAAAAATTGTACTAGTATAATTGATTGCTTTGAAATATTTATCGAAAGACCAAAGGAAATGAGAGCAAGAGCACAAACATATTCTCAATACAAGCATCATAACACAGTTAAATACCTCATCTCCATAACTCCACAAGGAGTCATCAGCTTTGTTTCGAAAGGTTGGGGCGGGAGGACAAGTGACAAGCATGTGACTGAGAACAGTGGATTTCTTGAGTTATTGTCCCCTGGGGATGTTGTTCTTGCAGACAGGGGGTTTAATGTGGCAGAATCTTTGGGTCTTGTTAATGCTCGACTCAAAATACCGGCATTTACAAAAGGAAAACAGCAGCTTCACCCAGCTGAAGTTGAGTCATCGCGGGGACTGGCAGCAGTGCGCATCCATGTGGAGAGAGTTATAGGCCTAGTACGGAATAAATACACCATTTTACAAGGAACTATACCAATAACACTGTGCTACTCAACCCCAGATGGACTCACACCTCTGGACAAAATGGTGAAAGTGTGCTGTGCCCTCTGTAACCTTTGCCCTCCTGTTGTTCCACCAGAGTGAATAAATCTATTAATTGTATGAATTGTGTTTATGTGACATTAATAAGACACACAGGAAACTGTTTATGGCTGATACAGTACAAATATTTTATTTATTTAAATATCAAACTTCTAAAAAACAGAAGATCAAGACCAGTAAAACTGTTGCTGCTTATTAATTAATTAATTTAGCAGGATATGAAATTGTATGTAATAGGATATATTTTCAAGATATAAATAGTACAATTTGGCAGGACGCTAAACAAGGCACTCAAATCTTGCACACTCCAAACAAGCTGAAAGACAATAGGAGGAACCTCCCCACCAAAATAACTATATACAAATCAAAGAAAGCAAAATAACAAATACTGTGAATCACACACAGAAAACTTGATACAATCTACAGTGTAAGTAACAGTATACCGTATGTGTGTGTGTGTGTGCCGTCAATGGGGGAATGAACTAATACAACCTGAAGCATAAAGCCTTATACTCAAGGAGTAACAGTCTACTGTATTGGTGTGTGTGTGTGTGCGCATGTGTGTAGTCAACACTATAGGAAATCTGAACTAATACAGTGTTTCATTGTTTCTGGATTTTCCTGCATTCATAGCATTTCCACACTTTTGGAACTCTTGTCAACCGCAAGCAAGACCTGTGAAAGTGCCCTCTTTTGCACTGCTTAGATGCACAGATCACTACATTTTCTGGATCTCCAGCCGGTTCACCACAGTAGCACCCTGACTGGGGCTGTTGCTCTAAGGTTGGGGAAACCACTGGGCGTGGTACTGTGTAATATTTCCCAAGGAGTTCTGGCAAAATCCTAGTTTTAATAAACTGTTCTACTCTTTTGTATGTCACATTGAAGAACACTTCATCAGACTGAATGCGCTGAATAAACATTTCAGTGGGACTCCACACTACAAAGTCAACATACTGGACATCAGCAATGCGCATTTGCACTTGGACTTGTGCCATATATTTGTGATTCGGCTTTAGCGCGATCACATTGTTGTTTGCCATTAGACAGAAGTTTGGGTCAGAATTGCAGCTGTTGACGATAGACTGATCTTTAAGAGTAAACGGGCATTTTATCTCAAGCACACCTCTACCATGGCAAGCACAGGTAATAATTCCATCCGGCGATGCACCGATCCATGGTAGTGATGTGTTGATGATCAGGCCTGTTGTCTGCACTTGAAAGTCGGTGTGATGATCTTGCACTGCTGTGATGTACTGGGTCCTTGCTGTTGACTCACTCACATTTCCCCATCTAGAAAAATAGAGAATAAGGTATTGTTTAGACAGACTTTCTCATACTTCATTGTGAAATCTGTACAGAACCATCCCTGTTCATAACCAGTGCAATATGTTATTTTTATATTCTTATATATGTGTATTTTTTAAACTATTTATTGCTCGTATGTATACCTCATGAGTTGAATGACAATGACAATAAAGACTATCTAATTTAATCTATTCTAATTAGCAAACTACAGTATATCACAGCAAATCAAGAATAATGTATTCATTATTCTCTATGGAGTGCACACACCATTATGTTCATGGAAAAATTGTATATTTAGGATTAGGATCATATTTTCAGCTTGTATCATTTAAATCCTTTATGTGGGATTGTAAGAACATCATTGTTCCTCTGAAATATGGCTATGACAAATGGAATGAAAACCAGCCCTGGGCAGCATACTTTGATATGTAGTCTTTCTTTGTACATTTCTATCTTTACCTCATTGCCTCTGTAGTCACCTGACAGGACCGGGGATAGCATATCCTCTTAATCAAGGATACAGCACTGTCTGACCTGCCTGCTTCGTGGAAGACTGACGCTGTTACTCTGCCTGCTCTTTGCTCAAACCAAACCTTACTGGCAGACTGCGCTCTGGTTGCCTCTTCTACTGATAAGGACTGAAAGTTGAAAAATATAATGCTATTTCAACAAAATAAAGCTATTAATGTACATATTGGTAAATGATCGATAAAACTCACAAAAAATATAAATTAGAGTACATTAATTTGTCAGTACATACCTCTTGCTCTGTTATTTGAAGATTGTCAAAGATGCTTTCACTCTCTACTAGTAAGGTCGAGAAATCAGCATGCAACTTTGCCTTTGAAAATAGATTAGAGAGTGGTTCTGGCAAATTCAGTTGAAGGGTCTTTGGTTTGTATCTGTGAGAGTGGCCCTCGATCACAGACAAGATCGCAGTTCCCTTAGTACTGTCTTCCTGAACATCACATTCATACAGCTTTTGGAAGAACTCCATATACTCCTCTTCTGTAGGGACAGGAATGCTGGGTAGTGGTGGGCTTAATACAGTCTTCTTCTGCATGAATGAGATGTTGCAGATTTCCTCGTACTGCACTTTGCCAGTTTTGCTCGGAAGAACCCAGGCACAGGGTATCTCTGTACTGGACAGTCCATCTTTCAGATTTACCGCTGCTAAGACAGTATACATGAGGGCAGCTGCATGCGAGCATGCTTCGCCCAGTCCTGCTTTGCAGGTACAGTGGGCCACTAAAATTGTCCCATCATCATGGACCACGACCCATGGTTGTGTGGGGGTCAAGTTGACGGCCTGAGAGTGGTTCACCTTAAGAGAAGACAGCAGACCAATTAGTCTAGTAAAATCAACTCATTTGTCAATCAATGCATTTGCATCACAGAGAGTGATTATACACAGTGCCATGTTATGGTTATGGGATTTGGCAGACGCCTTTGTCCAAAGCCACACACAAATACAAAAACAACATAATATTTACAATTTAACCGGGAACAGATTAGAATGTTGGTCAAACTATAATAAGGAGAATAGCAATAATAACAACAATGTCAGTTAAATAAATACATTTTAAATTGTCCTAAAATTGTTGAGAGAATTGCTTTAAAATTTAACTGTTACCATGTTGTTAGTCGCTTTGGTTAAAAATGCGTCAGCCAAATGTAATGTAATGTAATCAATAGCCTAATAAAATAAGCAATGAAAATGAGGGAAAAAAGCAATAATAAACAATAATGTCCATTCAATCAATAATATAAAAACAATGGAATGTAATTTATTGAATAACCTAACAAACTTACACACACTAAGGGAGTTGAGAGACACCATATCATGATAAGTTACTACTAACGTTAACGTTAACGTTTAAGAAGCCAACAGATTTATTAAAGCCATCATTGCCATTGTTAGTTTGAAAGGTATGTTTGTTAGGTTATTCAATAAATTACACCCGATCATCATCATATTAAGTGCTATTTGAATTTCAACAAAGTCTAAAATAGTCTATGTAAATATGACTTCGATGACACAGTAGGAAAGAAAGTAGTTTTGTCGCTCGAAGTTAGTCTGGCCTTGAGTTGTTAGGCTAGCTGCTAGCAGCTGATCACAAAGAACACTTACCTTTCCTTTGACGAGAAACATCTTCTTCTTCTGAAGGTGCCATATTTTCGGGTCAAGGACCCATCCCGCAACAAAGTACCGATATGCCTCAGTACTTTTGTACGCTTTGAGGCTTTCACCGGTGTATGGCGACGGATTATGTATGAGGTATATATATATGTCATTGAATGACATGAGTGGTAGTTCGGTAGCAGCGGACAGAGGCTGGAAGAACGCATCAGGTATCGAGTAGGGATCACACCCTAACGATGATATTTTTTTAAAGTAGCGTTTCTTTTCATGACAGTCGAGGTGCGAAATGTTGTCTTAAGAAGCCATTTACTGTATCCGTACGAATCTGACTGTAAAAGATACGAAACCGTGAATCGTAGCAAGCTAGCTAATGCTTGTCAGTAGGTGCATAGAGTAGGTGTCTGTGGTACTCGGTAGGTACTCAAGATGGCGGCAGTAAGCTAGAAAATGAGCGGATGACGTAACAGGTCATGTGACTGATATTCATGAATAGCTAGATTGTATGCTTAGAGGCTGAGACAGTTGAATTCCTCACAGGTGACACCTGTGCCAGTGTTCTGATTAGCCTGGGAACTGCTCTGAGAACTACTTAATGAGCGCAGCTGGCTCTATTATGACACCACAGCCCCCATTCAAGTCTATGGGGGAAAAATACACTTTTAATTACAAATATCTCAAAAAGTATAAACTTCTCAAAAATGAGAAACGGATAGGACGGTAAAGCCTGGGAAGATCTACGGAACGGTGTTTGAACCAAATTTGTACGTTAAGCGGTTTGGGCTGAATAGCGCGCACAAAAAGGTAAAAAGAAAAATAATAATAAGAAGAAGTTTTCGGATTTCAATAGAGGGGATGCATCCCTTCTAAAAATAGAAATATAGGACATATATAAAAAAATAGAGGTTGTGTTGTATATTTACATAGTCTTAACAGTTACATGAAGTTTAAACTTGTGCTTGTGTGACCTGTATATTTACATTGATATGCATTAATTTCAAGTATATCAGGCTTGATGTGAAGCAGCAACACGTTTGGCTGCGCAGTCACAGTGCAGTTCCACAGGGCGGTGTTGGGGGGGGGGGGGGTTAGGGTAGACAGGATCCTAGGTTCCTAGGTTCCTGACTGGCTGGTGGGTGGTGGGGGGCTGTCAGTGATGGGAGAGTGGGTAGAGTGTTCAGCATCCTGATTGCTTGGTGGATGAAGCTACTTGCGAGTCTGGTGGTGCGGGAGCGGAGGCTCCTGTACCTCTTTCCAGAGAGCAGGAGGCTGAACAGGTCGTGTGCAGGGTGGGTTGTGTCTTTGACAATCATTAGTGCTTTGCGGGTGAGGCGGATGGTGTAAATGTCCTGCAGGGAGGGGAGTGGTGCTCCAATGATCCTCTTAGCTGTGTTAACAATGCGCTGGAGGGTCTTCCTGTTCTGATCTGTGCAGCTTCTGCCCCACACTGTGATGCTGCTGGACACGATGCTCTCGATGGTCCCTCTGTAGAATGTAGTCATGACGGGAGGCGTGGCACTTGCCTTCTTCAATTTGCGCAAGAAGTAGAGGCGCTGCTGGGCTTTCTTCGCCAGTGATGCTGTGTTGGTGGTCCAGGAGAGGTCGTCGCTGATGTGCACCCCCAGAAATTTTGTGCTGCTCACTCTCTCCACAGCATCTCCGTCGATGGACAGTGGTGGCAGTTGTTTGTGGCCTCTCTGAAAATTGACAACAATCTCCTTGGTCTTGCTGACATTCAGCAGGAGGTTGTTGTCTTTGCACCATTTAGCCAGCAGGTCTACTTCTTCTCTGTAGTGAGCCTCATCGCCCTTAGTGATGAGGCCCACCAGTGTTGTGTCGTCCGCAAACTTTACCAGATGGTTGGAGCTGTGAGTGGTTGTACAGTCATGTGTTAGCAGTGTGAAGAGCAGGGGGCTGAGCACACACCCTTGAGGGGCCCCCGTGCTCAGGGTCAGAGTGCTTGAGGTGTTGTTCCCGACACGTACTGCTTGTGGTCTCTGCAACAGGAAGTCCAGCAGCCAGTTTGCTGATGAGTTGTTGTGGTATTATGGTATTGAATGCTGAACTGAAGTCTATGAACAGCATTCTCACATATGAGTCTTTATTGTCCAAGTGGGTGAGGGCTGGATGGAGGGCAGAGCAGATTGCATCCTCCGTGGATCGTTTGGCTCGGTATGCAAACTGGAAGGGGTCCAGGGTGGGGGGTAGGGTGGCTTTGATGTGTGACATGACTAGCCGTCATGATTATGGGCGTGAGTGCTACAGGACGGTAGTCATTGAAGCATGATGGTGATGATTTCTTTGGCACGGGTATGATGGTGGCAGTTTTGAAAAGTGATGGGATGACTGCTTGCTCCAGAGAGGTGTTGAAAATGTCTGTAAAAACATCCTTCAGCTCTTCTGCACAGTCCTTCAACACTCGTCCTGGTATGTTGTCTGGGCCTGCTGCTTTGCGTGGGTTAATGGTGGCTAGTGTCCTCTTCACGCTGGCAGAGGACAGGTACAGGGGTTGGTCGTGGGGGGGAGGTGGGGTTTTCTGTGGGTGACTGTCATTTTGTGCTTCAAAACGGGCGAAAAAACTGTTCAGGTCATTTAGCAGAGAGGTGTTGTTCTCACAGCTCCGTGGCGCAGGCTTGTAGTCAGTGATGGCCTGTATGCCCTGCCATAGGCTCTGTGCATCTCTGCTGTCTTTGAAGTGTGTTGTTATTTTGTCTGTGTAATCCTTTTTTGCCTTCCTGATGCCCTGGGACAGGTTAGCCCTCGCTGTTCTTAGGCCAGCTACATATCCAGCTCTGAAGGCTTTGTCTCTGGCCCTCAGCAGTCTGTGGACGTCTCCTGTCAGCCATGGCTTCTGGTTGGCCCGAGTGGTGATGTGTTTTATTTCTGTAACATCATCGATGCATTTGGTGATGTAGGAGGTCACAGTGTCTGTGTATTCCTCAATGTCAATGTGGTTGTTGTGGGTGGCAGCTGTTTTGAAGATATCCCAGTCTGATTTAAAGCAGTCCTGAAGTTGTGAGACGGCCCCCTCCGGCCACACTCTCACCTCTTTCAGAACTGGTTTGGTGACTTTTGCTCTTTGTCTGTATCGGGGCAGCAGCAGGATGCTAATGTGGTCTGATTGCCCGATGTGGGGGAGGGGTTTGGCTTTGTAGGCTTCTTTCTGTGGGGTGTAAACAAGGTCCAGGGTGTTTTGTCCTCTTGTTGGGAAGTTTACATGTTGGTGTGATAATAGCGTGATTGTTGCGAAAAAAGTTATTATCCTTGCTCGCTAAAGCTAACTATGGTTACCTACTGCTTGCCTTGTGACGCACAGCTAGGAGACAGCGCGGAAGACAGTTTATAGCAGGTACCAGAGGCATAGCAAATCATATTTTAGCGATATAGCAGATCTAAAGCCCTCACGGAGACATCATACACGCTGATTTTATTAAAAGGATATGAACGTGGGGACTCACAAGCAATTACTCAACTATTAGATTAATAAAGTATCTATCTATCTATCTATTTATTAGGGGGCATAATTTTTTATGATTCCCGAAACCCCATTCATTTACGCATAGGGATTTTTCTTTACAAACTGGAACATGCAAAAATGCTAATTGAACGCATACAAAATGACGGTAGTGTCTACCACACTCTATAGTTTAACTCGGCAGACACGCCCCACTGCCCCCTTGTTTATTTCTGATGATTCATGATGTATTCCTCAAGGATCATAGAAAAACAAGACTAGAGATCACACTCAAAAGGTAGACTTAAAAAAAACAAGAATATCATCAAATAGTGATTTATTGACCTCTCCATACCCCATATAAGTGCAAGAGCAAACGTTTTGGGTGACCCCATCCTCAGTGCAAGTTAAATCAACTGAGTTCACAGACTTGACATAATTTACTGGGCAAGTGGCAATTTTAAATGGACCAATCACAATTCCAGTTCACAAACAATCAATCAACCAACCACCATCTTAAGCTAAGAATTAAATAATCATACAAAGCAGAAAAAACATTTCATCATATTTCTTAGGTTACATACATATTTAAGAAGCATCAATACCAGTGTGCAAAAGAAACACAGAAGATTACAAAGAAATGTGTGTACTACAATGACTATGATTGAACTAGTCTGATTAACCTGATTAACCCCCCCTCACACACACACACACACACACACACACACACACACACACACACACACAGAGAAGCACACATACACAAAAACAAACACACACTATGCACACACTCATTTACACAAAAATAGGGGGTAGAGTAGGAAATGTAGACAAATTGACAAGCGTGATTTTTGCAAAGATGTGCAGGACTGGGCAGCGGTCATATTTTGTAGGCCTACCGCTCTCTACATCTAGTTGATTACCTGACTGGGAGAACACAGGTTGTGAGACTGAAAGGTTGTGTGTCTGAGCAGGTCGTCAGTAAGCTACACCACAAGGGACTGTGCTGTCTCATTTTCTCTTCACATTGTACACCTCAGACTTCCAGTACAACTCTAAGTCATGTCTGTTACCCGCAGAAGTTCTCAGATGATTCTGCAGTTGTGGGGTGTGTCAGTGATGATGAGGAGACGGAGTACAGGCAACTGGTGGACCGCTTTGTGACATGGTGCAGGAGCAACCACCTTGTCTTGAATGTGGCTAAGACAAGTGAAATGGTGGTGGACTTTAGGAGGGCCAGGCCTGAGCTAAATACCATTTCAAATCTGGGTGAGGAAGAAGAAATTGTAGAAAACGACTAATATTTGGGGGTTCTTATAGACAATAAACTGTATTGGAGATACAACACTGAGGCTGTATACAAGAAGGGTCAGAGCAGACTCTATTTCTTGAGAAAGCTCAGGTCATTTAATGTTTGCAGCAAAATGTTGCAGATGTTTTATCAGTGTTGTGGAAAGTGCAATTTTCTTTTCTGCCATCTGTTGGGGCAGTACCATTACAGCCAGGGACACTAAAAAACCGAATAAGATCACAAGGAAGGAGGAGCAACCCTGGAGTTGCTGGTGGAGAGAAGGATGCTGCACAAACTTAAATATATTGGACAATGGCTCACATCCTACACAACTTACTACACCAACTAAGCTGTAAGAAAGACAGATAGAGAAATACTTTTTTACCCACTGCAACAGCACTTTTTAAGGACTTCCCCCTGAGCAGAGAGAGAGGAATAACATTTTTAGAATAATTTATGTATGTATGTATGTATATGTGAACGATGTTTGTATGGCTACTGAAACATCATTTCCCTTTGTGAATGAATAAAGTATATCTATCTATCTACTGTATATCTAATGAGGCCCATGGTTGTTACAACCAAGAACAGCAAAAAAAATCACTTCAGCTGCATGAAAGAGGACTCGGGGTACATATACGACACCTCAAAGTCAACTTAATGCTATTTTGAAACCATGGGTAGAAAAAAGCATAAATAACTGGATTAAACAAAGAATTCAGGTAAACCATACTGATTGTGCAGTTTAGCACAATCTCTAACACTTGGCCGTTGATAAACCTAGCCATGACACTAGCAGTGAAATATGGAACAACACATAACAAAAATACAAACACAAGTATTCCCAGCACTTTGGCAGCTTTTCTCTCAGATCGTTTGGGCATGTTCTCATTCTTGCTTTCATTTACATTGATCTGATTATTATTAGCTGCCCTGATGGCATTGGCGTGCTTCCTGGCAATGGCAAAGATTTTGATATACAATATAATCATGATGGAGCAAGGTAATGCAAACACCACCACAAAATCAACCCAAGACCAAATTTCGCTCACAGCAACGGGACACTCGCTCGGACACAGTGCCTGTGAGGTCGTGAAAAACCCATTGCAGTAAAGAAGAGAAACATTATACCCCACTAAAACCGCCCAGGTAAACAAGACCACAATGACAGCGAAATTCACAGTGATTTGCTTGGTATAGAGAAAGGGATTGTTCAGAGCCAGGTATCTGTCCACTGCAATGAGAGCCACATTATGAACAGACGCTGTTGTCAACTGGAATGCAAAAAAGTTGAACAAAGTACAAATATATGTCCCAAAGAGCCAGCATGCCTCCACCAGCCAGATGAATCCCAGTGGCATCACAAACAGTCCCACCATGAAATCTGCCACAGCTAAGGAAAGGATAAGCACATTAGTTGGCGTATGCAGCTGTTTGAAGTGACACACCGATATTATGACAAGCAGGTTGCCAAACACAGTTACTATAACAGCAAGTATTACAGATATATAAAAAAACACATATTCTGGTGTAACCATTGTTCTCCTGAAGCAAGAAACACACTTATCCTTATGGCTGTGATTGCTGAATTTAAATGTGCTTTTTCCTAGGTCTGTTCGCTCAGTAAAGAGCCCTCCTAGTGAATAGGAATCCAATGGCATGATGGGACTCCTAGTGGATCAGACCTTTAGCTGTATAGTATTTATACTCTTTTAAACAGGCATTCTCACTCTCCCGCCCCATTTTTCTTCTTTCTTTCTTGTAAGTTCTGATGATGTATGGTACCATCATGCATTGTAATCTGAGGTTTGAAAACAGGTTTAGGCTTGCTCTTATGAGATTGGGTCATTTAGTGGCTATCGAATTACGCCAGTGAATAAGATTAACGTTAGGTGTACAGGTTACAATGATAGGCCCATTCAATTTCCCTTACACCACTGAGTTAACCATTCAACATTACATCTGTAGCTGTATTTGACAGAGTGAAATAAAGCTTACTATAGCATACAAGTTGTTTTATGTTTTGTTTTTTAAGCACAGCTAACAATGAAGGCCTGTACCCAGGTCTGTGTGGGGTAGTGGCACAAGCCAGTAGTTCAGATTTCAGTGGCAGGTCCGTTTTTTGATGGCTGCGTGACCACACACACACACACAGACAAAAACTGCTCTAGCAAGGCCATATACTGGCCAGTAGGCATGCCCAATAAAACAGTTTTGGAATGCCTAGGATCAGCCAAACCTGCACACAATAGTCAGTTATCAGTGTATGATAGTCTGTCAATGGTTATGTTGTTGATGAGAATTAATGTACTGTTAAAAAATAAGCGTCTGCTAGATCAGTGGTTACAAACCAATCATCTGTCCATTCACTGCAGCCTGTAAGGGTCGGCATGATCAGGTGACAGGGATTTTTTTAAAGATAGCTGATCCGACCTATGAGGGTCTGAGACCGGCACCAACTAATCCTCTCCAGAGTCAAAAGCTACATCAACTGGGCATCAGGCTAGCTGGAGAAACCAACAAAACTCACTGGACTGCTGCAAGGGACACGGACCTGCGTGTCTCACGTCCTGGCAGTGTGCATTGGGAAGAAGAAGGCTGAACCTGAGGTCCTAGGGCTTCACAGTATGGACAAACCATACTGCAGCTGACGGGTAAAGGCCTCATCCCTTTAGCGACGCCCAAATGATGACACCAATAATTACAGCCACAATCACCAAAATGACTATCAGAACAGAAATCTTCTTCCTCAAAAATGAGTGTTGAGTATACCATAATTCACACACAAATACTGTGGGTGTAGATAGATAGATGATAGAAACATAGATACTTTATTGATCCTCAAGGGGAAATTCAAGGGTCTCAGTAGCATACAGACATCACACACAACATGCACTTACCGCAGAAATGTTAAACATAAGTATAAGTATAAACATATAAATAAACTCCACTGTACAATAAAGACAGTAGAAGATAAGAAAGATAAGAAAACTAACAAAACTAAATACTAAATACACTATATAAATTAAATTAAGAAAGTCCAATGTGCTTGAGGGTGATCAAGCATAAGACGCTTGTAGTGACAGGGCCGGGACTGGTGAGGTGCTAAAGGGAGTGAGTGTCATGGTGAAGGTGCAAACAGTAGTCCAACCATAGTAAAACAGTAGTAAAACAGTAGTAAGCAGTAGTGGGCAGTCAGTACTCAAAACATGGACATGGAGAGGGTGGAGAGGCAGACAGACTAAGCAGAGAAGTCTATCTCTCCTCTTCCCTTTAGTGAGGCATTGAACAGTTTAATGGCCCTAGGAACAAATGACTTCCTCAGCCTTTCAGTTGTGCATGGCAGTGAGCGAAGTCTCCAGCTGATCAAGCTCTTTTGGTTTTTGATAGTGCTGTAGAGTGGATGACATTCATTGTCCAAGATGTTGATGAGTTTGTTTAGAGTCCTTTTGTCAGATATTGAAGTGATGCACTCCAGTTCAGCTCCCACTACAGAGCCAGCCTTCCTTACCGGCCTGTCAAGTCGCCCAGCATCCTTCTTCGTTGTGCTTCCTCCCCAGCATACCACTGCATAGAAGAGGGCGCTGGCCACAACAGACTGATAGAACATCCTGAGGAGCTTGCTGCACACATTGAAGGACCGCAGCCTCCTCAGGAAGTACAGCCTGCTCTGTCCTTTCTTGTAGAGTGCATCAGTGTCGGCTGACCAGTCCAGTTTATTGTCCAGGTGGAGACCCAGATACTTGTAGGTGCTTACCACCTTCACATTGACCCCATCAATGGAGACTGGTAGCAGAGCGGGCTTAGACCTGCAGAAATCCACCACCATCTCCTTGGTCTTTGAAGTGTTAAGTTGAAGGTGATTGAGTTTGCACCACTGCACAAAGTCCTCCACCAGGCTCCTGTACTCCTCCACTTGCTCGTCCCTGATACACCCCACAATTGCAGTATCATCAGAAAACTTCTGCATGTGGCATGACTCGGTGTTGTAGCAGAAGTCAGATGTGTACAGGGTGAACAGGACTGGAGAGAGCATCCTGTGGCGCTCCGGTGCTGCTGATCACTCTGTCAGAGAGGCAGTTCTTCAGTCTGACGAACTGTGGTCGCTCGGTCAGGTAATCTGTAATCCAGGTTACCAGGTGAGCGTCCACACCCATCTGCAAGAGCTTGTCTCCCAGTCTGAGGGGTTGGATGGTGTTAAAAGCACTTGAGAAATCAAAGATAATGATTCTCACAGCACTTTTCCCCTTGTCTAGGTGAGAATGTGTCCTGTGTAAAAGATAAGTGATGGCATCGTCCTAGCCCACTTTCTCCTGGTATGCAAACTGTAACGGGTCTAGTGCATGGCGTACCTGGGGTCTGAGCATACCTAAGACCAGTCACTCCATTGTTTGTGATGTTAGAGCGACAGGCCTGAAGTCATTAAGCTCGCTGGGGTGTGGTTTCTTGGGGAGGGGGGTGAGACATGATGTCTTCCACAGTGTTGGAACTTGTCCGAGACGTAGACTCCAGTTGAAGATGTGCTTCAGTGGCTCCCCCAGTTCAGCAGCACAGGCCTTGAGCAGCCTTGGACACAGTCTGTCAGGCCCGGCTGCCTTACGAGGATGGAGTTTTTTAAAAAGATAACTTACTTGATCCGCTGTAATAAAGGGGGGGATGAGGGGAGTGGAGGGTGAGGAGGAGGGGTTCTTCTGTGAGGGTTGTCGTGTGGCTAGAGACTGATGGCCGTTGGCTAAAGCCATTGTTGCCGCACTACTCGTGGTCACCATGTAGGGGAGAGGTGCGATAGCCTGATCAGCAGTGATGATGGAGGGGGGAGGGGAGGGGAGGGGAGGGGGGCAGCATCTGGGGACTGTGTGTCTGATGGCTGTTGGAACTCCTTGCTCTCACGGAGACTTGGATCAAACCGGAGAAAACTGCCACCCCGGCTGCAGTCTCCACTAACTTTACCCTCTCCCACACCCCTCGCCCACGAGGAGGTGGGACGGGCCTGCTAATCTCCAACAAATGGAAATTCACCCCGCTACTGCCTTCAAACAAATACATCTCATTTGAATTCCATGCCATCACAGTGATTGCCCCAGCAAAACTCTACGTGCTGGTCATCTACCGCCCTCCAGGCCAACTAGGCGACTTTACAGACGAACTTGACACTCTGCTGTCCTCCATCCCTGAGCATGACTGTCCGCTTCTCGTTCTCGGCGATATGAACATCCACTTAGATGCCCCAGGCTCAGCAGACTTTTTGGCCCTGATCCACTCCTTTGACCTCAAACTGGTTCAAAGCCCACCTACTCACAAAGCTGGCAAAGAGCTTGACTTGATCCTCACTCGGAACTGCAGCACAAACAGCCTCTCCATCTTTCTGACCACTTCTTCATCCAGTTCAACGTCAGCCTGACAGAACAGCCTCCGTCTCCTCAGCCGATGGTCACGTTCCGCCGCAACATCCGGAACCTGTCTCCAACCCACTTTTCCTCTGTGGTTGCCTCCGGTCTACCTCCACTCAACACCTTCTCCTCTCTGGAGGTTAATGAGGCCACAGACTTGCTCTGCTCCACACTGAGCTTGTGTCTAGACGAGCTGTGCCCTCTTACCACAAGGCCAGCTCGATCCAAACACTCTCATCCATGGCTAAATGATACCCTCCGGTCGCAGCGCACCAAACTCAGAGCCGCGGAGAGGAAATGGCACAAATCCAAACTAACTGATGACCTCAAAAACTACCAGACACTCCTGACCTCCTTCTCGGCCAGCATCACTGCTGCTAAGACGGCTTTGTACAATGACAAAATCAACAGCGCTACAGACACTCGAAAACTTTTCTCAACCTTCAAATCGCTACTCAACCCTCAGCTGCCTCCTCCTCCATCCAGCCTTACTGCGGATACCCTCGCCTCATTTTTTACAAACAAAGTGGCGACAATCAGCACTAGGGGCTGCTGGAACATCTTTTTCAGCATTCGCGCCTCTCTCCGAGAGTGAAGTATCTAGACTCCTGACATGTAGCCGTCCTACCACATGCTCGCTGGACCCTATACCTACGAGCCTACTCCAGTCCATCAGCCCGACCATCGCACCAGCTATCACACATGTGATCAATGCCTCGCTAACCTCCGGCACATTTCCAACAGCGTTCAAAATGGCCCGGGTAACACCGTTACTTAAAAAACCTTCTCTCAACCCTGCTCAAGTCGAGAACTACCACCCTGTCTCACTCCTGCCTTTCCTATCCAAAGGCATGGAACGAGCAGTCTCCAAACAGGTCTCTGACTTCCTTTCACAGAACAACCTTCTGGATCCAAATCAGTCTGGATTCAAAAGCGGCCACTCTACCGAAACGGCTCTGCTGTCTGTAAGAGAAGCCTTAAAAGCCAGGGCGACCGCTCGGTCATCAGTACTCATTCTGCTTGACTTATCGGCTGCCTTTGACACGATTAATCACCGCATCCTTCTCTCTATACTAGCTAACATGGGAATCTCCGGCTCTGCTCTCTCCTGGTTTGAATCCTACCTCACAGGACGCTCGTTTAACGTATCATGGCTTGGTCAACTATCTGCACCTCACCATCTCACCACAGGGGTCCCCCAGCGCTCAGTGCTGGGCCCGCTTCTCTTTGCTATCTACAAGAACAGATTATCCGTTCACATGGCTTCTCATACCACTGCTATGCAGACGACACACAGCTCTATCTGTCCTTTCCACCTGATGACCCCTTGGTTTCAGCACGGATCTCGGACTGCCTCTCAGACATAGCTACATGGATGAAGGCACACCACCTCCAGCTGAACCTCTCAAAGACTGAACTGCTGGTCCTCCCTGCTAAACCTACCATACACCACATCAACATCAAATTTGACTCCCTGTCTGTTTCACCTACCAGGACTGCAAGAAATCTAGGAGTTGTTCTCGACACCCAACTGAACTTCTCAGATCATGTTGCCTCAGTCGCCCGGTCATGCCGTTTCGCACTCTACAACATACGGAAAATCAGGACTTACTTGACTCAAGATGCTACCCAACTCCTGGTTCAGGCGATAGTCATCTCACGACTCGACTACTGCAACGCCCTCCTGACAGGTCTCCCAGCCTGCGCAGTGAAACCCCTTCAGATGATCCAGAACGCGGCGGCGCGCCTGGTCTACAACCAACCCAAAAGGGCACGTTACCCCGCTGCTCATCCAGCTACACTGGCTACCTATGGCGGCCCGCATCAAATTCAAGGCTCTAACCCTTGCCTACAAAGTAGTCTCCGGTTCTGCTTCCACCTACTTGAATGCCCTCATACAGAAATACACTACCACCAGACAGCTGCGCTTCTCAGACGAACGACGTCTAGCTCTACCACCGGTACGCTCAGGCCAAACCAAACTTTTCTCATCTGTTGTTCCTCGCTGGTGGAACACACTGCCAGTTCCTACAAGGGCAGGGACATCCTTCTCCATTTTCAAAAAACTCCTGAAGACCCAGCTCTTTAGAGAACATCTCCTCTCATAGCACCACTCACAACAAGTCTTGCTGATCCTAGCACTCACCAGCCGTCTTGAACTGAGACGTAACAGCACTCACCGATGCACTTATTCTTACTGTACTCTACTGTTTTTAAACTGTTCTTTAAATTGTCCTAAAATTGTTGAGAATCGCTTTAAAACTTAAATTGTTACCATGTTGTAAGTCGCTTTGGCTAAAAATGCGTCAGCCAAATGTAATGTAATGTAATGTTGACTGAGGTCGTTGTCACCTCGTTGTTCGTAGTCGCCATGTGGGGGAGGGGTGCAATATCCAGTGATGGTGGGGGTGCGTTTTGCACTGGTAATGAGGTGGGGTGGGGGCTGGGGGATGGGCAATCAAACCTGTTGTAAAAGTGGTTCAGCTGGTTCGCCCTGTCCAGGTCTCCCTCCACAGAGCTGCTGCTCTTCTTAAGGCCAGTGATAGATTTCATACAGTCCCACACCTCCTTCATGTTGTTATCTTGCAGCTTCTGTTCCATCTTCCTTCTGTAGTCCTCCTTAGCCTCTTTTTAGCTTATTCTTGAGTTCCCCCTGTACTCGCCTCAGCTCTGCCATGTCCCCCTCCTTAAACGCCATCTTTTTCCTATTGAGAAGGGTCTTGACATTACTGGTTATCCAAGGCTTGTTATTTGGATAGCAGCGTACAGTCCTTGTGGGAACAAATATGTCCATACAGTTCAGATAGTCAGTAGTGCAATGTGTGACCTCCTCCAAGTCCTCTCCATTCAGTAGCACACTCCAGTCAGTGGACTCAAAGCAGTCTCTCAAAGCCTCATCCGCTTCAGGTGTCCACTTCCTGAAGGTGCGCGTGGCAACTGGTAGCCTCTGAACTTTTGGCTTGTACATTGGCTGAAGATGAATGAGGTTATGGTCCGACTTCCCCAGTGGGGGAAGGGGGGTGGCACTGTAAGCATCCCTCACGTTTGCATAGATGAGATATATTGTTTGTCCTGTTTTTCCTACTTGGGCAGTCAACAAACATGTACATTACAAGGGCAATTCCATGGAAAATTAAATTTTTTGTAACATCCATAACGCCAAAAAAATATGATGGTATGATATGATGTGAATGATTACATGAAATTTGAGCATTTGCTGTTTTTGGCTGAAGAATGCAAATGAGAAAAAATGCATAACAAATGAATGTTATCATTCACATCATACAAATGCCAAGGCATTTCACTGGCGTTATGGATGTGACAAAAAGTCAATTTTCCGTGGAATTGCCCTACAGCATTGCAGCAAGTTTTCAGTCTTATTTGGCATTACATTTCACATCATACAAATGCCAAATGCCTCAGACTGAGGAAGGGCAGTGTGTCCCGAAACGTCACATGTGCACTGGCGCCTTAATGCAGGGGCTTACCTGGGCTTCAGCCCAGGGGCCTCGACCAATGAGGGGCCTCCTAATAATAATAATAATGATAATCAATAACAATAAACGGCCGTGTCCGTATTCGCTGTGTCAGTCATTAGCCTACTCTGGAGCTAGCCTAAATAATTGAGCACATCGCTCATGACATCCATGACATCCTTTGTCTTCTTTGTCATCGCTCATGACATCCATGACATCCATGACATCCTTTGTCTTCTTTTCTTAAGTGTAACAAAATGTAACAAAACTTAATAAATCCCAACGGGTGTGTAGAGGAGCTAGAGGAGAGGCTGAAAAACTGACTGACAAACTTACAAACTCTGGAGATAACGTGTAGGATAGAAGCAACGATAAACGAATGACGTGGATTCCTGTAACTGTCCATGAAAACAGAAGGCATAGCAGGTAAATATCGTAGCAATTAGCCTGGCAATGAAACGGCTTTGAAAACATGTATTTCACTTGTCTCACTGAAGTGAACGGAGAACATAGGCTGTTGCGCAAAGAAATGATTAGTGATCTGCATCTCCGTTCACCAAAAGCTAAGTTTGTACTAACCCATTATGTTTTCTCCATTGTTAACGTGAGATACTGTATGTCTCCATAGGTTAGTGTAGTGATACACTGCTCTAGACTAACCCGGCCCAGGGCCAGGGGGCCCTAAAAGCTCAAGACTCACTACTATGTTCTCTTCTCCACCCCTGATATCTGAATAGGGCCCCACAGGTCACACTATGTGTGATAATCATGCTTTGTAACGGCATCTTTTTTCACAGCAAGATGCCTTACATCTGTTGTGGTTATATCATATCTGTAAGACTCAATATGTCCATTTCTTTCCACAAAACTTTTAAAAACTTGCTGAGTTAGGGTGGTGGTACCGTAGAGGTTAAGGAGCTGGGCTAACATGCAGTAGCCTAGCCTGAAAAGTTGTGGCTTCGGTTGCCACCTTTGTGCCCTTGAGCAAGACACTAAACCCAAAGTTGCTCTGGAGTGAATGTAGTCCCTTGTAATATACTGTAATTTGATAAGAAAGTTTGGATGGCCAGTTGGCCATTTTGGATGAAAAGTGTCTGCTAAATGAATAAATGTAAATGTTCTAAGTTTCTAGGGTGAGCAGGGGGGCCCTTTTCATGTTTTCATCTGATTTATACTATCCAACCGATTGCGGCTGCCAAACCCTTCTGTAATTACTTTATTTAATAGCGTGATTGTTGTGAAAAAAGTTATTATCCTTGCTCGCTAAAGCTAACTATGGTTAGCTACTGCTTGCCTTGTGACGCACAGGAGACAGCGTGGAAGACAGTTTATAGCAGGTACCAGAGGCATAGCAATTCATATTTTAGCGATATAGCAGATCTAAAGCCCTCACGGAGATATCATACACGCTGATTTTATTAAAAGGATATGAACGTGGGGACTCACAAGCAATTACTCAACTATTAGATTAATAAAGTATCTATCTATCTATCTATTTATTAGGGGGCATAATTTTTTATGATTCCCGAAACCCCATTCATTTACGCATAGGGATTTTTCTTTACAAACTGGAACATGCAAAAATGCTAATTGAACGCATACAAAATGACGGTAGTGTCTACCACACTCTATAGTTTAACTCGGCAGACACTCCCCACTGCCCCCTTGCACTGTTTATTTCTGATGATTCATGATGTATTCCTGAAGGATCATAGAAAAACAAGACTAGAGATCACACTCAAAAGGTAGACTTCAAAAAAACAAGAATATCATCAAATAGTGATTTATTGACCTCTCCATACCCCATATAAGTGCAAGAGCAAACGTTTTGGGTGACCCCATCCTCAGTGCAAGTTAAATCAACTGAGTTCACAGACTTGACATAATTTACTGGGCAAGTGGCAAATTTAAATGGACCAATCACAATTCCAGTTCACAAACAATCAATCAACCAACCACCATCTTGAGCTAAGAATTAAATAATCATACAAAGCAGAAAAAACATTTCATCATATTTCTTAGGTTACATACATATTTAAGAAGCATCAATACCAGTGTGCAAAAGAAACACAGAAGATTACAAAGAAATGTCTGTACAATGACTGTGATTTAACCTAGTCTGATTAACCTGATTAACCCCCCCTCACACACACACACACAGAAGCACACATACACAAAAACAAACACACACTATGCACACACTCATTTACACAAAAATAGGGGGTAGAGTAGGAAATGTAGACAAATTGACAAGCGTGATTTTTGCAAAGATGTGCAGGACTGGGCAGCGGTCATATTTTGTAGGTCTACCGCTCTCTACATCTAGTTGATTACCTGACTGGGAGAACACAGGTTGTGAGACTGAAAGGTTGTGTGTCTGAGCAGGTCGTCAGTAAGCTACACCACAAGGGACTGTGCTGTCTCATTTTCTCTTCACATTGTACACCTCAGACTTCCAGTACAACTCTAAGTCATGTCTGTTACCCGCAGAAGTTCTCAGATGATTCTGCAGTTGTGGGGTGTGTCAGTGATGATGAGGAGACGGAGTACAGGCAACTGGTGGACCGCTTTGTGACATGGTGCAGGAGCAACCACCTTGTCTTGAATGTGGCTAAGACAAGTGAAATGGTGGTGGACTAGGAGGGCCAGGCCTGAGCTAAATAACATTTCAAATCTGGGTGAGAAAGAAGAAATTGTAGAAAACTACTAATATTTGGGGGTTCTTATAGACAGTAAACTGTATTGGAGATACAACACTGAGGCTGTATACAAGAAGGGTCAGAGCAGACTCTATTTCTTGAGAAAGCTCAGGTCATTTAATGTGTGCAGCAAAATGTTGCAGATGTTTTATCAGTGTTGTGGAAAGTGCAATTTTCTTTTCTGCCATCTGTTGGGGCAGTACCATTACAGCCAGGGACACTAAAAAACCGAATAAGATCACAAGGAAGGAGGAGCAACCCTGGAGTTGCTGGTGGAGAGAAGGATGCTGCACAAACTTAAATATATTGGACAATGGCTCACATCCTACACAACTTACTACACCAACTAAGCTGTAAGAAAGACGGATAGAGAAATACTTTTTTACCCACTGCAACAGCACTTTTTAAGGACTTCCCCCTGAGCAGAGAGAGAGGAATAACATTTTTAGATTAATTTATGTATGTATGTATGTATATGTGAACGATGTTTGTATGGCTACTGAAACATAATTTCCCTTTGTGAATGAATAAAGTATATCTATCTATCTACTGTATATCTAATGAGGCCCATGGTTGTTACAACCAAGAACAGCAAAAAAAAAATCACTTCAGCTGCATGAAAGAGGACTCGGGGGTACATATACGACACCTCAGAGTCAACTTAATGCTATTTTGAAACCATGGGTAGAAAAAAGCATAAATAACTGGATTAAACAAAGAATTCAGGTAAACCATACTGATTGTGCAGTTTAGCCCAATCTCTAACACTTGGCCGTTGATAAACCTAGCCATGACACTAGCAGTGAAATATGGAACAATACATAACAAAAATACAAACACAAGTATTCCCAGCACTTTGGCAGCTTTTCTCTCAGATCGTTTGGGCATGTTCTCATTCTTGCTTCCATTTACATTGATCTGATTATCATTAGCTGCCCTGATGGCATTGGCGTGCTTCCTGGCAATGGCAAAGATTTTGATATACAATATAATCATGATGGAGCAAGGTAATGCAAACATTACCACAAAATCAACCCAAGACCAAATTTCGCTCACAGCAAAGGGACACTCGCTCGGACACAGTGCCTGCGAGGTCGTGAAAACCCCATTGCAGTAAAGAAGAGAAACATTATACCCCACTAAAACCGCCCAGGTAAACAAGACCACAATGACAGCGAAATTCACGGTGATTTGCTTGGTATAGAGAAAGGGATTGTTCAGAGCCAGGTATCTGTCCACTGCAATGAGAGCCACATTATGAACAGACGCTGTTGTCAACTGGAATGCAAAATAGCTGAAAAAAGCACAAATATATGTCCCAAAGAGCCAGCATGCCTCCACCAGCCAGATGAATCCCAGTGGCATCACAAACAGTCCCACCATGAAATCTGCCACAGCTAAGGAAAGGATAAGCACATTAGTTGGCGTATGCAGCTGTTTGAAGTGACACACCGATATTATGACAAGCAGGTTGCCAAACACAGTTACTATAACAGCAAGTATTACAGATATATACAAAAACACATATTCTGGTGTAACCATTGTTCTCCTGAAGCAAGAAACACACTTATCCTGATGGCTGTGATTGCTGAATTTAAATGTGCTTTTTCCCAGGTCTGTTCGCTCAGTAAAGAGCCCCCCTAGTGAATAGGAATCCAATGGCATGATGGGACTCCTAGTGGATCAGACCTTTAGCTGTATAGTATTTATACTCTTTTAAACAGGCCTTCTCACTCTCCCGCCCCATTTTTTATTTCTTTCTTGTAAGCTCTGATGATGTATGGTGATCATGTACCACCATGCATTGTAATCTGAAAACAGGTTTAGGCTTGCTCTTATGAGATTGGGTAATTTAGTGGCTATCGAATTACGCCAGCGAATAAGATTAACATTAGGCGTACAGGTTACAATGACAGGCCCATTCAATTTCCCTTACACCACTGAGTTAACCATTCAACATTACATCTGTAACTGTATTTGACAGAGTGAAATAAAGCTTACTATAGCATACAAGTTGTTTTATGTTTTGTTTTTTAATCACAGCTAACAATGAAGGCCTGTACCCAGGTCTGTGTGGGGTAGTGGCACGGGCCAGTAGTTCAGATTTCAGTGGCAGGTCCGTTTTTTGATGGCTGCGTGACCACACACACACACACAGACAAAAACTGCTTTAGCAAGGCCTAATACTGGCCAGTAGGCAGGCCCAATAAAACAGTTTTGGAATGCCTAGGATCAGCCAAACCTGCACACAATAGTCAGTTATCAGTGTATGATAGTCTGTCAATGGTTATGTTGTTGATGAGAATTAATGTACTGTGAAAATAAGCGTCTGCTAGATCAGTGGTTACAAACCAATCATCTGTCCATTCACTGCAGCCTGTAAGGGTCGGCATGATCAGGTGACAGGGAATTTTTTTAAGATAGCTGATCAGACCTAGGAGAGTCTGAGACCGGCACCAACTAATCTTCTCCAGAGTCAAAATCAACTGGGCATCAGGCTAGCTGGAGAAACCAACAAAACTCACTGGACAGCAGCAAGGGACACGGACCTGCGTGTCTCACGTCCTGGCAGTGTGCAATGGGAAGAAGAAGGCTGAACCTGAGGTCCTAGGGCTTCACAGTATGGACAAACCAAAAGGACATAGCAATGAGCACGGAGTCTGGGCATGTTCTGGCTTTAGACAAGACACACACAGCATGTGGATGAATTTGTGTAGGCCACTTGTGCTGCTGCTGCCATATCCTGTTTACTGGTTCTAATTTCAGAATGCTTTACCTTCTTCTTTTCTAGAGAGGATAAAGGTGCAACAAGATAGAATTTGAATGAATCTTTCAGTATAGTGTTTAATTTACAATGTTGATGAGTGGACATCGGTGATGGCATGAACTGCATTTTTAGAGGGAGAGCAGCTTCACAGAAGAGAACTTCTGACGGTAAATTTGAGGAAAAGTTGGTAAACCACCCTTCTTACCTAATTTGAGGGTGCTGATTCTGAATATTTTGTTTACCAAGCTCAATTCTCAGTTCTAAGCTGCATAATCAGCATTTTAACATAAAATAGCAATTATTTTTGCTTATTTTTCCCTAAATTGGGTTGATTTCAAAAGTAATCACTAAAACCAAATAAAAGTGTTCTCTAAATACATGTTTGAGCATTAAATAAATATAGTTTATTAACGTATTTAATGGGAACATGATTACAGTTAACATGTACTCGGAAATTCTAATCAAAACACAACCATATTTTTATTGCTAACATAGTGAGTCACTCGTGGTGTTTAATGCATTTCATCACAATAACAAATTGCACAACCTAACCTTAACCTTAACCTAACCTTCAACTCAGAATATATCCTACAGTACATATGAACTTAGATAGCGGCAATAAGCCTAATGCAGAACTGCATCTACCGTCAGCAACAACCGTCAAGTAAAAAACATTTTACTTCTAGTAACACTGGATTTGGTATGTGTGCTTGCCTCCATACTAGAGCTTGATAATGTGCTCTTCTAATATGCCATTGAGCAGCATCACTTGTTGGTGGTAGAGCCTCCGATCCTCGACATCTAGAAAACAGAGTGGCTCTGGCATAGTTATCACGATACCAAAATTATGACTTCGATACAATACCTGCCATAAATATCTTGATACTCGATACTGAAGTGATATCCAAATCCTAAAATATCTGGAAAAGAAAGGACGCAGGCCTCCTCCAAGTGTATTGAGTCATTTGTGTTGAATTTGGTGCACTTTTGGTCAATTCTGGGTTTCAAACATCTAAACTTCCTACATAATTATTATTTTTGTAGTCAGTAAAATAGAAGTTTGTGTGTGAATAAGTCCTTTATTGTTTATTATAGCTCATTTATATTGTGTGATGTTTTGGCAATAAATTACCTTTAAATAGCCAAAGTAGGCTAGATCAAGGTCAGTGTTCAAATTACTGCATGCAAATCACTTAACCCAGTACACTACGGGTGACCCGTATTCGGGCAAATACAGTGCCCCCCACCTCCCCCCAACAACCCCCATGCATTTCTTTGCACCTTATCATGAACTACCATAGTCATGCTATATACCATTTTAAAGCTGAGAAACTCAAGAATCGATATATGTAAAGCTTTCCATGAATTAACATATATTTCGTGTGTAAAATATAAGTTTATCCCGATATATAACATATCAGAATACCCCCCTCCACCACCCCCCAAAGTTGCTGCGTTCATATTTTGTCACTTGTCTGTATGGCCGTACCAATAAGTTAGCCCAGCATGCTTGGTCTTGAAATTTTCGTAAGAATCCATAGATGTAAAATATCTACATTGTTATATTGCCAATATATTGAGTAGTTGTACACGCCAGTACAAACAAAACAGATACATACGAAAAGAAGCGAAGTAAACACTTATTTTTCGCGGAAATCCAGATATTTCGGTTTTACTTCCATTATTGTCGCTGGATTCACGGTACTCCGCGTGTTCACGAGGCTCTTCTGATTCCATCGATACCCATTACATGTCTGTAGGACCAATGAGAGTCGAGATAGATGCCATCAAAGCCAATGAGTCACGTAAGCGATGAATCTGACAACCAGTCTTTGAATGGTCATAGCGCTGCGTCTGAGTGAGCCAATGAGATGGGACCTAGATGTCCGTGTAGCCAATGAGGAGAGCTTTCTTTAGACATGTGACACATCGTCCCATTCTACTTCCCTGTCGGCTAAACTCAAGGCGCATAGCCCATGCGTAACCAGATTCCGAAGCAGTGGTTTGGAAGTTTGTTACTAAACAAGCAAGAGACATGTTTTTGAAGGTTTTTGTTCGTAAAACATGCCAAAGAGACAAAAAAAAGACGAAACATGTCGAAGAACCCGAGGACATTGAAGATCTGGAGGACATCGATGAAGGAGAAGAAAGCATTTTCTCGGAATGCGACTCCGAGGAGGAGCAGAACTTTTTAGCTGGGAAGGACCCCGATTTTGAGCTGTGAGTAGACTACTTATATCCATATACAGTTACAGATACAGTTTAGTTTGCTTTTGTAATGTTTAGTGCATAGTTTTTCATTTAGCTTTGTTTCATAGTGTGAACAGTGTGAACAGTGTTCTGGTACCTGGGGGGGAGGGGAGTTAGGTGAGAATGCAGTGTGTGTTTGTGTGTGTGTGTGTGTGTGTGTGTAAAAGAGAGAGCAGGGGGAGGTGTGACCTGAGTACACACATTTATATCATTTGTATAAGTTGTTGGGAAGGGTTTTCATATACTTTAGTGGGTCTGAGCCTAACTTCCATCTGTACAATTGTTTCAGTGACAGCGATGAAGACTGGGCCCCGCCAAGCAAAAAAACAAGAGCTGAGGATCCTGTGTCTGAGGAAGAGGAGCCGGTGGCCGAGACTATTTCAGTTGTTCATAACACGTTCCATTTTGTTGACCGTGGTTGCCAACACAAATACATTTCTATTGCATTGAATGTGAATCATTTGATGTTTCGTTTGCCAGGGTATTGCTATTTTTTACCTTTGTTTCATTTTATAATACAAATGTTCACTGCATTACCTTGTTTGTCCTTTTTTCATGGAAATCTCAAAGGCGTAGGAGCAAAAGTAAGAGTTTCAGGTCAGATAATGCTTCTCTGGACTCATGGCACAGCCACTGCAAAGCACTCCAGGTACAAGCAACATGACACAGAGAGTGTAACCTTTCATTTGACACCAAGATCATGGTTCTACATAAAGGGGTTCTTGTATAGGAAGCATTTTAGTTTTGGGTAACCAAAGGTCCTTTTGGAGTCTCCAAATGGACACTTAGCAAAACGCATGTGTATGCCCACACAAATATGGGTCCCACACAGTCATACATCATCCTATAAGGATCTACTTTGACATACAGATTCACAAGACCTGGTAGTGGGCCTCAGTGGTGTTTTCAAGAGAAAATAAGTGACCAAGAGGGCAGAATGTGGTCATTTCTAGAGATGTACATAACCGCCTATAAAAAAAACTATCATTCTACCCTTTGCCACTCTCTGATAGTTCATCACACAGTCAATCTATTGGTACCAAAAAATTCTACAAGGCCTTAGCTTTCCAAAGAGGTCAGGCACTTGATTGTAAGTCAAAGTATGTGGCAACAGGGCCATTTTAAGTAGGCGGTGTGCAATTTTGAGGAAAAACTCAAAATAGGGGTGGAAATGTATATTAATGCTATGCAGAAGAGCCTAATCTTTAGGCCATCTGATGTAGGCTACCCTAGGCCTTCCTGTGTTTATGGGATTTCTTTGACAGTTGCAAAGGGAAAAAGTGAAGATAGTCTTCTTTTCTTCCAGTGTCTCAACCACTCTTTGGGTCTTAATCAGATATGCCTACACCATTATTACATTACATTACATTATATTTGGCTGACACATTTTTAACCAAAGCGACTAACAACATGGTAACAGTTTTAAAGCAATTCTCTCAAAAATTTTAGGACAATTTAAAAACGGTAGAGTACAGTAAGAATAAGTGCATCAGTGAGTGCTGTTTTTAAACAATTGAGTGTCAGTTCAAGGCGGATGGTAAGTGCTAGGATCAGCAAGACTTGTTGTAAGTGGAGGATACTGTATGTTCTCTAAAGATCATATGCAGTAATGATGCACTGGAGAATGTTTCTTTTTGTTGCACTATAAAGGATATCTTGTCTAATTTTTTTTTTTATTTGCAAATAATGCAATCTCTATAGCACTCTTCAGCAACCCTCAAACATGCACACTCTTCCATTTTTTTGCATGGCGGGGATTTGAATGATAGGAAAGAGCACCAGTGATGTTTTAACTAGGCAAGCACAGTCGCCTTTACAGTAAAAAAATACAGTGTAAATCCTCTGTAAAGACTGACAACTCTTCATAATAGTTAGTGACAAAATACTTTCTACAGAAAAATGAGCAGTCACCTACTATTCTATCAATTTATTATCAAAGAATCTATTTTGCTTCTAAACGTCATACTGAATTTTAGCTATTATTTCAATTTATATTTTAATTTTATCTTATTTTCATTTGCTACTTGGGGGTCATTGGGGTAATTCCTGTCCTGTCCTACAACATATCTAATACATAAAGAGTATATTAACAACTTATTTTTTGCAATTCCTACGATATCTGATGGCAAAACCAAAAAGTATGTGAATTATGCTAACTATGCTAATTAGCAAGCTTAAAACTCAAAATTGAGCTTGGTAAACAAAATATTTGAATTCAGCACCCTCAAATTGTGTGAAATAGCCCCTTTACCGACTTTTCCTCAAATTTGCCAACAGGACTTTTTCTGAACGTTTGTTAGCTATCTGCTCTCCCTCTATTTAAGAGAGATGCCTTTACAATGTCTCTTACCACTACTTACAATAGAGTTAAATATCATTATGACTTAAAGGGAATGCTTTTATTAAAGTTTCTGCATAGATAGGTCATTTGTTACTGCATTTGGCATCAGAACATACATAACTATACAAAGTCAAAATATATAAAATATCTAAAAATTGGAACTGTCCCATCAAAGGTTATTACAATCTAAAAAACAAAATTAGCGCATTTTTAAAATGAGCATCCCTTTGTTTGGATCTTGAAAGCATTTACAGTACTGTGGGTTGTGAAGTGTCATTAGTGATGAAAATAAATCAAAAAGTGCCACATCCATGTTGAAAGAAGCATGCCTGGTAGCAGCAGTCTCCTGGGGGGGTGGGGACATGGCTCTGAACGGTCCACAGCCAGCAGGAGCAGCTGACGGGTAAAGGCCTCATCCCTTTAGGGACGCCCAAATGATGACACCAATAATTACAGCCACAATCACCAAAATGACTATCAGAACGCAGATCTTCTTCCTCGACTTGCGCTGGAAATATATGAAGGGCCATTTGTGAACTGACACGTATTTAAGTAATATGAATAATATAAAGTAATACAAGGACACAAAATGAGTGTTGAGTATAGCATTATTTTGTGAATTTAAGGATATGTGTTGAGTATAGCATAATTCACACAAATACTGTGGGTGTACATTACAGCATTGCAGTAAGTTTTCAGTCTTATTTGGCATAACACTTATTGCTGCTTTTACTTCTAAATTAATAATCATCAAATAAACTTCACTAAACTCACCAAGTCATGCTAATTCTAGAACAGTGCCCTGTGAGTACCATATGTCCCTTTACCTGATAGTCTGCTGCTCTTGCCAACTGCTGAGTTGCAGATTGGACATTGAGGTCAGCACTCTCAACGTTGGCCTCTATGCTGTCTGGGAAACCACAAAGAAGGAAGTGGAAGAACCAGTGTGATTAGTCTGCCATTGTCCTACAAGAAATGTGGTTGAATCCCAATCAGGGAACAGCAACCTGTGAAGTGGCGTCCTGCCATGTCTGCCATGTCTTTCTATCTGCTTTACTTTTGCGAGTTGCGACCACCTAGGCTATGTTATGGACGTTCTATGACAGTGTTTCCCAAAGTCTGGGTCGTGACCCACGGGTGGGTCGTAGGAGATTTTATTTGGGTCGCCAGCACAATTTATGTTGTGTTATAGGCCTATACCATTTGTCATTTAATACCAGGAAAGCTAACAGTTTTCTATTAGGATGCAGTTTACTAACTACCACAGTCACGGTTTTGTCATAAAAGCTCATGAAACTGGGGGACGAACGCGTCGCAGAGGGGGTGCCAGAGCATGGATATCTACCTCTCAAAATGAAACCGTTCTGTGGGGCGCCTGCCATGTACCTCGCAATTGCAAACTACAAGGGACATGAATCCGCCTATTTGCACTAACATTAACAGATACCAGCTCCTCAACTTTACCGATTAAAATCTAGTGACCGTGCTGTCAACTAAAGCAGACATCCATAGACCGGACATAAGGCCATTCAATTTGCATGTAGATAGTTTCGATTGTAGATGCAATCTTTAAAGTTAATAGCAACCTCCTCATATTCTTATTTCTGATTTAAAATGCACAACAGTGCATTATATTAGGCTACAATTTAAATGGACATTTTAAACACTGTTCCTCTCGTTTTCTACCTCGCTATCTCCAAAATAAAGGTGCATTCTTCCAGCTATTGCGCAAAAGCCTCTTGTTCTGATATAACGACTATACAATATAATATAACACAACAATACAATATAACAACTTGAGTTATTTGCTGTTTACATCGGAATTGACGTCCACAGTGTTATGGACCCATTTGTCTGCAAAGCAACATAGCCTACAACATTTTTTTTAGAAATACAGGAACAGCTTACTATGCTGACGAATGACGACTGCGCAACATGCGAGAATTTCCCCAAACTCTCGGATGCGCATTAAAACGTATCTTTTCAGTAGTCAGTTCCAACTTTTCACGCTGATGGTGCTCAAAATGCAACACAACCATGTTCAAAGCAGGATCTATCTATAGAGATCCTATAGCAATGTATGGTTGGGGAAGGCATAGAAAAGTTGGAGAACCTGTGGCCTAAAACAATATTGGTGGTTGCAGGGTAGATTTGAAGTGAAATGGGTCGCGATGGTCTGTCATTTTTAAAAAGTGGGTCCCCAGAAAAAAAGTTTGGGAAACACTGTTCTATGAGGTACCAGTTTTTAGCTGTGTCACAAAAAAATAAGCTTTGTCAGACTACTTTTAAAATGATATTCAGGGCTATATACATTTTAAACATTCGGGGCTAAAGACCCGACAAGGCCTTGCGTTAATTCTTCAGGTGGGAAGAGTCAGGAATTTTCATACGCTCTCATTGGTGGTTAGGATATGGAGTAGGGGATTGACAGCAACATAGCCAATCACATTATGAGAGATGCTGAATTTAACATCAACTGCGATGTTTGATTTTAATGTAAATTTAGCCAGGACTGTAAGCTGGCACACGTGGGTGCTTGAGCGACGGAGCACCCACGGTATCGGCGCCTATGAGCCAGAGCATAGGGAGAACCGGGACGAATGAAACACTTTTTAATTAAACGTAATTTACAAAGACATCGTAAAACACTGAAAGTTAATATTTTGTCACTAGCAACATACATCTGTCCTTTGTCAAATACAGTTGCATGTATAGCTCTGAACAAAACCGTTCAAGAGTTATTTAAGGAGAACAGCATGGAGTATGAATTAAACATCCTACAGCTTAAATTATGTAAACTTCCCACGACTTCAATATTTGACAACATATCATGAATGGTACTTCAAGTATGTGTTATTTTAGATAGATTGCTGCTGGGCTATATGTCTTGGTTCATGTCTGTTAACAACTCATTGCCGTCAAGCGCGTATCTCGCGGTTGCATCCATTACAAACAAACATGCAATGTGAACGTCTGGGATTGGGGCGAGCACTAAATGCTCTACTGAATAAGCACAAAGTCAAACCTTTAAATGAAAAACACTCTTTAATAATCAAAAAAATAAACCGCTAATGAAGTAAACTTGTGACCATCAAAAATCGTTTATCGCCTGTAACTCTGTGATAACAGGACGTAACAGGAAGGCATTTGGCTGAGCAACGGAGGTTAATATGCTCTATATTTTGTCCAAATGATGTCCATCTATCATCGTTGCACTCGGAGAAAACCGGAATGTTTCATTCGTCCTGCGTTTCTTTTACGGCTGCAAACGGGATTCACTCGCAGTTAACCAAATATTTCTTTATTAGGGCAGGGCAGGCATATTTCTGGCTATTAAATTATTTCTAAACCAGTCTGCTAAAGTCTGTAGTGAAGTCTGTGTAGGGTTTTCCAGGCTCCATTTCTTTTTACGAGACACCCTGCTCACAAGAGACATCTGCCGGTTGTTTGGGTGTTGCAGCGTCGTTGCAGCGTCACTGGAAAAATAAAAATTAAAGTCGCGTGATCCCGTGTGATGTTACGCGCGGACCACGAGGGAAGCTGGCCAATTTAAAGTAATGCCCACTGTATATGATAGATAATAAAGCTTTTTTGAATCCTTTGAAATCTCAGAATTGAATCACACACTAGGTTAAGATATGCTGTTTTTTGTTGAATCCCATTTACACCGTAAACTGATATTTATTTTTTCCAATTTCTGTTTAGGCCTGTAAGGACTCCATATTATTTGATTTCTATTAGTATTTTTTTTTATTAATTGTGTGCATTGGCATAAACACAACACATTAAGCACTTACATCATGTTCTGACAGCATGTTTTGACAGACTATTATGGTCTGTCATCTCAATGGTACTCATTATCCATGTGAGCTCTTTAGTGATCTTCACACCTTTAATTGGTCTTTGAGGGGTGTCAACACCCAAGAGCGGGTTTGCAACTCTCTTTAGGTGTCATTGTCAAAAGGTGTCAAAATCTCAGCAGTGTGTTGGTTCCTTTCATGTGAGAGTATTGAAATCAAAATTCATATCTCATAATTTTTATATTCATAAGTAGTTTATGTCCTGATGTTTCTTATGTCTGTTTTTATGTGTCCTGCTATTTCCTGATTTTTGCTACCATTGTCTGACTGGGTCATTCATTCAAAATTACTATAGCATGGCAGTGCAAGATAATACTGAGATTGCACTTGCACGTGTGTGTGTGTGTGAGACATAGAGGGAGATGTGCCGTCAGATGTGTATGTGGTCCTTACATTACCATGGCCTGTGGGCCTAAAGGGGTCTGTGAAAATGGAGAATGAAGTCTTACCAATCATGTCTCCTTGCTCATGGACCATCATTCCCAGGTCTTTAAAGATTTCATTGATGTCTGTAATGTCAGACTGAGAAAGAAAAAACATATTTTAAGCAGCTCAAATTATGCAAGATATAGAAAACATATGAAATGGAATAGAAGTAAAAAAACAAAGTACACACTATGATAAACAGAGTATGAAATTTAAGTTGTGTGGAGTTTACTCTGCAATTCAGTTTACTAATCAATTCAGATGAATCACCTCTAGCTGCCGTATGGACTGTTCTCTCTCCTGGATGAGATACAGGTCATCCTCAGTAATGGCTTCCTCATCTGCCTGGATTTGTGTCTGACTGTCACTGATGATAGGGAAGAGTTGGCATGACAACGGTGACAAAATACTAGACTAAAACAAACAAGACCCTATTTTATTTTACATTTACACATATTGGTGTAGGGTTAGTTTAACGGTTCTCTAAGCACAGTTGGGTAATGTCACTTCTGTTGACGTTTCAAACTAAAACAGAGAGCCCCCTCCCTCCCCTGCAATTGAAACTGACATGAATGCGCATCTCATCGGTGATTGGCTGGAACAGTTTGTTATGGCTGGAGCAGACTGTTTTTGTTGCCGTTTTTGGAGCCTGGGTTGCTCACAGAGACTGCGTTTTTTTACAGTTAATTCAGGGGACAGGCAGCTAGGGGATCATGAGGAGATGTTAGCTGTATGTGACAAAAAAATGTTTAGCTTAGAAACTGCATAACATGACTTAGTGCACCTTTTACATACAGTAGCTGATCTACAGCACTGAAATAGGCCTTAATGTCCGCAGCTACTGTTCTGTGGAGTATGAATAAACAAAAGTAGGGTTTGTGGTCAATGTTTGCAGTTCCACTCTAATGCAGTTTGCAGTTCCACTCTAATGCCCAAAGCTGCCTATGTGGCTGTTTTCGTTTTCGTGTGGAGAACTTCCTGTCACTTGCCAAATGGTTACCATCTTTTGAAATGAAACAAAATGTTTAAAAAAATGTTAAATTCTAACCTTCCAAAAGGATTAGTACTTCCTCCAAATTCATAATCTGTGGCACCACCCTGAAACCAAACATTAAAACCATTTTAAAAATAATTTCTCATACACCTTCACACTTCAAACTGTTATTCTGTACCGTAATTGTGAATGATCACAATGAGGAAATACAGCATTAGTCAGATCTTAGCAGGCCACACATTTAACAGTGAGGCATGGGAACTAAACCAAACATACTGGGAGATGTAATTCACCAACAGTTAACATAAAAAAACATTAGGTTTAAGTTATAAGAGTAGACTTCACACTTGCCGATACTCTGGAGCTGGCACGAACTCTGGCAACAAACTCTTTCTCTTTCTGTGCGGCCTCCCTTTGAGTCCTTTGGAAAAGTGCCAGTGCGTTGGAGAAATCATTGACAAGACGGTCCTTCTGGATCTTTCTTTGGCGCTAGATGATGAGGATGGACAGGTAAGTGATTTGGGGTTTTCAAGGGGGTTATTTGTTTGCTGAACAACTGAGCTAATGTTTCTGCTACAGAAAGACAAATCTGTGTAAATCTGAAATTTCTACAAATGTATGTGCCTATTTTAAATAGGATGGTCGTTTTTGAGTCTGTAATTCATTCACATCCAGGGCAACGAATGAAATCCAAGTACATAACATCTAACTTAAAGCAACAATTTGCCACTTTTGGAGGTATACGTTTTTTGAGCAACTACTTTTGCCATTTATTCCAAACACATAGTGCCATGCTCAAGTGTCAGGCTTGATATTACAACTGGTCACTAGATGGAGACAATTTGCCAATCATTTAATTCTTAATGTGATTTTTGAATACTGGCAATCCAATCCTGAAATACTTGAAATTCACAGAAAATGAGAGCCTTTTGTTGTCAGCTGTAAGTCTCAAAATAGGACTGCCTGAAGAAAACAATAAAGTTTCCATAGTTACTGATGATATGGGGTTGCATGTCAGGAAAAGGACCAGAGGGAGATGGCAGTCATACAGTAAATGCACAAGTATACATTAAAATGTTGGACTCTTGTATTAGTCCGGTTACTTCTTGCATTGGAACTTAATTCAAAAGTGAAAGCAGACGGTTGGTTAGCTGTGTTCTAAAGAATGTTTGATTCAAATTCAGCGTGTGTTGTGAACTATTTGTTACTCAGCAAAAGCAATGATGAAACGGTAACAAATAAATGTAAAGAGTCATATCATGTGGCGTTTATTTTTTTTGTTTTGGCGAGTGGCCGTGTAATAAGTGGGATAATGTATGGAACGCTGGTCATTATCCGAAAAAAAGTCCCTTCAGGACGAAGCAAGACCCCTCCACTGCGCAGGGTCCTGTTCAGCCTGTCGGGACTTATTTTCTGATAATGACCAGCGTTCTATACATTATCCCTTACATATACTGTAAGACATATCAAGTCAATGACATGGCCAGTCTGGATCTCAATCTCATTAAAAATGTATGGTGCAAGAAGAGGAAAAGGCACCATCCTGTAAAGCTGATCTGGCAACTGTTTGGTCATACAAATTGATACAAATTGATTACCGAGACACCATTCTTAGTAATCTTGGGAACCTGATTGTCCCCACCAAAGCTGAGACCAAACCTACGCCCTTGGCCTACAATGATATTCCAATTTAACAATTGTAACTCCTTCACTGTAAACTATTTCACTGTCCCCATGGCATTACAGAAATAAATCAAGCAAGCTTGTTGCCTACTACCAAGCCAAGTTTGAACTTGCAGAGAAACAAACATTCTGTTTGTGGTAAGCCTGCTGGTGGAATAGGCCTTGTAGGAAAATGTCTGAATATTTTACCAAAAATATTTAAGGAGGAAACCCAAACAAAGAATAGGATGTTTTGTCACTTGTACACACACTGAATTCCGACATTTTTTTAATTTTTTTTTTATCATTATCATGTAACCACTGGTGCTTCCCCTTAGAACCCCTACAGTTGCAAAGTCAATCCGCCTTTTCCATCACTATTGTCGTCCCAGCCATTTAGGTTCAAATCAGCCTTGATGTTGAGAAAGCAAACAATTACCTCAAACAAAAATAATTGATAATTCGCCTAAAATGCATTGACTCCAAAATAACAAGCTAGTTTTGAAAATGTAAGGAGAAGAAAGTACATATATTTATGTGAAAATATAGGGGAGTAAAGTAAAAAGTTTTAAAGTAAAAATAAATAAAATGTACAGATACCTAAAAATGCTACTTAAGTAGAGTACTTAAGTATTTGTACTTAGTTACTTCCCGAATTGAGGAGAGTTTGGTTATCAGCTTGTGTGTATGTTCTCCTCACAACACGGCGACTTGAAGAGCAAAGTAATGCACTGACTGTACAAAGTCTTTTTAAATACTGTTACAGAGATAAAAACACTTTGTCTGCAGAAACCCTCTCCATAGTAGCATAGATTTATTCATTTTTGAGCCTAGGTAATGGCTTAAAAGAGTAATTTACTTTGACGTAGCGAAGTTGCCCCCAAAGACTATGCTACAAACTATTCAGTTGTAAATGCATATTCCGGTCTTACTCAAAACTGCCCCGATTGACATTGTTTTGGTCCCAAAAATGTACACTTGTTATCATAGGTTGTTGTTAGAGCAGAGTTTTCCTTTAAACTAGGGAAGTTGTGTCAACCATATCTTTCTAGGTTGAAGTCAACAATAAAGTAGTGATCAAATCTATCAGCAGCAGTTCCTCTTTGGTTTAAAGTCTGAGCTTATGGTTAGTTAAAAGGACAGTTGCTCTGCAACAGTAGGGCCTACATGAATGAATAGAATCACCCTTCCAACAACAATGACTTGGATTTTGTTCCAAAACAAGAACAACCTGTGTTACTCGCATGATTCCGCATTGGCATTTGGACATAGTTGCTCAGTTCAATAGCACACAAATGTATAATATACAAATGCAAGTAAGCTGAATTGTCAGTTTCCTTTATGACTGTCGTATGGAAACATAACTAAAGCCTACCACATTCCACAGGAAATGAAACACAAATACTGTGTGAGAAAATGACCTTGACATTGTAAATATCACGATAAGGCAATTACTTTACCTGCTCTGTTGTTACCGGCAAGGAACCAAACTCTTTCATCAACTTATCCGTTTCTTTGGCAAGATTGTTGACATTTTGCTGCTTCTGTTGTCTACAATGCAAGTACAATATAAAGTCAAAGTGTGACACCACCCTCTTTGTTAATAAACCTAGACTTTCATCCAATGTCAATTCACAGGATTACCATCTGCCATGTAAGTCAACAATAAAATCCCAGCAAAGCAAACTTTACCTAATATTCCTCAACATTTGCTTTGCTCAGACATATACAATAAATTGAATCATAATGGAGATGACAGAGGGACCTTGCACATTAGCTAACCCTTTTGTAAACGGGGCCTACATGACCTGAAGTGCACTACGGTTCCATATCACACAGGGTAGGTTTCGAAGAAATCAGCCCAGAAACAATTCATAGGCCTAGTCAAGGGATTTAGTGGGAGTATGAACAGTAAAAAACTAAACTAACAGGGTATATGTTTTGTGTCCATTTTACAATCACAGCCAAGGGATTCAGTGGGAGTAATGAAATTAACAGGGTAAATGTTTTGTGTCCATTTTACACTCACAGCGTTTGTCTCAGCTCAGTGGTGTCCTGTGGTGTCCCTACTTGACTGACAATCCTCTGGATCTCAGATGCTGGTACAAACACAGGTACAAATGAAACACACACACACACACTTAAAATGTGGCAATCTTAGCCTTAACATAAATAGCCATTTTGTTCCGTTGATGAATATAAAGTCTCAATACTCTGTGCACTTACTTTGCTGTGTGATCTTTTGTATATTGGAACTGATAGTCTGTGCAAGCTGGTTCGGGTCCTTGGGCACTCCACGCTGGTAATCCATGGCAGAGCATTGAGCTTCTCTGAGGACAAATTACAGCAAGAAATATGAAATCTTGACCCGTCACAGAAAAGGAAAGTTGTTTTCTGTACACAGAAATGAAGATGCTTAGTGTCTAAGTGTATGAATACACTATTTCTAAGGAGGCAGAGAAGATTCCCAGAACTTTGTCAGGTTGTTATTTTGTGTCAGGTCTGTAATTTGCCTTTTACAAGAGGCAAAATGCATGAACAGGCATAAAAGGAAGAACCATAACCACATGCAAATTGAAGTTGCAATAATGACTTTTTAAACACGCCTACAGATTTAACACACATCTATGTTTTACATGCATGCAGCAAAATATGTGGTTAAAGGAGCAACGTCTAATTATTTATTGCGAACAAATCTGGTGGAGCAGAGTAAATGGCCATGCGCCAATTATGTTTGTGGCAGGTTTACTGTTTTTTCTTTATTCTTTAAAGTAGAGAAATATGAATTAAATAACAGGCACAAAACCTGAAGGAGTTCCTTCAATGTCAATATAGCCAGTCTGTTACTGTAAGTGTACACAAAACATGCTACTTGCGTTATTAATGCCACCCCAGCCTAAGTGCTTTTCGGCCAGACCAGAGCCTAGACTATTCTAATGTGTTCGATACGTACAGATAAGAAGTTCGCCTGTTTCATTGAGCCTCTTAGGCATAATCGTTTACATTTTTTAATGGCAGCAATCCCTTTTTAATGGTAATTACACAACAATCTCAACACCTGCTCTGAAAGAGGTGTGTGTGAGAAGCCCTTGGTTCGAAGTAGCCTAGTTCATGCGGAAGTCCCATAATATTGGGACTTGCATTAACAATGTATTCACAACAACCACCGCAGAATATATGTTAGACTGAAACAAATACACACCGTTTCATAATTTCTCGAAACTATAGACTGTAGTTAGACTACCTAAAGTCGACAGCTGTTTTTCAAGACATTGAGAGCGCATAAAATATGCTAGGCTATTTTTGATTTACCAAGGGGCGACGCATTAACGTGATGACACCAATTAAATTATCGTTGCAATAATCTTGAGTAAAGTTAATGAATATACCTGCAATATAGGGTAATTTACCTTACAACGCTTAAACCAAAGTCAGTTTCTGCGCTGGCTTCCTGATCTTTGAGTCATTTCTATGTCACATGATCAGCTGGGTGCGTGCGCTGCCAACACATTTCCTCACTTCACGAGAACACAGAAGGCGAGAGGAGAAGGGAGGGCCGAATTTTGAAGTAGACGCTGCACACGCAACGCAAGAAGTAACCTTCAAGGCCAAGGCAAGCACTTTACAGCCTACAATGATAACACTCGGATCCCTGATAGCCTAGAGTAGTGTCCGAAGAGAGGAATAGGATATCGGAATGCCCAGACTTTATTACAAATAAAATAATAGTAGGACTATGGCGTTGGTACCACAAACGACAAGCATTTGTAGTTTTTATTTTACAAAGATTTTACAGACATTTACTACAGGTGAGTTGAACACAGCCAGGATCCAGTGTGAAACGTTTATTTGAAACTAGACAGTAAAAAATTAGCTAGAACTAATCGATTTGGCTTATTCACATGAACACAAACCGTAACCGAGGTATGAAAAACCTAGGCCTACATTCTGCGCCAGGTATAAAAAACCTAAATGATTTGCTCATATGTTGTATGGAGATATTACTCTGGTTCAAGTCCAAATGATCAGTAATATTATTAACTTAATTCAGTCATCAATCAGGAATGCAAAGGAAATTGAACAAATTGGTGAAACAATAGTAGGCCTACACTTAAATCTATACAGGCCTCCTCAATTCTAAAACAGAATTAAATATAGCCGCAAGCGGCAATGGCGGGCCGCAGCACCTGCAGGCTGCAACACGTGACATTTCGGAATCCAACAAAGCACCGACGTGGTGCGTTTGTGAAATGTACATATTTGATGCGTGTGCTATTTGTTTTTGTTTATTATTTTCTGGCACATATACTTGCTTGGCCAGGTGGGGGTGCAATGCAAGGCAGGCCCATTGGGTGTCATCATAATCATAATTATGATTAATTATGATTAATTAAATTTTTGAAAATAAATTCCAAAAAATATTTTGACTTTGGCCAGCTGGTGGCGCTATGCCAGACAGGCATATTGGGTGTATGGATGTCATACACCTAATCTGATGCATCTGATTGTGATATCCAACAGACGTGGAAAAAATGCATTCCTTCTCTTGCCAATTGGTGGCGCTATACAAGGCATGTTAATAAGATATATGAATATCATCATCATGATATCTAATTTTGTGTAAAATTTCAGATCAATCAGTCAAAGCATTGACATTTTTTGTCACATTTCCTGATTGGCCAGATGGTGGCGCTATGCTTGGCATGTGAATTCCACATGTGAATGTCATCACAATAATGATATCCAATATTTTGTAAAGTTTCAGATCAATCAATAAAGGCATTGCCAATTTCTGGCACATGTTCCTGCTTGGCCAAGTGGTAGCGCTATACCAGGCAGGCCCATTGGGTGTCTGGATATCATCATAATCGTAATATCTATTAACTTATTAAATTATCTTATTAGTTTCAGACCATTCATTCAAAGCATAGAACATTTCTGGCACATTTCCTGCTTGGCCAGATGGTGGCGCTATGCTAGGCATGTGAATTACACATGTGAATATCATCACAATAATATCCAATATTTTATAAAGTGTAAATGACCCCACATGAGTTCATTATTTTAAGAAATACATCTGTTTTAGACATGCTGATAATATTTGTTTAATCAGTGTTTTATGAATAGGCCTTTTACTTTATGTAGTAGGGGGGGACTTTTATTTTGACACGGGCCATCGTGAGTTTGTTTATAGTATCTGCCAACGAGAGAGGACAACTCGTCTCAGGAAAAGTTTGCATAGTTTAAGGACCTGTATGAGGCTATAAGCTCTTACGGTGTTGTTTTCCATGTTTATTATATGTATGCTGTGAAAGAAAACAAAATAAACGGTGAGAATACCATCAGTAAAAGTCTACGCCACATTTCAATATGGGGATCCTTACAGTAAGAGCTTCACCTCCAGCTAACCTGCTGCTTTGAAAACTACTACGGAATACGGATGAAAGGACAAGGGAGAAGGGCAGTGGATAGCTGAAGACGGCGTGGTGATTAAAGAAACAGCAAGGACTTTAGACATTCTCTGGACTAAAGGAAAAAAGGCTAACAAAAATGGAGGGAGATGATGCTAATTTGCATGACAATGATAGAGAGGAGCAGATTGCAATTCTTCAGAAGGTAATACAGGATTGCAAAAAAATGCTCGAAAAGGAAACTGCACAAGGTGCTGTTAGACAAGATTTAAAGGACACTTTACAAAACAAAGAGAAAATGTTAGCTGAACTGTTAGGCGATGAACAGGATGTTTCAGAAGTAGCCAGACGTTCAGAACGAGCACGAGTTCTCACAGAAAAAATGCTAGCCTATCGTAAGGAAGAACAGAGCAAAAGAGAGAAGAAACTTTTGAGTCTATATGCACACTGGAAAGCCCAAGCTCGTAAAACACGGCAAGAATTAAAATTTGAGCTGACAGATGGGCACCTAACATCCCTTGCAGATGATCTGGAGAAAAAGAAAACGGACATTATGAAAGTTTATAATGATTTAAGACAAGAGAACACAGTACGCCAGATGCAGAGCTAAGGCGTAAAGTTGATGCTTGTGCAGCAGTGACGAGTGACATCATTAAAATCTTGTATGAAAGGCTGACTGAAATAAATGGTGAATTTGATGCAGAACATGAAGGACAGCGTTTGCGAGAGCTACTTGAGCATGCCTATGCCCGCTCCATTTACGGCTCCTCTGCCTCAGAATTCAGTGGATGCCATTCCATGCCTTCGAATGTTGCAGCCAAACGAGCAGAAGCTGCGGCTGATTTAGCTGCAAAGGAGGCTGAATATAAGGTGCTACTGGAAGAAAAGAGACAAAAGGAAAAAAATAAGAGCATTAGAGGAGGAACATAGAAGAGAATTAGAAAGACAGAAGGCTGAGTTAGAAAGTTTGAAAGCTGAAAGAGAGATAAAGGCCGCTCACGCCAGGCTTGAAGTTTATAACAGAGGAATTAAACAAGAGTCTGACGCCCAATCCTTTCAGTCCTTTCATGGCACTATACCTCAGAGCTATGTCCCCCTTCCAGCCCCAGTGCATCCAAACCCAGTCTCACCATCTCCACCCATGGATGTGTCTTGTTTAGCACAAGCTCTTCAGGACAGCATTGCTATCAACAGACTTCCAATGCCAGAGCCCACTATGTTTAATGGCAATCCTATTGACTTTATTGAATGGAAGGCTTCATTTATGTCACTCATAGATAGAAAGAACAGTTGTACAGCTGATAAACTTCATTACCTCAAGAGATACGTAGGCGGCTTAGCTCACAAATGCCTGGAAGGTACCTTCTATCGAAGTGATGCCGAAGCTTATAGTGATGCTTGGAATAAGCTCAATCAACGGTATGGCCAGCCCTTCATCATTCAAAGGGCTTTTAGAGAAAAGCTATCAAATTGGCCAAAATTACAGTCTATGGATGCTGAAGGACTGAGAAGTTTCTCAGATTTCTTAAATGCTTGCCTGCAGGCCATGCCTCATGTAAAAGGTTTAAACATCTTAAACGACTGTGAAGAAAATCAGAAGTTGATGCGGAAACTACCAGAGTGGTTACACTGTAAAAAAAATAAAGGTTGACAGAACTTAAATTATCTAGGCAACGTGATGCATTTGGTTTTTTGAGTTTTCCTTACTTAAATTCACCGTGGTTGAGTTTACAAAGATTTTCGAGTTCTGCTAACTTAAATTTTTGGAGTGTTACATAGAAATTTTGAGTTCTACTAACTTAGGTTTTTGAGTTTTACACATACATTTTGAGTTCTACCAACACAGGTTTTTCAGTTTCACCTTTAAATTTTGAGTTCTACCAACTCAGATTTTTTAGTGTTATCTGTAAATTGAGTTCTATAAACTCATTTTTTTCAGTTCTACCAATCATCTTCACCACTCCCCATCATTCAACACACAAAAAAATATGTTAATACAAAACTTTTATTGCTTAATGTCAAACATTGTGTCAATATATATAAAACCATGTTCAACAACATAGTCTTGAGCAAAGTGCCCTGAGAACTGAGCCTCTTGAACTGCACTTTCTCCACATGTGTGTGTGTGTGTTTGTTTGCTTATTCAGGAGTTGGAAACCTGCATGTGTGTGTGTGTGCGCACTGTGGTAAATAGCAGTCTGGGCCATAGTGGTTCCAGCAGGAACAATGATGTGTGCAACGAGGCTACTGTATAAAATCACAATGTTGAACTGCTATAGGGAGAGCACAGAAGAGCTTGGCGCCCTGTGAACTGAGCTTCTTGAGAACTGCTATTCCGTGTGTGTGTGTGTGTGTGTGTGGTGATGGTAGAGAACAGTGTGTATGTACTAGCTATGTGTGCTGGCGAGCAGAGTAGCAGGTGTGTGTTAACATTGGTAATGGGACCTCACAAGCTGCTTAACAATATCCATTTACATGACCTTTCACTTGTAATCTGATTGATAACTAGATGTAAGTGCATCACCAAATCAGATTCTTTGGATCCAAGAGGTGGTTATTTGGATCCAAGAGGTGGTGTAGGCTATACCTTTCTGATACTCTAATCAGGAAATTAGGCAAGAGGGGTCATGTAAATGCGGCTATTGTATCAAGACACAAAACATAAAACAACAATATAAACCACATACATTATAAAAATAAAACCACAATGAACAATTATCTTAACTGCTAGAAGAGAGCAGAGGAGCTTGGCGCCCTGTGAACTGAGCTTCTTGAGAACTGCTCTTTCCTCTCTGTGTGCACATGCATGCTTGTTCTTGGAGTAGCTGTTGGAGAACAATGTGTGTGTACAGGCCTGTCCATGTAGTAGTTGGCAGAGAAGAGCTGTGTGTATGTGTGCTTGTTCATGGAGGAGTTATGACAGAGAGCTGTGTGTGTGTCCATGCGTGTTTATGTCATGTGAGTGTCAATTATACACAGGCTTCATAGCAACAGCTTCTCTTTCAAGGATTGCGTGCGCTGTGAGCATCTTGAACCAAGCTCGAAAAAGATATTCTGGATAGCCTCGAAGGTGTACCTCATCTGCTCTGGATAGTTTATGTCCATTGCATACAAAAGGCCAAACAGGCAAGCGAAGGCAGCTGTGAGGTCTGGTAGGCTGTGTAGTATTACTCCCCTTTCCAAGATGATAGCAATGTCAGTCACTGTTGCTGATGCGGCAGTATCATCATCTTCATAGACGGTAAGTATCGCAACGGGCACTCCTTCAACCACAGATTCCTCAGGGTCTGTGTTCTGAGGGGGAAAACATTTTTTAGCGATAGACACCCTGTAACAATTGCTGTCACCCATTAACCAGCACATACACTTATTTAATTGTGTACAGTCACATTTAGGCACAAGAATACCAGCCAATAAGTATCCAGTATTTGGGGAGATATGAAAGAGGCACTGCAAATCTAATAATCACACCAAATTGCTCTGGACTTACTTACCACACACTTCAGATAGAACTCTGATGCATCGTCACGAAGAAAAATGGGCAGGCCTCTCAGTGCTGCTGTCCTTCGATGACACACAATGTCTGTTGTCTGTGAACATGTGCACACAAACATTGACACACACACACACACACTGTAATGCAGCAAGATAACTCAAATCAAGAATCTCTGTCTATAAACATCAAATGTCAATGTTTGATTGATTTTGATGATTTAAAGCGATGGTTCGGAGTAATTTCACTCTAGGATCGTTTGCACAATGACCCCGAGCCAAACACCCTCCCAGAACCTGTTTTCCCTTGGTCGAACCCTGGTCGAGTTTCTGACAGCGCTACTCGACCAGGGTTCGACCAAGGGAAAACAGGTTCTGGGATGGTGTTTGGCTCGGGGTCATGGTGCAAAGGACCCTAGGGTGAAATTACTTGATCGCTTTAAGGTCATTTTTGTATTTGCATATAGTTTAGTTTGGGGCACTCTACCCACCTCTTCAAGTTTATTCAGCAACATTTCCATATCTGGACCAAAAGCTGCCTTCCTGGCTCGGTACAGTTTTATCAAGCAAGGCACATACTTGTCGAGGGATGCATTCCAAGTTGCCCGGAGGTCTCTGCTGGTGATTCGATAAAATTCTTCAGATATCTGGACACAAACAACAAAACAGTCTTTAATTATAATATCCATGTCAGGGCTTAATGTGGTATAGTCATGCCAGCCTAAGCTACCAATACATTCACATGTCTTTAAGTACATTGATGAGCTGGTCAACAGATGCTGGTACCTCTGTGAGCAGGATTCGACGGGCTTCTTTTGGAGAGATAACTACTTCAAGTAACAAAGTCTGTAAAGAAGGGGGGTAAATGTTGAAGTTATCAACACAACTGCAACAGAAACACGTTCAAATTTAAATAACAGTGACTCATCAACATACCATTTTTGATGGCTTAGTTGAGGATGAATGTCCTTGTGGTCACCATCAGTTTCCCACCAACTTTGTATTGTTCTAGAGCAGGGGTCTCAAACACCCGGCCCGCGTCCGGCCCAATTCAGGCCCGCGACGTATGTCAAAATAATAATGTAATCCGGCCCTTGAGACTTTTTAATTGCGACAAACAACGATACTGATTAAAATAGACGATAGTTCCAAGTACGGTGACAAATCTCATTTGTACTCTGCTCCACTATGTGCTAGACATCCAAAGCTTCATTCAAACCCAAAATCGCTGCGCAAAGTTTTCAGGAAATACTTGTATTAGCGAGAAACACAAAGACGTGCATTTGTAATGACGCGGAAGCGATGCAGGCCATAGTGTTGCATAAATTGAAGCAGAAATTAAGCAGAACTAGGCCTACACCAAATGTTGAAAAACGTTTACGTGTGATGAAGTCTTAGGTAGGCTATGTTATTCACCTATTTTAAATCTGAAGGAGAATATCCTTTTGGAGATTATGATCGATCATCTATTGAATGGAGTTGCGTCTGCGTGTATACGACGGTGTCCACTAAGCATACCATGCCTATTTCGACCCTCTGCCTAACATAGCTTGGAGGTTGCAGTGGTAATCGTGAAGATAGTGTCCGTAATGGACGTGGTACAGACAGCAGGGCTAGTAGAAATAGGGCTCTAAACTACAAAGTCACCTGCAATATGATGCGAACTTCTGGGTACTCAGATTACCCGCGATAGGAACTGATTTGACCAGAATACTTTATTGTAGGCCTTGTGGTTTAGAAACCATATACACCTTAGGTGTTGGTATACATCGTAGGTGTTTTCCTGTTAATTTGTTATGTGGGTAATATGAAAAAAGGAAAGTAAACCTGCTCAAATATGTTCATCCAGTATTTACTGAAAGGTGCATAATTTGAGGTGCTTGCCATCCAGTGGCAAATTAGATGGGTAAATTTACCCCTTTCATAAACTTTTGTTTTACTCAAAGATTTTTACATTTACAGTAGGACTTTATCTCTGACCACTTTCAAGCCATGGCCTTTTGAAATTTTTATATAAAAATCCAATGGTGTTGCTTTCTTAACCCTGACGCCTATAGTTTGCCAGGTTTAAAAAAGTTATGAGAGGAAAATATTTTTATTTGGTGTGAAACACACACATACCTGTTTTTATGTTTTTCATTTGTTTTATAATTTGTATTAATATTTATTTTATCATTATTTTATTTATAAGCTAAGGTTGCTAGCACAGGTGTCTAAAACTAGATAAAAACACTTGCACTTTCTGTTTGCAGTTTTGTGTGGTATTTGAAAAAAGAACATTGCATTTTCAGAAATAGCCGGCCCTCCAATCAGATGACGTTGGCAGAATTGGCCCCCAGCTCATTTGAGTTTGAGACCCCTGTTCTAGAGGGTGATAGTCTGTCTAGATGGTTCCAAAAAGTATTTTTGCTGCAAATCTGTTTAAAGTCACACAATTCACATTAAAATGTTGAATTTGGTGAATTTACAGTGGATGTGTGTGATCTTGAGAGGTGTGACCGCAATGCACCAAACGTTTTAAATACACATACGCAACTGTGTAAATGCAAGGCCAATGTGTACCGTGACAGTGGTGAAGCCTACAATGTTTCTGAAGAACGTCCTGGGATGAGCTTGAAAACTTGCATGAACTCCCTTCCTGAAACAGAATCACACACAAATCAGTAGAATACATCTTGCTTAAAGCATAGGCATTGTTTCATATTCATATCCCTTCAATTAATATTCCTCTTCTTGCTAGTGAGTGACAAGCTATTGAAGTAACTAAAACATTCTCCAGCCAGAAATGAGCAACGACATAGGCCTACACCCAACTAAATCAATGAGCTTTTTACATGTAGATTACTGTCTTTAAGGACTTTGTACAGCTGAAGTGAATGTGTATTAGAACAACAATTGCCATTTACTTTTTTTACAGTGTAGCCTCTCGATGGAATCGTCATGTGACACGGTGTCTCACAGAGGGCAAAGACTTCCCCAGCTTCAAAGAATTCGCCAAGTTCATGTCAGTGGAGGCCGAAACTGCCTGCAATCCAGTCACATCTCTGTTCGCTCTTCACTCATCTGAAACATGTCATGACAAAGGAAACACAAAGGTACCCAAAAGAAACAAAGCCAGTGTCTTCAATACTCAAACAGTGGTGGACAATAGTAAGCACACAACGGCCAAAGGAAAGGTCAAGGCCCCTTGCATACTATGCCAGGATAACAGTCACCAGCTTTGTAAATGTCCAGACTTCATGAACAGAACGCTAGAATACAGAAGGTCCTATGTGAAAGACAACAGACTGTGCTATGGATGTTTAAAACCTGGTCATGGTGCGAAGGAATGCCGCTATCGCCACACATGTGAATCGTGCAAAGGATGACATCCTACCTGTCTTCATGATGACAACTATGGGAAAGGTGTGTACAGAGAAAAAACAAATAAAGAAAATCCAGCGCAACGCAGTGAAGCAGAGCCAACATCCGCTCTGGCCCTAAATGTCACTAGTCAAGGTCAGTCTGTTAACACATCTATGATAGTACCAGTGTGGGTGTCGCACGACAAGAATCCTTCCAGAGAGAAGCTTGTGTATGCCCTGCTGGATACACAGAGCGACACGACATTCATTGAACAAGATGTGAGTAATGAACTTCAGCTGACTACTTACCCAGTTAAACTGAAACTCACAACCATGATGGGTGAAAATATGGTCCTGAAAAGTGAAAGGGCATCCGGTCTCTGTGTAAGAGGGTACAATTCCACTGTGCACATTAACCTCCCTCCTGCTTACACCAAAGACTGTATACCTGTAAACAGAGAACATATACCTACACACAAAACAGCCAAAAGATGGCGCCACCTCACAGCAATAGCAGACCAAATACCGCCTCTTCTTAGTTGCGAAGTTGGTCTATTGATCGGCTACAATTGTCCAAGAACTCTAGTACCCAGACGGGTTGTCTCAGGAATGGATGACGAACCCTATGCCGTTCTCACAGACTTAGGGTGGAGCATTGTTGGCTGTTCAGCACCTCACGCTGATTTGCAAGTTTCCACCAGTCACTGTCACAGAGTAACTGTCAAAGAGCTACCAGCAGTAACTCCAATCGATGCCATCAGAATTCTTGAGACTGACTTCAGAGACATTCAGGGAAATGACAAAGCAGTCTCTCAAGAGGATTTAATCTTTCTTGACAAGCTAAAGGAAAACATAAAGCAAAATGAACATGGACATTACGAAATGCCGCTTCCTTTTAAAGAAAGACCATGCTTACCTGATAACAAACAGCTTGCTGCTGTGAGGCTCAATCACCTGAAAAGGAAATTCACTGCAAATGAAAAATACAGAAACGATTACATTACTTACATGAAGGACATTATTGAAAGGGGCGATGTGGAGGAAGTGCATGCTGAAGGAGCTCATGGAGAAACGTGGTACATACCTCACCATGGTGTTTATCACCCCAAAAAACCTGAAAAGTTAAGGGTAGTGTTCGACTGTTCAGCAAAGTACAAGGGAAGCAGTCTCAACGAACACCTTCTCTCAGGCCCAGATATGACAAACAGTCTGACAGGTGTACTCATTCGTTTCCGGCTGCATCACATTGCTTTGATGTGCGACGTTGAGAAAATGTTCCATCAATTCAGAGATTTCTTTGTGGACGATGGCGTGACTAGTGTTGAGACTACAGAGAAGGCCATTCAGCTAGCAAAGGAGGCACGTGAACTGTGTGCAAAGGGTGGTCTACGCCTTCACAAATTTGTGTCCAATAACGGCGCCATTCTCCAGAGCATCCCTTCAACGGAACGTGCCACTGACATCAAGGCAAAGAATCTCACATTCAATGACGCAACCTTAGAGAGAGCACTGGGAATACACTGGAACATTGAAAATTATAGTTTCACCTTCAAAGATGCACCAAAGGACCAGCCATCAACACGTCGCGGCATCTTGTCATCTGTCGCTTCCGTATACGACCCGCTAGGCTTCATAGCTCCTTTCCTCCTCAATGGTAAGAAAATCCTCCAAGAAATGTGCCATCAAGGAACGGGATGGGATGACCCACTTCCAGAGAGATTGAGGCCACAGTGGGAGAAATGGCAAGATGATCTTGTTAAATTGGAAAGGATAAACATAGCTCGCTGCTACCTGCCCGCCAGCTTTGGGAAGGTGACCAAGACACAACTACACCATTTCTCAGACGCCTGTACCACAGGTTATGGCCAATGCTCCTATCTAAGACTGATGAATGAAAGAGGAGAAATTCATTGTGTTCTTCTCATAGGTAAGGCGCGTGTGTCACCACTAAAAGTTACTACTATACCCAGGTTAGAACTGACTGCAGCTGTGGTCTCAGTCACAGTGAGCAATATGCTCAGAGAAGAACTAGGCTTCTCTAATGTAGAGGAGTTCTTTTGGACAGACTCTAAAGTAGTCTTAGGCTACATTAATAATGATGCTCGCCGCTTTCAAACCTTTATAGCAAATAGGGTGCAAAAGATACGTCATGCCTCAGACCCCAAGCAGTGGTTTTATGTACCCACTGATGAAAACCCAGCAGACGGTGCCTCAAGGGGGAAAACAGTAGAAGAGTTGATCTCGTCTGATTGGTTCGCTGGCCCTAGCTTTCTGTGGAAGAAGGAAATAGTAATGCCCTCAGAGGTGCCTCCCGAGCTACCTACTGGTGACCCAGAAGTTAGAAAGGCTCACACCTTTCAGACAAGGACCTCAGAACAAGTAAGCCTTGTGGACAGACTGTCTAAGTTTTCATCCTGGTCCCAGGCCATAAAGGCCGTAGCGCATCTCTTACGGCGTGCTAAGAAAAATAAATTAAATTCCCTCTCAACGGTTAGTGAAAGACAGAGCGCTGAGCGACTCATCATCAAAGACATGCAAAATGAAGCATACCAGGAAAAGATAAAGCTATTGAGCTAGGGAGGTCAGCTACCAGGACACAACAAGCTGTATCACCTCGATGTTTTCCTGGATGCAGAGGGTGTGCTCAAGGTGGGAGGTAGGCTCAGTCGTTCATCTTTCCCCTAGTTCATTCAAACACTCAACAGTCATTCCTCAGGGACATCACATGACTAATCTAATCATTGCTCACCATCAATGAAATTAGGGCCAATGGCTATTGCAGTGTTTTTCAACCACTGTGCCGCAGAAAATTACCCAAATGTCACTCACTGGTCCAGAAAAGCAATTGTTGCAAGAATTTTTTATTTGTGTATTATTTGAAATTTTAGGCTATGGTATGTTAATTTTTTCTTCACACAGGATGTTAGTGTGCCGTGGGACATTTTAAGTGTCAAAAGTGTGCCGTGGCAAAAAAATGGTTGAAAAACACTGGGCTATTGGATCTGTGGATTGAGCAGAGCAGTCGCAACCTACATCCGTCATTGTGTGACTTGTCGAAGACTCCGAAGGCCTTTTGAAGGTCAAAGAATGAGTGACCTTCCAGTTGAACGAACAGAACCAACACCACTGTTCACATACTGTGGGGATGGACTGTTTTGGTCCTTTCTGGACAAAGCAAGGGAAAAAACGAGAAAAGATATGGGTTGCTCTTTACCTGTTTCTGCTCTAGAGCTATTCATATTGAAATGTTAGAGGACATGTCCATAGATACATTCAGTAATGGTTTGAGATGTTTTATTGCTTTGAGAGGTGCAGTGTGACAGATAAATAGTGACCAAGGCACTAACTTCGTCGGTGCTAAAAATGAATTGAATGCTGCATTGGAAGAGTTGGATGTGGATAGGCTCACTACGTTTCTTACAGAGAAGCAGTGTGAATTTGTTATGAATGCACCTCATGCTAGCCATGCAGGGGTGTATGGGAAAGGCAAATAAGAACTGTGAGAAGTGTCCTGAATGCCACTCTGCTACTCTCCCCTAGCAGGCTTAATGATGCATCATTACGCACTTTCTTTTATGAGATCATGGCTATAGTGAACAGCCGCCCACTCACTGTTGATTCTCTAAATAGCCCCAATAGTATGGAACCACTCACTCCCAACCACCTGATCACAATGAAATCCACCGTAGCCTTGCCCCCACCTGGCAAATTTGAAAGAGAAGATCTTTATCACGAAAGAGGTGGCGTCAGGTGCAGTATTTGACAGAACAATTCTGGAGTAGATGGAGAAAGGAGGCAACGCTGGCATGACGCCAAGAGGAACTTGCAGATTGGGGACATGGTAATGGACACTGAAGAGACTCTACCAAGGAGCCAGTGGAGACTTGGAAGAGTCAACGAGGTCATCAAAGGCAAGGATGGGCTGGTGAGACGGGCCAAAATCCTGCTTGGAGAAAGGGACTTAAACAACAAAGGACAACACACCAGTAAACCCTCCATAGTGGAGCGCCCAGTCCAGAAATTAGTTGTAATGCTTGAAGCTGTTTAGGCACAAAGTAACAATGCATAATGAACTGTAATATAGTTTCACTGTATGATATACAAAATGGTTATGTTGTAAGGTAAGGTATAAATTATGTGTTTTAAGGTTTCACTGTTGTAAAACACAATAATTTGGTGGGAGTGTAAATGACCCCACAAGAGTTCATTATTTTAAGAAATACATCTGTTTTAGACATTCTTATAATATTTGTTTAATCAGTGTTTTATGAATAGGCCTTTTACTTTATGTAGTAGGGGGGGATTTTTATTTTGACACGGGCCATCGCGAGTTTGTTTTTAGTATCTGCCAACGAGAGAGGACAACTCGTCTAAGGAAAAGTTTGCATAGTTTAAAGACCCGTATGAGGCTATAAGCTCTTACGGTGTTGTTTTCCATGTTTATTATATGTATGCTGTGAAAGAAAACAAAATAAACGGTGAGGATACCATCAGTAAAAGTCTACGCCACATTTCAATACGGGGATCCTTACATAAAGTGTCAGATTAATCAGTTAAGGCATTGTCCATTTCTGGCACATTTCCTGCTTGGCCAGGTGGTGGCGCTATGCCAGGCAGGCCCATTGGGTGTCTGGATATCATCACAATTATAATATCTATTAACGTGAGAAGTTTCAGACCATTCATTCAATGCACTTTGACTTTATGACACATTTCCTGTTTATGTGCAAGATATTATAATCATAACATATTACAACATATCAAAAATCCCTTCGCAATTTAACATCAGCGTCATCTTGCCATCATATTTGCCAAATTTCACATGAATCTGACAAATCGTCTAGGAGGAGTACGTTCAAATCTATAATGTGGCATCAGTGTTCTTGTCATTCTTTTTGTTGCCAGTGGGTGGCGCTATGCCAAATATGGATTATGGGCTTGTGAATATTTTCATTACCATGGTATTCATTATAACCTGTGAAATTTAAAACATTTCAAACCATGCATGGTGAATTAAGACACATTTATTGTTTATGTGGAAGGGTAGCCTATTAAAATTCATAGTTTCGCCATTTTGTCAAATTACAACATATCAAAAAAAGCTTCACAATTTAGAATCAGAAGCATATTGGCATCATGTATACCGACTTTCACATGAATTGGAATAACCGTCTAGGAGGAGTACATTAAAATTGGTCATGTCCACAACGCACAAAATCCCAATTACCTCACTTCCTGTGGGCGTGGCTAATGGCATGTTAATACAAAAGTTGATTGTTTTTGGGAGTTACATGCACCCACCAAATTTGGTGTGTGTATCTAAAACTATATGCCAACCACAAGTCACAGTGCCATATGGGGGCGCTATGGAGTTCCTGGGCCAAGCCCAGTGTCAAGGCTTTTCCACTGCAAAAACTGCTTATCTAACACAATCTAACCAAGTGTTATTAATCTTATATCAAGATAAAAAAAAGTAGTTGGTATTGTTTTCAGTATAAAGAGACTTACCTAGCGCTTTCTCATGAAATCATTTGACTTAATTTAAGAAAAGTTTGACTTATTTTAAGACATCTCATCCTGAAAACAAGCAAATTTGTCTGCCAGTGCGTTAAGCAAATTTGTCCTAAAAACAAGCAAATTGGTCTGCCAGTGCGTTGAGTAAATTTGTCTTGATAAGACTCCTTAAAATAAGTCAAGGTCTTCTTAAATTAAGTCAAAATGATCTTACGGGAGAGCACTAGGTAAGTCTTTTCATACCAAAAACAATACCAAATAGATTCTTTGATCTTAATAAAAGACTATTAACACTTGGTTAGATTTCATTTTTTGCAGTCACAGTACCTATGTACCTATGTGTGTGCCACATTTCATGCGTTTTTACCAATGGGAAGCACCTCTTTTGGCATCACAATTCATCACGTTTTAGTCCGCACAAAATCCCAAATACCTCACTTCCTGTTGGGCGTGGCTAATGCATTGTACATACGAAAGTTGTTCATCTTGGGGTGATACACACACCTACCAAATTTGGTGTGTATAGCTAAAAGTATGTTACAAACATTGTGAGATTGTTATTTAATGTTGAACACCCTGATAGGTAATATGTAAGGTAAGTGCAATAGAAAAGGCTGTACAGTACATTCATCTGTCTTCACATGCAATACGCTGGCTGTTGAAATACTGTGACAGGATTATACAATAATATAAGGTATAAGAACAACTGAAAAAAAGGCACATACAGTACATTCAGTATTTCAAAAAGTACAGGATATATTGAGTCTTAATTCACTGAACCTGAAATGCAGCTCTATGAAGTTAATATGTTCATGTCAGATGAGTGTGTGTTAAATATCTTAAGGGTCACAATTAAATAAAGAGATTTCCTGAACCATGGGTAGAAGAGCCCATATATAATTGGATTTAAAGCAGAATTAAAATAACCAAGCCAGGTAAAAATCTCAAAAAGAATAGCTGGGGTAGAAAAATTTGTGTAAGGATCAACAATAGAATTGACAAAGAATGGCATCCAGCAAAAAATAAAAGCACCAACAACAATCCCAAGAGTTTTTGCAGCTTTCCGTTCTGTTTTGGAAACATGTTCATTATTCGGATTAAGGCCTCGGTTGACATCTTCAATCTTTTTAATGTGATCTTTGGCGACCGAGAATATCTTTGCATACAAACCTACCATAATAGAGCAGGGTAAGAAAAAAGCTATCAAGGTATCCAGTGCCCCCCACAGTGCATTGAACAGAAGGTTACAACTACCTATACAGTAAATGGACTTCAGGAAGTCATCAAGCCCTTTAACATTTGCCCTGGAATAGAGAAGACTGAAGGAGTAAGCAGCAGCAATGCCCCAACTTGCAGCTATCATGAGCCAAGCTACAGGTATTGTTATTCTTGTAGGATACAGCAGAGGGTAACAGAGAGCCTGGTGTCGATCAATGGCTATGGATATCAGGTGGAAAATCGAGACAGAGGTCAGGAACATGTCAAAGCTGGAATGCAGTAAACAGAACGCATCGCCATAGTACCAGCACCCATCCACAGATCTGACTATACTGAACGGCATCACAGTCAAACCCAGCAGTAGGTCTGCAAGGGCCAGGGACATCACAAGCAAGTTTGTCGGCGTGTGCAGCTGTTTGAAATGCACTATGGAGATAATAACAACCAGGTTGCCCAGAACAGTAAACACCATGCTGGTCCAAAACATAATGTATAAAACTACTTGCCTTGCCTGATTGTAACTACCTTTCAGGCAAGAGCCATTAACTAATGGATAGCAATATTGAACAGAAGAAATCTCCATGTCCATCTTCAATTGTCTTCTGTCACGGAAGCAAGAGACACACTGTGGTAAGAGAGTCTATGTCTCTCTTGCTTTTATATGTTTCGTTTCCCTGTCCTTTGTTGGAGGCTCCCAGGGGGCTTCTTCAGTTCTTCTGTTTTAGCCAACTATCTTTAAGCATGCAGAAGTGTCTGAAGCAATAGTATGATATTAGTATTTGAAAATGAAATTAAAAACTTAAATGGGAGAAATTGGAAATTAATTTTGAGATTAGATTAGAGATAAAATGATTACATTATCATCTATTGATTTTAGATGAACAGTGGTCATCTTTTTAGACACCCCCCCCCCCACAAATTAATAGTATTTTATTTATTACAAAAACATGTCAAGTTCACATTGCACACTGCAAAAAAATAATTCTAACCAAGTGTTATTAATCTTATATTAAGATTAAAAAATCTATTTGGTATTGTTTTTAGTATGAAAAGACTTACCTAGCGCCCTCTCAAAAGAACATTTTGACTTAATTTAAGAAGACTTTGACTTATTTTAAGGAGTCTTATCAAGACAAATTTGCTCAACGCACTGGCAGACAAATTTGCTTGTTTTTAGGACAAATTTGCTTTACGCACTGGCAGACAAATTTGCTTGTTTTCAGGATGAGATGTCTTAAAATAAGTAAATCTTTTTTTAAATTAAGTCAAATGTTTTCACAAGAAAGCACTAGGTAAGTCTCTTTATACTGAAAATAATACCAACTAGTATTTTTTATCTTGATATAAGATTAATAACACTTGGTTAGATTTTGTTAGATAAGCAGTTTTTGCAGTGCAGAACTGTTCTATTGCATCGTAAAAGCACCAACTACTCTTTCGAAAATTCTAAAACAACGATGTTTTTTAATACTTAACAAAATAACATTTGATAAATGAACCTTACATTTTTCAGTAGCCTTGGGTGTGTAGATTTGAACCAAATCTGGTTTGGTTCTTACCGGGGCTTTTACTGCCTGAAATATCTGATTTTGTTTACCACGCTCAGAGTTTATGTACGTGAAACTGGTTTTAGGATAAGGAAACCTATGTGTTTTATGACATTGTAGACATTATAGCAGTGTAATAATCAAAGCACATGCTTCACAGCCTATGGTGACCTAAGCAAAGGTGGATCAAGCATGTAATACCGGTACTAATCCGGTTGTTAAGTCGTGATGCAATAATGTGCAGATAATTCTTTTTCTGGGCCCAACTGGCTTCTTTTTTCAATAGACAGTAAAAAAAACTATTTAGTTACGCTATTCAGAGTGGCCCACAAGAAAATGATCATTCTACTACTCACTCGCTGTCTCAACTTAATAAAATCCTATCTTTTGCAGAGGCCTGGACATTACTCTTGATTTCTTGATTATATCCTCACAAATTACTCTGTTAGAGTTAAGCAATTTTGTTTTACCCTCACTAAAACGGAGGTGATGGTGACAAGGTTTACAGGGTGTGAAAACACTCAGGGTGGCTGCACTCGTAAACCTTTTTGGACGAAAGAGCTCTTGGGCCCGGAAACAAACAGGTGACGTTGAATTTAACAATCGAATAGTGACGCCAAATGAATGAGAGTATACTGCGAAGCAAGTGGCTTGCTATAGCCTTATGAAGAGGCAGTACAAAAGGCCTTACCACTACAAATAACTTAAACCCTATTGACATACTCACTCAATTAAATCCAGGTGCAGAAAACGTCATTGATGTAATTATACTGATTGATTTATTCCCCACTGTAAAATTATTCTCATTTCCAATATTTCGTTTTAACTTTAACACTATTAAGCCTACTGTTCGACTCTCTCGACCTTCTGTCTAGTGAATGTCTCTGTCATTGTGTGTGCCCCTCCTAACCCAACCGTGCATCTAAAATAAAACCCTCCAAGAGCTCAAACCCATTAGTCCCAAAAATAGGCCTTTGCTAATTGCCATAGTAGGGCAATTTATAGAAATACATATTTAATTACGGTAAGCAGTGGTGGAGGATGTTTATGCTGAAGTGTGGCCATTGTGAAAATATAACTTAGGTTTAGCCTCTTGTTATATAAAAGCCAACGCCCACTGGCGACGACATTCGAACGAATGGATTTGACGCTCAAGAGATAGAACAATTTTCGAAACTTTGGCGTTGGCACGCACCAGAGGCCGCCAGTGGGCTTTGTTCTATTAAAAGTAATGGAGCTCTAAACGTTGGCGTCATTTTACGTACGTCAGATGCTGCCAGTGGCCGTTGGCCTTAAGGCCGCAGGTGGCTACCCACGTGACTTTCACAGCTGACTGGCTGTAATACTCAGCTGCTTATAAAACAACACATGGCTGTGGCACCAAAGGGTCTTCCTCATGGTTCCTGTATGATGTTATAAACTCTATAACAGTAAAGCATGTTAAAGTACAATTATTATTACTACGGTATAATGTGAGATGAGTGTGAAATCTAATGTATTTTTATAAACCTATGGCCACATGCTTTTGGAGAATAGGCCTGTAATATATGTGTTATCCTGTACTTTAATACTTCCAAAATGTCTCTCTGAATACTCACTTTCAATAATAATTCAAGGTGGTCACTCATCCGGGAAACAGTAGCCAGCAAGAGCAGTGACCTTGTGGATTCACAGACATCCCTAGTGTCTGTGCTAATTGGTCTTGGGAGAGGTTTCACTTTTTCACATGTATAGGCTAATTGGGAATGAACTACTGTATGTTGGTCTGGTGTGTCCCTGCCAATTAAAGGTGTTGGTAAACACAAACTCTCTAAATGATGTAATAGCTCTCTATGGCTCAATTACCAACTGTGTCAGTATAGCATGGCTGTTTTGATTAAATGTGATGACCTTGTTGAAGCGTTCTACAGAGGTCATGCTGTTAAGCTGACACAAAGACTCATCTCTTTTGTCTTTGTTCACTGCTGCAGTTTCCTTGTGTAGTTATGATACTAAGACATGACATCAATTGAGATGAGATCAAACGATTCCTGTTCATTATACACTGTCAAATGATTTTCTTCTGACACTTGGGTCTTGTAGTGTCCCAAAACAATGAATTTGCAAAGGGAGATTATAACACTATCATTAAATAGCATAAAGGGAACATATTTTTGTCTCACTTACTGGTGTGCCTTTTGTAGGGACAACAGAAACACTAATGTAAATTGTGAAAAAGGCAAGTAAAACTGACCTCAGGCACAACTTTTGGGTGGTTATGCACTCCAGGCCTGGTCTCAACACAATGTGAATATCTGGTGGGTGTCTATTTCAAAAGTCCTCTTTCAGAAGATGGTGAAAATCAACAAATTAGAACATTCCAGAATACAGATTTCCAAGTACAACTTATATATCTATTATAAATATCTATGGTGTGTTCACTCTACTTTAGCCTATGTAGGCTACACCACTCATATTCCTAGCCTGTAATGGGCATAATGTTGGATCGTCCATCATGTTGCCATTAGTTTTCATTAACAAATTGTGAGCTAGATGATGTTGGTACTGATATACACTGTTGAAACAATTAAAAGCCAATGGACTTTTCGTTTTTGTTCAGATTCTCACTGGAGGTCAGCATATAGACCCTATCAATCTCATGAAATGACAATTCTTGGCCAGGGCCCACTTGAAAAAGAGATAACAATCTCAATGTGTTTTTTTTCTCTGGTTAAATAAAGGTAAACAAACACCAACAACAACAGTGAATATGTATTTATTACTAAAAGCTATGTTTACAGAGAATCAGCTGACTAGATTCTAAATCACATTTGTTCATTTTTGTTTGGTAGTTGGTGGGAGTTTGCAACTGTACACAATTAACAATAGTAATCATTACAAGCAGATTTAAACATTTTTAATGTATGTATAACCAAATCATTTCAGTCATAGAATAACACATTGAGAAAATGTACCCATTTTATAACAGACCTTTTAGTAGGATTTGAAAATATTTTCTAAACCAAGTAAGGGAGAAGGCATAAATTATGGGATTAAACATAGAGTTTAAGTAGGCAAGCCACATTAAAATCTCATATAAAACTGCAGGTATGGAATGCCCTGCTACTGGATCTATGATATTGCATATAAAAAATGGAGTCCAACACAACATGAAAACACCAATGACAATTCCAAGTGTCTTTGTGGCCCTATAATCTATTTTAGTCACATTGTGTTTGCCGATTCTGACTTGTCTGTTGGTCTTATGGATGATGTTAGTTTGTCTTATTGCAATGACTAAAATCCTGAGGTAAATGCTTGAAATGACAGTTAATGGGATGAAATAGAACACAAAAAAGTACAAGATACCTATTTCTTTTTCATGTAAGGCCGAGCATCCTCCTATGCAGTCAAAATAAGCGCTTTCAGTGGCGTCTCCCCTATCACCAGGGAAAAATGCTACTGCAGACCCAAAGATGGCAGATACAATCCAGCTGACAGAGATCATAGTGAACGACACACATGTTGACATTCTGTTGTGGTACTGCAGGGGCTTACTGACCGCATAGAAACGGTCGATAGAAATACAGGTCAGATGCAAAACTGAGGCACAGCAAAGAGTGATGTCAACACAGGCATAAAATGTACACAAAAAATCGCCAAAGTACCAGCAGTTTTCCAAAGATTGAATCATGTTCGCAGGCATAACAGTTATACTCAACAGCAGGTCAGCCACAGACATGGAGAAAACAAGGTAGTTGGCGGGAGTTTGCAACTGTACAAAATGAACAATAGTAATCATTACAAGCAGATTTCCCCCCACTGTGACGATGACTGTGGAGGTGAGAAGAAAATACAGTGGTATGCGGAGGGATAAAGGGTAGGTGGACCGGGTGCAGGAGCCATTCAGTCCTTCATAGCAGAACTGCACACTTGGAACTACAGAGATGTTCATTTTCGTAAACCTGTTCGGAAAGAAATTGTTTTGTTTTTTTGAGTATTTCAATTCAGCAGGATTTTGACAGTATAAAAGCAGGACAGTTCCCCCCTTTAAAAAGTAAAACATTTAATCACTTTGTCGCTTATTTGATTTAGGATAGGACTCAAAGAAATATTAAAGTAATTTATATTAATTCAATTGTTTTTAATCATTACTCATCACATGCTTACTTATCTTACCTTTTTGATAGTGATAAGTCAGTCTTCCTGAACCTTCCTTTGAGAGCAGTGGGTAGAGGTTTAGAAGTGTCAGTGTGCTCCCTCCTAGGGTCCACATTTATACTATGGCAAATTCAAAACTCTGTAGGCTACTCAAAGGCTCAAATTTAGTAGCCTATTACTCAGAAGTTCGGCTGGCATCCAGGCTACAAATTTAGACCAATCAAACATCAGGATGTTCTGAATGACTTCACCTCTCCATTGCATAATTAATGAAACGTGCAAGTACACGATTTATACAGTTTCTTTACAATTAGTGAGTTATATAGGCATAGTGGTATCTCTGTAGAATACAAATTATTACACAATAAAGGGAGACATGAGAGAGTGCGACATTTTCTTCATGAGAGAAGCATCAAAAAGCCCATTACAGTTGGCCGATGCTTTTTATCCAAAGCAACTTACATATGTCAATTATATTACAAGGGTCAATGTTCCCGGAGCAACTCGGGGTTAAGTGCCTTGCTCAAGGGTACAATGGTGGAAGCCGGGAATTGAACCCACAATTTTTCTGGCTACTGCATGCTATCCTTAACCACTTCGCTACCACCGTCCCATCACTAGACATGGCCGCTCAAATTTATAATGAGTTTCAACTGAAAGACACAGTTATTTTTCTCCTCCCCAATAATGACTGCTGGAAAAATAATACAAATAATGATTGCTGCCATTGGCAGTGGTGTTTATATACTTCTTATTCACATCTTTCACATAATTCAACAAGTAGTTAATTTATCTGCTTAACTCTAAAAGAATTTCAAGTTTTTGCCTGAAATTGCACTGTGCCTATTTACAAGGGCACTCTCGGAACAAATTTACACTTGATGAATTTTGCCCAAAGATTTGACCAAACAAGATAATTTTGAATGCCTTTCTAAACCAGCTGTAAAACAGTGCATATACAATAGGGTTACAGGTTGAATTGAAATAGCCGATCCACACAACCATGTCAAATACCAAAGGTGGAATGGAATAACCAATAAATGGATCAATTATGTTACAAATAAAAAATGGCAGCCAGAGGGACAAAAATACACCCATGATAATGGCGAGTGTTCTGGTGGCCTTTCTCTCCATTTTGGAGGCAGAGGTCCCATTCGTATTGTGCTTGTCTTGAATTGACCGAGCTTGTTTCTGTGCAATGCTGTAAATTTTTGCATATATGGAGAGCATTATGACTCCTGGAATGTAAAATGAAAGAACAGAAGATAAAGCCCCAGACAGTCCGCCCTGAAACAAAATGCAAGCTCCTTCACAGTAGAAGTTGTTATAGTAAAACTCCTCATAGCCCAAAATGTTGAGCTCAAGGAAAATCATCCCAAATCCAACAAGGCCAGGGACACTCCAGCTGATAAAGATCATGGCCATGGTCACGGAGGGAGTTATGGTGGTTTGGTAGCGGAGTGGGTGGCAAATAGCGTAATATCTGTCAACAGCAATGAAAGATAGATTCAAAATGGATGCATTGCAAAGCATCACATCAATGCTCGAGTGAACCTTGCAATAAAAATTACCCAAATACCAGCAAGTTTCCACAGAGCGCACTATGGAAGGTGGCATCAGAAAGGCACCCACAAGCAGGTCGGCCATAGCCAACGACATGATGAGATAATTGGTTGGAGAGCGGAGCTGTTTGAAATGGACCACAGTAATGACCACCAGTAAGTTCCCAATCACCGTTAGCAGAACTGTGGTCCCAAAGAAGATGTACAGGGGCACACGAATCACCACTGGATAGATGAACTTAGGACAGGAGCCATTCACAGATTCATAGCACAGAGGAACTGCACCTCTGTTGTCAGGATAGGTTTGGTTCTTTCCTGCCATCTTACCTGATCAAATAAAAAAGAATGTAAAAAAGAAAGTAAAACATTCAAAACCGCACTATTAACCATGTGCCATACAGTGAAGGGATGCCATACATGATACACAAGTACTTCACAGCACATTTAGTACTATTGCTACATCAATGATACATTCTCAAAAACAGCAATTATAATACATTGTAACACAAGAGCAACCAAATATCACAAATATTTTTCCCAGTGCACTGGAAATGTAGTAGTTGGACAATGCCCATCTTAAATACCAGATAAGAAGTCAATTACAGATAAGAAGTCAATTACTGATAAGAACTCAATTTAAATTTCAGTCAATTAACTTCTATATCAAAATTAATTATTGGGTTTAAATGTGTTATAATAAAATCCAAGAAAATAAACAGATTGTCTCTTACCACGGTCAGAACTTTGACAACTCCAAGTGATAAAGACTCATATTTATCTTTGCCATCCTGGGGCTATTGCCCGGAGCGGTTTCACACTTTTGCCCAGCACTGTCTGTGCCCTGTCCCTTGGGTATGTTCCTGGTGTTAATTAACCCCACTCCTGGTCATTAATTCTCTTTGGATAAAACGTAGCATAATGTTGTTTATTCTATGAATCTATTTTACAGCGCAATCAGATATTTATTGTACTTTAAGTTACGGTCAGATCCTCACTGTATAAAATACTACTGCGGTATATTGATCATAACATAGTGCTCAGTGTTCCCCTACTGTTGCATGATGAGCCACCACTTTTGTAACTGTGTCCTGGATTCAGTTGATTTTGCAAAATTCTAGTAATCTGAGTATTACCAACTGCCATCGGTTAAAATTGAATGGCCCATGGTCTGAATGGCAGGGCCGTAGTCACCATAGACATTGAGGGGGACGTGTCCCCCCCCAATATTCAAATATGACTAAAATGTCCCCCCAATATACGAACATAGAAAAATAAAGAAAGAAAAAAGCGCTATACTAGGCCTACAGGAAACCAACACGCACCACCATCTGAAATGTAATCAAACGTAAATAACGTACAAATTAGTGACCTGATGGTTCCAGAGTAGCCTACACCTCTGAGTGGTTTTCAGTTTTTCGTTAGTGGCGTGCGCTATTAAAAGCTTCCATTTACTGCACCCTACTGCGGTGAGGTAGGGCTGTCAACAATTTCGCAAAAGCTATACCGGTACAATTTTCACAAAACTTGTTGGAAAGGTGTAGCACAGGCTAAGGAAATCCCATACATTTTTGGAGCCGATCAGACTCAAAGGGAAACATTTTCCATTGTAGCCTATTCTCGCAATGATAGCAAAAGTGAAACGTTTTATTTTAAATGATGAATTTGTGTCACATGTCTTTCAACATAAACTAGATGTACCGCATAGCAGTACAAAATATGACCGCCGCTCAGTCCTGTACATCCGTTCCGCGAACATAAATCACACTAATCAATTTGTATCCATCTTCTACTCCATCCCCCACTCTGCACTGAAACCTTTGTGCTTGTTTGGCATGCCTGTGAGTGTGTGTGTGCGGGCCGCACAGCAAGTAGCCTACTGGCGCTGCGAAGGTGAATAGATTTGTAGCACTAGCCAAAAAATGTGTAGCATTGTTATAAAACCTTTAAAATTTCTAAACAATCACAAGTAGGGCAGTTCATCACAGTTCATCCATTGCAACTGGACTGATGAAAGGTCATGTACACCTGTAGGCTACATTGTATTTGGGGAAAGCAGAAGGTATCAGTTTTACATTTATTTATTTATTCATTTATTAACAAACAAAACAATCCCTGTCATTTCCATGCAGTTTTCAACAGCTATCAAGAAGAGAGGTCATGCCATGGATTTTTGTGAATGTTTCTTCTTCTACATATGCAAGATTTTAGTCTTCATTAGTTCATATGATATTCAACTTTATTGTCAATGCACAAATTAAATACCAATAGTCTAAAACGAAATGCAGTTTTACATCTAACCAGTGGTACAGATAACTGACCAAAAGGGCCTTCATGAAATGCGTAGCTAGACTGTTCACATTTTAACGGGCCAAGTTGAGAGCTGCGTCCGTTATTGTTCGTGGGAAAAATACTGATTTCCACATTGCAAATCCTGAATCTTTGGTCAGGGACCACCAGCAATGTCCTTACAGACCACAAGTGGGCCGCGGACCACTGGTTGAAAACACCTGGCTTACAGTATCAAGCGGACTTAAGCTGCCACCTCTTGGCGAAAAGTTGTAATAGATTTCACCCAGCTGCGTGAATCACAGACTCGAATAAAGTGGCCACTTCTAAATGGGACCCACTGTAGAGTAGCTGAAGGTCTGTGGCTAAAGCAGCCATAATGAAAGTGTTATCATTGTTTGGATACTTCCCACACACACATGCTTTTTAATCGCATAGACTACAACTACCAAGCTGGAATCAAAGCACATCGATTCACCTCTCACACCCTAAACAAGCACTTCAAACAAACAAGCGTCTCAGTCTCACGCATGTATAGCCATAGGCAAAACTGTATCAGACGTAACGTTGGTAAATCATTGCACAGAATGATTTTTGTAGCACGTGCAACCCTGCCCTGGATACATCTCTCAAAGTGCTCTCTAAAACATTTGGTTTAAATGGAGATGTAGCCTAGATCATCACTGGTGCGTTAATAAATCTACGTTGTGACGAGTTGACACAAATGATTCACTTAGACGAATTAATGTAGTCTAGTCGTCTCAGCCCTATTACTTTACTTTGAGCCATGCTCTTCCTTAAGGTTACTGAAACACCTTTGAAAATAGAGGATTGTTTGGGAATGAACGTTAGCTCAGATGCTTTTTTAGACTTTTTGTGGTCTTAATGCAACATTTTACAAAGCACTGACAGGACCACCAAGGACTGTGAGCGAATCAACAGCAGAAAAACCTATTTAGCAAGCAGAAATGTCCCAGCCTGTTTAGGATGCTTCATAGACAGGTTATCTTTCAGGTAGGCCTATTTTTTCCATTAGAAAACCATCACGTTAGCGAACACGTTGTGGCTAACTCACTTAGCTCCTGTAGGCTATGGTCACAAAAGAATGAGATGACAGTCGAAAGATAATTACAGCGCTGATATCAATTTGCTTGGTAAGCGCATTTATGGTTTTCTACAAATACACCAATAATGAAATTGGCCTCCATCACTCAACCAATGCTAACGATAGGCCTAACATTATTTTACCTAGGTTGTAGGCTATTGATACAACTTGTATAAGATTAACGTACCTGCAGTAAAAACCAAGCATGTCCGATAAACATTCTCAGATTTATTTCGGCTTCAAGAAGAAATGGGAATTACATTTCATGTGAAAATCATCCTACCCTTATTAGACGTTCTCTGCGGTAAACTACAGTGTTGTCCTTGTAGGAAGCGTCTATTTTCTTTCCAACCCACTTTGGAAAACTTCCAACAAAATTACGTCTCACTGCAACGATGCGCCATCTGGTGGACAAACGACTACGTAACGCCAATACTGGAAATGCAGCCAAATGATGATGAATATTTGGTTTTCCTTTAATCCTACTGAATTTGTTATTATGTATTGGCCGTTCTAATTGCCGATACCGATAGTATGTGCGTGCCTGTGTGTGTGTGCGTGTGTATATGTGTGCACCACCATCTACAGGCCAATGAGTGTACAGTCACTAAATGTACACATAACTTAATTTTTTTAGACCTCCCCCATGGATGAAATTCTATGAAACGTGGCATACCCCCAGAGAATGTCAGGTTAATCATACACATACAATTTGGTGCAGTTCTGAACATCTTAACTGAAGAGAGGGGCAATTAAAGCAGAATGATATTGCTTTTTCATTTTTTACCGGGGGGGGGGGGGTGCATATCACAAATGAGTGATTATGGGCTAGGTTGATGTGGGCCCTTGAGACCAACATACCATAAAAAATTTCTTCATCCTCGGTGCCATGGTTTAGGTATGCACACAAGTTGGAAAAAACATTTACAATGCACTGGCGGTGAAAGCCAGAAAGCGGACAATAACCAAAGAAAGGAATTTGCACCTCCATTCACCAATTAAAGGCTGTAGTAGGCCTAGTGTTTCTACATGTTGGCACAAAACATAATTTCTGTCAGAAGCCAGTCTATAATGCTGGGGGTAACATGAGGTGAGTCAGACAGAAGAGGGGCCTGTCTTAGTAGCCTATTCCTGAATCCTGTCCCTTTCTAACGCTAGGTTACAGGGACGCTGGCGAGACACGCCGCTCCGTCTGGCATCATGTTTTTGTTTGTATTTATGTAATTTTATGTAATGTTCTGTTCATTTTTTTTATTTATTTTTCAAGTTAAATGTAATCACTCTTTATTTATGTTATTTTCGATCGTTTTTGTATTATTCTTAGTCCTTTTTTCTGATCAAACTCGGCTGACACCATCAACGTCAAGTTAACGTTAACGTTAACCAGCTTCCATTGGGCTGATGAGCGCCTTGGCTAGCCTGCCTTATGTCTCTGAAGTCCCTCATCCATCCGTGACGCTGCACATCCAATGTCTGGACGGAGGGATTGCTCAGCAAGGGTGCCTCAATCTGCAAGAGATCTGCAGCTGCCACGACCACCGAGCTGCGACTGACATGCGAGCTGCTATGCTAGCATCTACCGGTGCCTGGAGTCTGGATTGAGTGCTAAGAAACTCTGATGACCGCGTCAACCATGAAACAACAAACGGTCACTGTCTAGGACCACCGAGCTGATAATCAGCAGGGTCGCCCATCACAAATTCGGACTGTCTTGTCCTTCCAGTGCTCTCCAGACTGCCAGTGGATTCTCCGGGTTGGTCAGTTATTAAGAACTTTTGGTGTTGCATCGTGAAGACACAGCTGTGCGCAGTTGTCACGCGGGTCATCTTTGCCCCTTGGACATTTTCAGCCGTTTGGAAATTGGACTCATTTTATTTTTAATTTGTATTTATTTTATTTATTAATTTGTTTCTTGTATGTCTTGGTGTCACGGGTACGCTGGCGACTACGCCGATCCGTCCGGCATCTTTTGTGTTTGTTATTTCTTAAATGTATGTCTTGGTGTCATGGGTACGCTGGCGACTACGCCGCTCCGTCCGGCATCTTTTGTCTTTGTTAGTCTGTGTCAATGACAATGTCTTATATGTGAAGCGCTTTGGGTTGCACTCTGTGCATGTTAAATGCGCTATACAAATAAATCTGACTTGACTTGACTTGACTAACTACGGGCCCTATCATGACATTCTAAAGTGCATCGTCACTCGTCAAAAGTCTATTGAAATTTAGTAGGATGTCCAGTTCACATTGGGAGGGGTTTCGTTCTCAAAAGTGGAGCGCATGGCGTAACAAGGTGTTCCTAGGTCTTTTAATCAGTCATATGGGTGTGTTTGGGGCGTAACATCACTTTAAACCAATGAGAATGACATCTGTCATTCCCTTTAACGGCGCAACGCGCGATATGTCAAATAAATGCATCGGTATTTTGGCATTCAACGGCGCATTTGAAGGAGGCTGCTTGCGAGACTGTATGGAATAGTCATTCTTAAACCATGCTTTACTAAAACCTAGCATAGCCTTCACACATTTGCACTCGTCTATTATTTGAACTCATTGGCAAAGTGAAACTAACTTCACCAAGGAATCAGTCAACGACAAGACAGTTATATGCAGTTACTTTCACTATTGACTGACAATGGGTTACCATCGAAAACATAGGCTGGAAAAAGCAACACTTACCCTAATGTTGCTCAAATGACTGAATAAAACAACATTTATCCTGCAGAGGAGTTGCTTATATCTCGTGACAGTGCGTCTTCAGCTGTGCTCCATACGTGTCTCTCGCCTCTCCCCTAATCACTTTTAACCGTCATTACCAATTTGCAAATGATGGTGAATAACTACTCATCATGAGATGTACAGTATTTCATAATATTCTAATTATGTTTACCATTGTAATCGTGCAATTTGTAATGCTTTGCATGGACGTGCGCTGGTGTGCGTTCATGAATGATAGAAGGATGGTGCGTGCACCTGCCAATATGACTGTTGACATGCGCTCTTAAAATAGCATATGAACAACTCGCCATTGACTTCTGACCAGGTTTAGGTGGTGTATGATAGCGATTTTTAGACAACGCGCCAGGTCCCTCCCTAGGTTGTTAATTGCCACATCCCTGGGTGCAATGCTTAAAAAATAAAGGTGCAAAATAACGAATTCAACTTCGCGCCGGTGAATAACGAACTTTACGCCATGCGCTGGTGACCCAAAATACAGCCCTACGTTAAAATTGTGTGATTAGCCGCCACCCGCCAGCATAATAACATCTAAATTAAAAGACAAAATCTTATTAGGCTATAGGTCCAAACCTCTGAGGGCCAGATGTACGTACATTTGCGAACGTAGCGTTATCAGCGTCATGGACACACCGCAGATTGCGAACGCTGTCAGACCCAAGTTTCCGTCGTATTTATCAATCATTCAACCCTTAGTGTAAACTGCACCTTTCTCTGCCTTTCTCCGCCCATAAACGCAATTTACGAACGTCCACAACTGAATGGCAGCGCCTACATACAAGCGCAGTTGAATGAAGTTAACTGATGACAACATTAAAAAGAATCAAACGTTTAGCGATTATGAAATAAGTATAAGTATAAGTAAGTATATATACTTTTTTGATCCCGTGAGGGAAATTTGGTCTCTGCATTTAACCCAATCATGAATTAGTGAAACACAAACAGCACACAGTGAACACACAGTGAGGTGAAGCACACACTAATCCCGGCGCAGTGAGCTGCCTGCTACAGTGGCGGCGCTCGGGGAGTTTATATACTTATACTATATTTTTTATTTGACAGGACAGTGGAGATAGTGACAGGAAGCGAGTGGGGAAGAGAGATGGGGTGGGATCGGGAAATGAACAGTTAATAAATATTAGGTATGCACACATACTTTGTAGAAATGTGAAGAATATGGATAATTATATTGTATTTATGTAAAGATAGCATAATACAATATAATTTTTTTCTAATTATGATGTTTGGTATACCAGCAGCCGGTTCAGTTTTGTGTTGAGATTCAGTGCTGTGTTATAGGGCAATGTTAACATTTTGTACAATGGTCAAATATGGAAGAACGGCAAAAGTGAGGACTAAAAAACCAAAACAAAACAAATGTAAAAAAACACTAATAAATATAGCCGCAAGCGAAGCGGCTGAAAGAATTGTGAATAAGCATTATAGTCTACTGTATTTCTCCTGTCCTTGTCCTATGCAAGCATCCTTTGTTTATCCTTGAATGATTAGAATTCAATGAAAGCCTGTCTAGAGGCCTTTTGCTTATCACCAGGTGTGAAATGTTAATGTTTGTAGAACAGTGAGGGGCCAGGCCTCTGAGGAACTTCCCAGGAAAGGGGGTAGTTTTAATTAAAAGACAATAGAAGCTGACCAGACCTGATGAAGGCCTAATCCTCATCCTCCCTTTCTATTGCATATTCAAACTGGGTTGGACCTAGAGGTCACTCCTTCTTTTGTTTGTAACATAAAGTTAGAATACACCTCTGTGTAGTTAGAGATACGGGTGAATCCTCTTGGTGAAACTTGTATCTTTGTGTGTATCTTTGTGTGTGCGTGTGTGTGTTTTAGTGTAGATGTGTGAAGTCAGGACACTAGTAAGTTGACATGCACCTAAACTGAATTAATGTAATGAATCTAATATCAATATCCAAAATAAATGAAAAAAATCCTTCTTTTGCCAGTTGGTGGCACTATACCACACACAAGGCATGTGAATATCATCATCATAATAATATCCAATATTTTTGAAAGTTTCCAACCAATTAACCAACGTGTGGTCTATGTCTGGCACACTTCCTGTTTGGTCAGCTGGTGACGCTAGACCAGGTTGGCAGTTTGGGCATGTGGATATCATCAGATTTATATTAACTAATATTTTGTTAATAAATACCAAAAACTATTCTGACTTTGGCCAGCTGGCGGCGCTACAACAGACAGGCGTGTTTGGATGTCATATACACCTAATCTGATAAATCTGATGAATCTGATTGTGATATCCAACAGAAGTGAAAAAAACAAATTTCTTCTTTTGCCAATTGGTGGCGCTATGCCAGGCATGTTAATAGGACATATGAATATCATCATCATGATATCTAATATTTTGTAAAATTTCAGATCAATCAGTCAAAGCATAGAACATTTTTGGCACATTTCCTGCTTGGCCAGATGGTGGCGCTATGCTAGGCATGTGAGCAACACATGTGAATATCATCACAATAATGATATCCAATATTTTATAAAGTTTCAGATTAATCAGTTAAGGCATTGCCCATTTCTGGCACATTTCCTGTTTGGCCAGGTGGTGGTGCTATGCCAGGCAGGCCCATTGGGTGTCTGGATATCATCATAATCATAATATCTATTAACTTAAGAAGTTACAGACCATTCATTCCATGCACTGTGACTTTATGACACATTTCCAGTTTATGTGGCGAGATATTAAAATCATACCGTATTACAACATATCAAAAATTCTTTCACAATTTAACACCAGAGACATCTTGGCATAGTCAGGTCCCAATAAAAGAAAATAATGATAATAATAATAATAATAATAATAATAATAATCCTTACAAAAACAATAAGGCTTTGCACCTTGGTGCGCAAGGCCATCCCGGCCCTGCACCATCGGTGCTCGGGCCCTAATAATAATAATAATAATCCTTACAATCCAAAACCAAGGAGATGATAGTGGACTTTTAAAAGAATGAGGAGCAGGCTCGGACTGGTAATCTGTACAACCGGGCAAATGCCTGGTGGGCCGGTCCACATGTGGGCCGGTGACCTGCAGGAATTTTTTTATTATTATTATTTAGCCTGTTTGCGGCCCGTCATGTAGGCCTAGGCCTAGCCTATAAATGCAGTTGCATCCATTTGGCTTGGGGGGGTGACAGGTCAATAATTTTGCCCTCTTCACGACAGGTTCAGTGTGTGTTACGATCGCGACCCCCTGCCCCACCCCTCAAGTGGATTTGTCCAAGCAGCCGCTAGGTTTGTGGGGAAATAGCCATATACGAGTGCATGGTAGCCTGGGCTGTATAAGTGCCCTCCGCTGGCTGGTGTTCACATCATCGCAGTTTAACCGTAAACAGCAATCAGAGGTCTAGTTTTATTTCATAAACATATTGTTTTTATAGATGTTAGTTGCACGCGCTACCAAGAGCTTCCATTTACTGCACCATGTAGGCTACTGTAGTGCGGTTCTGTCAACATAAAGAAACTACGGGTAGTCTACAATTTTCGCACAACTTGGTGGAAAAGTGTAGCACAGGTTAAAGAAAACCCATTCATTTTTGGAGCTGATCCTACTCAAAAGGAACTTCAAAGTATTTCCCATATAGTAGGCCTAGGCATAGCCTAACTTTTAGCTTACAAAGACAGTGAAAGTGAAACTTGGAAAGTGGAAGTCTCTCCACCGAGTGTTACATTAGATGCACAATCAATCGCGAGTCGATGCAGGTAAAAAGTATCAACTGGTAGGTTAGTAACGAAGGTAGCCTAATTTTGCAAAATGTGATGACGGCACACAAACTTGGGCAAAAACGTTTGGTAGGCCTATACACTTGTGGTGATAGCCTACAGTTAATGTGAATCGCAGACTATAACCAAAGTAAAGGAGCACCAAATAAAGACGGTGGTTGTGTTTCTACAAAATGTTGACACAAAACGTAATTTCTGTCAACTATGACGATGTCCATGTTCAGTGGCCTATTTTTCATTGTCAAGCAGTGTCATGTGGTTTAATGCATGCGGTAACATGACGTGAGAGAGACAGAAGATGAGCCTGTCTTTAGTAGCCTATCCCTGAATCCTGTCCCTCTCAAATCACTTTAAAATGGTGTGATTAGCAACCAGAATTAGAAAAAAAAATCCCGGAGAGACATCCCCAGACCCCCGTGTTATTGTGATTAGGCTATAGGTCCAAATCTAAATGTTTGGGTTCAGTTTATGAAGTGTTGCTACAGCATAATACTGTGTGTTTGTTATTTATGGGGGGAATCAGTGCTGGGCCGGTCCATGAGAAAATTGCCAGGGCCGAATTATGTTCCCAGTCCGACCCTGATGAGGAGCATAATGAAATCCATCCTCAGTAACGGCTCCCACACACAGCTGCGTGCATCGCGTTGCTGGAGACGCATCCCATTCACTTTAAATGGGCTCACGTGATCCGTTGCCGAACTGAATTGTGGGTCCGTCGCGTTGCGTTTCTCCCGCCGCTCGCGTTGAGGAGTTCAGCTGTTGCTGCACCGACAGACGGCACCGGCCAATCAAGCCAATCTACGGACGGCACCAACCAATCACATTACGGTTTTACTTCAAGTCATTTGCATAGCTACCGTCGGGAACACCCACTGGCATGCGTTGACGGAACGCAGCTGTGTGTGGGAGCCGTAACAGAAGCCACCCGCTGCATGACACTGTGGTTGCGATGGTAATGAAAGTTCAGGAGGTAATGAAAGTAGCTTGTTTTGGGACTCTTTTTATTTTATTGTTGTCATCAGGGTTTTTATGAGTGTATTGCAGTGTGAATGCTTGTTGGTAGACAACACACGGCTGCTGGACATCTGAATTTCCCCTGCGGGGATGAATAAAAGTATCTATCTATCTATCTATCTATGAAAACAATAGGGCTTCGCACCTCCGTGCGCAAGGCCATTCCGGCCCTGCACCGTCGGTGCTCGGGCCCTAAATACTTTTCATTGAGAAGTAGACAGTTACCATGTGTAATGAGGGACTAAATTCTGAATGGTTGGGGTGTGTGACCACTGTGGGGCATTGGCAAGAATGCAAAGATATTGGATTCAAGGAATTTTATTATTCCAGAATTGTTGAATAAGCGTTTGTGTGTGTGGTTCTACAAAGAAACAGAAAATAACCACGTCTTACATAATATTCAAATATACACGTAATTACCAGTACTAACATAATAACATATGCTAGTAGCTAGTAGCATATAGCTAGTACTACTAACAGTTAAGGCACATGTAGCATAACGAACCTCTTAACATTTACATATACATATAGACTGAAACCAAAAAATATACATAACAGAATTTCACTTACTGGTTTATGAACGCACACAAGGTATGATAGGGGATGGATGGCAATGGATGATAGATATACAGGATGGATGCACTTATCATCCCTACCCTACCGTCAGATCCATCAGTAATGGCTCCTATCACATCAAAATCTCACTAACTACTAACATTGAACACAGGGGGCGCTAATAAGCCACATTTTCACCCCAACCCAAAGTCCTTCATCACACCATGCAAGGCCATGCCATTAGTATGCAGTGTTAATAATAAAAATAATGGCAAACTAGGAAGTTAGTATGAAAGTGAATACCTGTACTCACATGCAATTAAAAAAAACGTACATAATAGTGTAACCCACTCTTGGGTAAGTACACCTTTGCTCTAGGTTCGTGAGGAGGGGAGTTCAAGTGCAATAAGCAGACACACACCAGGGTTAAAGTTACTTGTGCTTTAGTAACCAAATGTATAATTGAACCAGGTGCAAATACATTTACACATGTAAGAAAATAAAACGGGCCCTTTGAAAATAAAAGAAATTGTCCTTTAAGTTGACTGGCTGTGTTTCCTTAAATGTCAATGAGAGTTCCTTTTCTAATCCTTGGTTTAAGTCATGTCAATAGTCAGTGTGTGGATATCCGAAGAGTGATGACCAGTGGAGTGACTGGTACAATCCTACCACAAAGCAGATAGGGCATCGGGCTCCTTCAGTGGACAGGATTCAATGACAGAAATCAAATGGGTTGGCTCGCCATCTATTGAGATCGATGAATCTTCTTCCAGGATTTTCAAATCCAACAAAAAACTTGACCTGCATTCACAACCAGGTTATAACCTTTTGTTAAGTTTCATAACTCCTTTCCCTAATGCAGGTTGCTTTTATATTCATCTATCAAATGCTCCTGTGTTCACATGTTGTACAACATTAACTCCAGTATGTAAAAATATGCATTTACAGAACTACATCTACATGCTGAAAAGTAGTGAATGCCATTCAGTTAACCAGTACAAAGTAATCAGATAGAATACCTTGAATTCAAATAAATACTTCAAATCACAACTGCAATAAGCTTACAATTGTACCAAATGATAGTTTGTTTCAGAATAAGGGATTGGGATAAATGCTTCGAAATAGCACCTCACATGCATTTCACTCATGAAACATGACTTAGAATCAAGTTTAACCTTGTAAAAGCTTTTTCTAAACAACATCTTTCCATTCGCTTAATAACTTTACATTTAACACTCCTAGTAAAAGTACAAACAAAAACATACATTTTCCATCTTTTATCAAGGTATTTCTTAGCATAAGTTCAACTACTTTATAACATGAGTGATTCAGACTGTTAACTAACGTAAGGATGAACAGGCTAGCTTACCGAGACAGGGTTGCAACAAAGAAAACTCGACGAATTCAGCACCCATCTTCATCAAACACAATTCAACAATTACAGTCCTATTAAATGTTCTCAAAGAAAAACTTCAGTGTCTTCATTAACTTTTGATCACTTTTCTAAAAGTTCAGCTCCTCCAGAAACAAATAACATGGCACTTGCGAAAATGGCCGACTTTCTTCTCTGTCGCCTGTTCACCAACTACGAATTCAGCTAGAGTGCATCATAAAGTTTCAAAACTAGATGTACCGCAGAGCGGTACAAAATATGACCGCCGCCCAATCCAGCACATTTTTTCCACAAAAATAAATCACGCTGAAAGGCCTATATGATTCTAACTGTCTCACTAAATTGCATTATCCACACTCAATTCTCACTGGTATCTGCTAGACAACAAGTACCAAAACATGATTAGTTCATAGATTTCACATGTAAAATTCATTTTATACAACCCCACCCCCATCTTGCCTGTTCATAATTCTGAGAAATTCTTGAATTGTGTGCATGTGTGCGTGTACATGTTTATGTTTATGTGTGTGGGTGTGTGTGTGGGTGTGTGTGTGCGTGCTTGTGTGTTTGCCTGCGTATGTGTGTTTGTGCATGTGCATGCATGCCTACATATGTCTACTGTGTGAGTATGTGTCATACGTATGATTACTGTGAATGTATGTGTGTGCGTGTGTATCTGTTTATGCACATGTGTGCACATGGAATGGGTTAACATGACCCCTGGCAAACATATGGAAAAAAATGGTCATCCTAGGCCCTACGGTTCTCAACCTAATTTTTTGCTTTTTAATTTTTAACTAGGTGGCGCTATACATGAAATAAGTGGTAATGGGATGGGTTGACATGCCCCCTTAAGACCAACATACAAAAAAAAGGTGGACCTCCTAGGCCCTACGGTTCTCGAGATATTCACAGAAAACTGTCTCCGGCCACCTACAGGCCAGTTGGTGTATAGTAACATAAATTAATTTATTGTGTGGCCCCCCTGAACGGAATTCCACGAAACTTGGCGTGCATTCAGAGGGTGTCATAATGATTTTGTGCAGTTTTGACTATGTTAGGTCACAGATACCTGCGATTACAACACCTAATTTTTACTTTTTTGTGTTTAACTAGGTGGCGCTATACATGAAATGAGTGGTTATGGAATGGGTTGACATGGCCCCTTGAGATCAACATACAAAAAAAAAATGGTCCTCCTAAACCTTACGGTTCTCGAGATATTCACAGAAAACTGTGTCTGCCCTACCCTCCTTTCGGGGGGTCCAGTACAGCGGGGGGGCTACAGATCAAAACGAAAAACGATGGTTCTTTCAGTGTCCCGGGAATCCTTGACGGAAATTTGGACATGCGAAAAAAATAATAAAATAAATCTGACTAAACCTATATGACCGCCGCTTCGCTGCGCGGTGGTCATAATAAAAGTCCCTAATCGTAACTTAAGACAATAAAAGTATCTCTTCATCAAAATGATGTTTTTATCAATGACGACTTAATTCTTATGAACTTTCTTATCAAAATGATGATCTGTAACTATTTATTATTTATTTTCTTAATGCATTTATCATCTGGGTTACAATAGCATAAAATACACTGTACGGACTGAAGTATTTGGGCACATGACATTGCACTTACAGGAACTGCAATGACATGCCATTACGTTTGATCATTTTGGGTGGGCCAGTCTTTGTTATTAATAGAACGCAATCCACATGAGGTTCTAAAAAGCTGCCATTGTTTCATCAACATATAAATACAAGGTCAGTGTCTGGAGTACTCAGTAGAAAGGTGGGACAACATCATCTTCAGGACAACCAGCCTCCGCCATACACAGCAATGGAAACCCACTTGAGAACTGATCACTGTTATCCAGCCCTGAACTCTTCATGTGCAAAGTTTGCCAGGCCACAGGCATTATACATCATCATGTACATATTTTTGTCATCAATATCTGTGTCTACCGTGTTTCTAAACTTGCTGGTGATCATCTCGATTTCTCACTTCAAGCAGCTTCACACTCCAACCAACCTGTTCATTCTCTCTCTTGCTGTGGCAGATTTTTTGATTGGACTGACTGTCATGCCTACGGAAGGGTCGCTAATAATTGAAACATGCTGGTATTTCGGGGACATGATGTGTAACATACTCCCGTTCATTTCTTTAGTGGCTGTTTTGGGATCTCTGTGCAGCCTTGTATTAGTTTCCATTGATCGTTTCATTGCTGTCAGTGATCCTTTAAGGTACTCATTGAAAGTCACACACAACAAAGTAGTTATAATTGTTGTTCTTAGCTGGTTTTTTTGTCTCATTTATAGTTTCTTCTTGCTTTATGACCACCTTACTGAAATGGAGCCTCACAGGACATGTCACGGAGAGTGTCTGCTCACATACAGTTTCTCATGGATTGTTGTTGATGTTTTTGTGTCATTCATAATGCCTTGTTCCACGGTTATAATTTTAAATATGAAAATATTCTGTGCTGCTAAGTATCATACAAAGGTGATTAACTCTGTTACAGAAAGAGAAAGGGCTAGTAACAAGGACACAATAAGAAGTAAGAAATCCAGCCGTAAAGCTGCAAAAACAATAGGGGTCCTTGTTACAGTTTATTTGCTCTGCTACATGCCATATATGTTAAGCTTTTTTGAGTTTGGCACTCAATCATTCTATTTTCTATTGAAGTATGTTGTATGGATTATGTATATCAACTCCTGCATAAACCCAATAATATATGCTTTATTTTACCCATGGTTTAAAGTCTCAACCAAGCAAATTATCACCCTTACAATACTTCATCCAGGTTCCTCTTATTTCAATGTAAATTCTGATGCGAAATAGTTGAACTGACTTGTGTTTAACCCTCATGTTGTATTTGCAGTCAAATTTGTCCAATTGACCATTCTTTTCTCTCAAAAAAGTTGTTCACTTATTCTGACTATCATGAGGCTCCATGATTAAGTTAACACATCTGTGGGCGCATTTTGATCACTTTCATAAAAATGTGGGTGTTTTATTTAACTTTAGAGCACCCATTGTGTTCCCTGTCAAAAATTACTGGCCATTAGAAATGAATGGGTGAGAAAATGGTCAGTGTATAAAATTGAGTCCAGGAACATACCTGTTGATCAGATGGACTGTACAGTATCTGTGCTTCTGTACATTCACACATTCACACAAACCCCCCTTCACTGCTTGCCGTGGTTGAGCAAGAGCAAGAATGTTTCAGGTGAATATTTGTATTTGCAATCATAATTTAGTGATACATAACTTTGTCAGATTTGTTGTGGGAGTATAGTTCGCCTCTGGGCTACATGTGTTGTGTTAACCTGCAAGTTGTGTCTGGCTGCGTATTTTAGAATTTCAAGATTTAAAAACTCACCACTCTGAACTCACTTTATTGTCATGGCATGCTGACATTAAAAGGGGTTGCTGACAGTCTCTAGAATGTTTAAAACAAACTTACAAACAAATTCATGTAGCCTACACGGGGTCTCATGCAATAGTCCGGCCCATGAATTCAAAATCCTGTAACCCTGTACAGTAAAAGTATATACTCTTTTGATCCTGTGAGGGAAATTTGGTCTCTGCATTTATCCCAATCTGTGAATTAGTGAAGCACACTCAGCACACAGTGAACACACAGTGAGGTGAAGTCTAATCCTGGCACAGTGAGCTGCCTGCAACAACAGCGGCGCTTGGGGAGCAGTGAGGGGTTAGGTGCCTTGCTCAAGGGCACTTCAGTCGTGCCTACTGGTCGGGGTTCGAACTGGCAACTCTCCGGTTACAAGTCCGAAGCGCTAACCAGTAGGCCACGGCTGCCCCCCAAATAGTCCGGCCCATGAATTCAAAATCCTGTAACCCTGTACAAGCGCTGAAGGGCTATTTACAGTGTTGTATAAAGTACTAGAAAGCTAGCCTAGAAATCTAGACGCACCCTAGCGGCGGCAAATTAATTTGCTCAGCTTGTACGTCTAGTATCGAACCATAGGAATTTCTATTGGCTTAACACCGTGGATGACGGCCAATCACAGCGCTCTATTTCGTTAGAGAGTCTTAAGGCGGGCTTAACAGGATAACGACATCCTGCGACGGTGAACAACAAGGAAGGTGGCTATGGCAAACGAAGAGCGGTTGTTTGAATCGGCGTTGGCGTCAACTTTGGAGGAGTTGGACTTGTGCTTTTCTTTGAAAGTAGATCAACACAATGCACTTAAGTCATTCCTTTCGAAGAAGGATGTATTTGCCGTTTTGCCGACCGGATACGGATATGGTCGTAGCGCTGGCCTATTGCATGCCTAGGCAGTTTGAAAGACAATTCTCTGCCCGCCCCTTGGATTAAGCGAGGTGAATGATTCGATGCCAGACTATACATGTCAATGATATAGGATGGCCCCGCCAGGCTACTAGAAAGCAATACTTGAGTAAAAGTACAAGTATCGTACTAGAAAAAGACTTTGGTAGAAGTCAAAGTTACCTTTTAGAATATTACTTAAGTAAAAGTCTTAAAGTATCTGATATATACTGTACTTAAGTATGAAAAGTAATTTTCTGATATTTAATGTACTTAAGTATTTGAAGTAAAAATAAAAATTAAAAAGCAAGCGGTTTTATTTTGAACTTTTATTGTGAACTTTATTTTGGCTTTCTTATAGTAAAGCATAAAGCATATTCACATTCTTTTCTAGGACTTTTCAGGCACAATTCTCTTAAGTTCAAAGAACAAACAGCATATTTTTAGAGCTGACATCAAAGAAAAAAACAGAAACACAAATTTCACTTTTGTATGAACTTCAGGTAAAAATGAAAAATAAATAACGTATTTCTTTAAAAAAAATGACCTGCTGGTGGGGAGAACATTTAGGTCATTTGGTAAGAGCATTTCTAGGGCTTACTCCCCAGGTCACCATCTCTCTCTCTCTCTCACACACACACACACACACACACACAGGCCACCTATGTCCAGCAGCTGCTAATATGCCAGTCATTAGTTGAAACTAAAAAGGTGTCTGTTCATCTTCAAAAGAAGCTGGTTTTCAAAGTTGCCAGAATTCAGTGCCCGGGAGTTTCAGGCCCAAGACCGGCCCACATTTTCCATAGTGGTGGAAATGGGATAAATGAAGCAACATTTCAGCTCTATCCTGTAGTTTTTATTAGTACCATGGTTCAACAAATGTGTAAAGGTTACTGTATATAATAATTCACTTCAACTGAGAAGTTAACAAAAAATATTCCACTATTCCACAAGTTAACAAAAACAGAAAGACAGAAAGAAAGAAAGAAAGCCTTTGAAATGTAGCCTATCCCACGCTTCCACAAAGAGGCATATTGAACTAATGTTTAGGCTACATGTTTTTTGCATGGGTAGGCTAGGCTATATTGTTGTTTGGTGATTTAGCCTACTCCTTTATACACCCTCTTCTGAGCAAACAAGGCATATAGGTTTATCATGTAGGGTAATTGCTTTTTCTTACATTAAATAACTTTAATTTATCCTCTCTACTTATCCTTGTAGTCATGGCCTCCTCATCACTAATTTCGGGCTCATAATTTTCAGTGGTTGACTGGTTGATCTGCTGCTCAGTCTCTCCTGGCCTCTTTCTACCATCCATCCTTCCTGATGTTTGTGTCTACTGTAGGGCCTGCTCGGCTATCCGTATCTGAGGAAACTTTTTGGAAAAGACGACCCAACCAACTCTTTTTGGGAGGGGAGAACTCCCTCACGTAGACTACAACCCATGCAGAGGCATTGCATTGGTGTCATGCACAGAATCCTCACCGAGTTCACCACTATCGTCGGGGTGGTCGTCTATGATAACGGGAGGTCCTCCAGTAGGTGCTCGTGCTTCCATGGCAGTTTCAGTTGTGTGCGTCCTCCTCCTTTAGCAACAAACAAGCGCTGAAATAGAGCGTGCAGCGTGCGGAATGCAATCGAATGCAATGCAATAGTTAACAAACCCGGAGTTTATTACAGAAGACTGTTAATCTCACAGAAGACTGAGATCTCACACAGAGCATGACGTCTATTGCCGGAAGATAATGCCTTATACCAGTGTTTCTCAAAGTGTGGTCTGGGGACCACTGGTGGTCCGCAAACTATCCCAAGTGGTCCGCGAGCAGACGTGGTAAAATATAGTATAGATGCAATATTGAACCAACTTGTATGTAAATCCAAACAATTCTGCAATATTGCCTATGTAAGCTATGCCAGTTTAAATCATATTAATCCTCTGACACAATAAGCAAGGTGCAAAGACAATAAGCAAGGTGGTTCAGTGAGTTGGCCTATTGTGTAATATACTTTTGAAGTAGGTAGGCCTACTACTCTTTTTTTAGCTACAGTAGGTGGTCCGTGAGGGTTTTTTTATTGGTTAAGTGGTCCTTGGTCTGAAAAAGGTTGAGAAACACTGCCTTATACAGACTTTTCTTCTAGAGGAGCTGGTAGGGGGACAATTGGTAAGTGTTATTTTAGTCTTCTTCTTCATAACTAGGCTACAACACATCCAGAAGTAGCTTCACAACATAACGTAATCACAAATGACAGGAAGTAAGCTCATTGGATAAACACATTTTCACATTCCCAGCAGGCCTTGTTCCTTTGTTAAATTTGACAATAAAAAAATGCATTTAATAAGTCGCAGGTAATTGGTCCGTGTATCATTCGTTCATTTGATATTCAATTGAGAATCCAAAATGAAAAAAATGGCTTGTTATTTCATTATTTGTTTATGAATGTGATACAAACAAACAAATGACGCTTTGTTTTTCAGGCTTTTGATTGAAGTATAAGTATATAAAACTCTTTATCCCAATCTGTGAATTAGTGAAACACACTCAGCAGTGAACACACATTGAGGTGAAGCACACACTAATCCCGGTGCAGTGAGCTTCCTGCAAGCAGTGAGGGGTTAGGTGCCTTGCTCAAGGGCACTTCAGCCGTGCCTACTGGTTGGGGTTCAAACCGGCAACCCTCTGATAACAAGTCCGAAGCGCTAACCAGTAGGCCATGGCTGCCTCAATTTCATGGTCAGATCAAGAGTATAACGATTAAAAAAACGGCCTCAGGGCTGATTTTGATATTTATTTTTTCCGATTTCTGTGACCTGGAAGTCAATCCGAAGTCACTTCCTTGGTCTAGACCTGTCGGTACTCAGTGTTGCGTAGTGTGGATTACGTGCGAGTGAGTTGTGTGGCATTGTGTTGTTAGTCGATGAGTGTGAATGACGAGTGATTGACACCTTGATTTATCAGCGATCAGTTTGTTGTTTTGTAGTGGACACCTCCTGTTGCCCGTGCACTAGCCTGTACATCTATAGGAAATAAATTACCAGAGTTTTGGAACGATATATCAGCCTCCCCGTCTCCTAATTTTTCATCAGCGTTACAATATGTAATCTTCAACCTTACTGTTGAATAGTAATCTGCTATTTGCTATTCTTCCACTAACTCTTAAATTTGTATCGCAAAGCCGGCATCGGTCATTTACATCCATCTTGTTTGCTCTGGTGGGGAATGGTTGTTGTATACAGCGCACGCAATTTCTGGTAAGCATGTAGCTTACTTCACGATCAAGCGTTAGCGATTGGGTGAAATCAGATCCAATCGCTTCAAACTTCCAATTCATTTTGGATTCTCAATTGAATATCAAATGAACAAATGATACACGGACCGTAATTGTTTTACTTCTATGTCACATTGTATGTTGTAACATCTGAACGTAAACACAATACAAAAAAAATACACATACACATAGGGTCACCATGACTAATAGTTACAGGGCAAGAGAGTGGTATAAATAGCTGTCATCCCTCACACTATTGAAGTTGCGAGAAAAAAACAGATATCTGAGAACTACCACCACGATATGAAATCTTACAAACGATGATGTTGAGTGGGGGGCCGAAGCAATGACGGGAGGGGGCCCATGTCGGGAACGTTGTAGTGGGCGCTCCGGTGCACTGCACCATCGGTAGTTATGCCACTGCCTAGGTGAGGGCCACTGTCAGTGCTGGGCCCTTAGAATCATCCCCCCCCCCCCCAGCAGCACCCCTGATGGCTAATGCCATGTATATACAAAAGTTGTTTGTCTTGGGGAGGTTCATACACCTACCAAAGCTGTAGCTGAAACTATATGCCAACCACAAGTCACAGTGACATAAGGGGGTGCTATGAAGTTTCTGGGCCACGCCCAGAGCCAAGCCTTTATCCCTGTGTATTCACTGTACCAATTGATGTGTGTGCCAAATTTCATGAGTTTTCACCCATTGGAATCACCTCTTTTGGCATCACAATTCATCATATGTTAGTGTGCACAAAATCCTAAAATTCCTCACTTCCTGTTGGGCATGGCTAATGCATTGTACATACAAAAGCTGTTCGTCTTGGGGAGATACACATACCTACCAAATTTGGTGTGTGTAGCTGAAAGTATATGCCAACCACAGGATCAGAGGGGGAGGCTAGCGAGTCCCTGGGCCACGACCGGGGCCAAGCCGTTGTGCCTGAGTAGCGGGTGCAACGACTGACATGTGTACCCAAACAAGGGAAGAAGAAGAATAATCCTTACAAAAAAAAAGGGCTTCGCACCTCGGTGCGCAAGGCCGTCCCGGCCCTTCACCGTCGGTGCTCGGGCCCTAAATATTAGGTATGCACACAAACTTTGTAGAAATGTGAAGAATATGGAGATTGTATTTATGTATAGCATAATACTCCAGCAGCCGATTCAGTTTTGTGTTGAGATTCAGTGCTGTGTTGTGGGGCAATGTTAGCATTTTGTGCAATGGTCAAATGTGGGAGAATGGCAAAAGTGAGGACTAAAAAAAATAAATAAAGAAACTCATCTAATTGAGTGGAAAAAATCCAAAGTTGTGAAATGATGCAAGCATGTGTCCTTTCTCAGTCAGTCGAAAGCCAGACTCCCTCAGCACCCTCTCACACTTACCTGAGCAGTGGGATTCATTAACTTCTCACAGGCAATCAGGGGTGTTAAAACCTGTTTGTAATGTTTGGTGTTTACTTACACCTGCCAAAAGGAACACATGTTTTCCGCACTATGTTTTGGTTCAGTTTCACATACAAAACAAAAGTGAATCCCTTGCCAGTGTAATTAGTTTGGCTCGGCCCTAATGTATTGCTTGATTGCATCATTAAGGCCACAATACGTCATTGAATGGATTACTGAACCTTAGTGGAAAATTTCTAAATGTTTGTCAATTTTCAAGATTAGCCTTTAATATCCTATGGCAATAAATGTCAGTGAAGCTAGCAACCTTTGTAGCCTCCTGTAAGTAAACGTCTTCCCAATACTTGCCACATTCCTGGATTTGTCATGCGTAGTCGGACCACACATACATGACCATCTTTGACTTTAAGAATGTACTGTTGTTAATGTTGTTTAATGTTAACTAGCAAGTGGTAGCCCATTGTTAAGCAGCAATTGGAATAGCAACATTACACTTTTATGGATAGTTACAGTACATTCTTAAGGGTTAAAAGTCTTATGTGATTTCAATAATATATTTTCCAAGTTGAATTGAATTCAAAGTTATATTGTTGATTTAGTTATTTTCCAGGATGAAAGTGGTCTAAAATATAAGATTACCCAGTGCATTATAGCCTTGTAATGTAATGTGATGATAACAATGTGATGAGTAAATGGAATGTTCTCTTCTACTGACTGCAGGCCTCCAAAACATTTAGCTAACATTTTTCTTAAAGAGTTAGGTGAACTGTTGTCAGCCATAGAGTTTAACTACATATCTACTTGATACCTTCAACCTAACACGGGGTAAGGCAGGGTGGGGCAGTTGTGGCCTACTGGTTAGGGCTTTGGGCTTGTAACCAGAGAGTTGCCGGATCGATCCCCGACCAGTAGGAATGGCTGAAGTACCCTTGAGCAAGGCACCTAACCCCTCACTGCTCCCTGAGCGCTGCTGTAGCAAGGCAGCTCACTGTTTCGGGTTAGTGTGTGCTTCACCTCACTGTGTGTTCACTGTGGGCTTTGTGTGTTCACTAATTCACAGATGGGATAAATGCAGGGAACAAATTCCTTGTATACGCAAGTATACTTGGCAGAGAAACCTGATTTACATTTACAACACACACTCTTGGCCATAACATCGACCTTGTCACTGCAAAGGATCTCAACTTCTCTCTAGCCCTTAAGCACTTGGCCCTATCTGATAATTTTTGTGTTTTCTTTGATGTGTCCCCACACATCCTGAACAGCTGTATTGGATAGGTTGGTGGGGGGTGCTAGTACACACAAATGAGGTATGGGGTATGACATGTTTTGCTCGAGCTGCTGCCAAGCACCAACTTTCCTATAAAGAGCACATTTGGTAAAATATTTCAGATACATTTACATTACATTTATTCATTTAGTAGACACTTTTACCCCCACACACACACTCACAAGCGAAAACACACACAGAGAAGCACACACATACACAAAAGCAAACGCACACACTCATTTACATACACAAAAGTTGCAAGAGTAGGAGATGGACACAAATTGACAAGTGTGATTTATTTTTGCGGAGTGGAAAAGTGTAGCACAGGTTAAAGAAAACCCATTCATTTTTGGAGCTGATCCTACTCAAAAGGAACTTCAAAGTATTTCCCATATAGTAGGCCTAGGCATAGCCTAACTTTTAGCTTACAAAGACAGTGAAAGTGAAACTTGGAAAGTGGAAGTCTCTCCACCGAGTGTTACATTAGATGCACAATCAATCGCGAGTCGATGCAGGTAAAAAGTATCAACTGGTAGGTTAGTAACGAAGGTAGCCTAATTTTGCAAAATGTGATGACGGCACACAAACTTGGGCAAAAACGTTTGGTAGGCCTATACACTTGTGGTGATAGCCTACAGTTAATGTGAATCGCGGACTATAACCAAAGTAAACTTCAACTGACCCCAACTAGATCGGCACGAAACTTGGGCGTTGTAATTGATGACCGACTTAACTTCTCTGAGCATATAGCTTCTATTGCAAAATCATGCCGGTTTATGCTTTACAACATTAGGAAGATCAGACCTTATCTGACACAAGATTCCACACAACTTCTTGTTCAGACCATGGTCATCTCTAAGCTGGACTATTGTAATTCACTATTAGCTGGCTTACCCGCTTGTGTAACAAGATCATTACAGCTGATTCAAAATGCTGGAGCACGCCTGGTCTTCAATCAGCCAAAGAGGACACATGTAACTCCTCTCCTAGTTACTCTCCATTGGCTCCCTATAGTAGCCAGAATTAAATTTAAATCTCTCACTTTGGCCTATAGGACACTAACTAGATCTGCTCCTAGTTATTTTAATTCAATAATCAAGCCTTACATCCCCAACCGCCCACTGCGGTCTTCTGGTGAGCGTATGTTGTGTCGACCAGTCATAAAAACTGGGTCTAATTCCAGACTCTTTTCTTCAGTGGTTCCATGTTGGTGGAATGAACTGCCCAGTGCTCTCCGTTCCTGTGGTAGTTTTGGGTCGTTTAAGAGGGGTCTAAAGACATTCCTATTCAACATATACTTAGTTGTTTAAGCGCTTATGTGTTATGGTTTATATAATGTTGTTTTATTTTAATTGGGCTGTTAATTAATTTGACATTATTGTTTATTATTGATATTCTCCTTAATGTAGTCTTAGCATGTTATTGTTTTTATATTATTGATTGAATTGACATTATTGTTTTATTATTGCCTTTCCCCTTTTTTACATTGCTTTTTTTATTAGGCTATTGATTGAATTGATATTATTGTGTACTACAACTATTCTCCTTACTATATTTGACCTAGATTTTAATCTGTTCCCTGTTCATTTTTAAATATTATTATGTTGTTTTGTATTTATATGTCGCTTTGGACAAAGGCGTCTGCTAAATCCATAACCATAACCATAACCATAAAGGAGCACCAAATAAAGGCTGTGCTTGTGTTTCTACAAAATGTTGACACAAAACGTAATTTCTGTCAACTATGACGGTGTCCATGTTCAGTGGCCTATTTTTCATTTAGTCAAGCAGTGTCATGTGGTTTAATGCATGCGGTAACATGACGTGAGAGAGACAGAAGATGAGCCTGTCTTTAGTAGCCTATCCCTGAATCCTGTACCTCTCAAATCACTTTAAAATGGTGTGATTAGCAACCAAAATTAGAAAAAAAAAATCCCGGAGAGACATCCCCGGACCCCCGTGTTATTGTGATTAGGCTATAGGTCCAAATCTAAATGTTTGGGTTCAGTTTATGAAGTGTTGCTACAGCATAATAGGAATCAGTGCTGGGCCGGTCCATGAGAAAATTGCCAGGACCGAATTTTGTTCCCAGTCCGACCCTGATGAGGAGCATAATGAAATCCATCCTCAGTAACAGAAGCCACCCGCTGCATGACACTGTGGTTGCGATGGTAATGAAAGTTCAGGAGGTAATGAAAGTAGCTTGTTTTGGGACTCTTTTTATTTTATTTCATTAACTGTTGTCATCAGGGTTTTTATGAGTGTATTGCAGTGTGAATGCTTGTTGATAGACAACACACGGCTGCTGAACATCTGATTTTCCCCTGCGGGGATGAATAAAAGTATCTATCTATCTATCTATCTATCTATCTATCTACGAAAACAATAGGGCTTCGCACCTCCGTGCGCAAGGCCATTCCGGCCCTGCACCGTCGGTGCTCGGGCCCTAAATACTTTTCATTGAGAAGTAGACAGTTACCATGCAAGGCCATGCCATTAGTATGCAGTGTTAATAATAAAATAATGGCAAACTAGGAAGTTAGAATGAAAGTGATTAAGTGAATACCTGTACTCACATGCAATTAAAAAAACTTACATAATAGCATAAAATACACTATACGGACTGAAGTATTTGGGCACATGACATTGCACTGCAATGACATGCCACGTTTACGTTTGATCATTTTGGGTGGGCCAGTCTTTGTTATTAATAGAACGCAATCCACATGAGGTTCTAAAAAGCTGCCATTGTTTCATCAACATATAAATACAAGGTCAGTGTCTGGAGTACTCAGTAGAAAGGAGGGACAACATCATCTTCAGGACAACCAGCCTCCGCCATACACAGCAATGGAAATCCACTTGAGAACTGATCACTGTTATCCAGCCCTGAACTCTTCATGTGCAAAGTTTGCCAGGCCACAGGCATTATACATCATCATGTACATATTTTTGTCATCAATATCTGTGTCTACCGTGTTTCTAAACTTGCTGGTGATCATCTCGATTTCTCACTTCAAGCAGCTTCACACTCCAACCAACATGTTCCTTCTCTCTCTTGCTGTGGCAGATTTTTTGATTGGACTGACTGTCATGCCTACGGAAGGGTCGCTAATAATTGAAACATGCTGGTATTTCGGGGACATGATGTGTAACATACTCCCATTCATTTCTGTAGTGGCTGTTTTGGGATCTCTGTGCAGCCTTGTATTAGTTTCCATTGATCGTTTCATTGCTGTCAGTGATCCTTTAAGGTACTCATTGAAAGTCACACACAACAAAGTAGTTATAATTGTTGTTCTTAGCTGGTTTTTTTGTCTCATTTATAGTTTCTTCTTGCTTTATGACCACCTTACTGAAATGGAGCCTCACAGGACATGTCACGGAGAGTGTCTGCTCACAATCAGTTTCTCATGGATTGTTGTTGATGTTTTTGTGTCATTCATAATGCCTTGTTCCACGGTTATAATTTTAAATATGAAAATATTCTGTGCTGCTAAGTATCATACAAAGGTGATTAACTCTGTTACAGAAAGAGAAAGGGCTAGTAACAAGGACACAATAAGAAGTAAGAAATCCAGCCGTAAAGCTGCAAAAACAATAGGGGTCCTTGTTACAGTTTATTTGCTCTGCTACATGCCATATATGTTAAGCTTTTTTGAGTTTGGCACTCAATCATTCTATTTTCTATTGAAGTATGTTGTATGGATTATGTATATCAACTCCTGCATGAACCCAATAATATATGCTTTATTTTACCCATGGTTTAAAGTCTCAACCAAGCAAATTATCACCCTTACAATACTTCATCCAGGTTCCTCTTATTTCAATGTAAATTCTGATGCGAAATAGTTGAACTGACTTGTGTTTAACCCTCATGTTGTATTTGCAGTCAAATTTGTCCAATTGACAATTCTTTTCTCTCAAAAAAGTTGTTCACTTATTCTGACTATCATGAGGCTCCATGATTAAGTTAACACATCTGTGGGCACATTTTGATCACTTTCATAAAAAATTGGGTGTTTTATTTAACTTTAGAGCACCCATTGTGTTCCCTGTCAAAAATTACTGGCCATTAGAAATGAATGGGTGAGAAAATGGTCAGTGTATAAAATTGACTCCAGGAACATACCTGTTGATCAGATGGACTGTACAGTATCTGTGCTTCTGTACATTCACACAAACCCCCCTTCACTGCTTGCCGTGGTTGAGCAAGAGCAAGAATGTTTCAGGTGAATATTTGTATTTGCAATCATAATTTAGTGATACATAACTTTGTCAGATTTGTTGTGGGAGTAGAGTTCACCTCTGGGCTACATGTGTTGTGTTAACCTGCAAGTTGTGTCTGGCTGCGTATTTTAGAATTTCAAGATTTAAAAACTCACCACTCTGAACTCACTTTATTGTCATGGCATGCTGACATTAAAAGGGGTTGCTGACAGTCTCTAGAATGTTTAAAACAAACTTACAAACAAATTCATGTAGCCTACACGGGGTCTCATGCAATAGTCCGGCCCATAAATTCAAAATCCTGTAAACATGTACAGTAAAAGTATAAGTATATACTCTTTTGATCCTGTGAGGGAAATTTGGTCTCTGCATTTATCCCAATCTGTGAATTAGTGAAGCACACTCAGCACACAGTGAACACACATTGAGGTGAAGTCTAATCCCGGCACAGTGAGCTGCCTGCAACAACAGCGGCGCTTGGGGAGCAGTGAGGGGTTAGGTGCCTTGCTCAAGGGCACTTCAGTCGTGCCTACTGGTCGGGGTTCGAACTGGCAACTCTCCGGTTACAAGTCCGAAGCGCTAACCAGTAGGCCACGGCTGCCCCCCAAATAGTCCGGCCCATGAATTCAAAATCCTGTAACCCTGTACAAGCGTTGAAGGGCTATTTACAGTGTTGTATAAAGTACTAGAAAGCAATACTTGAGTAAAAGTACAAGTATCGTACTAGAAAAAGACTTTGGTAGAAGTCAAAGTTACCTTTTAGAATATTACTTAAGTAAAAGTCTTAAAGTATCTGATATATACTGTACTTAAGTATGAAAAGTAATTTTCTGATATTTAATGTACTTAAGTATTTGAAGTAAAAATAAAAAGTAAAAAGCAAGCGGTTTTATTTTGAACTTTTATTGTGAACTTTATTTTGGCTTTCTTATAGTAAAGCATAAAGCATATTCACATTCTTTTCTAGGACTTTTCAGGCACTATTCTCTTAAGTTCAAAGAACAAACAGCATATTTTTAGAGCTGACATCAAAGAAAAAAACAGAAACACAAATTTCACTTTTGTATGAACTTCAGGTAAAAATGAAAAATAAATAACTTATTTCTTTAAAAAAAAATGACCTGCTGGTGGGGAGAACATTTAGGTCATTTGGTAAGAGCATTTCTAGGGCTTACTCCCCAGGTCACCATATCTCTCTCTCTCTCTCTCTCTCTCTCTCTCTCTCTCACACACACACACACACACACACAGGCCACCTATGTCCAGCAGCTGCTAATATGCCAGTCATTAGTTGAAACTAAAAAGGTGTCTGTTCATCTTCAAAAGAAGCTGGTTTTCAAAGTTGCCAGAATTCAGTGCCCGGGAGTTTCAGGCCCAAGACCGGCCCACGTTTTCCATAGTGGTGGAAATGGGATAAATGAAGCAACATTTCAGCTCTATCCTGTAGTTTTTATTAGTACCATGGTTCAACAAATGTGTAAAGGTTGCTGTATATAATAATTCACTTCAACTGAGAAGTTAACAAAAAATATTCCACTATTCCACAAGTTAACAAAAACAGAACGACAGAAAGAAAGAAAGAAAGCCTTTGAAATGTAGCCTATCCCACGCTTCCACAAAGAGGCATATTGAACTAATGTTTAGGCTACATGTTTTTTGCATGGGTAGGCTAGGCTATATTGTTGTTTGGTGATTTAGCCTACTCCTTTACTACACCCTCTTCTGAGCAAACAAGGCATATAGGTTTATCATGTAGGGCAGCGGTTCCCAAACTTTTCCCCCCGCGTACCACCGGCTACATTCCGACTCGGCTCGCGTACCCCCACCATCCGACACATAAACACATAAAAACGTAACGCAAGCCCCCCCTTGACGATATTTGTCCGTTTCCCGGTTTTAGATGCGTGCATTTGGTCAGTTAAAAAGTTATGATTATGAAAAGTAGCCTGCATAGTATGCATTCCAGGCGTCATGTTTAATAAGCTGCCCTTTTTTTTGATGAACACATACATAGGCCTAGTTTATAAATGATATCCTTTAATTTCATGTTTCCATATCATTATGACCTGATTCGAAACTATGTATTTATTCATGAATTAATTATAAAAGATTTAAAATGTTCATTTTACACCTGTCCGCCATAGCCCTTTTCATCTCGCGTACCCCCTCGAAGCAGCTCGCGTACCACCGGGGGTACGCGTACCACAGTTTGGGAATCCCTGATGTAGGGTAATTGTAGCCTGGCGGGCCATCCTTTATCATTGAAATGTATAGTCTGGAATCGAATCATTCACCTGCTTAATCCAAGGGGCGGGCAGAGAATTGTCTTTCAAACTGCCTAGGCATGCAATAGGCCAGCGCTACGACCATATCCGTATCTGGTCGGCAAAACGGCAAATACATCCTTCTTCGAAAGAAATGACTTAAATGCATTGTGTTGCTCTACTTTCAAAGAAAAGCACAAGTCCAACTCCTCAAAGGTTGACCCCAACGGCGATTCAAACAACCGCTCTTCGTTCGCCATAGCCACCTTCCTTGTTGTTCACCGTCGCAGGATGTCGTTATCCTGTTAAGCCCGCCTTAAAGGAATTATCCGGAGTAAAATGCACTTGGGGTGATGGATGAACTGGAACTGTAGAAGAGGTATAAAAATAGCGTTTTGTAGCGGCGAAATTGAAATGCCCTGCTCACTTCCAAGCTACGAGTTGTGTGACTGAAAACGGTACAATCGAACTTTCTCAAAACACATCCGAATGACATGATTTTGATGTCAACTCAACGTATGTACCCCCAATCATCCGTAAATCGATCTAAAGTGCATTTTACTCCGGATAATTCCTTTAAGACTCTAACGAAATAGAGCGCTGTGATTGGAGAACATCCACGGTGTTAAGCCAAAGAAATTCCTATGGTTCGATACTAGACGTACAGGCTGAGCAAATTAATTTGCCGCCGCTAGGGTGCGTCTAGATTTCTAGGCTAGGGTAATTGCTTTTTCTTACATTAAATAACTTTAATTCATCCTCTCTACTTATCCTTGTAGTCATGGCCTCCTCATCACTAATTTCGGGCTCATAATTTTCAGTGGTTGACTGGTTGATCTGCTGCTCAGTCTCTCCTGGCCTCTTTCTACCATCCATCCTTCCTGACGTTTGTAGGGCCTGCTCGGCTATCCGTATCTGAGGAAACTTTTTGGAAAAGACCCAACCAACTCTTTTTGGGAGGGGAGAACTCCTTAACGTAGGCTACAACCCATGCAGAGGCATTGCATTGGTGTCATGCACAGAATCCTCACCGAGTTCACCACTATCGTCAGGGTGGTCGTCTATGATAACGGGAGGTCCTCCAGTAGGTGCTCGTGCTTCCATGGCAGTTTCAGTTGTGTGCGTCCTCCTCCTTTAGCAACAAACAAGCGCTGAAATAGAGCGTGCAGCGTGCGGAATGCAATCGAATGCAATGCAATAGTTAACAAACCCGGAGTTTATTACAGAAGACTGTTAATCTCACAGAAGACTGAGATCTCACACAGAGCATGACGTCTATTGCCGGAAGATAATGCCTTATACCAGTGTTTCTCAAAGTGTGGTCTGGGGACCACTGGTGGTCCGCAAACTATCCCAAGTGGTCCGCGAGCAGACGTGGTAAAATATAGTATAGATGCAATATTGAACCAACTTGTATGTAAATCCAAACAATTCTGCAATATTGCCTATGTAAGCTATGCCAGTTTAAGTCATATTAATCCTCTGACACAATAAGCAAGGTGCAAAGACAATAAGCAAGGTGGTTCAGTGAGTTGGCCTATTGTGTAATATACTTTTGAAGTAGGTAGTAATAACTCCATTTTGACAAAAATGTCAGATAGAACCTTATTATTCTAAGGTAGCGAAATGTCAGTGAAGCTAGCAACCTTGTAGCCTCCTGTAAGTAAACGTCTTCCCAATACTTGCCACATTCCTGGATTTGTCATGTGTAGTCGGACCACACATACATGACCATCTTTGACTTTAAGAATGTACTGTTGTTAATGTTGTTTAATGTTAACTAGCAAGTGGTAGCCCATTGTTAAGCAGCAATTGGAATAGCAACATTACACTTTTATGGATAGTTACAGTACATTCTTAAGGGTTAAAAGTCTTATGTGATTTCAATAATATATTTTCCAAGTTGAATTCAAAGTTATATTGTTGATTTAGTTATTTTCCAGGGAGAAAGTGGTCTAAAATATAAGATTACCCAGTGCATTATAGCCTTGTAATGTAATGTGATGATAACAATGTGATGAGTAAATGGCATGTTCTCTTCTACTGACTGCAGGCCTCCAAAACATTTAGCTAACATTTTTCTTAAAGAGTTAGGTGAACTGTTGTCAGCCATAGAGTTTAACTACATATCTACTTGATACCTTCAACCTAACACGGGGTAAGGCAGGGTGGGGCAGTTGTGGCCTACTGGTTAGGGCTTTGGGCTTGTAACCAGAGAGCTGCCGGTTCGATCCCCGACCAGTAGGAATGGCTGAAGTACCCTTGAGCAAGGCACCTAACCCCTCACTGCTCCCTGAGCGCTGCTGTAGCAAGGCAGCTCACTGTTTCGGGTTAGTGTGTGCGTGTGTTCACTGTGGGCTTTGTGTGTTCACTAATTCACAGATGGGATAAATGCAGGGAACAAATTCCTTGTATACGCAATTATACTTGGCAGAGAAACCTGATTTACATTTACAACACACACTCTTGGCCATAACATCGACCTTGTCACTGCAAAGGATCTCAACTTCTCTCTAGCCCTTATTATCCGGAGTAAAATGCACTTTAGATCGATTTACGGATGATTGGGGGTACATACGTTGAGTTGACATCAAAATCATGTCATTCGGATGTGTTTTGAGAAAGTTTGATTGTACCGTTTTCAGTCACAACTCGTAGCCTGGAAGTGAGCAGGGCATTTCAATTTCGCCGCTACAAAACGCTATTTTTATACCTCTTCTACAATTCCAAACAACATAACACTTACGTGGTAGTGAGTAGAGGGTCCCTAAAGCCAAACCGAAGTATCCCGAGTGGTGTAAATTACAACAAGATCTACCACAATCTAGGTAATTTAGCTCTTTACACATAAGCTACAGTATTTTTTTTTTTGGTGCTGCTATCAATTGATCATTATATACCTAGTTAATTGTTTTTTAAATGATACTTTGAATTCTTGCAGAAACTGTTCTTTCATAATTGCTTATATACTTGAATACGGAGATCATGTGCTCCATGGCTACCTCTGACCAGTCAGAGTGATAACCATAGAGGCCTGCATTTGTCTACTTTCAGTGCTCCACTAATTAGTTGAAAATATATGCATATTTAAGGCTAATGCAAGGGTTTTGTATTTAATTTAAGTGTGCCTGACCGATTTGAGGTCTAAGTTATGTGACACAGACACACTCAATTGCAATACCATTTTCTCCCAGCCAGGGGCAGCACACACATACACAGAAAGGAAAGATTACAATACCCTTAACCCAGCTCAGTAGAGAATGGATGATGGTCTTTTTGGAGTAGGGCCTAAAAATGCTTCAAAAGAACATAACAATGGTGGTATTCTGTATACTTTTCTGTGTGTGTGTGTGTGTGTGTGTGTGTGTGAGAGAGAGAGAGAGAGAGAGAGAGAGAAAGACTGTCCAACGTGGAGGGTGGACAGTGAGCAACAAAATGTAAAACTCATGAGGACATTACTAGTATAAGCCTTAGAAACTACCTCTGTGTGTGTGTGTGTACGCACATTAGTAAGCACACATGCTTGTGCAATAACTTTAAGAGTTTCTGTAAATCCTCATCCATTCGGACATTAAACAGACACTCAGATTAAAAATAGCATCAACTTACAGTATCTCTCTCTTTCTCTCTCTCTGACACACACACCACTCAACTATTTTAAAGAATTGAGTTAGGATTAAACTTTAAATTAAGTTAAAATTAAAAAAGTACACTGGAGATTTTCAAAAACACATATCTCATTTCCCAAACTTGGCAAGGCAGCATGTGGAGATTTCGCAACCGCAGAGTAATCAGTAATTTCCCAGAAAGTGCTGCACCACTTTACTGTCCCAGGCTGTCCCTTTATAAACATGCCATAAACAAGTCACAATTGTTTAAAGTATAGCCATATTTCTTGTCTTTCTGTTAGCTTGGTGTTTAACTTGTTTGGCCTGTTTTCATATTGAAAGTTGCTTTTCTGTCTAATGCTCTTTTATCAGTTGTTTTTTACTGTAATTAATCTATTTTCTTTGTAAGGAACAGACACACTCATGAACACACACATATACACACATAAAGATACATGCACACATACTGTATGCAGGCACACACACACACACACACACATAAACACACAGACACACACAAAAGCACAGACACACACACAGGTATGCACACGCACGCATACACACATATATACACACACGCATAAACACACATGCGCATAAACACACACACACATAATGACATACGCACACACAGTAGACATGTAGGCATGTGGTGTCAAATCCAAAGTAAATAATACAAAATCAAAAGAAGTCCGCACACCGTGGACTGCAGATGATGGCTTTAATGTACTCCGGAGCATTAGTGAAGCAAGCAAGTAAGTGAAAGCTAAGCTAAGCAAAGTGAGCTAACATCCTCTGGCTGTTGTCCAGCCTTTATACCCCTTCAAGTCATCCCAGACAGCACCCACTCTGGCTTTCTCACCACCTATGTTTACAGATAACTGACCAAGTAATATATGGTACTCCACCTTTGCCCTCTCATCTTGTTATTCCTACATCCTTTAGGTTTTGCTTACATTTTCTGGCGCCAACCCTTATTTATGACATTTTCTAAAGGTCTGCTCTTCCTGCACTTACACCAGTCTTCCTTTGCCACACACTGAACATACTACAGAATTCAGTTTCACAAAACAATGATATTACTCAGAATAAAGATACTACATAAAAGATATATAAACTAAAGGATATATTTCAATAAAACCCACGCCAGGCATACACACCCACGTATGCACAGACTCACACACATACACACACAACCACAGGCACGCACACAAGCACATGCACGGCCACACATAAACACAAACACGTACAGACACGCATGCACAAACACCCCCACACCCCATTACCCCTACACACCCACTCACAAGCGAACACACACACATGCACAGATACATAAAACAAACACATGCAGGCAAGCAAACACACACACACACAACCCGCAGGCTGGGGTAGATGACAGTGTCAAAAGCAGCTGATAAGTTGAACAAGAGGAGTGAGCTGCTGCTCTGGCTAATTGTAAGGCTTTTGACACAGATGAAACTAACTTGTTTGGAAAATGGAAATTGGAAAGGAATGTGGAGGAGTGAGACTGGGCGATAGTTCACTCTGCGAGGGAGCAAGGGAAGGATTTTTAAGCAGCCGTTACCCGAGCAAGTTTAAAAGCAGTGGAAAAAATGTTCCAGAAGCTAGTGAAGTATTAATTACATGTGTGATTGCTAGCGTGATGGTAGGAGGTGGTTGGTTGGTTGGTTGGAAAGAATTGGGTCCAGTGAGCATGTATACTACTAAAAGAAATTAAGGGAACACTTCAATCATACACTGTATCGGTACTCTGACACTGTTTGGTTCTGAGCACAAGTAACAGTTGTTACAGTTGAAAGTTCATTCTATTCTGTTGACTATTCCGTTGTTCTTCTAAATCATAAATCATGTGAATACAATTAATGATCATGTCTTTAAATCTTTACAACTGGTTAATTTATCGTTATAGATCAAATATTTACCTATATTTCCAATCAGTTATGAGCTGTAAAAGCAGCTAGTGGTCTTCATCTAGTAACGTCTGATAATTGTGTTTATTGTGATCACACATATTATATATTGTTTTTTTCAGCAGAGTCTAGGCTATCCAGATCATCATTTCATGTATTAGTACTAGCATTGATTTTATTTTGATTTTTAAAGAATTAAAATATAAAAATCATATTATAAAAATTCTTATATTTTGACCTGTATCTCACCACAGCAAGCTCATAGCTCTACATGCATTTCATGTGTGTGTAGGGCAGACTGTCCTGAAACGGGCAATATAATTGCCATGTTGGAGGGATACTCTGGGGCTGAGCAATTTACAGAAATATGTGGTGTGTGATTTACGGAAATAAATGCCATTTTTTATTTAGCGATGAAAAATGACCATTCTGCTCTCCATATCTGTGACACGAACTGATCTGACCTGACTTGACCCAAGTTTGCCTGTTAGCAAGTGTGACTATGGTGTATGCACACATGATGATTCTCAACTTTTTACTGCATTGCCATGAACAAAGTAAAGGTGTTTCTTTGTTGAACAAATTTGGATGCAATGTGAGCCTTGAATTGGATGCCATGCAGGAATTTGCTAGGATCTCAAAACCGGATTATGAACATGTTTAGCCATAGAGAAACACACGATAGCGTTGGATTATAAACATGCTTTGCCACAAAAACAGACAAAAATGTGGGGTAAGTCCAGCTATATGAAGTTATTATTTTGCTGTCACTTCGTCTGTTTTATAACCCAGAAGGATGTATTTGGTATCAAATGATAGCTCTGTGTCTCCTCTTTCCTCTAACATTTGTGGCATATATATCCGATCATGGGTCCGCGAGTAATTACGCCGAGAGTAATGGGTGTGCAGCGTTGGTTTGTGTACATGACGTTAATATTTTGCAGTCACTTCGTCTGTTTTTATAAGCCAGAAAGATCGATATCCATGGTACCAATGGATAGCCCTGTTTCTCCTCTTTCATCTGATATGCTTGCCATATCTATGTGATCACTGGTTCGCGAGTAATTCAAACGAGAGTAATGGGTGCGCAGGTGAACGCAGAGAAGAATAGACTGTAAATATGATGCAATTTGATTTAATTTCATGATTTTTTTAAATTTTCATACTTGATCGTACAGACAAGTGCGTAGTCTCTTTGGAAAGCAATTCCAAATTGAATTGGAATCAACCAATCAGAAAGAGTTTTGCACTGCATTCTGGGAAAGGCGTAATTTCTGCATTTTGGCTTCTTTTTGTCCTTGGTAAAAGTATTTACAAGTCTTTACTGTCTATGGTAGACGCTACGGCAAAATGTTTCATGAGAGGTTATGTCCGTAAGTATAATTTATTTGTAGTTTGAGCAATTCCAGCATCATTCTAGGGTGTGATCGGACCCTCTTCGGTGACAACGAAAGCAAGCAAGTTAGTTAACGATATCATGGCATGGCATAGGGTAACATTATAATTGAGGCACAACGTAAGCTGTAGTTGTCACAGTTCAGACAGATGACCAGAGGACCACAATTGCATCACACCAGAAAGTTTATTGAACTTCAGGGAAAAGGGAAGTAGGGAGTGAGTGAAGGCTCCAGGGGTTCCAGGGGTTACCGGGATTACAGGGGTTACAGGGGTTCCATCCAATGTGCTGTGTCTGTGTCCCCCCCAGTGGCAGCGATGCGTCCTAGAACGCCGGTGGTGGGTTGTCCGGAAGTCCTGGGGGGGAACACAGACACAACAGGGCGGATGAAACAAGGCAGAAGTACAGTTCAAGGGAAATCCGAAATTGTAGTTGCAAGGCAGAAGGCTGGTCAGAGTTACCGGGGTGGAAGAGTAATCAGGAGTCGTTAAGGCAGAAAGCAGGTCTGGTTTTCTGGGGCAGAAGAGTTTCAGGCAGGTCCGGGGTCACAAAACAGGAGTCAGCCAGAAGCGCAAGCAAACAGGTTCCGGGTGTGAGCTTTGCAGACGATCTGACAAAGGAGAGCTGAAAGACAGGGCTTTAAATACTGGGAGAGGTTAGTGGGTAATGCAGCGCAGCTGGCAGAGTAATTATAGCAGAGCAGAGCAGAGACAGGTGGAGCTAGTTAGACTGAGTAGAGAGAGTGGTGAGCAGAGTGGAAGATAATGGAAACCAGTTAAGGTGGTAACCCAGGGGAGTGAGAGGGCTCATGACAGAACCCCCCCCCCCCCCCCAAGGGATGGCCCCAGAAGTCCCAAGAGCAACACCATGCCGGGTGGGAGGAGGGGAGCCGGCGGAGGGCTAGAAATCCTCCGAACGGTCCGAGTGAACGTCCTCATCCTCGGAGGAAGCCGGAGAGTCGTGGTCGCGACAGGTCCCGAGACAGGGTCAGGCACACGACAGGAAGCCGAGCGGGCAGGACGGTCAGGGACCCCTCTGGGGCGGCCCCTACAGAGTACAGGTTCTGAGACAGGGTCAGGCACAGGACGGGAAGCCGGGCGGGCAGGACGGTTAGGGAACCCTCTGGGGCGGCCCCTACGGATTGCAGGTTGATCAGGATGCCGTTGGTGGAAGGCGGTAATGAGGGTCCAATCCACAATCAGACTAGCCGGCACCCAGGTCCTTTCCTCAGGTCCATAGCCCTCCCAGTCAACAAGGTCCGTCTGGACCGAAGCAGGTGGCGGACGGTGTAAACCGGACCACCATCGACGAGCCGTGGAGGAGGAGGCGCAGCAGGGACCAGCGGACTCTCATGAATGGGCTTAATCTTAGACACATGGAAAGTGGGGTGCACCACCATGGAATTAGGCAGTTGGAGCCGGACAGCAGTTGGACTGATCACTCTTACGATAGGGAATGGGCCAAGGAACCGAGGTGCCAGCTTTCGCGACTCCACCCTGAGTGGCAGGTCCTTGGATGACAACCATACCCTTTGGCCAACATGGTAGGTGGGAGCAGGAGTTCTCCGACGGTTGGCCCCGGTAGTGTAGCTGGCAACGGATCTGAGGAGTGTGGCTCGGGCTTGTGACCAGGTGCGGCGACATCGACGGGCAAAAGCAAGTACAGATGGGCAAGTAACCTCCCCTTCCTGGCTGGCGAATAGAGGAGGCTGGTATCCATAGACACATTGGAAGGGGGACATACCGATGGCAGAGCAGGTCAGAGAATTGTGAGCGTACTCCACCCATGTCAATTGCTGCGACCAGGAGTGGGGGTTGTGGGATGTCATGCATCGCAGTGCCTTCTTGAGCTCCTGATTTGCCCGCTCTGACTGCCCATTGGATTGGGGATGGAATCCGGAAGTCAGACTGACTGTGGCTCCCAGCAGGTGACAGAACTCCTTCCAAAAGGCAGAGGAGAATTGTGGGCCACGGTCAGAAACTACATCCTTTGGCAGTCCATGGATACGGAAGACGTGTTCCAGGACCACCTGGGCGGTCTCCTTGGCGGTTGGGAGCTTGGGGAGGGGAACAAAGTGTGCCATTTTGCTGAATCGGTCAACTATGGTGAGAATGACGGTCATGCCACTTGAAGGGGGCAGCCCCTTGACAAAGTCAAGGGCGATGTGAGACCAGGGACGTGTGGGCACAGGCAGGGGCTGCAGCAATCCGGCTGGGGGCTGGCAGGACGACTTGTGTTGCAGATGGGGCAGGCTTGGACGAATTCCCGTACATCCTTTCTCAGAGAGGGCCACCAGAACCTCTGGGCGAGCAGGTTGTAAGTGCGGGTGGAGCCAGGCTGACAAGCTAGGCGGGAGTCATGTCCCCACTGAATGACCTGGGACCTCAGGTTTTTGGGGACAAAGAGGCGGTCAGCTGGGCAAGCGCTGGGACCTGGCTGGTTACGGAGAGCTTCCAGCACCTGTTCTTCAACATCCCAGGTCAGAGCTGCTACGATGCAGGGACTTGGCAGAATCGACACAGGATTCTTGGAGGGGCTATCATCTTTCTGGAATTGACGGGAGAGGGCATCAGGCGTCAGGCTTGGTGTTGCGTGATCCAGGCCGGTATGACAGAGTGAAGTTAAACCTGGTGAACAGGGCCCAGCGGGACTGCCTGGAGTTCAACCGTTTGGCCGTGCGGATGTACTCCAAGTTCTTATGATCAGTCCAAACGAGGAATGGAACAGTGGACCCCTCCAGCCAGTGACGCCACTCCTCCAGGGCAAGCTTCACAGCCAGCAGCTCTCGGTTCCCTATGTCGTAATTGCACTCAGAGGTAGACAACCGACATGAGAAAAAGGCACAGGGATGGAGCTTCCTATCCTCCGCAGCCCACTGAGAAATCACAGCACCGACTCCCACATCTGAGGCGTCCACCTCCACAATGAATTGCCGGTCCACATCACGCATCTGGAGGATGGGAGCGGAGGTGAACCTTGCCTTGAGGGTACTGAAGGCTTTGTCGGCTGCTGGGGTCCAGGTGAAGGGTTGCTTGGTGCTGGTTAGAGCAGTGAGAGGAGCAGCAATGGTACTGTAGTTCCGGATAAACATTCTATAGAAGTTAGCAAACCCCAGAAACTGTTGCAGCTTCTTTCTGTTCTCCGGAACTGGCCATGAAGTGACTGCTGATACCTTGGCAGGATCCATTTGGATACTTCCCTCCGCCACGATCAGTGTTGGGCAAGTTACTGAAAATTAGTAATTAGTTACAGTTACTAGTTACTTCTTTCAAAAGTAATTCAATTACGTTACCAATTACTGTATATCAAAAGTAATTAGTTACTAGAGAAAGTAACTTTTGAGTTACTTTTAAGTCTGCTTTTAAAATGTCAATATGAACAGTACTGAACAGTCACACACACAATAAACCTAATTGTTGGACCTATTTATTGTAGTTTCAACGGGCCTTCAAATCAATAGCCTTGTGCATGAGTTCTCAAACTTTTTCCGACCACAAAACATTCTACAATGCATGAAGGCCTCCCTGACCTTGTTTTGCGCCACCCTCACCATCTAGGTGGTTTGATAGATATGAACAGTACACTGCCTACTGCTTGCCTACTATTTGCCTTCTGCAATATAGTAATAAGTTATTATTATCATTATTATTGCAATCCTTCTGTAGGCTACATGGAATTCGTTCAATGGGATGTAATGTGAAACAATGTTAAATGGCCTATTTTCAAAGCAGTTATTGTCTGCTCACACACACATAACCTTAGGTTATCCTCATCCTGCTTTGAACACAGTTGTATTAGCATTTTAAGCACCACCAGTTTGGGAAAAGCCTGCGCTGCACAAGTGCTGACCTACCGAAATAAGTTCTAATGCATCCGAGAGTTTGGGATTGTCGCGCACTATGCAGAAGGTTACTCTTCAGCTGATAAGGTGTTCCAGAGAGAATTTGCATGTTCCGTCGCAGACAAATGAATCCATAACACCATGGACGTCAATTCCGATGTAAACATAGCCTACTGTGCAAATAACTCAAGTCGCTGTTACGTACGGTAGGCTATTTGGAGGTTTCTTTATCTGGTAAGTGAAATCTGCATTTTCCTCTCGAGTTAAACGTGTGCTTGCTTGTGCCAAGGCTATATATAGGCTACCGTAGCCTATTGGTGTTGTGGCGTGGCTATGTTGTGAAATTGATATAACGAGGCTTTTGCGCAATAGGCGAAAAAGAGCGGAGATAAACAACAATGCGCTTTTACTGTAGTGGAGCTTACGAGATGGAAACGAAAGGGAAAAGGCTTTTAAGATGCCCATTTAAATTGTAGCGTAATGCACTCTTGTGTGTTTTAGCATAAATCTGAAATAAGGAGGAATGTGAGGAGGCTCCTATTAACTGTAAAGAATGCATCTGCAATCTAAACATGAAACACAATCGCTGGAAACACAGCTAAGGTCGGGAGACAAAGCAGCAAATGTGCATCTTGTCTGCAGTCGTTCATTCAAGATCAACAGAGTAACGCAAGTAACGAACTCTTTGAAATTTCATTAATTGTAATTGCGTTACTGGATTTACAAAAATACTTCGTTACATGCTGTTACCACTAAAAGTAGTGGAATTACAGTAACGCGTTACTTTGGAACGCATTACTCCCAACACTGGCCACGATGTACCCCAGGAAGGCCACTGTTTTGACGTGAAATTCACATTTCTCCGCCTTGGCATAGAGGGAATTCTCCAGGAGACGATGAAGGACTTGCTGGACATGGCGGGTGTGTTCAGACAGGTTTCTGGAGTAGATCAAGAGGTCATCCAGGTAAACGAAGACAAACTTGTTTAACATGTCCCGCAGCACGTCATTCACTAGAGCCTGGAACACAGCAGGAGCATTGGTGAGGCCAAAAGGCATAACCAGATACTCGTAGTGGCCTGTTGGTGTATTGAATGCGGTTTTCCATTCATCTCCCTCCCGGATCCGCACTAGGAGGTAAGCGTTTCTGAGATCCAACTTGGTAAAAACAGTGGCTCCCTGGAGCAACTCAAAGGCAGAGGTGAGCAGAGACAGAGGGTAACGGTTCTTCACCGTGATGTCATTGAGTCCCCTGTAATCGATGCAGGGGCCGAAGAGATCCGTCTTTCTTCCCCACAAAGAAGAAGCCAGCACCAGCAGGAGACGAAGATGGGCGGATTAATCCTGCAGACAGAGAGTCGTTGATGTAGTCCTCCATGGACTTTCTTTCAGGAGCAGACAACGAATAGAGACGGCCCTTTGGAGGGGCTGTTCCAGGGAGCAGGTCGATGGCACAGTCGTACGGTCGGTGAGGGGGCAGAGATGTGGCTCTTACTTTGTTAAACATTTCTCTGAGACCATGGTAGCATTCTGGGACATTGGAGAGGTCAGGAGCGGAGTTGGTGGGTACTGGCCGAGGGGGTAGTGCGGCAGCAAGCAGGCAGGTTCGGTGGCAGTCCTCTCCCCACTCCCTGATCACCCCGGTCACCCAGTCGAGCTCAGGGTTGTGCCGGTGGAGCCATGGGTAACCCAGGATGAGGGGTTGGCCTGGAGAGTGGAGCAGGTGAAACTGGATAGTTTCATGATGGTTTCAGGACAGGCTCATCGAGACCGGGGCCGTGACATGAGTGACCGATCCGAGTAAGTGTCCGTCCAGTGCCCAGGCAGGAATAGGAGGTGTCAAACAGAGAGACGGAGGTGAACTTGCAGCAGGGGTTTGCGGTCGGAGAACTGGATGGTCATTGAGCTCAACCGGACTCCCCCTATGACCGGTGAGCTTCGGCTTTTAAAGGGCAGGTTACAACACGATGTCCATCACCTCCACAATAGAGGCAGAGGTTTGAGGTGAAGCGGCGCTGGCGCTCTGCAGGAGTGAGAGAGGCTCGCCCAATTTCCATGGGCTCAGACTGGTCAAGCTGGCTTGGTTGAGTAGCAGTAGATGACAGGAGCCCAGTCGGATTTCTCCGAATGCCGGTGGTTGGTGGATTTTGGCGCCCCCTCTCACGACGGCAGGTCTGTATCCTTCTGTCGATCCGGACAGCCAGTGCGATGGCTTCATCAAGGGTGGAAGGCAGTTCAAGGGAGACCAACTCGTCCTTGATATAGTCGGCCAATCTATGGAAGAACGCGTCCACCAACAATGGTGTGTTCCAAGAGCTTCGTCTTGCCAGGGTTCGGAAGTCGATGGAATGGTCTGTGACTGTACGTCTGCCTTGCCGAATACTGAACAGTTCACGAGACGCCTCTGCAGTTGGTGAATCCAGGTCTAACACCTTCAGCATCTCATCAGCAAACCGGTCGAAGGTTGCACATGCGGGGGTTTGACGTTCGAACTCTGCTGTTCCCCAGAGTCGAGCTCAGCCCGTCAGGTGAGTGATGGCATACCCAACTTTAGCCCCTTCAGTGGCGAAGGTCCTTGGCTGCAAGGAGAACTGAAGTCGGCAGCTAGTCAGGAATGGCCGGACCTGGGTTGAATCACCTTTGAACCGCTCTGGGTTTCCAATCTTGGGTTCCGGAGCAGCGGCTGCAGTGACCGGGGCAGGTGACTCGGGGGCTGGCCTGGTGGGCAGACTGACTGGAACTGGGCCAGTGGGCAGAGTGGCTGGGGTAAGGTTGGTGAGGAGTTGGATGATCATGCCGATCATGTTCATCATGCATGTTGTTGCTGCTGCTGGATCTGTTGCTGTTGCTGCTGGAACTGCTGATGCTGTTGGTGGCCGACCTGAAGCAGGGAGGCAATGTTGCCACTCATGCGGGTTAACCTTCTCTCAGTGTGTTCCAGGCGTTGCATGGCGGTGGGTTGCTCAGGCTCGTTGGTTTCCATGTCGGGGGAAGTGTGCGCTGGGTCCATGATGGTCAGATCGTACTGTAACGGTTCAGACAGACGACCAGAGGACCCCAATTGCGTCACACCAGAACGTTTATTGAACTTCAGGGAAAAGGGAAGTAGGGAGTGAGTGAAGGCTCCAGGGGTTCCAGGGGTTCCAGAGGTTACCGGGATTACAGGGGTTCCGTCCAATGTGCTGTGTCTGTGTCCCCCCCAGTGGCAGCGATGCGTCCTATGACACCGGTGGTGGGTGGTCCGGAAGTCCTGGGGGGGGGAACACAGACACAACAGGGCGGATAAAACAAGGCAGAAGTACAGCTCAAGGGAAATCCAAAATCGTAGTTGCAAGGCAGAAGGCTGGTCAGAGTTACCGGGGTGGAAGAGTAGTCAGGAGTCGTTAAGGCAGAAAGCAGGTCTGGTTTTCTGGGGCAGAAAAGTAGTCAAGATTCAGGCAGGTCCGGGGTCACAAAACAAGAGTCAGCCAGAAGCGCGAGCAAACAGGTTCCGGGTGTGCACTTTGCAGACGATCTGACAAAGGAGAGCTGAAAGACAGGGCTTTAAATACTGGGAGAGGTTAGTGGGTAATGCAGCACAGCTGGCAGAGTAATTAGAGCAGAGCAGAGACAGGTGGAGCTAGTTAGGCTGAGTAGAGAGAGTGGTGAGCAGAGTGGAAGATAATGGAAACCAATTAAGGTGGTAACCCGGTGGAGTGAGAGGGCCCATGACAGTAGTTCTAGGTTCAGCTAGCCAGAACGGAGTTAGATTGTTTGTTTTTATATACAATCTATGATTGCTTAGGTAAGTTAAATACTGACAAAACTAGTCATCGTGTTTTTGTGGCAACGTTAAAAACATGTCAGCAACGTACATTGTTTTTTTCCATCTAAACGTCATTCAAAGTAAGGATGTAAAGAACATTATGCATTCGTGTTGCTTGTTTGTTGAACATGTTGGTCAACGCAGCAAGTTCAAGCAGCAGTTAGCAAGATGGTATAAGAATACATTTCTTTGGTTAATGTTCTCCATATGTCTTCCTTTCTTCAGTACTGTCCAGCGGTCAGAAGCCGCATTTACAAAGATGCCCAGACCCAGGATGCACACTGCTCCACTGCCTTTTCTTGTCCACTGTACAAGGGTGACTATGCCAGGGTGGAAACTAGGGATGGAACGGTACAGTGTGGCCACGGTTCGGTTTGTATCACGTTTTTTGGGCCACGGTAATGGTTCGATTTCGATATATCAATATTATCCTGGCTCTAACATGCAGTAGGTTATATTTGTCTTTTCTATTTCAAATCAACAAGGTGCTTCTACTCACACTTGCAGAGAATATATTAAATGTAAAAAAGGCACAGATGAAGTCAAATCACAAAATGTATTTTAAACAAGGAACACTATTCTCGCCTTCTGTCAAAAACAGGCAATATTAAATATAGTAAAGTGCAGTATAGGCTACTGTCAAGTAATATGAAATGATATATAGATACTTTATTGATCCCCAGGGGAAATTCAAGAAAATGTAAACATTAACATTATTCAGTAAACTCAAACAACAAACATTGTAATTTACACACTTAAATAAAATGCTTAACTGTTATAAATACACCCTCAAAGAACAACAGAACAAACAACAACAAACAATTAGATATAAGGGACCGTTCGTTATATCGTCACCGGAGGAAAATAGAGGAGGGTCATGTCTTTTTATTCTTTGTTGAGGGGAGGGTCACCCAGAGGCGATTCTAGAGTCTGTCGGGGCCCCAAGCAAAAATGCCAAGGGGGCCCTACCGACAAGTTTTATAACCATTATGTTATATCACCATTAGGTTATTATGTTAAATAATAAAAATACAAAAAGCGTATTATACAAATTCTTATATTTTGAAATGTATCTGGTGTATGCACTCATAATGATTCTCTACATCGTTTTACTGCATTGCCATGAACAAAGTAGAAGCAAACAAGGGGTTTCTTTGTTGAACAAATTGGGATGCAATGTGAGCCTTGAATTGGATGCCATGCAGGAATTTGCTAGGATTTCAAAACCGGATTATGAACATGCTTTGCCACAAAAACAGATACAAATTTGTAAAGCTATATGAAGTTATGATTTTGCTGTCACTTTGTCTGTTTTATAACCAATAATGATGTACTTGGTATCAAATGATAGCTCTGTGTCTCCTCTTTCATCTGACATGCGTGGCATATCTATCCGATCACAGGTCCGTGAGTAATTTAAACGAGAGTAATGGGTGTGCAGCTTTGGTTTGTGTACATGACGTTATTATTTTGCAGTTACTTCGTCTGTTTTTATAAGCCAAAAGGATCGATATTCATGGTACCAATTGATAGCCCTGTGTCTCCTCTTTCATCTGATACGCTTGCCATATCTATGTGATCACGGGTTTGCGAGTAATTCAAACAAGAAACAGACAAGTGCATAGTCTCGTTGGAAAGCCCCACTTCTGCTCTGTCACTCAAGCTTTATCTCGCTGCAATGAACAGTTCCGGAGCAATGTAACAAAGAAGAAATTGTCTACTTTTTGACGCACTTTGCGTCAATCGGGTTCTAAAAAATAAACGTGTATGCTTGGTCCTTACTGCATCGCGATTAACATGTTATGGCTGACAGCCCTAATACAAACATAACGTTAACCATCTCCTTGCTTAACTAGTTATAACTGCCGCTAGCTAGCTGAAGTTTACTGTCGTATAGATGTAGCAAACCATGTTCAATCTTTCTGGCAATTAACATTAGCCTACTATAACTTCATTGAGTAGGCTAAATGCCAAAATCCGATGTTGATCCGTCATCACTGCACCCTCGATTGACGTTTACCACAGTTGCCTAAATATGTGCGGATTCTTTGAACTTTTTTGAACACAGATCCGCTGTTCATAAGGCCATAGCATAGGGCCTACATATGCACGTACTGTTTGTAGGTACAACAGGGCAGGAGCACGCAAAATACATCATTCAATCTCTATGGACGAAATTCTCGCTTGACCCACTGGCAAACGCACTGACCAGGTCGGGGGCCCCCTAGCGGCTCGGGGCTCCAAGCAGTTGCTTGGTTTGCCTGTTGACAAGGTGCGCCTCTGGGGTCACCTAACTTTTTTTTGTCTAGGAGGGAGGGTCACCCATCTTTTGTATTAAAGGAGAATTCCGGTGTGATTTTGACCTAAAGTGTTTTGAAACATGATACCGAGTGTGAATGTATGTCTCATAGCCCATCTCGGCTTGTCCCCTGCACTCCGAAATCTGGCGCTAGTTAGCCGATGCTACCAACAAGGCGGTCAATGGTGGTGCCTCGGCATCGGCATAGCCATGCAAATAAATCACTGTTTTACACCATTTACGAGGCTCAATGTATCTCCACACTTCATTGGTTGACTTCCGAGGGCCCTGACATTTAAAACGAGACATTGAGAACTTTGAAAAAGCACTGGTAGTTTACTTACAAGACGATTTATACAGACAGTATCTTCTCAAAGTTTAGCATTTGCAGCCATCTTGAATTTAGTCACGATAAGTCGAGCGACGAGTAAGAATGAACAGGTATGATAAGGGATCAGATTCCAAAAATAATTCTGTAGAAATGCATGGATTACAGTTTCTTCCAGTAGCAGCAACTGGAATCCATGCATTTCCACTGAATTATTTTTGGAATCTGATCCCTTATCATACCTGTTCATTCTTTCTCGTCGCTCGACTTATCGTGACTAAATTCAAGATGGCTGCAAACGCTAAACTTCGTGAAGATACTATCTGTATAAATCGTCTTGTAAGTAAACTACCAGTGCTTTTTCAAAGTTCTCAATGTCTCGTTTTAAATGTCAGGGCCCTCGGAAGTCTACCAATGAAGTGTGGAGATACATTGAGCCTCGTAAATGGTGTAAAACAGTGATTTATTTGCATGGCTATGCCGATGCCGAGGCACCACCATTGACCGCCTTGTTGGTAGCATCGGCTAACTAGCGCCAGATTTCGGAGTGCAGGGGACAAGCCGAGATGGGCTATGAGACATACGTTCACACTCGGTATCATGTTTCAAAACACTTTAGGTCAAAATCGGAGAATAGGTCAAAACACCGGAATTCTCCTTTAATGAAAACAGCAAAAAATCAAAGTGGCTTGTTTGATTGTTGATTTCTGTCGCCATATAACGTTCTCTTTCGTTCCATAGCTCTGTCAACATTGAACAATGAAAATGAGGGAGATTTCCCGGGTTTCTCACGCAAAATACGGAAAATGTCAACATTCGTCCCCATTAACGTTGGAAGGGTTGGAGCAACAAAGTAGCCTACTTTATTCACGCCTCAGCAAAAAATCAAAGTGGCTTGTTTGATTGTTGATTTCTGTCGCCATATAACGTTCTCTTTCGTTCCATAGCTCTGTCAACATTGAACAATGAAAATGTGGGAGATTTCTCGGGTTTCTCACGCAAAATACGGAAAATGTCAACATTCGTCCCCATTAACTTTGTAAAGGTTGGAGCAACAAAGTAGCCTACTTTATTCACGCCTAACAGCCTATATCCATTTGGTCAACTTTATCCAGCCCTAAAAAAGCTAAATTTAACTTTGGTTTACTTGTAGTTTACCGTGTAGCCTAACTTTAAACAGTGTGCATGCTTAACACAAAGCATACTTGTGCTTCATTCATCCACACATCCAGCTCCTAACGTTTTGACAAGCATTTCTACCAATTGACCTTGTTCCTGCCCATCTCTAGCTTTGCTGTCTCCATCCTTTCTGTTTTTGTTGTTTGCAAAAAAATATATAGTATTTATTGGTAACCAGCAACAAGTGCAATTTGTTAATCGCTGTCATTCTCTCTCCTGCCAACAAAAATGTGTTAGGCCTACGTTCCAAGTAGCAGTTCTGCTTCATAAAGTTGAACAAATACATTTGGTCATATAAATAGCCAGTTTATGGTCTACAGTTTAGTTGGTAAGTTATGGTAGGCCAACTTGGAGTGAATATACAGGGGGAATTCTTTGTCTAGCTGAGTAGCCTGGCAGGTGCGCACGTAGGCATAGCAAGCGCTAATGAATCTTGCTCTCACGACAACCACGTCGTTAACTTAAATAGGCCTAGGTTAACATCACTCTGAGTTCGCATTCAAGCAAGCAAAACGATGATTGGAATACATCTGTTTCACTGGAAGGGCAAGGGGTAACAACAGGACAACACAGAGACAGACCAGAATGCAGGACTAATGTTATGAGTATTACAGTAATATGGGATATTCTACGGGAAAATATTAAAACGGCAAGACAGCAGGGAAACGTTAAAATGATAAACCCGGAAAAAGTTGGCATGTTAGGTATTTTTCGGTCCCTGTGATTATTTGTGAAATTGTGCAAACGGCCTTTTCAAGTCATTTGAGAAGGAAGGAGTGTAGCAAGCTCCCAAATTGACGCTCGTCTGAGAAATTGAGTTTTGGATAATGTTCAGCTTCGGCAGCTTTACAATGACTGAGGAAGCCTAGAGACGAGTCCATAGCAACAAGTTCATGTGTTGAATTTGTTATTACCCAGTGTGCTTTGTTGAATGGTCTCAATGCTTTATTGTTTTATTTCATGTGAATACTTACTAGAGGAGTAACTTTTCAAGTAGGCTAATGCAGTTGCAGGAAGTGTGCATTTAGTTTCCATGCTTATTGTGTTTCCACAACAATGTTAGGGAGTAAATCTACTGAAATGGCCACCATCTTGGTGAAGTGTGATGTGTAAGATCAGAAAGCAGAGGTTGATTTTAGGACAGTAGCATAAGTTGATGTGTTATCATAGCGCGTAAGAGCGTGGGCGGAAGACATCGACAATTGGCCGGGGAGGGTCATGTCATTTTTGAAAATTCTGCTGGAGGGTCGTTGAAAATTATATTGCAAGCAGGGGAGGGTCATGCAACTTTTGATCGAAGCACTCAAAATCCCTCCGGTGATCCCGTTTATAAATAACGAACGGTCCCTAAATAAAAAAAATGTATAAAAGAAATTGGTGGACAATTGTCCAACTTGTCCTCTGTCAATTATTGGTGAGGTGGTTCTGTAATGTGCAGTATCAAATAGATTTTTGATTACATTGAAACCATATCAAATATAAACATAGTAAAGTGCAGCATCCAGTCAGGATAGTTTGGCAACATTGTTATGACACACTTCAGGGGAGTGCCTGCCCTGACCCCTGTAATGAACAGGTCATTTAAAAATGTAAACATTAACAACATAAAGTGCAGCATCCAAAATATTAGAATATTGAACCTTATTGTTACCTGCAGTCTTACAGGAAATGCTAGCCCTCTGATACAAACAGGTAGCATAAAATGTAAACTTGCAGTGATATTGCAAGTGCAATATGAAGTTAGCACCCTGTAAAAATCTATTCCTTTAGTTTGAGGTTCTTCTGTAAAAAGACAAGCATGTCAACATTCTCTGGGGCAAGACGAGAACGACTTGCAGTGACAATATCACCTGCAGTGGAGAAAACTCTCTCACTTGCAACAGAGGTTCCAGGGACACAGATATACTTATGCATGCTTTGAGATCTGGGGAAATTTTAACTGATTTATTTTCCACCACTGAAAAGGATCTCCATCCACATGAAGGCAATCAGCTGCTTTGTATAAGGAAACCTCTTCCTCAATAGTCTTGGCGAGTGATTTGGTTTGCTGCTCCTCTGTTGTTTTGAAAAGATCCCCAAGTAGCTCTGACATGGCTGTCTTCTTTTGAGGAGGGGATATTGGTGATGGTTGCTCTTCCTCTGTGGATGGTCCTGCTTGTACTGCTTCAAACTGCAAGAATAAATACAGTAATTATTATTATTATTATTATTATTATTATTATTATTATTATGTAAAGCACATTATGATCATATTTAAAGAAAAACAAATACCTGATGTCCATGCTCCACAATTTCTGTTATGAGGTCCGTGTAGACTTGGTCACAGGCAGCTTCATCAAGAAAAGGTAATGACTTGAACCTGGGGTCAAAGATTGTAGCCCTGAGCAGGTAGTCTAGTAGATCTGGGTGTGTATATCTTTTCTCCAAGTCCTTTGTGATGGCTAGCTTTGCTTCCCTGATAGTTGGACTGTCCTGTGCATCTAGTGTCATGGATTGCACACTCTTGATTCACTGCTCATCAGAGTGGTGATCTTTTTCAACGGATCAAGCAAATGTATGGTCTTCGGCCAGCTTCAGCTCATTGTCAGTGAGCATGGCTATGTCTTTGCCACTCTTTTTCACAGACTTGTCTACCATAGCAGAAAATATGGCAGGTTGCTGCTCCACATATCTTTCCAGCATGTCATGTGCTGTGTTCCACCTGGTTGCAACATCATGAATAAGTTTGTGCTGTGGTATATTGAGCATCGCTTGCTTCTGGGTCAAAACTTCAGCCGCAGTCGTGCTTTTGTGGAAAAATGCCACTACTCTCCTGATCTTCCCCAGAAGCCGTGACACTGCATTTAGAGCTACAGCTTTCTTGGCTACAAGGTTTAGTATGTGGGCAATGTGGTATTATGGAATAATGGTGGAAGGAATGCTTTTATTTTGAAGCCACTGGAGGTGACGTCAGTACCGGGGTTAAGGGAAAACTTTGTTCATGCACTGGAGGTCAGCTGCTGTACTGAGTTTGCTAAATAAAGAAAGACTCGTCAGATACATCGTGGTGCGAACTTCTTTATGGGAATAACTCGACATGGTGTCAGAAGTGAGCGACTTGTAAGCGGAGGAAGGGGAAAAAAAGTGTGTCGTTTTGGCGGAGGAATGGGAGACGAGGCAGAGATGGCTATACCAACTGCTACGTTCACAATACAACCTCCAGAGCCATTCGATTTCTCCAAACCTCAAGACTGGGAGCGTTGGATTAGGAGATTCAACCGCTTTCGGCTTGCAAGCAATTTAAACGCAACGTCGGAAGAAAACCAGGTAAACACGTTAGTGTATTGCATGGGCGATGAAGCCGAAGATGTATTAAAGGGGCTAACGCTAACTGCAGATGAAAGGAAGAAGTACACGGATGTTAAGGCGGGCTTTGATGCATTTTTTGTGCCTAAAAAGAATGTAATCTATGAAAGAGCCAAGTTCAATCAGCGTGTGCAACTGCCGGGAGAAACGGTGGATTCCTTTATCACTGCTCTATACGGATTAGCTGAATATTGTAACTATGGACAATTACAGAAGGAGCTGATACGCGATAGGTTAGTGGTCGGACTGAGAAACGTCTCATTATCTGAAAAGCTACAGCTAGACAGAGACCTAACCCTTGAAAATGCTATAACAAAGACAAGGCAGTCTGAAGAAGTTAGACGACAGCAGTGTGACTTAAGAGGAGAAAATGGCGGTGCTAGCAAGTGCTCCAATGTTGATGCTGTGTATGCTAAAAGCTACAGAAAACCCAGATTTCCCTCAAAGCCTCAGCCACAAGCACAAACACCAGGCAAATATAAAACTAATGTACGGCCGCAGAAAGGTTCAAAGGCCTGTTATAGATGTGGGAAAATGCCCTCACATGGAAAATCAGGATGCCCTGCTACAGATGCTGTGTGTCACAACTGTGGCAAAAAGGGACATTATGGCAAAGTGTGCAGAAACAAGGCAAAATCTCTGAATGCTGTCACTACAGAAGAAGAGAGCTTTTTCCTGGGAACCGTGGATGCTGGAAAACACCCATGGACAGTGCTAGCCTGGCCCTTACCGCCTGTGACTACGAATTCTCTTCGTCATACAGTCTGGAACAAAGTAATAAAAATCCGTCTCCGTAATGGGCGGATGCTTATTTCGAGGTTTAAAATCATTGGAGTTCCCTTAACCAATCAGCAACGTTTGGTAATGACGTATGCTGTGCGCCGGAGTTCAGGCTATTACGCTTCCCACTTCTGCTCTCAGTAGTAAACAGACCGCTGGCTAGTATGTAGGCTATCTGACCGCCAGGGCAGTCTCTTCGTAGTGGATATATCCCTAACTTGCGCCAGCCACAGACCGAGAGTTGTATACCAAAAGCGTCATGTCACCGAGATTATATCAGCTCTTGTCACACGCCAGTTTTCCTCTTATCTCTTCTCGCCGTTTATCAGACGATTGTTGTTCTACGCAGCCCGGTGACTTCGTCGGAGCTACGGAGCTTTTACTTCGTCCTACACGGGCTGTTCAGACTACACTCTTGGATAAGTTGGATTGTACTGATGACCTACGTGTTATTTAACCTGGAGCTTGCTCAGTTAAACTAACAGTTGTTCGGCATAAAACAACGCAGCCTCACCTTGAGCCATGCTCCGTGACTGGCTAACGTTACTGTCCACAAGCACGGTAGCCTCGCCTGGAGCCCAGCTCAGCCACAGGCCTCTGTCAAACACAAACACGGAGTGGTTTACCTTGAGCCCAGCTCGGTGACCGCTAGTCCCAGTCAAGCACAATCACAACAGCCTTTCCTTGAGCCCCGCTTGGTAACCGGCTAGCTCAAGTCAAGACACACAGCCTCGCCTTGAGCCCCGCTCGGTAGGCTAGTAGCTATCATTCCATTCCTTAAGTAGGCCGCATTGATTTTGTAAAGGTAATTTGAGAGTAGGGGGGAGAATAACGAGCAGCAAACGTTTATTTGAAAACATGAAAAGTAGTGATGCATGTAGTACACTTGTGCGTTTAGGTTTAGTAATCACCATCTGATAAATCAAACTTTTTTTCTAAAGCCAGTTGGAAGGAGAGTTTTACGACGTCCTTGCCATTTATAAAATTGACAAGACAAGCCTCATGTTCCTGCTTTAATTGCGTGATGCCCTCGAGAGTTGAGACAACTTCGCGGATAGCTTCTAGCGTCTCTTCCTCCGTCGCCATTGTTGCTATAATGTTGAACTACAAGCTTCGCTGGACTACAACAAGCAACTCGGCAGGCAAGTTCCGCGTCATCACTCAACTGTTCGCTGATTGGCGCGGTTGTACGCGAACCGCATACTGTCTGTTGGGCCAGACTACGTGCGAGGCTGAAATCAAATTTTGGCCGGAAGTACGTAGGATGGTAACACCAGGCTAGGACAGTGCAGCTACAAGTGAGAAAAAAAAAAGTGTGTTTTAAAATAGACACTGGTGCTGATGTCACCGCCCTGCCAGCCGAGGTGTACCATGACATTACAGGGGGATCTGATGTGAAGCGCCTGGCAGTGTCGACACGCCCATTGTTTGGGCCAGGTGGCAATGTACTCTCTGTCCTAGGTGTAGCCAGAGAAACACTGCGCAGAGGCAAAAAGACAGCCACAGAGGACATTTATGTCGTAAAAGACCTACACACTGCACTGCTGGGAAGGCCTGCCATAGAACAGCTTCAGCTTGTGTACAGGGTTGACAACATCACCATGGAATCTGTGAAAAAACAGTATCCGAAGCTGTGTAGCGGCTTGGGTCTTGTTCAGAGGCCATACTCAATTAAATTAAAGCCAGACGCTGTGCCCTTCTGTCTCCACACACCACGCAGAGTCCCTCTACCGCTTCTAGGGAAAGTGAAGGAGGAGATAGGCCGTATGGAGAAGATGGGCGTAATCACCAAGATTGAGGAGCCGACTGATTGGTGCGCCGGGATGGTGGTGGTGCCGAAAAAAGCAGGTACTGTTCGCATTTGTGTGGATTTCACAAGAATGAATGAATCAGTTTGCAGAGAAAAGTTTATCCTGCCTTCTGTTGAGCACACTCTGGGCATGCTAGCCGGTGCAACAGTATTCAGCAAATTGGATGCCAATATGGGCTTTTGGCAGGTACCATTAACAAAAGAGTCTGCCAAATACACCACCTTCATCACGCCTTTTGGGCGCTACTATTTTAACCGGCTACCATCTGGCATAGCTTTAGCCCCCGAACACTTTCAAAGGATGATGATAACGGAGGTGACCGGTGGCCTGGAGGGGGTACTGTGTCACATGGATGACATCCTGGTCTGGGAACAGATGCAGGACGAGCATGATATGCGGCTACATACGGTGCTAGAGAAGGCACAAAAGGCTGGCATTACGCTCAATATGGACAAATGTGAGCTCACACGCCACACAGTCAGATTCCTGGGTCATGTGATTTCAGCAGATGGAGTGAAGCCAGATCCAGAGAAGACAAGAGCTGTGCAAGAGATGGATGCACCCAAAAATGTCAGCGAACTCAGGAGTTTTCTGGGTATGGTTAATCAGCTGGGCCGCTTCTTGCCTAACCTGGCTGAAAAAGACCAAGTGCTAAGAGACCTGCTGTCCACTGGTACTGGGGGACAGAGCAGCAGGCCGCCTTTGATCAGTTAAAAACAGAGCTGTCATCCACACCAGTGCTTGCACTGTATAACCCAAACAGTGCACTAAAAATCTCTGCTGATGCCTCTTCCTTTGGCCTGGGGGCAGTCCTGCTGCAGAAGAGCGATGCCAGGTGGTCACCTGTGGCCTATGCGTCCAGGTCAATGACGCCGACAGAGCCGCGCTATGCTCAAGTAGAGAAGGAGGCATTAGCTGCAACGTGGGCTTGTGAAAGGTTCAGCTGTTTCATCCTGGGAAGACCCTTCGAGCTGGAAACTGACCATAAGCCGTTGGTGAGTCTGCTGGGGGGGAAAGCTTTGGATGACCTCCCACCAAGAATCCAAAGATTTAGGATGCGACTTATGAGGTACAACTATACAGTCAACCATGTCCCTGGCAAAAGCCTGTGGACAGCCGACACCTTATCTCGTGCTCCTCTGAGAACCGCAAGAGCACACACAGATACAAGCCTACTAGAGGACACCAACATCTATGTAGACTCTGTCATCAGCAACCTTCCTGTCAGTGGAGATTATCTGAGCAGCTTACGCGAGCACCTGAAGACAGACAGCACATGTTCTGCACTGATGGAGTACTGCACAGACGGCTGGCCTGACAAAACCCAACTGCAGGGAGAGCTGAGGCATTACTGGGCTGATAGAGCAGTGCTGACTGTGCATGATGGACTGTTGCTGCGGGGCACGAGGCTTGTCATCCCATTAGCCTTACAAGGTAAGGTGCTGCAGAGACTACATGAGGGACACCTGGGGGTGACAAAGTGCAGGGGCCGGGCCAAACAGACGGTATGGTGGCCAGGGCTCAGCAGCCAGCTGAGTGACACGGTGCTGAAATGTAGAACCTGCATTCAAGAGAGAAGGAACGTCAAAGAGCCGCTGATGCCAACGGAGATGCCAGACTGGCCCTGGCAAACCTTGGGAGCTGACCTCTTCACGCTGAAAGGCAAGACCTATCTACTAGTAGTAGATTATTTCTCAAGGTATGTGGAAATTGCGCTGTTGTCACCCACAAGGTCCACAGATGTGGTGGTGCACCTGAAATCCATGTTTTCTCGTCATGGAATTTGTGAATTTCTTAAAAGTGACAATGGGCCCCAGTTTTCTGGTAGCCATTTTAAAGCCTTTGCAGCAGAGTATGGCTTTGTGCACATCACAAGCAGCCCCAAGTTTCCCCAGAGCAATGGGGAGGCGGAACGCACTGTTCAAACTGTGAAAAACCTGCTAACAAAGGCATCAGACCCATACAGTATCTTGCATTGCTGGCCTACAGAGCAACCCCTCTACAGAACGGCTATAGCCCGGCCGAGCTGTTGATAGGGCGCCGCCTCCGCACTACAGTTCCAGCCCTTCCAAACCAGTTTTGCCTGACTACAATGCGCTGGAGGCCAAAGAAAGGGAGAAGAGGGGGAACGACGCAAAATCCTTTGACAAGAGACACGGCGCGAGAAACCTGAAGCCACTCGTACCTGGGGAGGATGTGTGGATCACCGATACACGAGTCCAGGGCACAGTGCTATCTACACACAACACCCCTCGCTCTTATATCGTCCGGGTGCCTCAGGGCACACTGAGGAGGAACAGGCATCACTTGGTGCCATTGCAGACCAACAGTGGGGTAGTCGACACTGATGAGCCACCGGTGGGAGAAGAGGCAACATCCCCAGAGCCAGCTCCACCAGTGACAACACCACCAGAGCCAGCTTCACCAGTGACATCACCCAGCAGAGAGGGCCCAACCACAGAGACTGTGCGGACCAGGTGTGGGAGAGAGGTTAGAAAGCCGCAGAGACTTGGTTGGTGATTTATTAATGTTTTCTAAAAAAAAAAAAAAAAAAAAAAAAGAAAAGTGGATTGTAATTGTGAAATTGTTCTGCTGTACTGTTTACATTTACCTGAAACCTAAGAGTTCAAGTTTTGAAGAATATAGCCTGCGAAAGTAATAGTTCACAGTATGGTAATGTGTAAGTTATTTATTTATATTTTGCATGCTTGACACAGGGACAGATCAGAGACAGGTCTTCCAGCAAAAGGGCAGAATAAACCCCTTAAGACCTGTAGAGACAAAGGTAGTCCACCCTTTGTTCTCAAAGAAAGGGAGATGTGGTATTATGGAATAATGGTGGAAGGAATGCTTTTATTTTGAAGCCACTGGAGGTGACGTCAGTACCGGGGTTAAGGGTTAAGGGAAAACTTTGTTCATGCACTGGAGGTCAGCTGCTGTACTGAGTTTGCTAAATAAAGAAAGACTCGTCAGATACGTCGTGGTGCGAACTTTATGGGAATAACTCGACAGGCAAAACATCCAATGTGTGGCCCAAAGGCATCTGTGTCACGGATGGCATTCACAATGTTGGGGGCATTGTCTGTAACTGGAATAGAGGCGTTTTCTCTGCCTAGGTTCCATTCTTTGACTGCTTGCATTAGCTCTCGTGCCAGATGCTCACTTGTATGGCTCTCGTAAACGGGACGAGTCTGTAGCACGTAGCCTTTCAGCTCCCAATCTGATATGAAATGAACAGTCACTGTAAGGTAGCTTGTTGTCGCTCTAGATGTCCAGCCATCAGTAGAAAGAGCAACGAAGGGGGTTTGTCTCAAGTCGGTTACAACTTCTCCCCTAGTCACTTCGTAAAGTTCTGGAATTATTTTGCTGCTAAAATGTGTGCAGGAGGGGATATTGAAACGTTGATTGAGTACCTTTATCATGTGACGGAATCCCATGCCTAAAACTACTGAATAGGGCTGCATGTCTTTCCCTATGAAGACGCCCATTGAGTTAGTTATTTCCTTGTGTCTTTCGGAATTATAAGCATATTGTTGCTGAAAGGCTGCAGCAATGGATGGTTGTGTTTGCGACGACAAACCAGCTCTCCGTGCTGCTCCACTTACAGCCGGGTGATGATGGCGCAAGTGGCTCAACATGTTGGATGTGTTACCTGTGGAGTAGGCGATCGTCGTAAAGCAATGCTTGCACAACGGGCTTTGTTTGCTGACAATCTTTTTTCCTTTTTCATCATACTCCACGCTGAAGTCAAAATGTTCCCATACAGCGGATTTGTAAGATGACTGTGCCTATTCAAATTTTTTTTTCTCCGTTTCTTGTTGACTCGCCATGATCGTGCAACGGGGAAAGTTTTGCTTCCCCTAACATGGATCTCCAGCGTCTGCATTCAGAGCACTGATTGGCTCTTGGGAAAGTCAGTAAAATTCTGATTGGTTGTTGCATGGTTGTGGAGAGACACGCTGAGCAGAACTCATCCCCTGGGTCCATGTCTAACGGCCAATACATGCGTGCATTCGTTATAACCAAATATTCAATTAAAAGTTTAATGTCACGCATACCGAAATATCGCGGTTCACCTGGGTCAACTGAACCAAACAGGGCGAACCGAACAGTTCAACAAAATACCGAAAACCGTTGCATCCCTAGTGGAAACCCATATGCAGAGCCATTTAAAGACGGTGGTTCATTATGGAGGTATGTTTTAGATAGATAGTTAACAGTAAGAGTGGGCCTATTCACATCCAGAAAAAGACATCTGGCGTGAACCACCAAATTAAGTGCGCATTGGACGACTGTATCCGAAACACAGAGGTAATGCACAGGAGTGGTTTCGTTACATATGGCTGTGCCCATATTCAGTAATTGAAGTACTGTCCAACACCCCTTACCTCTAAGATCTAAAAGCAAGTGAGGAAGGCATCCCTTTCAGTATTGAGGTTCAAGTTGAAGAGAAAAAAAGATATGTCTCCAGAAACAAGCAGCAGCAAGTGAGGAAGGAATCCCTTTCAGTATTGAGGTTCAAGATGAAGCTCTTCCACAAGGAAATTTGTCTGTTTATGAGCCACACCTCTCCTACTGCAACCAGTTTGGCAGAATGATGGTAATGTTTGACTTAGTCAAAAACACATGGCACTGTCATTGTGCTATAGGAAAACAGGCTTGTACTCACAAGTGCATTGCCAAGTGGCACCTAATCCAAACAATGAAGGAGCATTTTGAAAATACAAATGATGAGGCTGAAGAAGAAGAAGAGCCTGAAACGGAACCCTGCTTTCTTGAATACAGGTACCCTCCTCAAAAAGAAAACTTAAAAAGAATAGTGAAATACATACACAGGGAAAAAATAAAGCTTCCTGCGGACTTGCCCACAGAGTTTTGTGGCTTGGCGAGTGAGGCTGAACTTCCAATGCATCTGATCCCAAAGGAACAACTTTGTCCAGAATGTCCCAATGTTCCTCACAGTAAACCCTCATAATAACCAAATCAGCAAAAATAATCTCACTGAAGGGAGTTGTTAAGGGTAAGTGCATGTAAAATTAACATCGAGTTGTATTTAGTTATTGTTCCAAGTTTTAGGTGACACTACTGTAATGATTTCCTCATGTAATACAGGTGTGACATCTTATTCCAAACAATGCAGTTAATGTGGCATGATGATTCGCTATCAAGAATGGGAGGATGGTGTACACAATTTTGATGACAGTCATTCTTACTCTCCATTTTTGTATTTACCTTCGAAACTGCCTTCAGGTAATTGTACAGTTTTCAAGATGTGAAATTGGATATTATCTTATTCCAGACACACACAGCTCTAGGTCGAGCTATTGATACATGTGAGCTGACCTCAGGACAAAAATATCCCAACAAAAACACTCTGATGCATGTGTACCTTCATTTTGAAGCGTTAACAGATCATAATTGTACGAAAGCCTCACTCGCTCGCTCCATTCCCCATGATTGGCCCGAATTGCCTGCAGCTGTAATTCCCTCACGGGTTGCACAGACACACCTGTTACCAATTATCAGACAGAGATATAACTTACCTGGTTAAGCGGTGCTCCTGTTTGCATCCGGGTGTGACCCAACTCGTATCTCCAATCTCCTGCTAGCCCCATGTGATTAATCCTGTGTACGTCTTCCAAACGTGAGTTTTCCTTTCCTTTCTCCACTTTGAACGTTTGACTTGGTTGCGGTGGTACTATGTTTGCCACACCAATCCATAATGCTTTAAGACCTGCCTTTGTTATCCATTGTGGGCCAGGTGGCCAGCGTGCAATTAAGTTGGCCGCGGTATCGCGTGTACTATGCCACCGGAAGTAGTATAGACCGGAAGTAAAATGTAATTAATTATGTAAATGTTTATTTGTATTTCTTTACACTAAATAATGTTATGATCCCACTGCTATAGTAGTAAATTATTTTTATCTACATGCCTTGTTGTATTTGTGCAGTGCTTTGATTATGTTAATTGTGTTAATATAACACAATTATATTATATATTGTGATTATTTATGTTAGTATTATGTTAATGAAATAAGAGTTGTAATTGTGGATGACCTTTAGAGCCAAATGACCAACATTGAATTTTCAAACTGCTATTGATTGTTGTGTGCTGATTGTTCCTTTGTTCTTGTTACAGCACACATACACGCACGCCCACATAACCAGCCAAGAAGAAAAACGACAACTTAATAAATACACCCTTTGTGGTGACCTTGGCTAAACTCTGTCTGTGTCCTCCTCCTTCCAACCCAACTCTCCAACCATCTGACCGTGGTTTGCATCTTTCCAAAGTGTCCCAGCCCCCCACTAAGAGTAGCCACTCCCTCGTTCAATAATTACAATAAAGCCAAACATTTTGCCTGTGTTCGCTGTGGACATCACCCATCTATTGTCATCATGGATCTCCACAAGAACTGTGTTTTTAGCATGGCAAGTACAGTCCAGGTTTTATTCTAAAAAATGCCACAGCCCAAATATATTAATATTACTTATAACTTGTAGTCAGTGAACTAGAGAATCCACCTGATGGTTTTGATGAAAAGGTGGACATTGCTGACTTCTAGTACTCTGTATGTCTAGAAAGAATCTCAAGGGCTTTTGTTCCAAGTAAGTGACTTTAATCTTAAAGAATTGCCATGTTACCCACTGAAATACCATTGTCTACTACACGCTGTCCCTGTCTATCTACTGCTCTGACAAACCCCAAGACTGTTTCTTTCAGGTGACGGGCAATGTCCTTTCCAAGTTCAACCCACATACAACCACCCCTAGGCCCCTTTGGATTTGCTCTCATACTCGCAAGTCGAACATGGTGCTCAATACAGAGCATGAGAAGGTCCACATGTCCATGGAGGCAAATTAATGCAGGGAGATGGACATAACAGAGGACCGGTTACTGGACCAAATATCCAATTTGAAGGTGAGCTTATCTGCATTTCCTGAACATGATCTGAACCTTAAACTCATACTATACAGACTTTGCACACATTCACTCTTCAGCACTTATGAACACATCCAAACACATTGCACTACAAACACATACACAAACACACACACCTGACTTTCAGCACTTTTTATTTTTTTATACATCTCCCTCTATTTCATGGACCTGTCTTACATCTCTCCACTCATAATATTCCTCTCTACCCTCACTACCCAATATCCCCTGCCATTATAAGTAAGACCTCTTACACCCTCCCCCCTCACACACACCAGCAAACTGCTTCACCTCCCCAGTAACATCAATCACCAGTAACCTCAAACCCCTCCAACATACACACAGCACACCTGCCCTCCAACCTACACACAGCACACCTGCCCTCCAACCTACACACAGCACACCTGCCCTCCAACATACACACGGCACACTATGCATGTGACATAAATGTCTTGTGTCTTTTTTAAAAATTCTATCCAAACAATACAGCAATTACAATACAATACAATACAGTTGGCAATTACACCTTATTTTTTTAATACATTACAGGTCCATGCCATCCGCACACTTTGTAAGGAGTGCGGCATTGATTCCAGGGGCTCAAAAATGGAATTCATCTTGCGTCTAAGAGAAGAGATGGCCACTAGAAGCAAGTATGATAGTCTTTCAGAAGGTTTGGGGTGCATCTGGTAAGTTAAAATAACTGGCTCAATACAAGTGTTTATCACAACAGTGTTAATCTTTTAGACTGTCTACTGGTAATGTAGTTTGACATCATTGAGTACTTACTTACGTTGGGCTGTTGCAAGTTGTTTCTTTAAGATGCAACATTAGGGCAGAATGTCCGCGAGACTTCACAGCCTTATTGCTCTTGAGGAAACATATGCCAAATATAAGAATCTACGATTTTGGCCGAGGCCTTGCAGTACATGCTAACCTGAGAGAACCTGAGGTGGTCCCTTTCGGCCCTCATGAGGGTCGACTGCTGGACCCCAGCCCTGAAAACCTCCAGTGGGCCTCCAAAGATGGCACAGTCAGTTTACCCTGGCTCAAAACCAAGAAAACTTTCCCGGACTCGAACGGCCATCCTTTGACTGGGTCGGAAGAACACTATTGTCTCTGACACCTTCCACGAGAGGAACACGAAAGACCCAAGAGATATCCTCCGAAGGTTAGGGCTGGTGCCAGAGTTTGCCAGAAGAATAAACAGCCAAGTAGCTGAACAGCTCTTCTCCATCATGAAGAAAAACAATTACTTCATGAATTTGCTCTCTCCTTCTGCACATGTCTTCACGATGCGAAATATCATTCATCACCACAATCAACGGAAAAACAAGACAGTCATGGAGGATTTAAGAAAGCTTGTGAGCCCTGACATTCCACTGACTCTCAATGAGTATGGAGAGGCAGAATTCGGTCTCTTGCCCTCTTCTCAGACAAGAGAATGTGATCTTCTCCCAGACATACATGTTACACTTCACAGACAACAGAATTAAACCCAAATTTCCCACCACAATGTCAGCGTAAGAGACAATTTCAAACTGTGCACACATCCTTTCGGGGTCAAAATGGCCGACCACAGGGCTCGATAGTCCCCCTCATGGAGTATTAACACCCAAATAGTTAACACACAGTTTCAGAGAAACCCGGTAAAGCTGCAACTCTCAAACTGTAAAGAGCGAGCTGTTACACTCTGACTATGCCCGATCTGTCTATTCTGTTACAATGACAGCACAACTATTTCATAGTATCCCCCTTTGCCCAACTAAGGACAGCAATAGTACTACAAAGAACAATAGTACTCACCCAAAGAGTGCTCTGTGAACTTGGCAATGAACATTTGATCAGTTAGCAGAAAGCATCTGAGAAAAGTTTGGAAGGTGTGTACTGCTGAAGCATGTCTGCTAGGTATTTTGGTCCTGTTGATTTCTAAACAAGCAGAAGCGCGTCAATTCTGTGACTTACTGGAAGCCGATGCAGGGACTTAAGTATTGGAGTAATGTAGTCAATTTTTTTTGTTTTTGTGAGAACCCTAGCCATATTTTGTATCATCTGAAGCTGTTTGATAGTCTTTTTAAGAAGGCCTGTGAAAAGCCCATTGCAGTAGTCAACCCTACTGGAGATGAATGAATACATTTTTCTAGATCAAGTTTTGACATTAGCCCTCTAAGTTTGGCAATGTTTTTGAGGTGGTAAAAATCTGATTTAGTTATTGCTTTCATGTGGCTGTTTAAATTTAGATCACTGTCAATTATGACACCAAGATTTTTAACAGTATCCTTTGCTTTAAGCTCTTTAATATCAAGGAGAGTGACAACCTTAAGTAATAATAATAATAATAATAATAAGTTTTATTTATATAGTGCCTTTCTCAGACTCAAGGTCACTTTACAAAGTCAGCACAAACAAAGCAAGACAACACAAAAACAAACAGTCAAAAAAAAAGGGCATTTGCGATGAGTCAAGCGGTGGCGGAGGGTGAAAAGAACGTGACTCGGTGTCCGCCGAGATGAGTGGGGGATGGTTGCACCCATTGCATTGAGAATGGTGTCCAAGCCAGTCACTAGTATCCGGAAATTTTGAATAGCGTAATAGTCATTTATATTTTGCAGATCCGATGATTTCAAATTCCTCGTATAACTCTGTGTCTTCTTCTGAGGGACAGTCACGGAGGGATTGAGGGAGGGAATTCCAGAGCTTACGGGCCATGAGAGAGTCTGGTAGAGGGGGACAGAGAGGAGATTTTGATTAGAGGATCTGAGGGAGCGGGAAGGAGTGTAAGAGATCAGAAGGTCACAGAGGTAAGGAGGAGCAAGGTCATGAAGGGCTTTGAAAGTGAGTAGTAGAATTTTTAATTTGATTCGGGACAGAACCGGTAACCAGTGAAGCTGAGAGAGAATAGGGGTGATGTGTGCAGATCTCTTGGTATGAGTGATTAGTCTGGCTGCAGAGTTCTGAATATATTGTAGTCTTTGAAGGGATTTAGTGGGGAGGCCAATGAATAGGGAGTTGCAGTAGTCTAGGCGGGATGTAATGAAGGAGTGAACCAGGGTCTGTGTATCAGTGGTAGACAGGAAGGGGCGAAGGCGGACAATGTTCCGGAGGTGAAAGAATGCAGTTTTAGTGAGGGATTTAATGTGGGGGTCCAAACTGAGTGAGGAGCAGGCTCGGACTGGTAATCTGTACAACCGGGCAAATGCCCGGTGGGCCAGTCCACATGTGGGCCGGTGACCTGCGGGAATTTTTTTTTTATTATAATTTAGCCTGTTTGCGGCCCGTCATGTAGGCCTAGGCCTAGCCTATAAATGCAGCTGCATCCATTTGGCTTGGGGGGTGACAGGTCAATCATTTTGCCCTCTTCATGACAGGTTCAGTGTGTTACGATCGCGACCCCCTGCCCCACCCCTCAAGTGGATTTGTCCAAGCAGCCGCTATGTTTGTGGGGAAATAGCCATAAACGAGTGCATGGTAACCTGGGCTGTATAAGTGCCCTCCGCTGGCTGGTGTTCACATCATCGCAGTTTAACCGTAAACAGCAATCAGAGGTCTAGTTTTATTCCATAAATATATTGTTTTTATAGACGTTAGTTGCACGCGCTACCAAGAGCTTCCATTTACTGCAACATGTAGGCTACTGTAGTGCGATTCTGTCAACATAAAGAAACTACTGGTAGCCTACAATTTCCGCACAACTTGGTGGAAAAGTGTAGCACAGGTTAAAGAAACCCCATTCATTTTTGGAGCTGATCCTACTCAAAAGGAACTTCAAAGTATTTCCCAGATGATTTGTTCATGGCAATTCACACATTATCGATGGGGAAGTATGCTTACATCTCATACTAGCCTACACGTCATATTATCTTAAAGTTATAAAGTTAAATGTTAGAGAAGTGAATGTTGCTGGCTTCATAGTAGCCTAGTCACGAAGACCGTGCCAGGCTGAACGAGACGGTAACCGAGGGTGAGTCTAATGTTATCAAACGGTCGAGGTTCTCTGCAAGTTAGTTATTAACCAAGCCTTATTCTAGTGTCGTAGATGATTGTGTTCATGGCAATTCACACATTATTGATGGGGAAGTAGCCTACATCACATAGGCTACAAATACACGTTATCTGGGTAGTTATAAAGTTAAATGTTAGAGAAGTTAAAGGAACCGTATGTAAGAAATGTATTATTTCAATTAATAATAAAATGGCCCTGATATGTCACTAGATATTAAGAAATCATGTTAATTTGAAATACTTATATCACTGACAACCAGTGGCGGACCGTGCGTTCAGTGGTTAGGCCTTCAATGATAATTATTTTTGGACAAAAAATAATAATAGGGGGGCCTTCCGGGGGGGGATACCCCCCGAATATTTTTTTTGCATAGCAGCGTTAAAATGTGCAATTTCCCAACATTTCACGGTGGGGGGGAAAGTTTTCTCTCACGCAAATCTGTGTAGGCCTACCACTCTAGAATCTTCGTTAGACAAACAATTAATGTTTCCGAGCTGAATTCCGCATTGCTTAGATCTTTATTAGCTGAAATCCGCATTGCTTAGATCTTTATTAGGCGAATAGCACCCGACCATCATCCTTATATCAGCAGCAAAGTGAATAGGCTGCTAGGCTAGGCTACTTATTTATCACCCATATTCATTAATCTGCTGCCTGCTACTGTCTGGTGAAGACGTGCAATTTAGTCCATGTCATATTGAAAGTGAACACCAAGTGCGCTCAAGTATGGATTTGTGCAGACTATTTTGAAATATTTAGGCTATCGGTTGTCTTGACTTGTCATGACTTGCATGCACATATGGCACTGCCACAGGTCTACAATGATGTGTTCATTTAATAGTTTAATCTGACATCAGCAAACTTGCTTCAGACTGTTTGTAGGGCTCTCCTACTTAGCTGTAGCTTTAACGTTAACGTTACAGTGCAACTGTTTTAGGTTGTGCTGCTGCTCTGATTACTTAAAAGCTAATGTGGAACTACAGTAGGCTATCCTACAGTGTTTGCCAAACGTATTTATGAGAAAGTGTCTCAACAGAAAATGCTAAGAAGATTTCTCAGCACACCACCATGATATTAAACATAAAAGTCAGAAAATGTATTGTAATGTAATGTAATGCCCTATGCTGCTACTACTGCTTCCTTACTACGCCCTCATGCCTATTTCATAATGTCTGATGGCCACGCCATTGATTTCACCAATAATGTCCACAAAACACAGATATATAGTCAGACTATAGCAGGGCAGGAAACCAAGGCAAATGACAATTTTCACATAGATGCCGATCCAGACAGCTTCACCAAAGCCACATCAACTCACACACAACTTCAAGCTAGCATACAATCTAGTATAGTAACCAAGCACTGCGGTTTGCAAGCAGCACAAAAACACTTTTTATAAAGAAAAGGGCCAGATTACAAGCATGTACTGTATTACAAGTCTATGTTATCAAATAAACATGAAACAAAACTTACCAATTCCTGCATAGGCTACTGACCAGCTACGTGCAGAGCTAGCTGACATTATGTGCATCTTGCTAACATGTAGTCCAGTTGACACTGTAACTTTACATGATATAATTTTGCTTAATGAAGGCTTATCAATATATATTTTTTAAACAAAAACGGTCAATATACTGTCCATAGCTATAACCAAAGCCATGCCAGTGTGACATGTACTTTTCCAGTGAAAGTCAGTCTGACTGACAGAAGATGCTCACGAAGTTCCTCAAGTCAAATAGATAGCGTCAAAATTCGTGATGAACGGTTCCGGGTATTCTTTTAGAACATTGCAGGCCCAGCTGCAGTCAGACCTGCCTTCCTCGCCATAATAGGTCGATTTGATTGGCTAATCAGTCAGATGTAGCCATCAATCAACCCGAATCCAAACATATGATTTCTAATGGTTACTTAGGTACCGAAAACGCAGTGATTTCTTGTGAAGGCCTGATGTGGGCCTTAACAAGGGAAGACACGCGATTGGATAAAAACGTATCGCACGCCCTCACTATTTGTACACACAATCTGTCAATCAAATATAGCGGACAGCGGTAGGATATGTTTAGCCTAGTCAAGAACGATGGTAAAGTAAAATGTTATTAAAGACACTATTGTTTTTCATTCGTTTGAAAATAGTTAGGCCTTCAGAGAAGGCCTTGAAGGCCCTGCCACTGCTGACAACAGTAGTCCGGCCAGGATATTGTCATTTAAAAAGTGAAGTTGCAGCTCTCAATAATATTATCTACTAATCACAAAGTCAGTATAGTGTTTCGGCATCTGGGTTGGCAACCTCGAGTCACGGGAGAGGGGGAGGGGATACACAGCTCTACAGTAATTTGAAAGTGATTGCAGTACCAGTTTTGGCCACAATCTTACATATGGTTCCTTTAATGTTGCTGGCTTCGTTTGTCACTAAGAGACCATGCATCACCATGCATAGCCTACGAGACCGTAACCGAGGTATAGGCTATAAGTCTATGTAATCAAAACGGTTGTCTAGGTTCGCGGCAAGTTATTAACCATGCCTTTTTCTGTTTTTAGTGCATCGTAGATGATTTTGTTCATGGCCATTCACATATGGAGAAGTTCATCACATAGCCTAAAAATACACGTCATGTTATCTTTGTAGTTATAAAGCTAAATGTTAGAGAGGTGAATGTTGCTGGCTTCATAGTAGGTTCACGAAGTGACCGCGCCAGGCTATTGAACCGAGGGTATGAGTCTAATCAAACGGGTGTTATCGCAAGTCTGAGTTATCAACCGATTGCAGAAACCTATTTATTTCTTGTGCATCTTAAGTTATGGTTATGGTTATGGATTTAGCAGACGCCTTTGTCCAAAGCGACATATAAATACAAAACAACATAATAATATTTAAAAATGAACAGGGAACAGATTAAAATCTAGGTCAAATATAGTAAGGAGAATAGTTGTAGTACACAATAATATCAATTCAATCAATAGCCTAATAAAAAAAGCAATGTAAAAAAGGGGAAAGGCAATAATAAAACAATAATGTCAATTCAATCAATAATATAAAAACAATAACATGCTAAGACTACATTAAGGAGAATATCAATAATAAACAATAATGTCAATTAATTAACAGCCCAATTAAAATAAAACAACATTATATAAACCATAACACATAAGCGCTTAAACAACTAAGTATATGTTGAATAGGAATGTCTTTAGACCCCTCTTAAACGACCCAAAACTACCACAGGAACGGAGAGCACTGGGCAGTTCATTCCACCAACATGGAACCACTGAAGAAAAGAGTCTGGAATTAGACCCAGTTTTTATGACTGGTCGACACAACATACGCTCACCAGAAGACCGCAGTGGGCGGTTGGGCATGTAAGGCTTGATTATTGAATTAAAATAACTAGGAGCAGATCTAGTTAGTGTCCTATAGGCCAAAGTGAGAGATTTAAATTTAATTCTGGCTACTATAGGGAGCCAATGGAGAGTAACTAGGAGAGGAGTTACATGTGTCCTCTTTGGCTGATTGAAGACCAGGCGTGCTCCAGCATTTTGAATCAGCTGTAATGATCTTGTTACACAAGCGGGTAAGCCAGCTAATAGTGAATTACAATAGTCCAGCTTAGAGATGACCATGGTCTGAACAAGAAGTTGTGTGGAATCTTGTGTCAGATAAGGTCTGATCTTCCTAATGTTGTAAAGCATAAACCGGCATGATTTTGCAATAGAAGCTATATGCTCAGAGAAGTTAAGTCGGTCATCAATTACAACGCCCAAGTTTCGTGCCGATCTAGTTGGGGTCAGTGAAGTTGAGTCAAGCTGGATGTTAATCTGTTGGGGAATAGCTGTTTTAGCTGGAAACACCAAAAACTCTGTTTTTGAGAGATTAAGCTGAAGGTGCCGATCTTTCATCCAGGCTGAAATATCCTTAAGGCATGCAGAAATCCGGTGGGAAACACTAGAGTCATCAGGTGGGAAAGACAGGTAAAGTTGAGTGTCGTCTGCATAACAGTGATAGTCAAATCCATGGGAGCGAATGGTATCACCTAAGGAAGTGGTGTAAATAGAGAAAAGCAAGGGTCCTAATACTGATCCCTGAGGCACACCTGTGGTGAGGGCATGAGACTTAGATACCTGTCCCTGCCAAGACACGTTGAAAGAACGCCCTTTAAGGTAAGATTCAAACCAGTCAAGAGCTTTTCCAGAAATTCCCAGTTCAGATAGTATAGATAGGAGAATGTCATGGTTAACAGTATCAAAGGCTGCAGATAAATCTAGTAGAATTAATACTGATGACTGAGCAGAGGACTTAGCTACTCTCAATGCTTCAGTCACAGACAGAAGAGCAGTTTCAGTAGAATGACCACTCTTGAAACCAGACTGCATAGGGTCTAGTAGATTATTCTGATGAAGAAAGTCACAAACTTGCTTGAAGACCACTTTCTCCAAAACCTTTGACAAGAAAGGAAGAAGGGAGACAGGTCTGTAGTTCTTCACCTCAGTTGGATTAAGTGTACTTTTCTTTAGCAGAGGTGTAACCCTAGCCTGTTTAAAAGAATAAGGAACTATTCCAGAACTGAGAGAAGCATTAAATACATGTGTGACTGCTGGTAGAACAGCGGGTGAGATAGACTGTAGAAGAGTGGACGGGACAGGATCTAATGGGCATGTTGTTGGACGACATCGCTGAAGCAATTGAGAGACTGCTTCCTCATCAAGAGGAGAGAAAGAGTCAAATGATGGGGTCGTACTAACACAAGGCAAAGCCCTCCTTATAGGAGCATCAAACTGAGCACTTATTTTAGCAACTTTTTCAGTGAAAAATGTTGCAAAGTCATTTGCTGACAGTGAAGTAGTTGATGGTGGTGGTGGAGGATTGAGGAGAGATTTGAAAGTAGAAAAAAGTTGTCTACTGTCAGTGGCGCTCTCAATCTTGCTTTGATAGAATGCCTTTTTTGCAAGTGTAACAGTGGATGAAAAGGATGACAGCAAAGACTGGTAGTTACTAAGATCATTTCCATCTTTGGATTTACGCCATTTCCTCTCAGCAGCTCTAAGTTCCTTTCGTACTGAGACTATACTGTTCGTCAGCCATGGATGGCGAGGTTTAGAACGAGTAGGTCTTGAGGAAAGAGGACATGCTGCATTCAGACAAGATGCCAGTGTAGAGCAGAGAGTCTTTGTAGCGTCATTAACCTCAAGTGTCAAGAATGAGCTAGGAGTAGGTAAAGCAGATGTTACTAATGTTGCAAAATGGTCACTTGAGAGGCTTCTGAGATTACGCCGGAACGAAATTATCGGAGGAGGAGCTGCTGGGTTATCCAGGAGACGCACAGAGAATCTGATAAAGTGATGATCCGATACATGTAATGGATTAACCAAAACGTTGTCTGTATTACAGTTACGTACCAGAATTAAATCAAGATCTTTACCAGCCTTGTGAGTAGGAGGACTGTGGACACGTGTGATATTAAATGAGGAGAGTAAGGACAGGAAGTCAATTGCAGACGAGTTATCCAAATGAATATTAAAATCGCCAAGGATTAATAATGGGCATGCATCCATTGGAATAGCAGACAGTAGAATGTCCAACTCGTTCACAAAGTTCCCAAGTTGTCCTGGAGGGCGATAAATAACCACCAAGTATAATTTGTATGGTTCAGTTATCATGATGGCATGATATTCAAACGAGTTGTGGACCTGAGCAGGCAGCAACTGTGTAAACCTCCAATCATCAGAGACGAGAAAGCCTGTCCCGCCTCCTCTACCAGACGAACGACTAAGTGATTGTGTAGCCTTCATAGAAATTCATAGGCTACATTACCGATGGATGTAAAATACAAATACAAATAAACGTCACGTTATCTTGGTAGTTATGTTAAATAAATGTTTGGCTGTCACAAGGCCGACCGTAACCGGGCTAATGCATGAGTAATCAAGGCTATTGGTAGGTAGGCTCACGAGGAGACTGCGCACAGCTGAGTACTGAACAAGACCGAATGTAACCGTGGCCAGTGCTTGAGTCTAGTGTCGGTCAATATGAGTGTGTATTCCAGCTAATTTCAGAGACATGGAGAGCAGGTCATTTGCAGCTTGAGGCCACATGTCTTGGAGCGACTATGGCGGGGGAAGGAACGCGCCCCCCGGGCGCGCCAACCGGTGACCGAATCTATTAACTCGGTAGGCCAACCAACGACCGTCCGGTTGAACCGACTTGTGTAAAAGAGTTGGTTGTTCCATCACTAGTCTCTGTGCTGTGATGTGTACGGAAACCAGATTGGAAGTGCTCATACAGTGTATTAGTGAGAAAGGAGTGAAGTTGTGAAGCAACCACTCTTTCCAGTACTTTGGCCAGAAAGGGGAGGTTTGAAATAGGACGGTAGTTGGAGAGAGAAGTGGGATCAGAGTCAGGGTTCTTTAAAATGGGGGTAACTGCAGCAGTTTTTAGAGCAGGGGGAACACCACCAGAGCAGAGGCTAGAGTTAACTAGTACAGCCACTGGTTCACAGATACAGTAGCTGTGGTGCATGCCTTAAAGCGATGGTTTGGAGTAATTTCACCCAAGGGTCCTTTGCACCATGACCGAGCCAAACACCCTCCCAGAACCTTTTTTCCCTTGGTCGAACCCTGGTCGAGTAGCGCTAACTATTGACGTTCTGCAGTCGTAATGGAACCAACTTTTAGCTCGTAAATTACCATACTAATAATGCCCTGAATGGTACGAAACTTCTACAGTAGTACAACTATGACCTTTACTTGGAAAACGAGGCATTAGAAAGTTTGTAAGTACACCATAAGTTTAGTAAAATAATACTTGCCTGATAGCTTCTACTCTCAGCTACCACCGCTATTGCTGCGTCGACGTCACTTCCGTGATTTTGGAAAGCCCTTAAAAGTCCTGGCAGAAAGCGATGCATAAGGATGTAGTTGAACGACGCCAACTTTCAGGACTAACAATATTTTTTTAGTAGAACCAGTTTGCAACAATTATTAGTTAACACTAGGTTGTAAACACTTCGTAAAAAATAATAAAAAAACGTTGGATATTATCAAAAGTGATCGCGCGAGATCCCCCACAGAGCACAAATGTTGCCGGAAGTGACTGGCAGAGTTTGAAGTCAACATCGAACACGACGATGAGTGGCTCAATTTTGAAGGTCGCCCGTACCTATTCGAGCCTGAATATACAGACGAGGAGCTACAAGCCATGGAGGAAAATCGGAGAGCTGCAGAAGAGGCGGCGGAGATTGCAGATGACCCAGACACACCAAACAGATGTGCAGGGGACTGGTGGTGTAGCTGTGGATTATGTCAGCCCATGGCTACAGAGAATGAGTGTTTGTGTTGTCGGGAGTCGGACGTGTTTCGAGAAGAACTGGAGAACTCCGGGGCAAGCTGTCTTACAGCAATGGATGACTTTCAGGCACTTATAAACCCATCTGTTGTAAAGACATTTTTTCACGTGCCTAAAATAAACTGGAAGAAAAGACCTGTTCCAGAGGGACCCAACGGCCAATTATCTGCCAAGTAAGTAGACCAGTACTTATTTTCTTCAGTGCCTCAAATGAAATTGTGTGAATCGGCCAAATTACTAAATATCGCTGACCCTTCATTGCTCTTGCTTTCTTATGTCCACCCCCAGTGTTGATTGGTGGCATATCAGATAGTATTGGATTGGGGCTTACGAGGTGAGCGTCTGGGGCGCAAGGAGAGGGGAGTCCTGCCAAGTTGTGTGGTGACCACCATTAGGACCAAGTACCCCTCCCCCACCGAGGAGTACAAAGGTTTTGAAGAAGCAGAGGAATTGGAGACAATTCTCTGATTTTGTAAATATTATTTAAATAATGTAAGTTTATGCCATAGTGAAAGCACAATGTAAATATGTGAAGTTGTAAATAAAAGTCGTTTGTAAGATGTATCAGAACTCGTTTATTGACATTATTATAGAACTATATACAAAGAAATGGTAATGTAAAACCAAATAATGGATTGAGGGACTGTAGTTCACAACAAACAACAAAGCTTCACTGCGACTTGTGTATTGTTCTAACAACTCCGACCTGTCAGGCCTGGGCACAGGGGCAATGTTCTGCAGAAGCCTTTTCTGGCGAGGTGGAGGACGGGGCCAATCTCTAGGTTGCGCTCATCCCTCATCTTCAAGGTGTGTTACATGAGGTCTTGACGGAATGGCTGCACACCTCTCATATACACGGGCCTGGCAATCCACTGACGACTGCCCTTTGAGTAGGCAATTGCGAATTGGGGTTTTCCTATCAAACACATAATATAATAACAAATTACGTAATAACAGTGTACATACTGTATTTGCACACAGCACAACTGTGGTGTCTATTGGTTTCTTCTGATGCTGACATTCCAAAAATCACTGACCTTGACTATCAGGTCTTACTCATATAATTTTAGAATGACAGAGACGTTAGTAGAAGGCAGTAGTAGAAGACATTAGTAGAAGGTGTGTGTCTATACCTTCTTTTATTTTGGCCTGTTTCTTGCCAACATTGGCGTTGTGGTCCATGACTGCAAGTTGTGTCATACGAAAAGTGAAGCCTTTTCTGTGTGTACTTCAGCATTGCTGAATGAAAAACTTCCAGGGACCCTGTGTAGGTGCAATGCAACCCCATACAAATATTAGCCAAAAACAGGTGATTATGTACTCTGAAGTGATATTTACAAGAGCCTCTTGTCAGTGTGGACCTAAATGTGTTTGAGTGGGAAAGTGCAGTAATATTTCTGTGGAAGTAGCATGTTGCAAAATAACTTTTGTCACAGATATAAAAAAAACTATAAGTGAAAGGGAACAAACCTATTGTGAAGGCATACCTGTGTGTTTGAACAATGCCATCTGACTGTCATGAGCTCTCTCTCTGCCTGGTAACACACGCTGATTGAAGTCTGATGACCTCCACCTGTTCCTGCTCTGCTCTGCTCTGCCTCACCCTCGTTAACCTACCAGCTGCACTGCATTCACCACTCATCATGCCCTGTATTTAAAGCCTTGCTTTTCAGTCCACACTTGTCTGATTGTCTGCAACCAGCACCAGTTACCTGCCTGTTTTGGAAAACGCCTCTGACTCTTTGCCTGTGATCCCGGACCCGTTCGACGACTACTGTGTTCTCCAGCCCCGGTAATCTTGACCTGCCTTCCGTCTCTCTTCTACGAATACCGCCTAGTCCTTGACTGTACTGCTGCTTCGTTTCAATTGCTGTTGTGTGTGTGTTTCCCCCAGGACTTCCCGGTTCATCCAGCTCCTGCCATCGCTGTTCGGCTACTGGGGGAACACACACACGCAGACTCTTGAAACCCCCGGAACTCCTGGAACTCCCGTACCCCCCCCGGAACCCCTGAAACCCCCTTAACCCCCAACCCTTAAATAAACTTTCGAACGTGACGCTTTTGTGGTCCTCGTCCTGTTTGGTGTCTGACACTGACGCAAGTCACGCAGCAGGTTTTTTTTCCAGGACAATACTTTTTAAAGCCCGGTATGCTAGGGAATCCACCTTCATCCACCTTTTCCTCTGTTGTTCATTGTCTGTCAGAGGGGCATGATGGCATGTGTGTTGTACGCCGGCTTCCTCCCATCTGTGTACGCCAACAATGTGTTGGAGCTGGGATTTCCACCTACGCACACATTCCTGGTGGAGATAGAGGAGGTCTTCATTGAAGATTTACATGATTGTTTTTTAGCGGTGTTTGGTCCTACAGTACAACTGCCCAATGATGACAGAAATGTGTTCTTACCTCACCATCTCTGTGACTGGAGCTACAGGACCAGTACAAGTGATTACTTATAGATTTATGCCAGGTCTGCAACTCTTTATTCTCCCTCTTATTTGCTGCAGTGACTAGCTTCTTCTTGACACTTAAATGAAACAACAAAGAGGGATGGATAAAGATCAGCATTTTAAAAACTGCACAAAGACATGGGGTGAAATTGTTGTTTTTTCTGGTTGGCATAACACTTACTCTTGTTGACATGCCACGCATCAAACTCATGCCGGATGTTGTTGTAGGTCTCCCTCATAATTTTTCTAATAGATGGGGCTCTATCGGTTGTGACGACACCGACATCCACACCCATGGTCAGGAGATGGTCAAGACCTCTTTGAAATCCCATCGCCTCCATGGCTACTGAGCTGGTAGTCTCCGTAACCTATGGAATAACATTTTCAGTTGACAGACCATAAATACTGTGAAGCAATTTACTACCCACACATTTTGGTTGATAACTTCATTTATTGAATAATGTATGGATGTTGGTTTACCTGAACTAATTCAAAGTGGACAATCTCCTTTGTGGCATCATCCATGAAGGAGTACTGTACGTGGAATATTTTGCACAGAAACCTATAACACAAAAGCATTGACATGAATACAGATGAACACAAATTAATATCAATGTATTTATGCTTTTCAAAAGTTTACGCACATTACTCTCTATGCTTACCAGGGCTGTCACACCGTGCATCTCCAGCCAGGGCAACTTTTTCTTCTGTGCCAGTGATTTTTAGGCATTCAATAACGCAGCCCTGATGGTTTTGGTATGCACGGTTGATGACTGGGATGAGATACTTTGATTGTATGGTGTAGAATTGAGTTTTGCCAGGTATTTGGAGGTTTAGAAGAAATGCCCAGTCTCTTATATCTGTATAGGTTGCTCCGGTGAATAATATTGCGGCAGAGGTGAGTAAATTGTTTTGGCCCATCTTCCTCTGGTCTGGGCCGGATTGCCATAACCCATTGTGTCCTTGCAGGCAAGTCCATCGTATTTTTAATTGGCTACCATTTTTGGTAAACTTCCGGTGTTCAATGGCCATTCCACAATGGCAGCAAGTTTGGAACATTTGCATTATGCTCGATTCATCCACTATCCACTTTCTCTCTGACCATCCATTCTTTGAGCCATGGCTGGATGTAGAGGCCAAGCCTGAGCCTGATGGGCTGGATGGGGAGGTGTCACTTAGTGGCTTGTAGCTGTCGTCCTTAGGGTCTTCCTTAGGGTCGTCTAGTCGCCATTCTCCAAAACTTGTACTCATTTCATGAAGAGAATCCTCTTCTTCCTATGGAAAGACAGGGAAAAAAGTTTTGAGTTATGACGAAAAAGTAAAGTTTCACTTCAGACTTCAGTGTCAACAGAGTGTATATTTAGGAAGGAGAGAAGTAAACGATGCACTCACTTGTGAAAAGATTACAGGAGCAGCATGAGGGGGAGGGCAAGATGCTGATGTAGCACCCAATTCCTAGTGATGTAAAACAAACTCAGTATAAATTCAGGGATCAATTACAGTGACAACACCTGCAATGCAAAGCTTGTGCATTGTATTACTTATATAGCTTGTATTACCTCTGAAAGTTTCCATGTTGGATGGCGGGCCATGTATTGGCCAGATAGAGAACGCTGGGTACGTGGTCTAACCACAGCTGATTCTGGACTCGTAAGGGATAATGTTAGGATTGAGGATATGCTTGTAGATGTGGGCTTATTACACTGGTGTCCCGGCTCTTTATGGGGGTAGACTGAGGGAGTCCAATCATGTCTGATTCATCAATAGTTGCCTGAGCAGACTGTTGATCACCAGCCTAAAATGTGGAGGACATCCAACACAGCAATACATGAAATCATTGACGTGGTTTGACAGAACACCGTTATTGTCCTATGGCAAAATAATAGATCATGTCCAACACACACATTCACCCCCACCCCCCAACCATCTGAGCTTTCACACTCACCCCCACCCCCAACCATCTGAGCTTCCACACTCACCCCCACCATCTGAGCTACCACATTAGATCAGGGTTGTTCTACTTCCCTAAACGACAAACTTGCCCAATTTATCTAACCCACAAAAACTACACAAATCTACTGTAATGAGACATTGTTGAATATTGTAATACAAAAACTTTTGACATTTTAACTGACTTCTGACTGCATAAAAACACACAGTGTTTCATGATGCGCCCTCCCCCAACCTACAGTTCCCTGTACACGAACATGTTATCAGCAAAATAGTGCTATTACTAAGCTTACCTGTACTATGTCCGTGGCCGGTGGCCCCACTCGTGGAATAGCGTTCCTTTTCAGGTATACTTTATTCAAACTTTTTGGGTTCTTGGCTTTACTGGGATAACAGAAGTCATCTTCATCGAAATGTCTGCTACAGACATGGTAACGCTTCTTCATTAGCGTCTCGACTGGCGTCGTGATGTCCATTTGAAGAACGATAAGCCACTGTTGTAGAAGCTCCAGGTCATTGTAGCGAAACGGTAGACCATGGAAAGTCTCTGGATTGAACTTTTTGGCTTTTAAACCGCAGCCGGGATAGATACACATGGGTGGCATCTTTTCACTCCCGCTGCAGTGGTCTGAAGCAGGGTCTGAAGTAACTCTAACTATCTCACAACAATCCTCTGCTCAGTCACGTGATGTTACACAGCTGTTTCCGTCAACAAAGTTTCACGTGAGAAGCAAAACCTTTAGCTGAATTTCAAACGTTTTATAAATGCTTGTATTTTCAGGTCAACACTTAAAATATATTTACTATATCATCCAGTTTTCTGTAAGTTTATGGAGTGTTGAATTCACTACCTTTCCCCTTACAGTTTTGCGTTTTGAAAAGGACTTTTACGGGCTTTTCCAAAATCACGGAAGTGACGTCGACGCGGCAATAGCGGTGGTAGCTGAGAGTAGAAGCTATCAGGCAAGTATTATTTTACTAAACTTCTGGTGTACTTATAAACTTACTAATGCCTCGTTTTCCAAGTAAAGGTCATAGTTGTACTACTGTAGAAGTTTCGTACCATTCAGGGCATTATTAGTGGGGTAATTTACGAGCTAAAAGTTGGTTCCATTACGACTGCAGAACGTCAATAGTTTCTGACAGCGCTACTCGACCAGGGTTCGACCAAGGGAAAAAAGGTTCTGGGAGGGTGTTTGGCTCAGGGTCATGGTGCAAAGGACCCTTGGGTGAAATTACTCCGAACCATCGCTTTAAGTAGGGGGGTGGGGCAGGGTCAAGGTGACAGGATGAGGGGTTAGATTTAGTAATGATATTTGAGACAGTAAGGGCATCAACAGGTGTAAAGTGGGTGAGTTTAGGGCCCAGTGAAGGAGAATATGTAAAGACAGATTGAGCAAAAGGTTGAAAACTATGGTAAATTTGATCAATTTTGTCTTCAAAGAAATGAAGGAAAGCCTGGCACTGCTCAGGTGTTTTGGGGCAGGCAGTCACAGTCTTTCCTCCTTTTTACCAAATATAATTACTATTTTTCTTTGTTCAACTGAAGAAAATATTGAGACATCCAGTTGTTAATCTTGTCAATACACTGACAAAGAGATTCAAGAGGACTATATTAGGCGAAAGAGCTAAGTAAAGTTGGGTGTCATCGGCATAGCTATGATAGGAAATCAAATTGTTTGTAATGGTTTGTCCAAGTGGGAGCATATAGAGGCTGAATAATAGTGGCCCCAAGATCGACCCCTGGGGGACACCACAGGTCAAGGACGTTGGCGTAGAGGTACAGTTGCCGATGGCAACAAACAAACTCCTTTCTTGTAGGTATGATTTGACCCAGTTGATGACTATACCTGAAAGTCCAACCCAGTGCTCTAATCTGTGTAGTAATATGTTGTGATCAACAGTGTCGAAGGCTAACCTAATTTTGTTCCGCCTAGCTCCACTTATCCATCTGGGACCAATCCATTGGAGTGTTGCTTCAGAAGGCTGGGCCTAATCAAAAAATGCTTGCATATGATTGAATAAGCCACTTGTCCGTCATCTATTTACGTGCTACTTCAACCACTCACATTGAAGCCAACCCGTGACGCTGATAACAGTCTCACAGTCGCTTCTACGCTATGTCACATCTATGAAACTCCCGCCCTGCGTCCTGATTGGCTGTACCATAAAACCGGGTGCAGAAATCACTCTCAATGGAAGAGGTCCCAGATGGATGTGAGTGAAGCTAGGCGGAGCTAAGCGGAACGAAATTCATCTGGCGAGAGTCAGGTTAGTCGAAGGCTGCACTAAGAACCAATAATACTAGGACTGATGTTTTGCCTGCATCTGTATTGAGGCGTATGCCATTTCAAACTTTAATAAGAGTTGTTTCAGTGCTGTGATTTGCCCGAAAACCTGACTGAAAGTAATCAAAATACCCATTTTAGAGACTATTTTTTCAATAATTTTGCCAAATAAAAGGTAGATTGGATATGGGCCTGTAGTTGTTTAGCATGGTGGCATCTAAATTATTCTTTTTGAGAAGGGGCTTTACAACAGCTGTTTTCAGGGACTTAGGAAATGTGCCAGACAGTAATGATGGATTTACAATGTGAAGCACGTCTGCTGCTATGAGGTGAAGAACAGATTTTTTTTTTTTTAAATGAAAGTGTCTAAGCCACATGTGGAAGAGTTGAGGGTCTGTACAGTTTTTACAAGAGTTTCATAGTCTATCAAACTAAACTCTGACATCAAGTTAAAGCGGCAGTTGGCAAGATTTTTTTGATCATATTCACTGAAACCAAAACTATGCTCCGACAGAACAACATATATCAGCCGGTTTAAAAAAAAAAAATGCATTTCCACCTCCACCTAGAGCCTGTTTTTGTTTTGCAAAAATCCACAGCTCCCGGTTCTTCTGGTCCAATCAGAGCAGGGCTGTGTGAGATCTGACTGTCAATCACAGTTTGGTGCAGTCTGGTGCGCACTGACGAGCACAAACTCGAGAGGGTGCTCGGTGGTAGTGGGGGAGGGGCATGAGAGTTGTAAACATTCAAAATTTTGGCTACGTCCCCTCAATCTGTCAGACTTGCCAACTGCAGCTTTAAGTTCCCCTTCCCTTGAAGCTTGAAGTTCCAGATGTTGAGTAAGTTGTTGAGAAGATATTTTCAGTCTGATTTTATCAATTTTGCCTTTGAAAAAAGTGCAAACTCATTGCATTTATTAGTTGAGACAAGTTCAGGTGCTAATTTTGAGGGGGGTGGGGTTGTTAAAAACTCCACAGTTGAAAATAGTATGCGAGAGTTATTTGTACTTCTACTGATGATATTTGAGAAGAAAGACTCTTGACTCATTCTATTGCTAATCAATACAGGAATATGTCTTGGGCCTACTGGGCCTACATTTCTATTACAGGGACCCCAACAATATCAAACAACCATATTGCAATCAGAGTTAGTGATTTGATCACTGTTAGTGTCAGTATTGTCCAAGGAGGTTTGTGAGACCTTTACAAAATTCTCCTCTTTCTTCATCAAAAAATCTGACGTGTCACGGTTTGCAGGGAGTTTGGATCCTAACGCACGACAAACACAACAAATTTGGAATGATGAGCGCTTTTACTCAGAAAACGGACAGCACGACTTAACACGAACAAAGACTAACAAAGCACAGAGGAAACATGAGGGCTTAAATACACAGGTGGACTAAATTGTGTTTGGGTCCGGATGCGGCCCGGAGTCCGCCTATTGAGGAACTCCTCACTATGGACAGCTGTAGTGGCGTAACAAGCCAATGGTGGGCCCAGGTGCGAGAGCGCTAAGCTAAAGCTAAAGCTATACCGATGAACTTTGGCCCAGGATGAATTAGCTCTGATACATGCAATACACATTAAGGGTGACTTCAATTGTTTATGCAAAGGGCCTGAGGCACCGAAGTAGTTTAGTAGTTACAGATTACAATTTCAAATAAAAAACACACGACTACATATCCATTACATGTAAAAACATTAAAAAATAATTTTATTAACAGCCTGCAGGCCAGGGTAATCTAATATTACTGCATTAACATCAACTCGCATGGAATTATGGGAACACTCAATGTGCTTCTTCAACCCTCTGCTGAAACTGCAAGCGTAGATTGCTTGCTTATAAACTCGCACTGCGCAGAAACAAAACTAAGGGCCCGTCCCATTTCTCTCCCCTTAACACTTCCACTTGGTTTTGATTGCCCTCAACATTAAAGCCCCCTCGACAAGGGAAGTGGAGGGTAAGATCTTTCCCTATGAATTGGCACACCACTATATGCAAATTCACGTAGCGAACGTGCTCACCTACGTCACGCGCAGCGCCGACGTGTCTACCGGTAGTAGCCTGCTACTATTTTCATTCAGGAACATACCCGTTCCAGCGGTCATTGTTGTGTGGGCTGTGCTGGTTTATCTACGTCTGGTTAATCAACAAAAATATTTGTGTTCATATGAACGCCAGAACACACACCTTAAATATTGACGAATCTACCCAGATCATATATATAATGTTATTTGATGGGCAGACTCTCTCAAAGCACTCAGCAGATATCATGAACATCGTCAGATAGCTTGAGATATTTTCTAACATTAGTGTTCAAATGTCAACAGTCCATCAGATGTGCATCAAACTAACATATTCCAACATATTTCGAAATTTTAATATGCTTCTTTGTGAAAATATCTAAAAAAATTGGCCAGCTCGCTGAGCTCACACGCTATCCTGGGTAATTTCATCTCCCACTTCGTTTTAAGCCTGCATCGGTCCTGGCTATATTTTGAGGGTTGATTTTAAGGGGAAAATAGCACTTCCCCTTGCTCCCTAAAGTAATGGGACACCCTAGCCCTACACGTGCACGCGCAAAAACGAGGGTTAGGGCAAAAATCTAGGGGTAGGGGAGGTATTGGGACGGGCCCTTAATGTAGCCTAACTTATTTAACCGTCCAGAAACCAAATAAAATCATTCATATGCATACAATCCCCAATATGCGTGAATTAGGCCATTAGAAGAAGGCCATCTTGCGAGCCTTTCGTTGTGCAAAATCGTCAACGGTGTTCCCAATATTTAATGCTCTGGCTCTCGTATTTTCAATGGACAGGATAGCTAACCCACGGAGCCTCTCCTGCCCCATGCTGCTTATTAGGTATAGGTCTTAATAAGTTTGAGTTTGGAAAAAGATCGCTTAGCTGTTGCCACAGTCACAGGCAATGTCAGAAACAACATGAGTACACACTTCCCCGAATGTGGATGTTACACTGTCATAATCTACCACCAGCATTTTGGCAAGTTGAAAAATAGATGACTTCTGTAAAATCTCTGCTTTAAAGCAAGACCTGAATGAGAGGAGTTGTGTTGGGAATGTCGGTGCAATGTCCCTGCTATAATGGTCTGACAAAACGTCTTGCCTTTTCAAGCAGTTCATCATCACCTGCGAGTTGAAGGGTCATAGGACGTAAAGACTCAAACACATGACAAGTTTCCCGCATACTTGCAAATCTTTGGGAGAGCTGACTGATTATGATGTCCAGAGTTGCATTGTCTGCACTTTGAAGTATCTCTCTGCATCGGTTAAGCGCTCATCTTCCGATAGATTGTCAAAGTGACGCTTCACTCTCCGTGCTCTAACATTCTAAAGTTCTAAAAAAAAAAAAAAAAAAAAGGAGGCAGGGCGGGGGTAGCGACGGGCCCCGGGAGGTCACGGGCCCTGGTGCGACTGCACTTGCTGCACCTACTATAGTTACGCCACTGGACAGCTGTTATAAACAGTTTGGGAACAACACACAGTGTCCTTGTTAAAGAGTGCTGTAAATGAAATGAAATGGAAATGCAGTGGTGTTAATATTTTATTTATTGTAAAAAAGAGAGCATTATTATATAGTGCTAAGCATACCTCTATGTTTAAAATAACGGAGTGTCTATTCGTACCCCTTGTACGAATAGCCTTGGCCACACAACTGGGCTATTCACACCCTGTTACATAACAACAAAAACATGTTGTTCGCGTGCCAAAAAAACATGGCCGACATTTTTTTTTCGTCAGCAGAAATGAAGAATTCTGAACGGTTTCAGGACTAATATCTGTTCAAATTAAAGTTGAGATGGAAAAGTTGTGTTTTATTTTCATAATCTTTGTTCAGTAAACACATACAACCGTCAGTTTGTTAGCTAACATAAATTTCGTGAATATGACGTTCAGGCCTATAAACTATAAGTTTACCTGCAAACATGAACTCATTGTGGACGCAGATAGTGCAGTGGTCACAGGCCAGGGCTGGCATGTGGGAGGCCGGGGTTCGATTCCCGAGTGATGTGTTTTGGCGGAGTGAGTGTGCATGTGTACCAACGTCTCTGAAGGCACGCAATTTGAACAAGAAATCGTTTCTCATACGGAAGTTTTAATTGCAACAATTAGCTAGTTCATGCACCAGGGTGTAAATAGCATGCAGTACTATAAACACCTGGGTACGAATAACATCCACTTCTAACTGTACATTGATGCAAACAGCATACCTTATTCAGGGTGTATATTACACAGCTGAGCTATTCACACTCTGTTATGTAACAACAACAAAAAACATGTTGCTTGTTTTAAAAAAAAAAAAAAAAAATATATATATATATATTATTGTGTGATCAATATGCCAGATTAAATGCACAGGGGTGCAAATAGCATACACTGATATTTGTACCAGACGAGGTACTAATAGAACACATTGCTGTGTGCACCGGGGTACGAATAGCATACATTGATATTTGTACAAGACGAGGTACTAATAGAACACATTGCTGTGTGCACCGGGGTACAAATAGCATACATTGATATTTGTACCAGACGGGGTACTAATAGGACACATTGCCGTGTGCACCGGGGTACGAATAGAATTCACTTCTTATTGCACCAGGGTACGAATAGCATACACTGCTAATTGTACCAGGGGTGCAAATAGCCTTACCCTTAAAATAATATGCAGCATAGAACTCAGCTAATCAGGCTTCTTTACATTTCAGTCAATAAAACAAAGATCAGGTTACAATGGTGCATGACCGACTAACAATATTTATTTTATTTATCAGGCCCTACTTGGGCAAGTGCAAAGTTAGTCAATGAGTAAATGTCTCATGCATGAACTAAAGTGAAGCAGATCCACTGGTGTTTGAGCTAAGGTCCCTGCTCATGTCATTAGATAGACAGATTTTGCATAATGTTGGTAGACTTTATGCTGTATTCCAGACAACTCAGATGCCGGTCAGACTTCTGTTCTGATTTTGAATTTGGGGGTAGTTCGACTTGCCCTGTGTTTAGAAGTGGGAACTCTGACCACAATTGGCACTCGATTATACTTTTTCCTAGTAGTCAAAATTCTTGACCTCCGAGTTTGTCTGGAATGAAATTGGGAGATTCCAACTAGTTCTGGCTATGTTCATAGAGAAAAGGAAGAAAACAACCAAATCTCTGACCATACACCTATTATAGTTGCACAATGGTAAAAATCCTAGGCTTCCTGAACATTGTAAAGCTTTGTGAATGGGCAAGAGCCCAATACTAGCACCAACCTCCTGTACTGTGCATTGCAGTATTAAGTCCATTACCTAGGAACTTTGCATTGTTCACTGCTGACTGGAGGCTAGTTTAATAGCACGAGGCTTTCTGGAATGACAGAAGGTGTCGGAATGTTTCTGGCCTTAACATTTAACGCCGTACCTAAAAAAAAAAAAAACAATAGAACATACATAATCTAGCAAATCAGACTTTCAACTTGGTTTTCATATTTTATAAAAGAATACTATTATTACTAAAAAAAAATCATCTAAAGAAATCACTTTTTGAAATAAACTACAGGGAAAAAATACTTTTCCACCATATTCAAGTTTTTGGCGATGCACCCGTTTACATCTACTATGGCTGTACTGTAAGCTTGTGAAACACAAACAAGACATTATAGGTGGACACCAGAATGGCTTCTATTGATTCTACAGCCGTCAAAAATATATGCAGATCTTACTTTTAGATCTATGGCATATCACCACAAGTGTGACGATACCCAGCAGACCGAGAGAGACGATCAGTAGAGAGCCAACCAGTGTGAGCAGATAAACGGGAATTCCATCTAGGGGTATAGCCAAACACAAAGATATTTATTAACAGACATTCAGCAGTCATTATAGTTATGACGTTATAGTTATGGTTCTAAGGACAGGATAACAATAAGAAAGAGCTACAAAATATTAATGCATAGGCACCCTACTACACACACATAGGGCTATATCTTACACTTTAGCGCAATTGACTTCACGCAAATCGTTTTGTGGGCGGATCTTTGGCGCTGTTTCTATTTTACCAGCGGGATCATGACTGTTGCGCCCGACGCAAATCTAAAATGGGGTGGTCTGAAGTAGCTACATTGATCATGGGTGTGGTTTGGGCGTAACGTGCAATAAACCAATCAGAGCGTCATCTCACATTCCCTTTAACAACAGGCACGCTTGTTCCATAGCGGATTGCTATTATGATGGCGGAATTGCCAGGCGCAGCCAGGAACGGTTCACAGTGCTATAGTCAGTTGGGAACAGTTTGCTATTGATTGATTTCCTCTTGACAAAATGTAATACAGAAATGTCCCTTTCCAATGTTTTGGGATCACTCTCACTGAATCACGAGGTTATGAATGCATGGTGATATTTTTGCAATATAATCTACCTCACTATAGAGTATAGACAATGCAGATCTGTCAGATAAGCTCTCCTCTCCCGTGCTGCTGCTGGGGCATTTGGGTTAAATGGCATTGGCATGCAGTTCAACTTCACGTCTCATTAAGTCCTCTGATATTTCCTAATTTATGTCATCAACACATTCGTGATTCGTGGAAATGTGTACACTAGATTTATACCTATTTTTTCACATCAGACACTGATTTCCCTCGTGTAGCAATATTTGTCCTTGTAATTATGTATGGTTTGGAGAAATGGGAACTGCGTCGTATAGATGAGAGGAGCAAAGTGCATTGCGCAACACAGGTGTAGCAAAGTGCAAGCGCTCCTGCAGGTGTAAGCTACGGCTGTACCTACCATCCGGCAACAGAAACAGTTTCTAAGTTGACCTTTCCAACTCTGCACAGTATCCCATTAACTGCATGAAAATAGGTTATTTACAATATTCAATGTAAAGTAGAGTTTGTAAACACGTTATCCTCAACTTAATGCACGCACAACTTTTGTTTGAGCAGGAGAGAGAATAACAATGAATGGATGAACTACAGAAATTATAGCCAAGGCTACTTGCTGCTTTCTTTTACTGTCTATGGTTGCTGGTTAACAGCACATAATAAGCTTATTTAAGTGAATTCACAAACTCAAGACTTCAAGGCCATCATGGATATAAAACGTTTTTTGAAAACAACGAAAGGATGGAGGGAACAAAGCAAAGTTTGAGTTATTTCAGATGGGCTACAACAAGATAGGCAAAATTGTGGTGCTTGTCAAAACCTTAGCGCAGCTGGAATAATGCTTATAGGCTGATGTTAAAGCGCACACGATGTTTAAAACCATACACAACGGTAAATTGAAACAAAACTAAAGGTAACTTTATAGGTCTGTATAAAGTTGTCCAAATTAATAGGTCATGATTAGGCGTTGTTGTTGTGAAGATATTGCATGTAGATGTACTATATAGGCTACTAAATTTTTAGTTGACCAATGCACGAACAAAACCGGGAAATGGACAAATATTATTAAGGCATGGAATGTTTCCATCTGTGCACATGGGTGTCTAGATTGGTGAGCATAGCATTCATTTCTGCAGGCCTGTGGCCATGCATGCGCCCTTAAAATAGCATCTGAATTTGCGCCACTGACTTTATGAGGTTCCTGGTCTGTGGCGGAATTGTTTTCTGAAACTGCAAAATATCAACAGGGACCGTTTGCGCCGGAACACGCACCCTCTTTTCGCTGAAACGCCCCCGTGGGCGCACATGTACCTGTGGAGGGAAAATTCCAATATGCGCTGACTGCAAAATAGGAAAGACAAATGCACGATATATACAAAGCATAGACGCGGGAATGGGGGGTGCTGCGGGGGCTGCAGCCTCCCTCGTCATAGCATCAGCCCCCCATGGTGGGGGGCTGTGGAGTAACATAATATTGTACTTAAAAACGTGATTTTTTAAAAATTATTTATTTATTTATTTATTTATTTTAAAGACTGTGTGATATGGGATTAAAATGATGGTCTTTGTAGGACTATAAGATATAAACTAATGATTCATTATTTTAATATTTCGTTGATAAAAGACTAGGCTACTCCTCAGGAAGTGCTTCCATCACCTCACATTCATTTGGACATGGCTAGCAATAGGCAGCAGAAACGGATTTCTGACTTTTTTTCGAGTAACACGGTTAAGAAAAGTAAACATAGTTATGGGAACTCCCGGAAAAGTTCAATCAATTACGCCTACAAATGCAACTAACTCTACTGGGTGACCTAAGGAGAGAAGGTTCGTTGCAGTGAAAGAGGTTGCTGAATTCATTTCATCCTTGCAACCCCAAACTAGAGCGCTATTTAAAGAAGTTGAGGCATTCGTTGAGCTTTGTTTATGTCTACCTGTGTCAGCTGCTCCATCAGAAAGATCATTCTCAGCACTCAGACGACTTAAAACCTGGACCCGAAGTAGCCTACCACAAGCCAGAAGAGGTTGACACATCTGGCGCTAATGCACATACATGACATTCTGGACAGGCTGGATATACCATCTCTTGTTCAGAGCTTCATCGGCAACACACCAGAACGCAAGGCCACGTTTGGTGCACTTTAAATTAATAAATAAATAAATTAAATTGAGGTAAGAAATGGTTTTAAATCCCCTATACTGCCGCCGAGCATTTTAGCGTTATTTATTTCATAAATATCCATATCCATAGTCGAATGGACTTTCAAGACGTTCAATGCTTAGTTTAGGCTATATTTAGGCCATGTTTCAAGTAGCCTATTCCTGATCCTGTTGATTGGAAGCTGTTGTTTTGAATGATTGAAAGATATGAAATAAAGTTTGAATTTTTCATGCTTTGTTCCGATGCATTTTAAATGGCAGTTGTTGGCAACAATGTAGGCCTACAATATTATGTTGAAAACGTCAGCCACAGCCCACAGCATAATGACGTCACGTGTTTTCCAACCCAGCCATCAGCCCCCCTCGCTTGAAACAGCTTCCAGCGCGCCTGATACAAAGTCAACTGCGCTGGTGTGCACGATAGAGCCCATAATGTTATAGTATACATAATATTAAAAATGATAGAGACAATAGAGAGAAAAAGGTGTCTACCAATGACTATGACTTGGGGGCTCTCTCTCCCAGTGACTGTGACCCAGCTCTCTGGTGACTCTCCCAGCTCTGGGTGTCTGCACTGATAGGAGCCCGCGTGTGCCTTTGAGACTGCAGGGATGGTCATCTCTCCCGCTGATTGGCTCTGAAGGAGAGAGCCGTCTTTATAGAAATCAGCACTGGTGGTTGAGGGTCTACTCTGAGATACACAGCGCAGAGTCAAAGGATCTCCTTCAGTCACAGGGTGGGTAGGGCTCTCCAGAATCACAAACCCAGCTGAATTAGAGTGAACACACATGGCAAAGCAAGACTTATTTAGCCTACAAAGTGACAGGAGTAGACATACCATACCTTTGAAATCATTGGTTCAGCCTAACCATCTACATTGATCAAAGATTCCTAACGTTACTTCCTACTTCTCCTAAACTTTACAAACTGACAATAAACACCATCAGCAGTCAGGAAACAATGTATGTGGGCCTACCTTTGCTGTAAATAAATTTCTGTATTTTTCCAACTGCATTTTTTTATGTTTGCAGGCGTTGCTCTTACTGCTCTTTCGGTTTCGAATCTATAGCATCTTCCCCTCTCAATGCTGATTGTCAAGTAGTCTGCCGACCGATGGAAATGCTAGTGACCTGTCGTGTTCCAGACTAGTATCCCTCCCTGAGATCTAATGTGGGCGTGTCCAGGTTATATGGAATGTGCTATATAAGTAAACTTGTTTTTATTGCTGTTAATGGTTTGGTTTATCTGTAATACTTACAGGTTATTGATATCTTAACAGCATTGCTGTGTTGTCCAGTTTCAGACTCACACCAGTACACTCCCCTATCCCATACTGAAGTGCTGCTGCTGCTGCATGTGGGTCCAGCTTCTGATCTCCAATCACGAGGACAGTCTGACTTCTCTTCTCTGTCTGTGGACCATCTCAGCCTCCATCCAGTAGAGTTGTCCCGCACCTCACAGCTCAGAGAGAGAGACTCAGATTCAAACAGCTGAGCTCTGTTGGGTCTGATGACCAGAGAGGCTGGAGGAGACAAACCTGAGATGCAGACGAAAAACAGGTGAACTTAAGATTCAGAGAGTCAGTCAAGAAACAGTCTGAAACTCAGAGGAGTTCAAACTGAGACAAATGAGCACCTGTATAAGTTTTTAGAGCACCTGTAGAAGTTTTCTCTGTGACCCAGAGAGCCTCCACATCGCTGAATTCTGTCTGATAGGCTGGATCTCCTCCCTCTGCTCTGCACACATAAAGCCCAGTGTGTTGAAGAGCAGCAGGGCTGAGAGTGTAGGAGCCTCCAGCTCCTCTGCTGCTGTCTGAGAGGAGCTCCACAGAGTAAGTGTTCCCTCTATAGCGAACATCAGCTGAGTTCCGTCTATAAGGAACAGTTTTGGAGGGAACTGCTCTGTACCAGAGGAACGTCCAGTTTAAGGAGGTGTGTCTAACCTCACAGCTCAGAGTCACTGAGTCTCCTTCAGCTGGCCAGCTGTGTGAAGAAACTCTGAGAACTGGACGGGGTCTCGCTGTTGACAAGCCAAGAAAAGTGTTTTGAAAAGTAGTGTATTTATTAAACTGGTCTTAACTAATTCAGTACACACACACAGACAAAATACTGAGGGCCAGATGTACGTACATTTGGTAACGTAGCGGTATCAGCGTAATGGACACACCGCAGATTGCGAACGATGTCAGACCCAAGTTTACGTCGTATTTATCAATCGTTCAATCTTTAGTGTAAACTGCGCCTTTCTCTGCCTTTCTCCGTCCATAAACGCAATTTACGAACGTGAACAACCTGAATGGCAGCGCCTACATACAAGCGCAGTTGAATGAAGTTAACTGATGACAACATTAAAAAGAATCAAACGTTTAGCGATCATGAAATAATACATGATATGATGTAAACAAGCAGGGAGATAATTATCTTTGGTGCAGCGCATCTGTCATGGACAAAGGTAGTTTTCCCGCTACATTTTTTCGAATGGATATGAAAGCCTATGTGTACAAAATCCCTGCTCTTCCCAAAAGGGACGCTGTTCCTTTAGGAGATTTCCCTTTGCCATGAGGGTTGTGTGTGTGCATGTTCTTTCTTTTGGTGCAAAGCTACACCAGGCACGTAACTGAAGCGTTCCGTTCGCAACGCATAAAATCCATTTTAGAGGAATGGTCCGCCGCTATCACGTCTGGTGTAGCTACTTCCATTGATTATAGTGGAAGCTAATTGTTGCAGCAGACACCACGTGAACGGAACGCTTCAGTTACGTGCCTGGTGTAGCTCAGCCCTGAAGCTGTAGAGATGTTACTGCTGGTCAAGCACATTGTTGGAAACTTTGCACTTTATTTTCTGTACTGTTGTGCGTTGCTGACAATATAAGTGATGTTTACTATAGTTTGTTTACACTGTTAACCTCTTTGGTTGTACCTTTATATGTCAGACTGCCATTTAGTAAGTGTAAACAAAGTCCTTTTAGGCAAGTCCCTCCACTTGACGGCCATTTGACAACGCTTTTTGGGCACTCGTCGGGCATCCATTTCGGCAGAAATGCGCGTGCGCAAGGCTTCACGACACCAATTTTGCTCCAGCGGTGAGATCACAACACATGATTGGCACGATGTCTTCACAACACACCATATGATTGGCTCAATGTATTCACATCACACCACATGATTGGCTCAATGTATTCACATGTCGACGTTTTGCCGAGGAAGGGGTGGGATATGTGTAGACAACGGCCATATTGGCGTGACAAACTAGCCCCATGCATTTCTATGGAGTATTTTTTGAGTGCTGTGTCTCCACATTAGAAAGTCTCTGGTGTAAATGTCTGGAAACATATTAGCAAATTTAGTATGGCATTTATATCGTGATTAGCACATAGTATTGATGCTATAATTGCACAATTAGCATGTTATGGTTTTGTGCACTTTGTATTTGTAATGGCCTTTGGTAATTACTAATGGCAGACTGTTACAATGTATAGCCATGTCAGTCACGTTGTTCCAGCCTTTTACACGTGCTACTTTATACTGCCACACATGCTACTTTATACTGCCACGTGGTAGTGTAATTATTACTGATGGTCAACCTGTTCAGTATAAATGTCTATTTAGCAATGCTTGATTGTGTAACGGAGGAGAACTGAGCTAGCGTGCTAGTTGCCCGTGTAAATCCTCACAGCCCTAAGGGACTGTACGATATTTAGCGGGGGGGGAGGGCCGGTCGCCAGACGATCGGGTTAAAAATGTTATGCCTGGCCCTCCCCCCTGGTCAATTTTTTTTCCCCACGGGCCTCCCCCCGGCTCAAAAAAATTCTCCTAGGCCCTCCCCCTACGTGAATCAAATAAAACTGGTGTTTACAAGGTTAAAACGGCCAGCAAATGTCATAAGCACACATGCACATACACGGGGCTACAAACCAGTGTTGCGCGGGTTTGGTCACAAGTGGCCCGCGGTCGCCCGATATTTTAATCAACCCGACCGCAACTCGGACCGCGAATATTAATTAGGACAAAATTATACCCGACCCGCGATCCGACCCGCTTATTTACCAAATGTGTGATTTTGGTTATAGCCTGCATGCAGTAGTCCATTTCTGTAAAACAAACTAATTTATTTGCGAAACTTTATGCAGTAGAACTAGACACAGGCATGCAGGACATAATGTTTGCGCAGGAGAGAGAATGAGAATAAGAGCGCAAGCACGCACGCAACCACCAAGGATTAGAACACTAGGATAAGATTTGGCCATGGACATACTTCTTTCGAAAATAGAAATGGGGAGGCAAGGTAGGCAAGAGAGATACATTGCTGGTCAAAACATTAGCGTAAGAACTGGTTTAAAATGCTAAATGAAGCACAAAGCTTAAAGCACATCCACTGTTTAAAGTCACAAACACAACGAACTAAGGTAACTTTTATGCATGCGCGAACCTATACATACCGGTAGATATGGCTGTGTAGTCTGTGCCATAAGATTTATTCCTGCAGGCTGCCCGTTTCGGCTGTCATACTTTTAAATGGCTTCGCAAGAAGTAGGCCTACATAGACCATATAACTTGTACTACTGTCATCTTCTTTAAGAACTTTTCCCAATATTTCCCATAGCCTATATCACTTTTCCTGAAGGGGTGTCTTTATTATTTTAACTTGCGTCTTCAGCTTCTTTACTGTTGACTTACTGTATTGATGCTTTACTTTATTGATGCTAGCCTTCTCGTGATATTTTAAGTAGGCCTATATGTAGAAAATATATATTTAATTAATTTTAACTGACCCGCCCGCAAATTACCCGAATATCATTAAAATATTTGGTTTATGACTCATAACCGCGGGTGACCTGCAAGCTTACGAGGGGAGTTGTGGGATATTCAGGTAGGGTTGCGACTTTTTGGACTCGCCCACTCTGTCAAAGAGACGTGAATCATGTTTTGGACTACAAACCTTTTAAAATATCGAAAACGGATCATTGATCAGGGGAAAAAAATATCATGGATCAGGAAAAAATAATTTTCCTCGGCCCTCCCCCCAGGCCAAAACATTTCTCCTGGGCCTTCCCCTAAGGCTTAAAAAATTATCTTAGGCCCTCCCCCCCCTGACGACCGGCCCTCCCCCCCCCCCGGTAAATATCGTACAGTCCCTAACCTTAAGAACGATTCTAACCGCTGAGTTGGAAGCCTGGGCTTTTAGCTCAGTGGTTAGAGCGTTCGACTCGGTGTCGGTGTGTGTGTCGAGGTGGCGGGTTCGAGGGCCGTGAGCGGCGGACGAATTACGACCTCTGTTACAGTGGTGCCGTAGACCCGGATCATGGGAGTGAGGATTTAGGGAGGTGAGTGTAACAGAGGCGAACTGAGCTAGCGTGCTACAGTGGGCATTGCTTCGATTTGGCCAGATTCCCTCACGGTCCGCTCGCGGGATCACGCGGTATGACGTGACTTTAATTTGTATTTTTCCAGTGACGCTGCAACAACCGGCAGATGTCTCTTGTGAGCAGGGTGTCTCATAAAAAGAAATGGAGCCTGGAAAACCCTACACAGACTTCACTACAGACTTTAGCAGACTGGTTTAGAAATAATTTAATAGCCAGAAATATGCCTGCCCTGCCCTAATAAAGAAATATTTGGTTAACTGCGAGTGAATCCCGTTTGCAGTTGTAGAAGAAACGCAGGACTAATTAAACATTTCGGTTTTCTCCGAGTGCAACGATGATAGACAGACATCATTTGGACAAAATATAGAGCATATTAACCTCCGTTGCTCAGCCAAATGCCTTCCTGTTACGTTCTGTTATCACAGAGTTAATACTTTTTTTGATTATTAAAGAGTGTTTTTCATTGAAAGGTTTGACTTCGTGCTTATTCAGTAGAGCATTTAGTGCTCTCCCCAATCCCAGACATTCACATTGCATATTTGTTTGTAATGGATGCAACCGCGAGATACGCGCTTGTCATAGGCGCCGATACCGTGAGTGCTCCGTCACTCGAGCACCCACGGAAAACATCGAGCACCCACGTGTGCCAGCTTACAGTCCCGGCTAAATTTACATTAATTTAAAATCAAACATCGCAGTTGATGTTAAATTCAGCATCTCTCATAATGTGATTGGCTATGTTACTCTCAATCCCCTACTCCATATACTAACCACCAATGAGAGCGTCTCTCGTATGAAAATTCCTGACACTTCCCACCTGAAAAATTAACGCAAGGCTTTGTCGGGTCTTCAGCCCCGAATGTTTAAAATGTATATAGCCCTGAATATCATTTCGGAGTGTCTATTTTACACCCCTGGTACGAATAGCCTTGGCCACACAGCTGAGCTATTCATACCCTGTGACATAACAACAAAAAGACGTTGCTCACATGCACAATAAACATGGCAGACATTCGTTTTTCGTCAGCAGAAAGTGAAGAATTCTGAAAGGTTTCGGCACTATATCTGTTCAGATTAAGTTTTAGATTGAAAAATTGTGTTTTATTTTCATAATCTTGGTTCAGTGAACACATACAACCGTCAGTTTGTTAGTTAACAGAAATTTCGTGAATATGACATTCAGGCCTATAAACTATAAGTTTACCTGCAAACACTGTTTCCTTGTGGAACCAGATAGTGCAGTGGTCACAGACAAGGGCTGGCACGTGGGAGACCGGGGTGCGATTCCCGCGTGATGCGTACGAATAGCATACATTGATATTTGTACCAGATGGGGTACTAATAGGACACATTGCTGTGTGCACCGGGGTACGAATAGAATTCACTTCTTATTGCACCAGGGTACGAATAGCATACACTGCTAATTGTACCAGGGGTGCAAATAGCCTTACCCATATCATTTTAAAAGTAGTCTGACAAAGCTTATTGTTTTGTGACACAGTTAAACACTGGTACCTCATAGAATGTCTATAACATAGCCTAGGTGGTCGCAACTCACAAAAGTAAAGCAGATAGAGAGAACTCACGCAAATCTAGCCTACAACACGCAGACAGCTTCATGCGCAGGGGAGAGAGAGCGCGCGCACAGGTGTTTTATGATTGTTGGCTTCTGATGGTATCTTGCTAATTCAGTGAAGAAAGACTTATGATTATGGATAGAAAGAACATTCTGAAAAGGAAAGGAGTAAGGCAATGAGGAGCAATGCTATAGTGGAATACTCATGTTGCTTTATCAGCAGATGAGAAGGACCTGAGAGTGCCACTGACGACGTGAGTGCCTCATGGGCTCACAGGTTGGTGAAGGAGAAAGCTACACCCAGTGACTATGCTTTTGTGAGAAGGCACACCATTCATAGGCCTAAGAATATCCCTGGCAGACCTTTACAAAAAATATGATGCATGCCTTTTACACCAGTGTAGGATATGGCAAAGTTTGAGAACCACTGCCTCCACTTACTGTCGGCTAATGCGCGCTTCTGGATGGATAGGCTATATCTCATTTTTTTTACGGTGTGATGTCAACACAAAATATAATTTCTGTTTATAAAAACAAAGGAAAGTATTTCTTTTAGTTTGGGTTAACGCAATTAACCTTCTGAGTTACGTAAACTGTTCAGGAGTCAAACGACGGATCATGCGTAATTTAGGCGTAGTGTAGGTGACTGAAAGTGCACAAAAAGTATGCAACATACGCATACTTTGCTATTGTTTCAACCAGCCTGTTGTCCATAGCCTGTCAAGAGAGTGGTGCCGGAACGATTTTAAGGCTATTTTGCATAGGCTACTCAATGGTGCTATTTCACACGCATTATAGCGACCCCCACTCACCGGGGTTAGGTGGAAGATGTTAATAGACGATTGGCGTAGCCTACAGTGGACTAGGGCTATCAAAATTGCTCAAAAATGACGTTCGAATATCCCCTCTAAAATAAACACATGTATTTGAATATATTGGAATATCTAGGCTATATTATTTGTGCATTATGTCAGTGACGCGCATCATGTCATCTGTTTTTAACTTTTTGGAAACTTTTGAATTAACTGAAAGAAGATAAATATTTTTTGTTAGTTTTGGAAGTTTATTTTTACGTAGCCTACAATGGCCAGTGCCGACAAAGCCGAAATTACTCTTTTTGAAACAATGAGTGAGTAGGCCACACGTTTGTATGGTTATATTGCTTGACAGGGGGGATCCCAAGCAGCTTTCAGCCATAAGGCTACTTTAAGAACATTTCCTAATTCACCCGACACTGATATTCAAAATGTTGAAAACTATTTCGGCATAGCCTATAAGCAGTTTAATTAAATGTAATGTTAGTTGTAAACAAACGGGCTACTTGGTGAGGCTTGGCTTCACAGATGCGCTCGTGCCTTAAATGGCAAGAAAAATCTTCACGATATAGGCCTATTAACTGACCGCCCAATTCACGTTGGCTGGGGGGCAGGGGGGGCCTTCAGACATTTTGTTCCCAAGGGTCTATGAATTGTTAATCCGGCCCTGCCCCCAACGCACACAATTTTCCACCTCTGAGACAGCTTAAAAGAAGTCAACAGGACTCCTAACTCACTAAGACCTACTTACTGTAGGCTGCGCAAACCACAGGCCTTTTTTTTGGGCAAGCCTGCATTCGAGGCAGGCCTTCTGTTGAAGAATTTTATATAAATCGTGCGCTAACAGTAATCCTCCTACCCCCCGCTACCACAGCTGTGGATAGTGTGGCATGCTCACGTGTTATGTATCCTTCTTGCAAACTAGGCCTATAGCCCGAAAAATTCAAAAAATAACAACTTGCCAGATATGCCTTCATATCTTTGGGCTTCATTCAGCATTTTGTTCTTCCACTGGAAATTACTCTTCTACATTTGCTGCCTGCTGCATCCTTTCTGTTTGTATTGTTTAGAAAACGTTTGACGTCTTGAGTTAATGCATTAAACATTGTTTGCTGGTAACCCGCCACAAATAGCCTACAGATTATTGCGTGCGTACATTCTCTATTCTCTCCAAAATGTGCCCGTTCTATAGGCTGGCCAAGTGCGTAATTCTGCGGCATAAAGCAGATGTATTTGTTTATTGTACAGAAAAATAAAAATAACCTGTCAAGCAGTCAATTGACTAGTAGGGCAAATTAATATACAAAACCAAAACGTGGGTCATAGTTGTCTAAGCCTCTGCTGTGCTGCTGCTCTTCAGTAGGCTGGACTAAGGTGGTTAATGACGTTTAGTAGCACGTGAACGGGCACACCTGCACATAATTCTGTGGCACATTGCGTTAAGGCCGGCTGATGACAGCCGCCGTTGCACAGCCGTTATTAGTCCCCTGTCCAAGAGTTCAAATCTGGGTTAAGATTTTGACAACAATATTCACATCGTTGTTTACCTAAGTTTATCTTTTGTGCAGATCATATTATCAAAATCAGGATCAGCCTTCTTGGCCTGGTTTGCGTAAACTAACAAGTAATCCCCCCCCCCCCATGAAAATCAAAGGCTACATATTCTCAACTGACTCGTCAAAAAGTGTGCACCTTATTATTATCTGCAGGTGTGTGACTTTGACTTACGTGCACGTGGCTGCAAATTGACTTTTAATTTATGTATTTTCTGCCTTGGGCATTTTTAAATATGGATGTATGGTGGTTAGAAGTGTAAATATCAATTAGAAACCTAAATATATTCATCATTATTATTTTGCAAACAAATAACTGGCGTCAGTGACGTCTTTGACATGAAGATCCCCGGAACTATGCTTCTACTTGCATTCTACCACAGGTCGAGAGGTGTAGCTGTAACTACACAACTTTACGATAGTGGTTGCGAACGTTCGTTGCAACTATGGTTTTGGGAAAAACTAACGTAGTGTAACGATGCATTGGACTATGTAAGTTCCACCACCATAGTTCAAACTATCATTTGGGAAACAGTTTTGTTGTAGGCTACTTACATAGTTTCAACCATGTTAGTTGCTAACGTAGTTAGCTTTTGGGAAACGCACCCCTGATGTCTGATGTGTGATCAGTGGAATATGGGGAGGGAAGTGGCAGTGTTTTTTTGCGCGTCTGCAGAAGTCAGCCAAATATCAATGTAATTCTGCGGCATAAAGCAGATGTATTTGATTATTGTACAGAAAAATAAAAATGACATGTCAAGCAGTCAATTGACTACATTGCAGTCAAGAAGTAGGGCAAATTAATTTACAAAACCAAAACGTGGGTCATAGTTGTCTAAGCCTCAATAGCGTAGCCTGTTAAAAATGTCGCTAGATAGTATTAAATAGCCAACAACATTGTTTTCTGCAGAAGGCTACCCAAGGCTACAGATTAATTCTGAACAGTTATTTCGTTACCACCGTGTAGTCAAGCTTAAGCCATACCAAAGTCTTTTTAGGCAAGTCCCTCCACTTGGCGGCCATATAGCGTGCGCAAGGCTTCATGACACCAATATTGCTCCAGCGGCGAGTTCACAACACATGATTGGAAAGATGTCTTCACAACACACCATATGATTGGCTCAATGTATTCACATCACACTACACGATTGGCTCAATGTATTTACATGTCAACGTTTTGCCGAAGAAGGGGTGGAATATGTGTAGACAACGGCGTTACAAACTAACCCCATGCATTTCTATGGAGGATTTTTTGAGTCTCCTCATTAGAAAGTCTCTGGCCATACCCAAGTAGCCTAAATCGAGGTAATGTTTAATTATGCATGATTTATTTTGTTATTGAATTCGTAGGCTGGGATTCCTCTTGGCAACATGTTTAACGGTAGCCTCCTGCTTTTTCAGAAGGCAGGCAGGCAGGCTACTGACAGAACGATGTACAGTGGCAGAGTGACGCACAGTGGCTGAAAGTGGTACTAAAGTTTCACGCCGCGTAATGCGCGACTGAAATGGCCATTTGAAAGCAACGGCCACTGTAGTTGCCCGTGTAAATCCTCACAGCCCTAACCTTAAGAACGCTTCTAACCGCTGAGTTGGAAGCCGGGCTTTTGGCTCAGTGGTTAGAGCGTTCGACTCCCAGTGTGTGTCGAGGTGGCAGGTTCGAGGGCTGTGAGCGGCAGATGAATTACGACCTCTGTTACAATTGCACAGTTAGAATATGATGCTGATTGTATTCTGTATTATTTTCTAGAAACCACAACTTCACATAACTTAACACAACTTAACCCAAGTCATCATTATGTAAATGGAAATATTGTCACGTAGTGTGTGGAATAAATGATCAATAATATCTCCCTGGAAGATCTTTCTGACCGAAGAATTAGGCCAGCTGTTGTACAACCCGCAACATATCTCATAATTCCCTACACTATGTATAGGGCTATGTGTTTGGAAGTTGTGTTTGTGTTTAAGACCTGCTGTTTGTCAAAAGCAAAGTTAATTCCACACGGGAACATGTTTATGTACATGTCTGTAAGTGAAATGCAGATCCGATATACTTCGGGCCGACTGTAGCATATTCTATCTATTACGGCGATGTAAGCGATAAGCGCGCATTTTAACATCAATGCTTACTAGCTGATCAAGACAAATGTTAGGTCTGTATGTAGGGATGTACAGTGGGTCCCAGTTAAGTTTGGACGGGTTCCTTCAGGAATCACGCACCCCATTTTCTCAGCAGAAATGGCAAAAACTGCAGTTGACACAAACAACCACAAGGTGTCACTTTGGAGTTCTGCCACTACTATTTTTGATGCGATCTGACTTACTGCTTCTATGATGCAGTTTCCAAGTCAGTAGAACAATCAGAGAAAGCTGAGCCATTACCAAACATATATGATAATACAATAGCGTGAGTTTATATATCTTATACCCTATTTGTCACGGTTACTTATAGATTTGATAGTGTAACGATAAGCGCATGAGACTTTCAGCGGGGGCACGGGAACTTAAATTGATCACGGTAGTTTAAGCTTACACTTGACAAAACATTCTAATATGAAAATGTAGATGCAATTGTTGTAAGATGGTGCAGCTTAAGAAAGCACCGTGCGCAGGGATGGAGAGAGAGAAAGCAGAGGGGATATGTGTGTTAGAACTTAGATGCGTGTGGAAAAAGTAGACATGCTGTTGAGACTGGAGCGAGTCATATTCAAAATAATGCAAAAAATAAATCCCAGATAAAACCAATCATCCTCATTCATTGCAACCGCAGCATGCATGCTTGCCGACGTTCAAACGAATAAGATATCAAAGCACCTTTTGCATTTGAATGTAGAACAAATGATTTAGCTAATTGATTATAGCCTGTACACCAGCAATTGTTGAACATTTACCTGTACAAGTAGGCTACATTGACAGTAGCCCAGCCTAACAAGCATGTTGCATGTTGTAGGCCTAAATTTTACTTAAATTGCAACCGCAACATGCCTGCTTGCCGACGTTCAAACGACAACGAAAAAGATATCAAAGCAACAAGTGTTTTTTCTTTTCTTTTTGAGCACGTCCGAATCCCAGGACATAACGCACTGGACCTTATAATAGGCTCGAGATATAATTCCAAAGGGGGCAGATAGGGGCCTACTGCACTTAACACTTAAAAAGATTGAACGAAGCTTCCCGAAATTTGAAATTGCCATCAGTGACTGGCATCGGGTGAACGAAGCTTTTCGAAGATGAACAGGCTATTAAAAACTATTTGCGCACCTCAGTGTCACAGGAAAGACTAGGCTCTCCCTTCTATGAATTGAAAAAGACGTTATGCTACCTGCAAACTGGCCTATGATTTCATTGCTGAGTTTGCGGCAAAGCAAGATATGGCGAGTCAGTGTCATTTATTTGTCCATGTTAGCCTACAGACCAGTTTCCATAGTGCACATCTTATCAACAGTTTGAATGTCGTGTGTGTTTCTGCTCATTGACAAATACCGTTCAGCACAATGATTCATGCCCAATTAATTTCCCCTGTTAAAGTGTTCGCCTTTGTTACACTATTTGGTTTCGTGATGTAGCCCAGTGTTTCCCAAACTTTTTTTCTGGCGACCCACTTTTTAAAAATGACAGACCATCGCGACCCATTTCACTTCAAATCTACCCTGCAACCCCCAATATTGTTTTAGGCCACAGGTTCTCCAACTTTTCTATGCCTCCCCCAACCATACATTGCTAAAGGATCCCTGCTTTGAACACGGTTGTGTTGCATTTTGAGCACCATCAGCGTTTAATGCGCATCCGAAAGTAGGGGAAATTCTCGCATGTTGCGCAGTCGTCATTCGTCAGCATAGTAAGCTGTTCTTCTGTAACCTGTATTTCTAAAAACAAATGTAGGCTACGTTGCGTTGCAGACAAATGGGTCCATAACACTGTGGACGTCAATTCCAATGTAAACAGCAAATAACTCAAGTCGTTATATTGTATTGTTGTATTATATTATATTGTATAGCCGTTATATCAGAACAAGAGGCGTTTGCGCAATAGCCGGAAGAATGCGCTTTTACCTTGGCGTTAGCGAGGTAGAAAACGAGAGGAATAGTGTTTTAAAATGCCCATTTAAATTGTAGACTATAATGTACTGTTGTGCATTTTAAATCAGAAATAAGGTTAGATGCTATTAACTTTAAAGATTGCATCTGCAATCGAAACTGTATGCAAATTGAATGGCCTTATGTCCGGTCTATGGATGTCTGCTTTAGTTGACAGCACGGTCAAATAGATTTTAATCAATAAAGTTGAGGAGCTGGTATCTATTAATGTTCGTGCAAATAGGCGGATTCATGTCCTTTGCAGTTTGCAACTGCGAGGTACATGGCAGGCGCCCCACAGAACGGTTTCATTTTGAGAGGTAGATATCCATGCTGGCACCCCCTCTGCGATGCGTTCGTTTCATGCGCCAGTTTCATGAGCTTTTATGACAAAACCGTGACTGTGGTAGTTAACAATCTACATCCTAATAGAAAACTGTTGGCTTTCCTGGTATCAAATGACAAATGGTATCAGTTAGGCCTATAACACAACATAAATTGTGCTGGCGACCCAAATAAAATCTCCTGCGACCCACCCGTGGGTCGCGACCCAGACTTTGGGAAACACTGATGTAGCCTATGATAAACACCATATGGCCAAATATGAGACTCAGCTAATGTTATAGGCTATACAATTTCCCCTCTTAAAGACAAGCTGGTGTAGCTTATTAGACTAGGCTACTATTAAAATGCACCGACGGTAGCCTTGGCTATGTGTAAAGTAAGCTATCCCATGATTTCATGCAAGTAAGTTCATGCATCTGTCAAGTTCGCACAGGGTCTCGCACCCCCTTGCGACGGCCCTGCAGCTCCTCCTAAGACAGCGAGGAAAAAGTTAAAATACGCGATAAACCCGGGAAAAGTTGACAGGTTTGTTTCGGTCCCGGTGATTATTTGTGAAATTGTGCAAACAACAGCCTTTTCAAAGCATTTCAAGGAAGGAGTCGTAGCATGCAAGCTCCCAAATTGACCCAGTAGCCTACAGAAGGCATCAATAGCCTAAATTGTTGGGACTGGGGAGGGTCATGCGTTTTTTCTCAATCACTTTGGAGGGTCATAGAAAAAATTCTTGCTGGCGAGGGAGGGTCACGGTTTTTTTTGACTAATGCTCCCAAAACTCCTCCGGTAGCCCCTTAAATAAATAATGAACAGTCCCTAATTGATTATAGCCTGTAGGCCTACACCAGCAATTGTTGAACATTTACCTGTAGGCCTACAGGACAGTAGCCCAGTCTAACAAGCAGATGTTGCAAAAGATGCAATTAATCAGAAATAAATAATGTAATCTGCATCGCTTTATTGAACAAACTGCAAGCAACAAGAGGGTTGAGTTCGCTGTGAGGCCAAACCCAAGAGCAGAGCCTATCTGTTAAGGCACTCCATAGGCTATAACGAGCTGTGTGCGCCTGGAAAGACAATAGAAGATGCTTTCTAAATAGCACAGCGAAGACGACTCTGGTCATCCCATACCCTCCCCCCACTTCCTGTAGCCTACCATTATGACTTTGCCGTTTAGGGACATTAAGCTTTTTCACGTTAAGCCCCCCTCCCCACCCCCTTCTTTCACAAGCAGTGGGGAGCGTGGGGCACAAAGTAACACTTTTTGGTAGACAAAGGAGGGTTCTCCGCGCTTCTGTCGTTTGGCCACAATCCGTTGCAACCAGGCCAGGAGATATTTTAGAGCAGGGGTGTCAAACTCATTTTCATAGAGGGCCACATCATTGAATTTATAGGTTACTGAGGGCCACATAATCGGCGAACATGTGCATGGTGCAACCATGAAATCGGTATTGCAGTATGGCTTATTCAAAATTGCTGTGAAATAATGGTCCTAACCACTTTAAAACAGTGTGGCTGAAATAAAAAAACAAACAGCCTACAACAGTAACATTTTCAAATGCAACTTCTAGGCCTACAGTATTAGTTAACAACTGATCAATATGCATTCATGGACTGACATTGATGAGAATAAACTGCAGTCAATAATGTGCATAACAATGTCCATAACACATATCACCACAAAAAAAAATTAACTGTGGCTAAGAAAGGTACTGTGTGTGTGTGTGAGAGAGAGAGAGAGAGCTATGGTACGTACACCCACCCACCCCCGCAAAAACAAATTCACGCGTGTACAATATTTGTCCGTTTCCCGGTTTTAGGTCCGTGCATTGCAAAAAAAGTAGCCTACATAGCATAACAATATCCACATGCAATAATACAACAACGTCTACGATGACCTATTCATTTGGACAAATTGATACAGCCCTATGGCTAAAGTTACCTTTAGTTTTGTTCTAGCGTACGGTGACGTCTGGCTTTAAACAGCTGTAATCTAACATTCTGACAAGCACACCAATTGCCTACCTTGTTCTTGCCCATCTGGAATAACTCCTCTAGCTTTGCTGCCTCCATCCTTTCTGTTTTCGTTGTTTAAACTTGTGATATCCATAACTAGTGAATTAGCCCAACATTGTGTGCTGATAACCATATATAGATAGCCGAGTAAAAGAAAACAACAAGTAGCCTAGTTGTGCCTGCGTGCGTATTCTGTCTCCTGCTCAAACAAAATGTGTGCGCGTTAATTTTGATAACGTGTTCACTAACTTTACGCGATAGAAAATTGTGAATAGCCTGATGGCATGCAGCTAATGGGATACTGTGCATAGTTGGGAAGGTATGGTGAGCCAATTTGGTGTGATACACATTACACACACACAAGGGAAGTCTTCTCTCGTTGTTGAGGGACTGACGTGCGGGCCATTCAAAATCATCGTGCGGGCCGTATGTTTGACACCCCTGTTTTAGAGAGAAGGAGAGATGCCGGTGCAGCTCAGATGTCTTCTTAATTTTCTTTATTCTTCAGTAAAAGGTGCAGAACATTATTAAACTTTGACTAACGTTTCGATGTGTCGATGTTTTTGACTAACGAACATCGAAACATTAGTCAAAGTTTAATAATGTTCTGCACCTTTTACTAAAGAATAAAGAAAATTAAGAAGACATCTGAGCTGCAACGGCGTCTCTCCTTCTCTCTAACATTTTTTGGCTTTTGGCTAAAATCATTTGAGTTTCACTAGTCACATGTTTTAACAAGCAACACTTGTTATTGAACTAATAACAGAATAACAGACGTGTGTCGAAAATTGACTTTATTTTACATACGGAGAAATAACAAATAATATGCAGAGTCTAACCAAGGTCAATCTTGCCAAAAAAGCCCTCAAACCTGAAAACACATGAGGCAAAAGTGCAAAACATCACAAAACTAACTAAACTAACATGCGCATATTTTTGTATTGCATTCATTGTAGCCTACAGTTGTAACAGCGCGTAACAGTCGTTTTACTCCCCGTATGCGCTCATTATAAAGAACGTTTAACGTGTCCCAAAAACAGCTATCAATTAATCACCAAACGTCTTATAAACAAGTATTGCCAGGAGCAACACCTTGCAAAAAATGATAACAATAGGCCTAGGCCTTTATATGGCTCTGCTCCTGCCTAGATTCGAACTCAGAACTGCCTGAAAGTTGCAGACCTGTTCTGGAAATACGTGCATTAACCCACTCGACCGTCAGACAACGCTATCTGCTTCGAGTAGGCCTATTGGGTAGGACTGTAGCCTACACTGGTTGCTGTGGCACAGTCTTGAGTGACCAAATTCGTTTTTCTTTGTCATATGAATGCTGTCATTTTGTTAACATTACTGTTAAGGAGATGCTGTAGGCAAAGTCTATATTTCAACCTCGTTAGTGTAGTAAAAAAAACAGAACTATTCACAAGGTTTCTGGGCAGCATATTTATGTTCTGTTAGCAAGCGAACTTCTCATGACTACCGACAAAGTAGCCTACTGCCAGCTGACGAAGCTCTCATTTTAAAACATTACCGAGAGACAGGCACTGTACAATCAAGAAATATTGCCACTGAATCCAAAACTATGTTTAACATTATGTACAAAGCTTAGGCTACAGTGGACTAGCATGTTGCAGGGGCTGCTAAAAACACAGAGAAACGCACTGAAAACTCGGCCAATCACAGCCCTTGCTGTCGAATGAGCCGTCTGGTTCGACCGTGGAACGCCACAGCGGACTATGCTGCCCCCAAGCGGCTGCAGTTGTACTTACATTTCACCCAGCTGCGTGAATCACCATGATCGTGAATGAAGTGTCAATTTTTAACTGGGACCCACTGTATGTATGAACATACTGACCTGTTGCTTGCTTGTAGTGCCTTCCGGGTATGTGGGAGTAAACTGAGGTGCAAGGCACAGAGAACTTTTGTGCGTTCTTTTCGCGCTTTGATGTGGGCGCTCATTGGAGCAGGGGTGTCTTATATTTTCTTCCTTAAAGGGGTGGTTCAGGATTTTGGACATAGGACCTCATTTCCAAGTTAGCAAGTGTGATATTTATCAGTGGAGACTGTTTTCAACACGTTTCATCTAGTCCTTCTAGTTGCTGAGCTCGCAGGTGCTAGGCTAGCGCAAGTCATCAGTATGTGTTACCTGCCACTAAAAAAAGTCTTACGCATTCCACAGTACACCCGCGGCAAATAAATTATAACACTCGACTATCAATGTAAATGTCTGTGTTGATAGTCTTATTTCTAACATTATTATATCCTTGAATTTCAATGATCGTCTGATGACCGGCTGAAGCCACCCAACTCTTGTTCAGGTATGCAGCCAAGCCCAGACTTGGCTCAGGGAGGAGGACGCCCTGTCCTGACACCCACAGGACAGACCACTGTAATGACTACCCATGACGGAAAAGCGACTACTCAACCACTAAGTGATTTACTCCGGGTCTGCAGATGTGGGAAGATATGTAAAAACGAGAGGTGCCTAAAAATACATCTGTCAAGGATGAAGTGCTTGCAACGTAATGTGTAAGTAATGTGCAACGTACGTAATGCGCAACGCACAGGGCAACCTGGTGAGATGGAGGAGAGACCAGGGCAGGAGTCAAACCACAGTCCCCGGAATCTCCATGCACATGACGAAGACGGGAGCAGGAACGACCCTGCTGATGTATTAGAGGACATAAGGCATCTGATAGTGAGGGAAGGCACTCAGGACACGAGACAACCTGGACAGAACACCTGCGTGAGAGAGGTCCGGAAAGAACGAGTGAACTGGCCAGCTGCAGGAGCAAGGAAGGAGTGGGAGATGTTTGATCACGATGTGGACTAGGTGCTGCAATCAGCTTTGGCAGGAGACGTGGGAAAGAAGCTCAAGGCCATGGCATCAATCATCTGGAGCATAGGTGCTGATCGCTTTGGAAAGGAAGAGCGAAGAGCAGGAACAAACAGCCAGCCCAAGGATAACGTTTGAAGAGCATAGCAATACTTAGAGGGGATCTGCGGAGGCTAAGGAAGGCATTCCGTCAATGGAGGGGAAGCCAGCACTGACGGAGATCTGAGACCACCTGAGGGAGCGCATTAAGATATTGCGAAGAGCTGAATGTCACCGCTGGAACAGGAAGCGACGGATGAAGGAAAGGACAGACTTTACCAAGAACCCATTCAAATACCTTTCAAGACTTCTGGGTGATAAAAGTTCAGGGGAGCTGAAAGCAACAAAGGAGGAGGTGGAGGAGCACCTCCGTCAGGTCCATAATGATCCCAGAAGGGAGGAAAACTTGGAAGAGATGGAGAAACTTATAAAACCAGCAGAACCAACTGTCCCCTTCAAAGCTGAGGAACCAAGCTGACAGGAAGTGAACACGTTTCTCAAGAAGGCCAGAGCAAAATCAGCCCCAGGACTTAACGGCATCCCTTATAAGGTGTATAAGTACTGCGGAAATCTCAGGAAACGACTCTTGAAGCTACTGAGAGTGGCATGGAAGAAGGACCTCCTTGCTGACGACTGGTTGATTGCGGAGGGATGCTTCATCCCTAAAGGAGAAAATCCCACGGGGATCAAGCAATTCGGTACTATTTCACTCCTCAACATCGAAGGCAAGATCTTCCTTGGGATTCTGGCACTGATCACTAAAATAATTGAAGACGCAAAGAAAAACCATGTTGACCTGGCAGTTCTATGGCTGGATCTAACAAATGCCTGTGGGACGATACCCCATAAGTTAGTGGAACTGACAATGAGGACCCACCATGTCCCAGAGCGATTCCAGAAGCTCTTGCAGTGCTACTTCAATTAGTTCAAAATGCGTTTCACCTCTGGAGACTTTACCACTGACTGGCAGAGACTGGAGGTGGGCATTGTTACAGGCTGCACAATCTCAGTGATTCTGTTTTCTGCAGCAATTAACCTTCTAGTCAAGTCAGCAGAGAAAGTACGTCGGGGTGCGGTGCTGGTGATGGGCGTCCAACAGGTACCAGTAAAAGCATTCATGGACGATCTCACAATCACAGCGAAAGCAGTACCTGAAGGTAGATGGATCCTGGGAGACTTGGTCAAGCTCACAGAGTGGGCAAGGATGGGATTCAAACCTGAAATGTCCAGAAGCCTGGTACTGAGGAGGGGGCGTGTACAGAACTGGTTCCGCTCATCCCCACGGTTCAAGAGGAACCAGTGAAGAGCTTGCGGAAGTGGTTCAGAGCCAACCTCAATGATAGGCAGAACGTGAGGAAGATGCTTATCCAAACAGACAGCTGGATGACATCACTGGAGAAGAGCGGCTTGCCTGGCAAGTAAAAGGCCTGGGGTTACCAGCATGGGGTCCTCCCTAGACTGCTCTGGCCTCTGCTAGTCAATGAGGTACCTGTATCCACCGTCGAGGGGCAGGAAAGGAAGATTAACACCTACCTGAGTAGATGGCTAGGGGTCCCAAGAAGCTTTTGCTCCATCGGGCTGTACAGCACAGGCAGCAAGCTACAGCTGCCTGTGACATCAGTGGTGGAGGAGTATAAGACAAAGATGTGTCAGGCCATGATGCTGCGAGACAGCAAAGATGAAACAGTACGCTAGGCAGGCATTGTGGTCAGGACAGGCCGCTAGTGGTCAGCTAGTAGAGCACTGACAGAGGAAGAGGTTTTATTGCATCATTCAGATATTGTGGGGACAGTAGCCCAGGGCAGGCTGGGACAAGGTTGATCCACTAGAGTGAGCTGGAACAATGCCGATCCAAATTAGCGACATACCATGGTGCAGATGGAGGTTCGAAAGGCAGAGGAGGGGGTTCGGAATGACAAGGCTGTAGCCATGAAGAAACAGGGCAGCTGGACAAAGTGGGAGGGTGCACGAGGGAGGGCCCTGACCTGGCAAGACATCTGGAGTATGGAAGGACATCGAGTAAAGTTCCTGATGTGTTCTGTGTATGATGTTCTGCCTACTTCATCAAACCTCCACACACGGGGGTTAGCAGAAAACCCTAATTGTAAGCTTTGTGGAAAAACAGCTAATCTTGAGCATGTACTCTTATCATGTCAGTTAAGCTTGGCCGATGGGAAATTCAGATGGCGACACGACAAGATTCTGGCCCAGTTGGCAGATGGCGTAGAGCAGGCGAGGAAGAAGGTGAAGAAAATTAACTTTATCCACTTCGTCAGGTCAGGAGAGAGCACTGTAACAGGACGAAAGGGAAAAGGGATCTTGACTTCAGCAAATGACTGGGAGATGAGGGCCGATCTGAAAAAGCAGCTAAAATTCTCAGAAGAGATACACAAGCCTTGGACCAGACATTTTCCTCTGGTCTAAAGGTACCAAGCAGGTGGTGCTCATAGAGCTAACAGTGCCCTGGGAAGAGAGGATGGAGGAGGCACAGGAGCGTAAGCTCAAAAAATACCAAGACCTTGTCCTCAAAAGCCAGCAAAATGGATGGAAGGCCTGGAACCTGCCCGTGGAGGTCGGCTGCAGGGGCTTTGCTGGGCAGTCACTCTAGAGAACCCTTGGATTATTGGGGATCGAAGGTCTGGCCAGGAAGCGGCTGGTAGGCAATGTCACCAAACAGGCGGTAACAGCATCCCGATGGATCTGGATACAGCGGGATGTGCGGTGGCGGAGCCAACCTGGGAAAGGATTAACAACTGCAGAGGCGAGTGATGGTCAGCTGGGGTAGATCCAGGACGCTGGATCTGCTGTCAAGCCCTCCCGAGGTGTCATGGTCTTAAATTGATGAAACACCAAGGAAGGGGGGTGCCCATCTGATAACCGGCTGTAGCCACCCAACTCTTGTTCAGGTATGCGGCCAAGCCCTTGACTTGGCTCAGGGAGGATGCCCCTGCTAGGCATAGTCCCGCTGGTGCCTTGGAAGGGAAGAAGGAGAGAAGAGTGGAGAGAGCGATGCCGCTGGCCCACAGGTGTATGGCAGGGTACCTGTAAAGGTGAGTCAGGTGCGATGATCCACATCATATTTTGCATATATATCCTTGAATTTCAATGATCGCATTACATTTTGAGGGACTAGTTTCTCAGCAGCGGCGGAATTTTACTTGCTCCTGTTAGTAGTACTGCGCCGAAAAGTAAACAGAGAAGCGCACTCCAATCGGGATACCTAGTAGTAGCCTAAGTAATATCAGTCCACCACTGCCGTTACTTATATGCCTACAACCAACTTCTTATTTTGCCTCAGTGTTTTATTTGTTTGTTTGTCATCATTGTTTTGTTTTTTGTCTAAAAAAAATAATAACAAAAGAAAGCCTTTTGACTACAAAGCAGTATTTGTTACATCCTTCAATCTGACCAACCATCCACTCGGGAGCACTCCTTTACAAGCCTTAAAAGAGGTAATAGCTATGCAGTGAGACAAAGAACTTGTATAAATATCTTTACTTCGGGAGCGAAGAGTTTATCCAGAGACAAATGAGCAGCTGTAGGAATATTTGCTCACCTGTGACCAAGAGAGCCTCCACATCGCTGAATTCTGTCTGATAGGCTGGATCTCCTCCCTCTGCTCTGCACACATAAAGCCCAGTGTGTTGAAGAGCAGCAGGGCTGAGAGTGTAGGAGCCTCCAGCTCCTCTGCTGCTGTCTGAGAGGAGCTCAACAGAGTAAGTGTTCCCTCTGTAGAGAACATCAGGTGAGTTCCGTCTATAAGGAACAGTTCTGGAGGGAACTGCTCTGTACCAGAGAAACGTCCAGTTTAAGGAGGTGTCTCTAACCTCACAGCTCAGAGTCACTGAGTCTCCTTCAGCTGACCAGCTGTCTGGACAAACTCTGAGAACTGGACGCGGTCTCGCTGTTGATGAACAGTTGGAGGTTTTCATAAAAAAACAAATGTTTGAATGAATAAACCCATCTTCATATCTGATTGCAAATGATCCGTCATACTTACAGTTAAATGTAATGTTGACAGCATTGCTGTGTTGCCCAGATTCAGACTCACACCAGTACACTCCCCTATCCCATACTGTAGTGCTGCTGCTGCTGCATGTGGGTCCAGCTTCTGATCTCCAATCACGAGGACAGTCTGACTCCTCTTCTCTGTTTGTGGACCATCTCAGCCTCCATCCAGTAGAGTTGTCCTGCACCTCACAGCTCAGAGAGAGAGACTCAGATTCAAACAGCTGAGCTCTGTTGGGTCTGATGACTAGAAAGGCTGGAAGAGATAGACCTGAGACACAGTGAAGAAAGAGGTGAATTTAAAGGTCCTATGTGTAAGAACTTCTCCCATCTAGTGTTTAGGGATTATATTGCAACATAACTACGGTAGCTGTCACATCAAAAACATAACACCCAATTTACACCAAAGATCCGCGTCGAGACGAAACCGTCGCAGAAGGAGTTGCATCGGTGTGAATTAAATGGTGCACGTCGTTGCCAGCTGTTGAAAGCCGTCGCAAAGCATTAAACGTTACCATATCTAGTCGCAGCTCATCTCATTGTGAATCTACCTAGATGATGGCCCTAGTTCCGGACTCCTAAATAGGTGTGTCAAAACATAAACTTTTTTCTTTTGTAATTGCTTGTGTGTGATGCCAACGAAACACACTTTCGGACATGGAATAAATAATTAAATTTTTGCCTGTTAACCGAGCTTCTTAGCTAACGTTAGTACAGTAAACTGAAAGTGAATGGGAATGGCTAGTGATGTTCGCTAACTAGGTAGCAGCTAAGGACTTTGGTTAAACTTATACTTTGTTGCAAACTAACCTGAAATAACATACATTCAGCAACTTACTGGTAGTCTGCTAGTTCTAGCAAAACTATAGTAGGTTATTTTATCAACTGTCTCTGGGTCTAGAGCATTTGAACAGTTGGCTGTGCACAAGAGCTTTGCTAGAACAGTGACAGATCACAAACAAAGTTATTTTTTCTCTTTATTTGTTTACTGGAAAATACAATGCCAATGTCGGAATGTTAGGAAGACATGTAGCTTGTAGAAAATGGGTTCATAACTTACATCGCTGAATGTAGGGTAATTCAGCAGATGAATCCAAGAAAGTTTTTCTTTGCATGCCAAAGACGGCGCTGTATTTCACAAATGTCCCTAGCCGGTCACCATTATTATAAAATGGCGCACGTAGATAAATCGATTATAAACGCTTTGTATATGTAAATGCCTATATCTAAGCCCATAGGTATGCTTCGAATTAGTGGTGGTGGTAATTAACCATGAATGAGGCCACATTTATGAATGGGAAATGTTACAATAATATAGCAAACAAACAACTGAAAACGTTCCACACTGTCCCTTTAAGATTCATGGTTAAGGGCTGTTCATACCAGGAATGATAACGATAACAATAACCATAATGATAAAAGCGTCCACACTGACCAACGATAAGCAAAGTCTCTCCTTGTGTTGAATGTGATGGCTAAAATGTGATTAGTTCTGATTGGCTGTAAGCTTTTTATCGATGTCACAATGAATCGCTCTGAAAGTGATCCCCAACAATATCATTCTTTATGTCGTTATGGTTTCTGTGTGAACGTCGTCATTTATATTTACAAGAACAATATTTTTTATAGTTCTCGTGCTTGGTGTGAACGGCCCTTTAGAGTCGGTCAAGAAACTGAAACTCAATGGAGTACAAACTGAGACAAATGAGCACATGAAGGAGTATTTGCTCACCTGTGACCCAGAGAGCCTCCACATCGCTGAATTCTGTCTGATAGGTTGGATCTCCTCCCTCTGCTCTGCACACATAAAGCCCAGTGTGTTGAAGAGCAGCAGGGCTGAGAGTGTAGGAGCCTCCAGCTCCTCTGCTGCTGTCTGAGAGGAGCTCCACAGAGTAAGTGTTCCCTCTGTAGCGAACATCAGCTGAGTTCCGTCTATAAGGAACAGTTTTGGAGGGAACTGCTCTGTACCAGAGGAATGTCCAGTCTAAGGAGGTGTGTCTAACCTCACAGCTCAGAGTCACTGAGTCTCCTTCAGCTGGCCAGCTGTGTGAAGAAACTCTGAGGACTGGACGGGGTCCCGCTGTTGATGAGCAGTTGAAAGAATTTCATAAAAATGTGTTATGAAAAAAAATATTATTTAACTAAAAACATATACAGAGAACTGTTTGATAACTGATGATCAATAAGCCTTCATTTTTCTGCTACACAAATTTCTCTTACATACTTACAGTTAAATGTAATGTTGACAGCATTGCTGTGTTGCCCAGATTCAGACTCACACCAGTACACTCCCCTATCCCATACTGAAGTGCTGCTGCTGCTGCATGTGGGTCCAGCTTCTGATCTCCAATCACGAGGACAGTCTGACTTCTCTTCTCTGTTTGTGGACCATCTCAGCCTCCATCCAGTAGAGTTGTCCTGCACCTCACAGCTCAGAGAGACGGACTCAGATTCAAACAGCTGAGCTTTGTTGGGTCTGATGACCAGAGAGGCTGGAGGAGATAGACCTGGGACACAGATGAGAAACAGGTGAACTTAAGTGAGTTCATACTGAGACAAAAGAGCAGCTCAGGTAATATTCACTTACCTGTGACCCAGAGAGCCTCCACATCGCTGAATTCTGTCTGATAGGTTGGATCTCCTCCCTCTGCTCTGCACACATAAAGCCCAGTGTGTTGAAGAGCAGCAGGGCTGAGAGTGTAGGAGCCTCCAGCTCCTCTGCTGCTGTCTGAGAGGAGCTCCACAGAGTAAGTGTTCCCTCTGTAGCGAACATCAGCTGAGTTCCGTCTATAAGGAACAGTTCTGGAGGGAACTGCTCTGTACCAAAGGAACGTCCAGTTTAAGGAGGTGTGTCTAACCTCACAGCTCAGAGTCACTGAGTCTCCTTCAGCTGGCCAGCTGTGTGAAGAAACTCTGAGAACTGGATGGGGTCTCGCTGTTGATGAGCAGTTGAAAGAATTTCATGAAAAAAATATTATTTAACTAAAAAACATATACAGAGAACTGTTTAATAACTGATCAATAAACATTAATTTTTCTGCTACACAATTTTTTTCTTTCATACTTACAGTTAAATGTAATGTTGACAGCATTGCTGTGTTGCCCAGATTCAGACTCACACCAGTACACTCCCCTATCCCATACTGAAGTGCTGCTGCTGCTGCATGTGGGTCCAGCTTCTGATCTCCAATCACGAGGACAGTCTGACTCCTCTTCTCTGTTTGTGGACCATCTCAGCCTCCATCCAGTAGAGTTGTCCTGCACCTCACAGCTCAGAGAGAGAGACTCAGATTCAAACAGCTGAGCTCTGTTGGGTCTGATGACTAGAAAGGCTGGAAGAGATAGACCTGAGACACAGTGAAGAAAGAGGTGAATTTAAAGGTCCTATGTGTAAGAACTTCTCCCATCTAGTGTTTAGGGATTATATTGCAACATAACTACGGTAGCTGTCACACATCAAAAACATAACACCCAATTTACACCAAAGATCCGCGTCGAGACGAAACCGTCGCAGAAGGAGTTGCAGCGGTGTGAATTAAATGGTGCACGTCGTTGCCAGCTGTTGAAAGCCGTCGCAAAGCATTTAACGTTACCATATCTAGTCGCAGCTCATCTCATTGCGAATCTACCTAGATGATGGCCCTATTTCCATATTTTTCTCCTAAATAGGTGTGTCAAAACATAAACTTTTTTCTTTTGTCATTGCTTGTGTGTGATGCCAATGAAACACACTTTCGGACATGGAATAAATCATTAAATTTTGCCTGTTAACCGAGCTAACGTTAGTACAGTAAACTGAAAGTGAATGGCTAGTGATGTTCGCTAGCTAGGTAGCAGCTAAGGACTTTGGTTAAACTTATACATTGTTGTAAACTAACCTGAAATAACATGCATTCAGCAACTTACTGGTAGTCTGCTAGTTCTAGCAAAACTATAGTAGGTTAGTTTATCAACTGTCTCTGGGTCTAGAGCCTTTGAACAGGTGGCTGTGCACAAGAGCTTTACTAGAACAGTGACAGATCACAAACAAAGTTATTTTTTCTCTTTATTTGTTTCGTTGGAAAATACAATGCCAATGTCCTGCAAGCTTGTAGAAAATGGGTTCATAACTCACATCGCTGAATAGGGAAATTCAGCAGATGAATCCAAGAAAGTTTTCCTTTGCATGCCAAAGACGGCGCTGTATTTCATGTATTTCAAATGTCCCTAACCGGTCACCGTTATTTTAAAATGGTGCATGTAGATGAAGCGATTATAAACGCTATGTATATGTAAATACCTATATCTAAGCCCATACGTATGCTTCGAATTGGTGGTGGTGGTAATTAAACATGAATGAGGCCACATTTATGAATGGGAAATGTTACAGTAATATAGCAAACAAACAACTGAAAACGTTCCACACTGTCCCTTTAAGATTCATGGTTAAGGGCCGTTCATACCAGGAATGATAACTATAACGATAACAATAACCATAATGATAAAAGCGTCCACACTGACCAATTTTAAGCAAAGTCTCTCCTTGTGTTGAATGTGATGGCTAAAATGTGATGGGTTCTGATTGGCTGTAAGCTTTTTATCAATGTCACAATCGCTCTGAAAGTGATCCCCAACAATATCATTCTTTATGTCGTTATGTAGGGTGATTCTTCAACTAGGGTACTTTTTATGTCCCTAACAGAAATAAAAAAAACTAAAAAACATTTCCACTATTTTGTTTTTTCCACACTTACTACACATTTAGGGGAACCTTTGTATATAAAAAAATATTGTTCAATTATTTATTATATAAAATGTATTTTTTATAAAATCAGAGGCATGTTATATGTGTTTTTTACTATTTTGCCTCCGTCCCCAGGCCAGACTTAGGGTCTTTGACCTTATCTCACTTAAATGTATTACTGATATAATGTTAAATTAAAGCATAAGTTATGGATTAATATCCATTTCAATCAAATATAATATTTTCTTTAGTATTTATTTTCAATTTGACATATTTTTAAGATGTTGAACGCTTGTCCCCTGGGTTCACTGTCTTTTCCACAACTCTGTACAAAATACAATGCCAGGCTCAGTCTGGTAGGTTTGTATACTCAGTAACCATAGCAACAGACACTCCAGAGGGAACCACGTGGCTGAATGAAAGAGGTATCCCAATAGGGGGTAATAAAAAGGAGATATATCAAGGTAAATATGAGTTATACTTATGTTTATTGTATGTCACTTCTGAACCGCTTGTAATTCATACCGCCTTGTAATTCATACCGCATGGATTTTTTTCAATGTAATTAGTTGTAATTTGTGATTATTTATTGCTAACTAAAACTAACACTATTAGGCTACAACTAAGTCTGACATAGTCTCTCTGCTGTTCCTTTAAGATGGCACCCCAAACATCAGCAGAGAAGGCCAGACTATACAGGGAAAGACTAAAATCTGATCCATTAAAATATGCTGAGTTCCTAAGGAAAGACAGAGAAAGATATGCAAAGAAAAAACAACAAGGATTAGTTAAGACTGTTGCAGACATGTCAGTGAGAGACCAAAGAATGATGAGAAGACAGTGGCGAACTAAGCAACGGAACAGACGGTTTCTGGAAGGGGTAACATTAGAATTGCGTTTCCGAGGAACAACAAGAGTGGGTTTGATCAGGGGCATGGAACTCGGCTTAATCCAAGGATTCCAACGGTACCTCATTTATGAAAATCGGGCACACGGATCAAAAGTTATCTGCATTAACGCAACATCCAATAAGCCAAAACGCATAAATAACGTGGTTGCTATGCTGGTTGCTAAGGCAATCATGCTGGTTGCTATGGTGGTCGCTAGGTTGACCTTACAGGGGTGGTTTCTAGGTTGTTGCTAGGGTAATTAAAATGGTTGCTAGGGTACTGGTGGTTGCTAGGGTTAAAGCCAATCAATAGGGTGATTCAACTTCATGTAGCCGCCTGCAGCCATCTTAAGCTGACTGCATAAAGTGATTATTTTAAGAGATCCATTTTCAAACCAGAACTGTGCATAGGCCATGGTTAAAAACGTATCAGAATCTCAGAAATAATCGCGTAATGCAGCAGGGCTGTACGTTAACTTTTTTTGCAAGTAGCACTGGTGCTACAGAGGTTAAAAGTTTTGTAGCACCAGACACAAATTCTGTAGCATCGATATAAAACCTCTAAAATCTCTAAAAACAATCACAAGTAGGGCAGTTCATCAAATGTGTTTGGGATCTAGGCCTACTGCAACTGGATTGATAAAAGGTTGTGTAGTTCCAAACATCTCACCTGGCTACATTGTGTTTGAGATGAACAAAAGCTATTAGCATGATGTTATTTGGTTGTTGTGTTTTTGTAAAAACAAAAAAACAATCCCGGAGCAAGCCCACTATTGTTCTTCTTAAGTTTTCTTATTATTATGTCTTCCTATTCACCCACTTTTTGTACGAACTACTGCTCCTAGACCGTTTGAGCTATCGACGCGGTTCCAACTCCAACAATTCAGGCCCGAACCGGTGCAGTTTGCTTGTCACTTTCGTGTCGCTGGCCCTTGTCGTTTTCGCGGTATTCCCATTTTTCTGCGATTTTTGGCCCCATTGAAATTAATGGCGGAATCCTGGCCCTTTATGTTGGCCCACCAGTACCCTAGCAACCATTTTAATTACCCTAGCAACAACCTAGAAACCACCCCTGTAATGTCAACCTAGGCAGTGAAAGACTTGTTTTTATGACAACATGATGGAGGTTTTTTATGAAGTTCATGAATTGTTTTATGAAGATTGTTCTGACAAAATGAGGATGATGTTTTTTATGATATTTTGTATTAAAAAGACATCTGTGAGACATATTGCATGAGTTATATTTTACTATCTTTTATATTTTTACTAGAGATTTTATACTGAAATGTATTTTTCACCATATCCCGTCTTTTCCACAACTCCTTGTCTTTTCCACAACCACAAATTTTTTAAGGTAAAATGTTTAAAAAAATAGTTTTATGGTAATGATGGTTGTGGTGTTGATATTTGTTCAGTTGAGGGTAAGGTATATTGTATTAGTTTAAAAATATCAGATTTCAAAATGGTAAAAACGTGAATGAATGGTTTCAGTGACCTATTTTTAAGTGTTTCTTAGTGTTAACTTAATAATATCATAACAGTTACATTTCTGAGATATAAATAAATGTAAAATTGGGAAAGATGTGAATGTGATGTTTAAATATTTGCTGTTATACATATATTGGCTTTAACATTTTTGCTTTAAAACATTTGTTTATCTTGGTGATGGAAAATTACAATTTCCTTGCTGTGCTTAGACAAAATGGCAAAAAATATATATTATTCAATTAAAATCAGCATAGCCAACTTCAGGGCATGTATCTAGACAGAATGGGGAAGCAAAGTATGGCAATAATATTTGAATACAAAATGTTTCATTTTCTGAAAATCTTTTGGTCAAAAAGTACCATAGATGAAGGTTTATGTGTGAACGTCGTCATTCATATTTACAAGAACAATATTTTTTATAGTTCTCGTTCTTGGTGTGAACGGCCCTTTAGAGTCGGTCAAGAAACTGAAACTCAGTGGAGTACAAACTGAGACAAATGAGCACATGAAGGAGTATTTACTCACCTGTGACCCAGAGAGCCTCCACATCGCTGAATTCTGTCTGATAGGTTGGATCTCCTCCCTCTGCTCTGCACACATAAAGCCCAGTGTGTTGAAGAGCAGCAGGGCTGAGAGTGTAGGAGCCTCCAGCTCCTCTGCTGCTGTCTGAGAGGAGCTCCACAGAGTAAGTGTTCCCTCTGTAGCGAACATCAGCTGAGTTCCGTCTATAAGGAACAGTTTTGGAGGGAACTGCTCTGTACCAGAGGAACGTCCAGTTTAAGGAGGTGTGTCTAACCTCACAGCTCAGAGTCACTGAGTCTCCTTCAGCTGGCCAGCTGTGTGAAGAAACTCTGAGGACTGGACGGGGTCTCGCTGTTGATGAGCAGTTGAAAGAATTTCATAAAAATGTGTTATGAAAAAAAATATTATTTAACTAAAAACATATACAGAGAACTGTTTGATAACTGATGATCAATAAGCCTTCATTTTTCTGCTACACAAATTTCTCTTACATACTTACAGTTAAATGTAATGTTGACAGCATTGCTGTGTTGCCCAGATTCAGACTCACACCAGTACACTCCCCTATCCCATACTGAAGTGCTGCTGCTGCTGCATGTGGGTCCAGCTTCTGATCTCCAATCACGAGGACAGTCTGACTTCTCTTCTCTGTTTGTGGACCATCTCAGCCTCCATCCAGTAGAGTTGTCCTGCACCTCACAGCTCAGAGAGACGGACTCAGATTCAAACAGCTGAGCTCTGTTGGGTCTGATGACCAGAGAGGCTGGAGGAGATAGACCTACACACACAGTGAAGAAAGAGGTGAATTTAAGATTCAGGGTTAAGGGCCGTTCATACCAGGAATGATAACGATAACAATAACCATAATAATAAAAGCGTCCACACTGACCAACGATAAGCAAAGTGTCTCTCCTTGTGTTAATAATTTACTCACCTGTGACCCAGAGAGCCTCCACATCGCTGAATTCTGTCTGATAGGCTGGATCTCCTCCCTCTGCTCTGCACACATAAAGCCCAGTGTGTTGAAGAGCAGCAGGGCTGAGAGTGTAGGAGCCTCCAGCTCCTCTGCTGCTGTCTGAGAGGAGCTCCACAGAGTAAGTGTTCCCTCTGTAGCGAACATCAGCTGAGTTCCGTCTATAAGGAACAGTTCTGGAGGGAACTGCTCTGTACCAGAGGAACGTCCAGTCTAAGGAGGTGTGTCTAACCTCACAGCTCAGAGTCACTGAGTCTCCTTCGGCTGGCCAGCTGTGTGAAGAAACTCTGAGAACTGGACGGGGTCTCGCTGTTGATGAGCAGTTGAAAGAATTTAATAAAAATGTGTTATGAAAAAAAATAGGGTAAGGCTATTTGCACCCCTGGTACAATTAGCAGTGTATGCTATTTGTACCCTGGTGCAATAAGAAGTGAATTCTATTTGTACCCCGGTGCACACAGCAATGTGTCCTATTAGTACCCCGTCTGGTACAATATCAATGTATGCTATTCGTACCCCGGTGCACACAGCAATGTGTCCTATTAGTACCCTGTCTGGTACAAATATCAATGTACTGTATGCTATTCGTACCCTGGTGCACACAGCAATGTGTTCTATTAATACCCCGTCTGGTACAAATAGTGTATGCTATTTGCACCCCTGTGCATTTATTCTGGCATATTGATCACACAATGTAATAATAATTTTAAAAAAAACAAGCAACATGTTTTTTTGTTGTTACGTAACAGGGTGTGAATAGCTCAGCTGTGTAACAGACACTCTGAATAAGGTATACTGTTTGCATCAATGTACAGTTAGAAGTGGATGCTATTCGTACCCTGGTGTTTATAGTACTGTATGCTATTTACACCCTGGTGCATGAACTAGCTAATTGTTGCAATCAAAACTTCCGTTTGAGAACTGATTTCTTGTTCAAATTGCGCGCCTTCTCTCCAGAGATGTTGGTACACATGCAAACTCACTCTACCAAAATGCATTACACAGGAATCAAACCCTGGTCTCCCACATGCTAACCCTTGTCTGTGACCACTGCACTATCTTCTTCCACAAGCAAATGGTGTTTGCAGGTAATCTTATAGTTTATAGGCCTGAACGTCACATTCACGAAAATTTGTTAACTAACAAACTGACAGTTGTATGTGTTCACTGAACCAAGATTATGAAAATAAAACACAACTTTTCAATCTAAAACTTAATCTGAACAGATATTAGTGCCGAAACCTTTCAGAATTCTTCACTTTCTGCTGACGAAAAAACGAATATCCGCCATGTTTTTGTGCACGTGAGCAACGACTTTTTGTTGTTATGTCACAGGGTGTGAATAGCTCAGCTGTGTGGCCAAGGCTATTCGTACCAGGGGTGTAAATAGACACTCCGAAAAAAATATTATTTAACTAAAAAACACATACAGAGAACTGTTTAATAACTGATGATCAATAAGCCTTCATTTTTCTGCTTCACAAATATCTCTTACATACTTTACTTACAGTTAAATGTAATGTTGACAGCATTGCTGTGTTGCCCAGATTCAGACTCACACCAGTACACTCCCCTATCCCATACTGATGTGCTGCTGCTTCTGCATGTGGGTCCAGCTTCTGATCTCCAATCACGAGGACAGTCTGACTTCTCTTCTCTGTCTGTGGACCATCTCAGCCTCCATCCAGTAGAGTTGTCCTGCACCTCACAGCTCAGAGAGACGGACTCAGATTCAAACAGCTGAGCTTTGTTGGGTCTGATGATCAGAGAGGCTGGAGGAGATAGACCTGGGACACAGATGAGAAACAGGTGAACTTAAGTGAGTTCATACTGAGACAAAAGAGCAGCTCAGGTAATATTCACTTACCCTTGACCCAGAGAGCCTCCACATCGCTGAATTCTGTCTGATAGGTTGGATCTCCTCTCTCTGCTCTGCACACATAAAGCCCAGTGTGTTGAAGAGCAGCAGGGCTGAGAGTGTAGGAGCCTCCAGCTCCTCTGCTGCTGTCTGAGAGGAGCTCCACAGAGTAAGTGTTCCCTCTGTAGCGAACATCAGCTGAGTTCTGTCTGGAAAGACATGCTCTTCTGGAGGGAACTGCTCTGTACCAGAGGAACGTCCAGTCTAAGGAGGTGTGTCTAACCTCACAGCTCAGAGTCACTGAGTCTCCTTCAGCTGGCCAGCTGTGTGAAGAAACTCTGAGAACTGGACGGGGTCGCGCTGTTGATGAGCAGTTGAAAAATTTTCATAAAAATTTGTTAAAAAAAAACCAAATAAATAAAAATATATATGCAGTTAAGAACAAAATGATTCAACCCCCTGGCAAATATTGATTTAATGCTGATTTTCTCTCTTTCTTTTTATCAATATGTTTGGTCTGACTGAAAATGACACTGTCACATGCCAAACGTTTGTAAGACAACGTGGGAGAAATATGGAATTAAAAAAAAGAAGAATTTTCATCTTTTTTTAATATTTTTATAAAAAATAGCATGTCCAAAATTATTCATACCCTTTTTAAATAATCAATGGAAACATCTTTATTTGCATTCACAACAGGGGGCAGCCGTGGCCTACTGGTTAGCGCTTCGGACCTGTAACCGGATTGCCGGTTCGAACCCCGACCAGTAAGAACGGCTGAAGTGCCCTTGAGCAAGGAACCTAACCCCTCACTGCTCCCCGAGCGCCGCTGTAGCAGGCAGCTCACAGCATCGGGATTAGTTTGTGCTTTACCTCACTGTGTGCTGAGTGTGTTTCACGGTTGGGATAAATGCAGACACCATATTTCCCTCACAGGATCAAAAGATCTTATACAACTCTCAAAATGGTTCTTATAATATCTACCAAGCTTCTCCATGTCTCCACAATGATTCTAGACCACATCTTTTTAACAGCAATCCGGGTTTTTCAACCAGGGGGACCTGGTGACCTTCTCAAAGTAAATGGTAACACTAAAGCAAGAGGCTGCACTGAGATTCTGGAGGAAAAGATCAGGCAGTGTGCCAAGAGATCTGCCCCAATAGGCATCATTGGACCATTAAACCATACAATGATCCAAAACATACAGCCAAACAAGGCAAGAAATGGTTAACAGAGAACAATGTCAACATTTTAGAGTGGCCCAGCCAGAGTCCAGACCTCAATCAGTCAAAAAAGTTAGCACAAGGCCAAAGTGATGGCAAATCGTCCCTGCCTCAAAACCCAAATTGCTGCTAAAAAGGTGCGGTCTACAATCATTGTGGAGACTTGGTAGGTATTATAAGAACCATTTTGAGAACTTTGATGGCAAATAAAGATGTTTCCATTGATTATTTAAAAAGGGTATGAATAATTTTGGACATGCCATTTTTCATAAAAATTTTAAAAAAAGATAAAAACGATAATTTTTTTGATTCCATGTTCTACCATTGTCTTACAACCCTTTGACATGTGGCAGTGTCATTTTCAGTCAGAACAAACATATTGTTCAAGAGAAAATCAACATTGCATCAATATTTGCCAGGGGCATGAATCATTTTGGCCAAAACTGGTACTGCAATCACTTTCAAATTATTGTGGAGCGGTGTATCCTCTCCCCCTCCCCCCTGACTCGAGGTTGCCAACCCGGATGCCGAAACACTACTGACTTCGTGATTAGTAGAAAGGTGGAGGGTGGCACATCAGGCCAAAACACAACATGACGTGACAAAACACAACATCAGTTTACTTTTCAAATTACAATATCCTGGCCTGGCCGGAAGTATTTGAAATGAACATGATTTTTTAATGTGTAGTGACATATCAGGGCCATTTTATGATTAATTGAAATACATTTTTAACATACGGTTCCTGTAACTAGAACACATACACAGAGGACTAGGACTGAACAACACACACACACAAACCACCTCTAGGTAAACGTTTCATAAATGTAAACGTTTCATAATCATACGCGTTTTACTAATATATGTTGTCAAGTTACCTTCAGTGTGGCCCAGTAGAACAACAGAAATTGTCCCTGTTCAAATAGAAGTAGAATTTCCAGTCATATAACATGTTGATTCACTCACAGACAGTAAGTCTTTACCAATATAGTAGAGCTCAGAAGGCAGTGCAGAAACAATTTTGAGTATTTCTACATTTATTTTCCTGTGGAGTATGTTATATATGGGTCATTAACACAGTCAATGGATTAATCCTAATGCCCAACATTTTTATTGTTAGACAGTAGCATCGTGTTTATTCAAGTTGAATATGAATCAATAGTCGGAGACAGTTAATAGGTTGGGAGCCATTTAGGTCATATTTTATGAATGAATTGGGTCTAAAATATATATTAAGCATTGATATTGGTGTAAGATTGTCATAATTTGCATTATTGTTCAAAATTTACTCAATAAAGTAAATAAAGAAAATAACAAAAAGTTTATCTCGGAGACACAAAATGTACCATGAATTATATAATGACCCACGTACATATAGCCATCTTGTGATTTATTATGACCGCCGCTAAAGGGGCATGTAGGAGGACTTGAAGAGCCTAGATATTGCCATTACAACATGATAATATGGGTTAATAGTTCTTCAGAAAAAAATATTAAGTCTCTTAAGAAGAATGATATATTAAAGCTGGTTAAATATGTCATCACATATACAGCAAACTGAAACTGGTTTTGCCCTACTGGTCAAAGTTTACAGTAGTACACACACAGTCCTTGAGCTGGGCAGTAGGCTATGATTCAAACCCACATCCAACCTAGAGTGCAGGGTCCCCACGGATCTTGGAAAAAGTCTCAACACAGGAACACATGTTGAATCATATGTCAACATAAGAATAACAAAAATCAGTGGGACTATAAAAACGTTGGTGCAAAAAGTGTCCATATATATTTTTTAAACCCCTACACACCCCTTGCATTTCAATATAAACAATTTAGATAGGCTATAGCAGTCTCCAATTTACAGTGGTGTATAACCTAAACCTCAGAGGAAGTAACGACTGCCTGTACTAGTAAGTGTCCTAAAAGAAAGATGCATTGAAGCATTGGCACACTGATGATTTCAATGAGAGGTATGAGGCTAAACAAGTATTGTTAAAACATTTCATGCATTTCAGGCCATTTATTCTAGCACATTGCAATGCATGCTTTATTCAGACTTCACTTGAATTTCAAAAAATAACTTCATATTGTTTTGATAGATGCAGTGATTTTATATCAAAAATGTTATCCTACGCCATCAGTTTGATCATAACCATCTTGGCTCTATGGTATGTAAAGCAATACCAAAAATGGCAAAAACCTAAATTTCCCACATCCAAGCAGTGATATGAAAGTGGGGATTTTCATTAACTTAATGCATGTGAAATAACCTGTTTAGTCTACACTTATCATCCAACAACAAATAAGACAAATGAATAATGAATAATAGACTACCCATAATCAGTGTGAGGATGCTGTGAAGAATGTTTTTATTTTATGAAGACAGGTTGACAGGTATATTTATGTTAATTAATACATTCAAATGAGTGAGCACATTAGATGGTAGCCTATCAATTGATCTAGCCGGTGTCCCTGTTCCTAAGTTAAAGTAAAATCACAGAGAGATGAAAGAAAGGCACAGAGACATAACTCACATAACAGCCGAAACGATGCAGAGAGCTCCATGCTGTAACAGGAATGACTGACCCTGTTCTCACACGTATCTGCTGTTCTCATAAGTGACGTAAATATCTAGTCTACTTGCTGTGGGCCCATTCTTGTCATACTTTCGGACTATGGACTTTTTTTTTTTTTATTGCTGACCCTCCTGATGGTAAACACTGTATTCAAAAGAAACAAGATAAAGGAGTTGGACTGGATGAAAAAAACTGGGAGTGAACTCGATCTAGAACTAAGAAAATGTTTTTCTTGTCTGTACAAAAAAGACAGTCGGCTACCACTAAAACAAAAGTGCCTGTGTTGCATTATTCAGCTGTAGTAACATGGTATTAAGACAAGACAAGATTTGTACATGGATGTGATTGTGCAAACCAGGGCTCTAGCTTTGATATGATAAGTCACTTATGGAAAAAAGTAGCATTTTAAGTACATGAAAACATATTAGGTACATGACCATCAGAGATTCTTTTAGTACTTTTTGGCAGTGACCTTAGACTCATCAGTCTCTGAGGCCCTCTGCTGGCCATTAAAGATACTCTACAGCCTCCAGGTTCTCTTGGACTGACTTGGGTTTCATCTGAATCAACCTACCTGCTTACAGACTATATCCACAGTTGAAAAATCTGTGGTACTTTTCCAACACCCTTTTGCCCTTTCCACCTTAGTCTGAAATTCATGTCACCTATTATGTTTTGGTCTCAGGTAATTCAGTTTCAATTACGAGGACCACCCAAGACAAAAGTTGTATTTTGTCTTGGGTGAACAACAATAAACAACAATTTGATAACTTATAAGGGTATAGAGATGCTCTCTGCAAAAAAGTTGGTCTTCTGGCACAACTTACCCCATATGTGGAGTAAGATGAGCCTAGGTGGTGGGTAAGTTGGTCCAAAACAAAGATTTCAGCTAAAACATTTTTATTTTCTTAAAACAATAATTGAATTTCTAGTCAAACAGTAACAAACACCAACATTTAACTGAGCATTTGCCAAATAGGCCTATAAAAAAATATTGTCGCCTATTTACCTTTGAATTCGCCCATTAAATTTACATAAATAAGTCAAATTAATTTGCTGCCTAGTCTCTTTAGCTCTTAGTACTAAGAAACTATATAGAATGACGTCACAAAATCAAGGCAAACTTAACAATCTTACAGATGCAATACAAGTACTAGTTAGCTAGTGGCTCAACTTAACCCAGCCCTGGTCACTCATCTTACCCCACAACCACTATTTTGAAAGAAAATGCTTCTTACAACAAGCTAAGGTAACATTCATGATTTTGTTTAGCCCTCATATCATAGTTTAAAGGTTGTATCAGCGATTGCAGGCCCAAACATAAATGATCACATTCATCTAATCTTTCCTAACGATCCTCTAGCTGCCCGCCCCATAAGCAGGCCGTCAAAAAACGCATCTGTAGGCAGCCTAGGCTCTGAGATCTGCACACAAAAACAAATGCTATCAACAAGTGTTGCCAACCACTCAAAGGAAAAATAAAGTGTTCCAACCAATAACCGACGAGATGCACGTTTAGGTGCTTGTGCTGTGGAGAGCAGTGCGACCAACTCAGGCTCAGTCTCAGGTTCGCATGCAGCAGCAATTGGTAAAGGCAGTCTAGACAGACAGTCTACAGTTTGGTTCTGTGTGCCAGCACGGTAGACTACGTCATAATTGAAACACAGTAATCGTGCTGACCATCTGGCGATGCGCATTCCAGCTCTATCAGCCCCTTTTGTGCACAGAAGAGTAGTAAGGGCTTGATGATCAGTGCGCAGAGTGAACCTGTGCCCCCACAGGTACGTCCTCCACTTCTCAACCGCCCAAACACAAGCCAAGGCCTCTTTCTCAACGGTTGCATATTTTCTTTCAGTCTGTGTAAGAGTTCGTGATGCAAATGCAACAGTACGTTCAGTGTTTTTAGGGTGAATCTGTGTGAAGACGGCGCCTATGCCATAGTCAGAGGCATCAGTGGAAATGATGCATGGAAGAGCAGGATCATACAGAGCTAATGCCGGGCTGTCTACCAACAGCTGTTTCACCTCACTGAAGCACTTGTCAGCCTCGTCAGTCCACTTGAACTCTGAGTCACTACGAAGGCAGGCACGTAGTGGCTCAACCACAGTTGCGTAATTGGGTATGAATTTGTTGTACCATGAAAGCATCACAAGAAATGAACGCAAGCTGACTGCATCCTTTGGCGGAGGTGCTTGTGTGATGGCTTGGACATGTTCTGTATCTGGCTCAATTCCCTGTGCAGTCACTAAGTGTCATTTAAGCGCAGGCCTGCATTCCGAAGGCGCTGCAGCACTGCATCTAGTGCAGCATCATGTTGAGCTTGTGTACGTCCAAAGCATATTATGTCATCCAAATAATTTTGGACATTTGACACCCCTTCCAGGACCACAGACATCATCTTCTGAAACGCAGCGGGAGCGGACGCTAACCCATAGGGAACACGGCAGAATCGGAAAAGACCCTCGTGAGTTATGAACACTGTCAAATCTCTGCTATCTGGGTGAAGTGGAAGTTGATGGTACGTACTCTCCAGGTCAATTGTAGAGAAAATTGTAGATCCAGCTAAAGTAGCAAGCAGTTCTTCCATATGTGGTAGGGGGTGGCTGTCCACCACTATAGCTTTATTTGGTTCTCTAAGATCCACACACATTCTTATGCCACCTGTTTTCTTTTGTGTCACAACGATGGGTGAAACCCAGGGTGATGCGTCAATACGTTCAATCACCCTAGCGGAAAGCAGTCTATTCAGTTCGTCAGACACAGCAGATCTAACAGCGAAAGGCAGACGTCAGAGCTTCTGACGTACAGGTGAGGCAGAATCCGAAACTTGACCTTGTGCATGAATCCTTTAGCACAACCCATGGCTGAAGAATCCTCACTGGCTGTGGAGAGCTGCATGACTGGGCAGGAGGCAGGTGAGTTGTAGGCAGGTAAGGCAGACAGAACTGTTCCTCCTTCAGTGCGCAGCTTAAGAGCAGCAATCAGATCCATCCCCATCAATGGTGTTCCATTCTCTGTCACATACAAGTTCACTTTACATGCATCATGGTTTCTCACTACTGTAGCAGGCATGCAACCCAGCACTTTGATTGGAGTTTGTGAGTATATAACCAGGTGAGCTGCAGGTGGCTGTAACGGCACTCCCTTGAAGTTTTCCTCGAATATGCCTTTTGGTAACACAGACACTGACGCTCCAGTGTCTACTGTCAGTTTAACAGTCTTTTGTGCTGTCCCACAGTGCAATGGAGCTTAGCTGGCGACTCTGACTGTTGCAGTAAGAGCAGTGTATATTCAGGAATTTCCACTTGACGCACACTATGAGTCTGTGCAGACCGCAGACCTACACACACGCGCGAAATGTCCTTTCTTGTTGCACGTTTTACACACTGCTGTACTCGCTGGGCATTCAGGCGCATTTGCTAGGTGTTTATCCGACCCACAGCGAAAACAGGAGCGTGAGGGTGTAGCAGGAGGAGAGCTGGCAGTGAATTGGCTGGCTGCTGATCCCAATCGCACATACTTGCGCGGCTGCCTGCTTTTCACTGTGCCTTGTACTTGGACTGCATGCACAGGCAAGCTACGGGTAGTCATGCACTTTGCCTGTTCTCCAGCAGACTCCATCTGACTAGCAATAGTAATAGCCTGCTCCAGCGTACATTTTTCCTTTAACAATAGTCTTTCTCTTATACGTGGATTTGCAACATGTTCCACTAGCTGGTCTCGTATCATGTCCTCACAGTTATCAAACTCACAGGTAGTGGCTAGCTGACGCAGAGCAGTAACGTATTGAATTATGGACTCATTGGCAAGCTGGACTCGTTTTCTAAATGTGTTACGTTCCACTACAACATTTACCTTAGGCGTGAAGTAGCCATGCAAAGCAGTTAGCGCAGATGCCAACGTATCTCCAGTGTTCGGTAAAGTGTAGAATATCCTTTGGCCCTCCGTGCCTAGACAGTGAAGTAGAAGAGCACGTTGTCTTGGCCCAGTCCACTTTTGTCCTTCCACATCGATAACCAAGCAATAGTTCATGAACATCTTTTCCCACGACTTGAATGGAATGGCGGGCTCCCCCAGGGCAGGCAGGAAAAAATTGGGAAATGGCGTTGTAGTAGCCATAGTCCAAAATCGAAGTAGTGTTGCAAAAAGTGAAAAAAAACTGCGGGAGTAAGTTCTTCGTCGCCAATTTGTTATGTTGAAAGTAATGAAAGCACAGGAGGCCGACGTATTCACTATAACTCATTTATATAGCATTCAACATGGTAGCACATACACTCTACATCTGAACTCACACTTCTTCATTTCTCCAGGCTATATCAGAACCCCATAATGCTACATTACACTGACACCTAGTGGTGTGGTTCCAAGTGCAGACACAACAGTGTGCATGTGTGCGTGTACACGTTTATGTTTATGTGTGTGGGTGTGTGTGTGTGTGTGTGCGTGTGTGCTTGTGTGTTTGCCTGCGTATGTGTGTTTGTGCATGTGCATGCATGCGTACATATGTATGTGTATGTGCATATGTATGTGCGTATCATACGTATGATTACTGTGAATGTATGTATGTGCATGTGTATCTGTTTATGCACATGTGTGCACATGGAATGGGTTAACATGACCCCTGGAGGCAAACATACGGAAAAAATTGGTCATCCTAGGCCCTACGGTTCTCAAGATATTCACAGAAAACTGTGTCTGCCCTACCCTCCTTTCGGGGGTCCAGTACAGCGGGGGGGCTACAGATCAAAACGAAAAACGACGGTTCCATGCTATCCATGTGGGGTTACATGCCCACCAAGTTTCGTGTACCCCGGTCTTTCAGTGTCCCGGAATCCTTGTTGGTGTACGGTCACTAAATGTACACATAAATGATTTTATTGTAAGGCCCCCCATGAACGAAAGTTCACAAAACTTGGCATGCATTCGGAGGGTGTCATAATGATCCTACACTTTTTCGTGCAGTTTTGACCATGTCATCAGAGATATTGTGATGAAAACACCTAATTTTTTGCTTTTTAATTTTTAACTAGGTGGCGCTATACATGAAATAAGTGGTAATGGGATGGGTTGACATGCCCCCTTAAGACCAACATATAAAAAAAAGGTGGACCTCCTAGGCCCTACGGTTCTCGAGATATTCACAGAAAACTGTCTCCGGCCACCTACAGGCCAGTTGGTGTATAGTAACATAAATTAATTTATTGTGTGGCCCCCCATGAACGGAATTCCACGAAACTTGGCGTGCATTCAGAGGGTGTCATAATGATCCTACACTTCCAATTTCGTGCAGTTTTGACTATGTTAGGTCACAGATACCTGCGATTACAACACCTCATTTTTACTTTTTTGTGTTTAACTAGGTGGCGCTATACATGAAATGAGTGGTTATGGAATGGGTTGACATGGCCCCTTGAGATCAACATACAAAAAAAATGGTCCTCCTACACCTTACGGTTCTCGATATTCACAGAAAACTGTGTCTGCCCTACCCTCCTTTCGGGGGGTGCAGTCCAGCGGGGGGGCTACAGATCAAAACGAAAAACGATGGTTCCATGCTATCCATATGGGGTTACATGCCCACCAAGTTTCGTCTACCCCGGTGTTTCAGTGTCCCGGGAATCATTGATGGAAATTTGGACATGCGAAAAAGAAAAAAAAAAAATCTGACTAAACCTTACCTACCTTCGCTGCGCGGCGGTCATAATAACATCCCCATAGTCCAAGACTGGTAGGAAAGTGGTACTGATCAGTTTCCTCCTAGCTTGGAGAGTAAAACAGGATTTATTTCTAAAATAAAAGCCGAGCTTTACTCTTAGCTTTCTCACTAACTTATCAATATGAACTTTAAAGGTTAGCTTTTCATCAATCCACAGACCAAGATATTTATAAGATGAAACATTTTCAACGCACTTCCCATCTAGTGTGGAAATGGTAAGGGTGGTTGGTGTGGGTGCTGTGCGAGACTTTGTGAACTGCTACACCTTAGTTTTACCAGCATTTAATACCAGTCTAAGTTCAATGAAGGTGGCCTGTAATAAATTAAAAGACTGCTGTAACGATTGATAAGCTTGAGCAAGGGTGGGAGCGGAACAATATAGAACTGTGTCGTCTGCATAGAGGTGTATTTTGCTATCATCTGCAACAGAGGCGATGGTGTTTATATAAATGGTAAATAGGACCGGACCAAGGATAGACCCTTGAGGAACACCTCGCCGGACCCCCAGAGGAGCAGAACTATGCCCATCGACAACTACAGTTTGACAGTGTTGTAGTACTCGAGTCCGAGACTCGAACTCGAGTCCGAGTCATTAGCTAAATTTAGAGACTCATGACTTGACTTGGACTTGAGCACTGATGACTCGAACTTGGACTCGGACTCGTGCATTCGCACTCGCGATGACTCGTCGAGGACTCGATTTTTTTTGTAATATATCATAAGGCTATAATTGTAGTATATCATTAGGCTATAATTTGCTATATGATTTTAATATCTAAATTATTCGTAATACTAATTTTCAGGGTACCCCCAGAATTGTCAGACCTAAATTTAAGACTTTTTAAGACCTTTTTAATACCACTTCAGATGAAATTTAATACCTACATCGCACCCATTCGGATAGAATAAATAATATTAAAGGTAAGATTAAACCTCAAATAATTACTATTTACAAGTGTTTGAACATGCCAACATGAACATGACAGCAGTGCAGTGGCAACGCAAAGCTCGCGGTAGTAACGTGACTGAATGTCCCGCTTCATGGACAAATTTACACAGAATAGAACCTAGTTGATTTCAGGGATTAAAGTGAAAAAAAAAAATCGTTTGACTGAACTTTTTTCAGGCCATAAGTCATACGTTGTTCATATCTACCTATAGAGATAGCACCCCTTTTGCGGTCGCGACCTATTGTTTTTTAATGTACAAAAAGATGCAAACAGCAAAGTAAAGCACCAAATAAACACCAAAACGAGGCTACAGGGTACTAAGTTACTATGTAATTAATGTCACCTACAGGTGAATGCATAGAACATAACAATCCTATGGTTTGTGTACCCTGTAGCCTCGTTTTAGCCGCCATGTGAATAAGGCGAATTGAGAGTGTTCTTGATTGAGATTGAGTTTTCCTGTTGAACAAAACAATATTTCAATACCATCCCTGACCATTGCTGATTAGCCATTGCTGTTCTTTTCTACTGCAGCAATATTGTAGCAAGGCTTTAACTTACACTTATTTAATTACTTCAGGCCAAAAGTGTTTAAAGGGGAGATTTTTTTCTTGTTAATATGCAATTCAACACTAAGTAAAATCTATAAAATCAAGTTTGCAAGACTTCACATTTCCTCATCAAAGTAATGAATCAGAACAGTCTAGATATTGTTCATATTTCCATTTGTTGCCTCATCTGCATTTAATGAAAACATGGTAATTTTGAGTTTTACAGACAACTCAAGTTTTTCAATGAGCAGCAATATTGTGTGCGCTCATGCAGGAGGTCTGCGCATCTGATAACGACAATCGTGTTGCGCTATGAAAGAACATGCGTAGCCTACTTTCTGAGCGCAAACACGGTCAGCCATAGATAAACGTAGCCTACCTCTGTCGTGGTGGCTAGTTGCACCAGGTAGGGAAGATGTCCTGAAGTGCAAGAACGTTAACCTTATGGTGGTCTTCTGATTGTTGGCGTGCTAAAACATTTTCCTATTGCATCCATGAACAATTTTCTTGCAGCAAACCCCTGGCACTTTATTTTTTTACACCATGGCTTGTTAGTTCTCCCCCGTTTCCAACAGCCGCCCATCCATTTATTTTTTAACTTTTGACACCTGTGCCTTCCTTTATTGTTGTTTATGTAAAGCACATTGATGTTTATGTAAAGCACATTGAATGACCTCTGTGTATGAAATGCGCTATATAAATAAACTTGACTTGACTTGACTTTAGCAACACATCCATGACAGCTAGTGGCCTTGCCAAATAGACGCACACAAATCATGACGCTAATATGCGAGGTTCTGGTAGGCCTACTGGTTATGGTTTTGTGCTATATGTAGCAGGGCAAGGTTTTCGAAGAGGGAAAGCGGCACTAAATGCCAATCACTTTAGCCAGACTACGCCACCCTGGGCCTAGCACCCAGGGAATGAGTTAAGAGCACACACTATTGCACCATAGCACACAGGTTCGTATACACGAGGCAGACGTGAATTCCAGTGGAAACATGACCAAGTTTATTTAACTAAAACCAGGGAAAAGGAAGGGGGGAGAGCTGCAAAAAGACATAAAGACTAGTCTGGGTTAGGAAAGTACAAAAATATTTATTATGTTTTCTTGTTGCACCTTTGTTTATTAAAAATGATCACAACTAGCACAGGCTCCATAGGGGAGGCACGATGGAGCAGGATGAGCAAGGCAGAGGCTTACCTGGGGGGAGGCAGACTACTGATAACGTGCCCTAGAGCCCACACACATGCACACGCACAGCAAGAAAGATCAAATCATGACACCGCAGACCACACCAAAATGTGCATCTTTACTGCACCACCACTAGGTAACGGACTAGCCTCCCGCCAGCGAGAACCCTGCCTGCCAAATTAACAAATAGTTAAAAGTTGTTGCTCCCAGACTATGCAAAACACACACTGTATAACTAAGATAATAAAGTAAAGTAAAACAGAAGGGTACAAGTACAATGCAAGCAGTTGCCAAGTGCGAGCAAAGCTAAACAGAAACCAAACAAAACTAAGACAGACAAGACAGCAGCACGACCTACGCTGAGGGCAACGCGGATGGAAAAGCCGTGCTACCTGGAAGACAAACAAAATACATCAAACCTGATACCATTTCCCCAAACATCAATTTATTTTAGAGCTATACATACCCATATTCTTCTCTATGGCAATTTTCCACTGACAGCAGATGAGGATAGCATATCCATCCATCTAGGGCTACAGAGAAATGGAGTTTAGCTAAACCAAGCACATTTTAGTCTACAGCATTAGGGCAGCAACATACCTGATGGCCGGTAGACCCCAGTGCTCAGCCGAGGGACAAACAGTGGAACCTACCGAGCCTCTTGCTGTAGAACTCCTAAAGTAGCACATGGTGGGCCTAATTGAATGATTGGCCCCACCCACTCATTAGCAGAGGGGCCAGGAGAGACCAGGAAGAAAGAGCAAGCAAGCAGACAAGGTCTGCCTGCTACATATACATTAATAATAGCAAAGTTTTAAGTTGACTATTTTAATTGCATGGTTATTTTTTGTCAACATACGCTCACAACCTACTGTCGTTAAAATGAGGCCTAAGCAAAATAGGCTAAGGCTGTCTGTGCGTCACAAACACGACTGACCCCCTTACTCAACAGTTCGCGATATTTTTATTTTATGTTAACATGCTCAGTCAAAACCTTCCGTCGCAAATTGTGAAAACAGACGGGACAGGCATAGGCTACGGTTTATATTGCGTCGCTTTACATACTGTTAGTTGCATTGATCAAAAACTGTAACAATAATAGTAGGCTACATCGGGTGGCAGCAGGCTATCTGTTCAAGTCATAGGTGACACCCAAAATGAATGACCTCCCCTGACAAGAGTTCGCGATAGTAAGAAATTGTCTACATTGATGCACGGAAAGAACACAGCCTCCAAATTCGCACATAGAGCTCACACTATCATATCCAAAAAAGTTAAACGGATTGGGCAACCTCATCAGCTGTCTCGATGGTGTCACTATAATCCAACTTTGACCGTCCTCCAGACGTGTTCTTTTTTTTTAAGCAACCGCCCCAGGCCAATGAGACAAGCGTGTAGCTACAACATAAACAAAGCGAAACTCATGGCTGACGTATCTTCTCGAGCGGTCTCTGATTGAGACACAGAACGTTCTCAAGAACACTATTAGGTCTTTAAATATTTACCACCACACACATTCATTCATCGGAGCTAATATTTGTAGTTGCCTTAAAAAAAGGAAAAGAAAAGGTGATAGACCCCCCTCCTATTTTTTTTTTCTCACCGGATCTGCATCGATCTCAAATATGACATTTCTAAAATCAAATTGACGGAAATCCGTCGTACGACGGAGAACTTTAATCCTTGTCTGATTTACGCTACGTGAGGATATTAGACTAAATCTACTGATCATTTGAAAAATTAGTTTCCATTCATTCATTTTCATTCGGGGCGTGCCCTGCCGTGCTTCTGTCTGTTAATTTGCAGCAGGCTATTATCGGATGAAAGAAAAATAAACTAAACGTTTTCCCGATCAAGATATAGCATACTTCTTAATTTTGGTGTCATAAAACAGTGTTTCTCAAACTTTTTCAGATGAAGGACCACTTAACCAATAAAAAAGAAACTCACGGACCACCTAGCTAAAAAAAAAAACTTCAACAGTATATTAGCCTACAGATAGGCCTGCTCACTGAGCCACCTTGCTTATTGTCTTTGCACTTTGCTATTGTGTCAGAGGGTTCATATGATTTAAACTGGCATATCTTACATAGATAGTGTTGCAAAACTGTTCGGATTTACATACAAGTTGGTTCAATATTGCAAACAACTCATATATATTATATTTTACCACATGTGCTCGCGGACCACTTGAGATAGCTTGCGGACCACCAGTGGTTCCCGGACCACACTTTGAGAAACACTGTCATAAAATATAGAAGCATAACATTAAATTGCCTAGTAGAGTGTCCATGTAGTGTCAATGTAGGCCTACGTGTCTGCGCAAGTGAAACTGACAAACTGAACCTCTCGTGGGTAGGCCAGAAACAACTATATTTAAAACCATGAATGAACTGGATTACTGTTACTGTTCAAACGAGCGATTTGATAGCCTAATCCACTGCACTGTCATGGTTTCAGCCAGGACTTGTGCCCACTGGCCACCCTGCTGGCTATTTTGTGTATTGCTCCTGATTTCTGTTGTGTTTTGTATGACCATGTGCTCTATTATCAGTCATGTGTTGTCTCCACCCCTCTCCTTATTTGGTCTTTGCTTCCTGTCTCTGCTTGTTCCCTCCATTTTCTGTTCTCACCTGATCCCTTTTGTCTCTGTCATTTCATTAATTGTTTGCTCACCTGTCTTCACTGATTATCTGCTCTGTCATTGGTTATCTGCTTAATTGTTCTGTGTATTTGGGTTCTGTGTTGGCTTTGTGTCTTTGTCGGATCGTGATTTCTGTTTCTTCTAGACTAAGTGATTACAGTATATATGTGTCTGAGTAAAGTCTGGATTAATTCAAGTCTTGCTTCACTGGTCGTGCATTTGGGTCCTCCTTCCTGAAATCTTGACATTACGATCCGACCAACTATGGACCCAGCCGACACCGAACTACCTGCTTGGGAGGAGATTGAGCAAACAAATTACTTCCTTCAGAAGCTCAACTCTGTTATCCACAGTTACTCAGACTGTGACCGAAGACTGCCGGCGGTGACTAATGGACAGACTTTTCACTGAGAAGACCTGGTTGAGAGGACTACCTGGCATAGATGAAGCGGCCTCCCAGACAAAGCAGCTTAAGGAGAGTTTCCAGGCCATCCTGAATTTTTCTAGAGTTGCCCACCCAGACCTTGTGGAGCCCTTGTCGAACCAATCCACTGGGTCGGAGAGTCTCCAGCCAGCACCTCGTGTAGTCAGGCTGGGTCTGCTTCGGCTCCAGTCTTCAAACCCTGAACCCCTTTGCCCAAGTTATGAATCCCAGCCTGCCGGGTTCCTGCTAGACTCCGTTTATCTGAACTCTGAAAAGTCACCTTTCTTGGGTACCAGACTAGCTATCAAGCCACCCCCTAGAAGGAAGCGTGGCGCAAAGAGGCGTCCAGTACTGGCGCTGCCCAGTTCTCTGACCGACATTGTGCATCCAGCCAAGACCCAGCCAGCTGAGGCCTTGACTGCAACCATGTTGTTCAAAGCCAGCCCAGAGACGCCCGCTCCTGTGCCCAGCCCAGAGACGCCCGCTCCTGTGCCCAGCCCAGAGGCGCCCGCTCCTGTGCCCAGCCCAGAGGCGCCCGCTCCTGTGCCCAGCCCAGGGGCGCCCGCTCCTGTGCCCAGCCCAGGGGCGCCCGCTCCTGTGCCCAGCCCAGGGGCGCCCGCTCCTGTGCCCAGCCCAGGGGCGCCCGCTCCTGTGCCCAGCCCAGGGGCGCCCGCTCCTGTGCCCGCAGCCGAGTCCGCTCCTGTGCCCGCAGCCCAGTCGCCCGACGCCACGCCTGCAGCCGCGTCTCCCGACGCCATGCCTGCAGCCCAGTCGCCCGACGCCACGCCTGCAGCCGAGTCTCCCGACGCCATGCCGGCAACCCAGCCTCTGCCTGTCTGTCCAGCCCCGCTTCTGCCTGAGCCGGACCCGCCTCCTTCAGACTTTCCGGCCCCGCCTCTGCCCGAGCCGGCCCTTCTCTGTTCCTGTCTCTCCTGAGTGGTCTGTCCCTGTCCCCATCGCTGTGCCTGTCTTTGTGCCCGTCACCGTGCCAGTCACCGTGCCCGTCTCTGTCTCTGTCTGTGTCTCTGTCCCAGTCACCATCCTAGTCACCGTCCCAGTCACTGTTCCTGTCACTGTCTTTGTTCCTGTCCCTTCTCCTGCCCCTGTGTCTGTAGTCCTGCCTGAGTCTGAGTCTGTCCTGCCTGAGTCTGAGTCTGTCCTGCCCTGCCTCCGCCCGAGCCGGCCCAGCCTCCGCCCGAGCACTTCTCTGTCTCCCCTGAGGTCTCTGTCCCCGTAACTGTCCCCGTAACTGTGCCCGTCTCTGTCCCCGTAACTGTGCCCGTCTCTGTCCCCGTAACTGTGCCCGTCTCTGTCCCCGTTACCGTTCCTGTCTGTGCCTGTTCCATCCGTCTGTGCCTGTCTCCCGTCTGTGCCTGTTCCATCTGTAGAGTCTGTGTCTGTCTTGTCCGATTCTCTTGCCCTGCTCGAGCCCTCTGTCCTGCCGGAGTCAGTCTTCTCTGGTCTTTCTGTACTGCCGAAGCCCACTCTGCCTGCTTCTTCAGTCCTCCCTGAGCCTGCCGTGCTGGGTTCGCCTGCCCCATCTGTGTCTAGTCTGCATGGTTTTTTCGGCCGGAACCTTCCTCCTGCCATTGATCAGCCATCCTGACCGTTCGCTGTCCGTTCCGCCTGTTCAAGGATGTTTCCCGCCTTCCAGGCCCCCTCCGCCCACCCGGGATGGGTTGACTTTTCTGGGGACGCCAAGAGGCGTCCATGGGGAGGGGGTACTGTCATGGTTTCAGCCAGGACTTGTGCCCACTGGCCACCCTGCTGGCTATTTTGTGTATTGCTCCTGATTTCTGTTTTGTATGACCATGTGCTCTATTATCAGTCATGTGTTGTCTCCACCCCTCTCCTTATTTGGTCTTTGCTTCCTGTCTCTGCTTGTTCCCTCCATTTTCTGTTCTCACCTGATCCCTTTTGTCTCTGTCATTTCATTAATTGTTTGCTCACCTGTCTTCACTGATTATCTGCTCTGTCATTGGTTATCTGCTTAATTGTTCTGTGTATTTGGGTTCTGTGTTGGCTTTGTGTCTTTGTCGGATCGTGACTTCTGTTTCTTCTAGACTAAGTGATTACAGTATATATGTGTCTGAGTAAAGTCTGGATTAATTCAAGTCTTGCTTCACTGGTCGTGCATTTGGGTCCTCCTTCCTGAAATCTTGACACTGCACGAAAAAAAAAGGAAATGGCGACGTGTTCTATTTCTAACAGGTGAATATCGTAGCAAATAGTATGGCGATGGCAGCTTAAAAAAAACATTTATTTCACTCATCTCGCTGAAATGAACGTGGCCTGGTGCACAAATAAATTAATTAGGCAGATCTACATCTTCGTTAACCTAAAGCTAGTTTTCATCTCTATTGTCGACGTGAAATATGTCTCCATAGTGTCAGTGAAGTGATAACATAATTATGCAGTTGCCGGTAGCCAGTGTTCACGTCACGGGAGTCAGAAAGAAGCTACCAAGACGGGCCCTGCTCCTGTCCCTCCCAAACTGCGCTAAAATTGTGTAGGCTATTTAACAGCCAGAATTTTAAAAAATGCCCTTTTATGATCCACACTACCTCTTACAAAATAGGCCTACTCCAACGTTCATCTAGCTCTTGTGAAGTATGAACTTCTACAACACTGCCTATACAATTGTCAGCAGTCAGTAACAGCATAATGTGACTTAATGGCCTGTGTGATTGGGATGTGGATTGCTCATTTATTATGAGTAGGCCTATAGGCTATGGTATGGTATTCTCTCCGATATAATAAATACAACACATTGGGTTTGGCAAGAAATTTGGCAATACTACTTTCACACAAGTGATGGCACCCCTTGGAGGCAGAAGATTGTCTGTTTTGCTTTTAAGGATTTCATCTGCAATGGAAAAAAATGGAACGACATGTAGGCTATGCTTACTTTAGTGCTGGATTTGGACTCGACTCGATCAATAGGGACTCGACTCGGACTCGACGTGGATCAATAGTGACTCGACTCGGACTTGACTCGGATGAGTAGTGGACTCGACTCGGACTTGACTTGGAATTTTTTTTTAATGACTTGGACTTGACTCGGACTTGAACATTGAGGACTCGAACCTGGACTCGGACTCGAGGCATAGTGACTTGACTACAACACTGCAGTTTGAGTTCTGTTGGCAAGATAGTTTTCGAACCACTCAACTGCCTTAATGCCCTAGCCAATGTCCCGGAATCTCTTGAGCAGGATACAGTAATCAACTGTGTCAAAGGCCTTTGACAAGTCGATGAACAGGGCAGCACAGCTCATCTTGTTGTCAAGGTCACAGATGATGTCATCAAGCACCTTGGTAGCTGCAGTAATGTGCTATGCTTGGCCCTAAAGCCTGACTGTGCCGGGCAAAGTATGTTATGGTTTTGCAGGAAGCCCTTAAGTTGGGTATTTATTAAAGACTCTAGGACCTTTGCAAGTACAGACAATTTAGAGATTGGGCGGTAATTGTCAAGAATGGAGGCGTCCCCCCCTTTCAGCAGGGGGAAAACATGGGCTGATTTCCAAACATCTGGTAATTCATTTGAAGACAAGGACAAGTTAAAAATGTATGTAATGGGTTCCACTATGATATGTGCTGATAGCTTCAGTATAGCAGGGTCTAGGCCATCAGGGCCAGCTGATTTCCTGGTGTCAATTTTTTTAAGAGCCTTTAGCTTTATACATATTTTTTTCCACATTTGCCATGTGCTGTACCTTTCCACAGATTGTAAGGAACGATTCCCTCTTCCTTTAAATGTTGTCACATTATAACATTTGTTTATGGTGTCCTAGAAAAAAGGGGTGGCTCATCTTACCCCAAAGCTTAACTTACCCTATAAGTTTGGGGCCCACTGGTTAGGGCTTCAGGTTGCCGGTTTGATCCCAGACCAGTAGGAAATCCATGGCTGAAGTGCCCTTGAGCAAGGCACCTAACCCCTCACTGCTCCCCGAGCGCCGCTGTAGCAGGCAGCTCACTGCTCCGGGTTAGTGTTTGCTTCACCCCTGTGTGTTCACTGTGGGCTGTGTGTGTTTCACTAATTTCACAGATTTTTTTTCCAAAGAAAAACATATGTCCAAATTATTGGCACTCATAAAATATCAGAGAAACAAAATGTAACTAACGTTTTCAATTTATATTCAACCTCTGAATGGGCTTCGTTTTCACCTCAACGAAGGAACCAATCACAGAACAGAGGGAGGGCAGCAAGACGATGACGAGAAAATGAATGTCTAGTTCCCAGACCCCATCTCAATGAGATGAGGTCTGACGTTAGCCAGGCTAATAACCAGGGGCCAGTTCCCCAAAACGTTCTTATCGCTAAGTAGTTCTTAACCAATTCCTTAACCTCTCTCTTAAAGTTATGGCACGATTCCCGACACTTTCACACTTTCATACGCTAAGTATATCTTCTGTAAGTCACACGTTTGTAAGGTTGGTCTGGGGCCAGTTCGCCAAAACGTTCTTATCGCTAAGTAGTTCTTAACCTATTCCTTAACCTCTCTCTTAACGTTATGGCACAATTCCCGACAAGTTTGTACGCTAAGTATATCTTTTGTACGTCACACGTTCGTAAGGTTGGTCTGGACCATTCTTAAGCTCTCTCATAGCGTTGTTTGAGCTCTCAAGACGCTAGTCGCCGCCACTGTGCAGCAGTCTTTAGAAATCAGCGCAGCTCAGTACAAGTCAAACTATGGTAGGCAGACAGTATGTTGACAATGTTGTGGCTCAATGATGATTTTATGTTATGGACATTTTAAGACTAATAATAAAATATGTTTGCAATGGATGCAGGCCTATTTATGAAGTTTACTTTATTTGGTATCAGAACTAATATGGTGGTAATTAGCCTAGGCTATTTAGTAATGTCATTAAAGCGTTCAAATTGGCAATCACTTTTGATAATTAAAAGCTGGCAAAGAATTTGCCTCTAAATGGCTAAGATCTATAAATGGGTAAGCATGGTGTTGTCCAGTAAGCGACCAACTAGGCCTATGGCAGCGATCCAACGTGTCCTTGTATTGAATCAAAAACGCTGTGTAGTCCATGTCGCTCCATAGCTCTTTTTTGTTGCTGTTGCACAAGTTATTCCGAAAGCTGGAAAACGGTGTCACCTTGTGCAAGCTCACCTCGTCCAGCAAAACTTCAAGTTCCTCTGACGAGAAGCTTGGTGCCCTTTTTTTTTATGTTGCTTCCCCACCATACTGTATTTAACTCTCTCTCTGTTCATTGTAGATAGGTTGCTTTTTATTGAAAACATTAACCAATGGCAATAATTTTTTTATTTGAACCTTGAATTTCCACTGGGGATCAATAAAGTATATATCTATCTATCAATACCGCATTAAACAGAAGTAACTGCAGCTGCTTGCCAATCAATTATAATTGTAAGATACCTTACCATTAATATAAAAGTGTATTACATAATTTTAAGAAGTTGTTAAACCCATGTCAAGAACAGGCGCGTAGCAAGCGTGGGGGATGTGGGTGTTATAACGTACACACTTTTGCTGGAACACGATTCTATCCCCCACACTTTTTGTCAGATTAAATTAAAATGAAAGTAAAATATAGAAAGAAACGCTCCCGTAAGAGTTGGAACCACAGAGAGACACAAATAGGTCTGTTGATTTGATTGAACAGTCATCCAATCACATCAAATTAGCCAGTGAAGAACAAGCGCCGCTCTGATCAAATTCAAAGTGTGCGTCTTTCAAGGCTGTGCAGCTGCTTGGGTCTGCATTATAACGTCTGCAGTGAGCAGATTTCAGGTAGAATTGAAATGATAATTGTTACACGAGGCTGAAGTTAGCACTACTTTCAGATCGCGGGGGAGTTAGGTTTCGATTCCACCTTAAATATTGCAATTTTCTACCACAAGGGGCCAGTGTTGACCGCAAATCCGCGATAACACAGGCATGTGCCTGTTGCAGATCAGGGGCGCAGCTACCCATTTTTTGAGGGGTATGCAACAACAAATTGGCGCCCCCCCCCCCCCCCAAAAAAAAAAAAACACAAACAACTAAAGTAAACTTAGTGCAAATTATTGTTTTTTAAGAAATTCTGCCAATTTGAACTTGAAGTATTGTTAAATGGTGCATTGTCACTTTAAGACTTTAAGAGAGTCTAAACGGTTCTCATAACGTCCTTTTGCCAGCTGTTGCTCACAAAGGATAAGGCTGATCCAACTCTAGCCTTTGTTTGCCACATTATCAGCACAATATTAAGCTATTAATGTTAGGATTGTTAGGAAATAGAAACATGTAATGAGTTGTTGCTAGCGTGACATTTCTGTTTGCAGTTTGCCATTAAAAGTTCAGTATGAGCATGGTAGCCACCTAGCTATCTGAATAGGTTATGTTTCAATCGTCATATGCTTAGCAAACGCTAGTCTGTTAACATGAATATTTGCAAGCCTCCAAGCACAGACGTCACACTTTAAATCCTACCTGTTGCTTTTCACCATCCACTTATTTAACTACTGTCGCATCCCTTGACATCCCATCTCATTTTCCTCTTTCTTTTTCTATGTTTAGCCCCCGACAGCTTTTTTTGCTGTATCCATCTTTTTTCATAGACGAAAACTGCTCACTCAGCGCTCACGGCGCCCCCCACTCCCTTTTTTATGTCAACATTCTAGGATGGAATCTTATGAGATAGGGCGCCTACTCTAGCCTGTTAGTCCCTAAAATTTTATCTATCATTGAGGAAATGCAGAAATGATTTAGAAACGTACAACAGTAGCTACATATAGAATATACCAAATATATTATTATTATTATTATTATTATTTTTTACCATCGCTTTGGCGCCCCCACGGTGCTGCGCCCCTATGCGCCGCATATAGCGCATACCCACTGTTTGCGCCACTGTTGCAGATGAACAGGCATTGTTCACAGACGTTCAAAAGCCTGTATCTTTTTTCTGTTGACTCCATTGCCGAATGTTTTGATAAATGTTGCCTTTTGTATTCTATTAAATAATTTGGTAATTTAGAAGGGGGGGGAGGGGTATGTAAAGGGTGGCAGATTATGTAGTTTTTTCTTTATTTTCTGTGCTGGATCTTTTGATACATGTTGTGTTATGTTTTCTATTAAATATTTTGTACATATTGCAGTGGGGTAGTTGGTAGCAGATTTTGATGTTTTTCTACAGTAAATGTATACCCAGTATACCAAGTAAATTTATAATTGCATAATTTCAGCACTAGAACAGCCACACTAATCTCAGAAAGAATTGTGCAAGGGATCTTTCACCACATTCTGAAACTACACTCTCTCTTCTTTCCAATGACACCCCACTTGTGAAATTCTATGGTGGAAAATGGCCTTTTTTGCCATTTCAAAATACAGTTTGTGAAATTGCAGAATTTTAGCACTTGAACAGCGACAGATATCCCATGAAGGATTTTGCAAGGGGTCTTTGACCACATTCTGAAACTACACTCTCTCCTCTTTCCAATGACACCCCACTTGTGAAATCCTATGGTGGAAAATGGCCTTTTTTGCCCTTTCAAAATATAGTATGTATTTTGTGAAATTGCACAATTTCAGCACTTGAACAGCGACAGATATCCCACGAAGGATTTTGCAAGGGATCTTTCACCACCAAGCATCGAAGCTGCAAGGCACCCACTGTGTTTATATGTTGCAGCTGCTCGCACACTCACTAGGACCAAAAAATATGAACACATTTCCCCCATCCTAGCATCTTTACACTGGCTACCTGTTAAAAGTCTCATTGACTTAAAAATATTACTTGTAACATACAAAGCCATAAATGACTGGGCACCTATATTAAAGATCTTTTAGTACCACATTACCCACCTAGACTCCTACGATCACAGAATACTGGACTTCTTGTAATCCCAACAGTAGAGGCAGAGCTTTCTGCTACAGCGCACCCCTCCTCTGGAATTAACTCTCTCCATCAATTTGATTAGCAGACACCCTCCCTATTTTCAAGTCTAGACCTAACACATACATCTTTAGTGCCTCCCATAGTTAGGTATGGTGTAGTGTGGAACTTCTCCCACCTCAGGGTTTTTATTGGAATGGACCATCTCTGCTGTGTCCTCATGTGACTGGCGCCCTAGTCATGCGTGTCATGGTGGCAACTGACCATACCTACGCTGGTGCTGACTACCCTTCTCCATGCCTTAGGTATGCTGCCATAGCATAGCGCTGTCATGGACTTTTCATGTGTCACGCCGTACAATTCTGCTTCTTTCTCTCTCTCAACTCCCCCTCTTACCTCTTGTCTTTGTCTTGCCATTCAACTCCCTCTTCTCTCCTTCTCTCTCTCTCCTCTCCTTCTTTTGCCTTTTATCTCTATAGTATAACACTATATAATACCATTGATATACTTATTAATACTAACCATCATGACTTATGGTAATACCTACTATTTATCTCTCTTTCTTCCCTCTTACCTCACTTGTGAGATAAACTATTCCTTGTGTTTGGCCCTCATCGCACCTGAAGTCCCATCCCTATGACTGCCCTATGTGATGACCCTGTGCCCCTTCAGGCCTTCTCCTGTCAGTGCATGGGAAGGGCTGGGCCTGGTTGGGCTAATACCCTTATTGATTACACCTATGGTTAGGTTGGGGCTATATAAGGGGTTCCCTATCTTTCTGATTAGCCATTTTTCTTACTTCTTGCAGGCACTCACTTTGATTCTCTCACACTTGCACTTTGCTCTCTCCCCTCATTTCTAACTCTACCTCTCTTTCTCTTACTTTGTCTTTAGGCCCACTTCACTAGCTTCTTTGCATCCATACATCCATACACTCATACACGCACGCCACCACTCCTATTCATTTCCCCCTAGACATTTTGCTATTGGTAACCTTGTGCTTTACTTTAATAAATTAATATATTTGGTTTGAACCTTGTTGTCCGTGTCCCTCTTTATGTTTCGGTCTGGGAACGAGCTGGCCGTAACACCTACCATTGCCCATTGCAGTCCCATTGTCTGGATTCCTGGCCTGTGCAGCCTAGCTCCCCAGTACTTGACATATGACAATTCCTAATCCCTATGGACAATACATGCCCTACATTGGACTATTTGAATTTTCTGACACTAAATAGGATTCATGCATACATCATACTGGTTATGTAACCATCTTACCTCTTTGTAACATACCTCAGGTTGTTGTGTTCTATTCTGTACACCTAACTAACCTATTCATTTATTATGTATACAGTACAGACCTTACTGCCCTGTAACTGACCCTAGGCAGATGGGTCAGGCCCTTGAGTCTTGTATCCACTCGAGGTTTCTTCCTATATGTACAGTATCTCCAATTCTAGGGAGTTTTTCCTCGTCCCAGTTACTCATAGGCACTCTCTGAATGTGTAACACTCTGTTAAGTGCCATGAGACATGAGTAATGTTTTGGCGCTCTATAAGTGACATTAAGTATAAGTTGAAATTGAAATTATTCACTGCACCACATTATACTGATTGCTTACACTTTTATTTTCCAAATCCAACTCCACTCCATTTTGTTAAGTTCTATTCATTTTTTAAAAATCTAATATATGTATTGCTACTCCGTGTGTGGTCTTTCCGTACTCTGTACTCTGCTGAAAAAAAAAACCCAGCTATAAACTAGCTTATGCTGGAAGCTGATTTTAGCTGGTCTTTGCTGGCTTAGTTGGTTGGTTGTCATCGGGATGCTGTTGGTAAAATATTACATACCAAAGTGAAACATGAAATCCATGAGAATCATACAGGTTTTAAGTACAGCAAAGCATAGATATTCATACAGTAACAGTGGCAAAGTCAGGAATCATCCAGGCTACCTTAATCAATGACACAAATGGCTGTTGACGCAAAACAGACAACAACAAGTGATATCAACACTGGCGCCTTACATTATCCATGTTCAGAAGAACAGCACAGATGTTATACAGGGTCGTGACGCAGACATAGAATCATACTCGAAGCTGGTGTCACACTCCACCTCAGTCCCATTGATGAGAATGGGGCTGTGTATGCTAACGCTTAGTTGGTGTGAGAGCTAGGGACCAAATCCTGAGGATGTACATACAATATTATGTTGACTTGTTACCTCTATGGGGGTGCTAGAGTTATGGAAATGAGCTCATATTTCAGCAAATCTTTAACGTCTTAAAACTAAACTAGGTATGAGAGGTTATGTGGTGTAAGGGGGAGGGGGTTTATCAGTGTGAGTGTGGGTGTGTGTGTGTGGGGGGGGGGGGTTGGGGTAAGTGTGATGAGAGGGGTAGCAGGTAATAGGGTGTGTGCAAGTGCAAATGCCAAAAGGAAGGAAGAGTATGACAGTTCACTGTCCTGATGGTGGAAAGATGTGTATGTGTAGCGGACTCAAAGGCTCAATGGTCTTGATGCCACATATTTAATGAATCTTTGTTTCTGTAGAAACATACAAAATACACTCAGTAGGATGACACCACAAACATTCACGCTTGCTTCAACAAAGAACGCAGTTACTCTACTTTTCTTACATCGAAAACTCATAGCCAATGCGTCACTAATACATGTAATGGAGGGAAACCATATGCGGGCTATTCATGACACAAAACAAGCTAGACAGCTAGCATGGCAAACGGCACATATCTCACTTCTAAATTAAACATATGAAACGGATACAATCTCATTTCTGTATCATTACATGTCACTTACGCTAATAAGGTTATATGAGTTTGTTTTTAACACCAGCTCACCTGTAGAAACATACAAAATACACTCAGTAGGATGACACCACGAACATTCACGCTTGCTTCAACAAAGAACGCAGTTACTCTACTTCCCTGCTGAGATTCTCGTGAATACAGACTGATTCCACAGCGCTCTGCTGTCACCTACTGGCGCGGCTGATGTAGTGAACAACTAAATACAACCCAAACTCTTGAACAAACACCACATACCTGTTATCTTTCTTTTTAAATCACTCACATTGAATTGAGGGCGCTACATATGCATCTAATGTAACAAAACTGAGTTGCCATGACAGCTCCTGCTCAACTGCTTGGCCCCCAAATATAGCTGCAGAGCTGCAAATTTAGAGAGAAATGGACAAAATTCAAGAGCTGTGAAGCTTTCGGAAAGTTTTCACCTTGGTCTGTTGGTGGCGCTACAGTGCACATGATGAAGTCTTGTAAATTGATGGGTGGGGCCTTACCTTTTGCCTTAATCCACTGATCAAGTTTGAGCTTCATAGATCAAAGCATTGCAGAGCTATTTGCATTAATGCTGTTAAAAGATTGATGGATTTTGACCAGTTTGTGGTCCTAGATATTTGAGGTTTTGGGGGCAGTAACTTGGTGAAATTGGTCAGTGGCCTGAGTAGAATAAGTGTGCAAAGTTTGAGCATTTTACTATGTACATTTGTGTGTGCTGCCATGGACTCCCATGGCACTAGACAGAAGCATAATAACAAATCCTACTAGCCCTATAGGGTCCCTACGCAGCTTCAATGCTTGGCCCCCAATAAGACAAGGTAGAAACACTAATGGCCCCAAAAATGACAGAAATTTGGCAAATGACTTTTAAGTGATAGGGACCAAATGTAGTGCTGAAAATGTATAATCAAAATAAATTTCCCATGACAAATGCATTATGGGAAGTCTAGACCAAATCTAGTGCTGAAAATCTTAAATTTCCCAAATACATTTTATTTTCAAGGGCCATTTTTCACAACAGAATTTCACATAGGGGGTGTCATTGGAAAGAGGAGAGGGTGTAGTTTCAGAATGTGGTGAAACATCCGATGCAAAATGTATTATGGGATGTTTTTATTGCTGTTCTAGTGCTGAAATTCTGCAATTTTCCAAATACAATTTATATTCAAAGGGAATAAAGGGGCAAATTCCATGATAGAATTTCACATGGGGGGTGTCATTGGAAAGAGGAGAGAGTGTAGTTTCAGAATGTGGTGAAAGATCCCTGGCAAAATGCATTATGGGATGCCTGTCGCTGTTCAAGTGCTGAAATTCTGCAATTTCACAAATACATACTATATTTTCAATGGGCTAGAAACGCCATTTTCCACCATAGAATTTCACAAGTGGGGTGTCATTGGAAAGAGGGGAGAGTGTAGTTTCCGAATGTGGTGAAAGATCCCTTGCAAAATCCTTCCTGAGATGAGTGTGGCTGTTCTAGTGCTAAAATTCTGCAATTTTCCAAATACAATTTATATTCAAAGGGAATAAAGGGGCATATTCCATGATAGAATTTCACATGGGGGGTGTCATTGGAAAGAGGAGAGAGTGTAGTTTCAGAATGTGGTGAAAGATCCCTGGCAAAATGCATTATGGGATGCCTGTCGCTGTTCAAGTGCTGAAATTCTGCAATTTCACAAATACATACTATATTTTCAATGGGCTAGAAACGCCATTTTCCACCATAGAATTTCACAAGTGGGGTGTCATTGGAAAGAGGGGAGAGTGTAGTTTCAGAATGTGGTGAAAGATCCCTTGCAAAATCCTTCCTGAGATGAGTGTGGCTGTTCTAGTGCTGAAATTCTGCAATTTCACAAATACATACTATATTTTCAAAGGCCAAAAAAGGCCATTTTCCACGATAGAATTTCACAAGTGGGGTGTCATTGGAAAGAGGAGAGAGTGTAGTTTGAGAATGTGGTGAAAGATCCCTTGCAAAATCATTCCTGAGATGAGTGTGGCTGTTCAAGTGCTGAAATTCTGCAATTTCACAAATACATACTATATTTTTAAAGGGCTAAAAACGCAATTTTCCACCATAGAATTTGACAAGTGGGGTGTCATTGGAAAGAGGAGAGAGTGTAGTTATAGAATGTGTTGAAACATCCGATGCAAAATGACATGTAGGCCGTAGGGAATACATTTACTGTAGAAAAACTACCAACTACATAACCCCCCCCCCCCCCCAGTGCAAAATGAACAAAATTATTTAATAGAAAACATAACACAACATGTATCAAAAGATCCAGCACAGAAAGTAAAGAAAAATACATAATCTGCTACCAACTCCATAACCAGTCCCCCCCCCCCCCCCCCCCCCCCCCCCCACTGCAATATGTACAAAATTAAAACATAACACAACCAAAAGATCCAGCACAGAAAATAAAGAAAAAACTACATAATCTGCCACCCTCTACATACCCCCCCCCCTTCTAAATTACCAAATTATTTAAAAGAACACAAAAGGCAACATTTATCAAAACATTCGGCAATGGAGTCAACAGAAAAAAGATATACAGGCTTTTGAACGTCTGTGAACAATGCCTGTTCAGCTGCAACAGGCACATGCCTGTGTTAACTCGGATTTGCGGTCAACCCTGCCCCCTTGTGGTAGAAAATTGCAATATTTAAGGTGGAATGGAAAATTAACTCCCCCGCGATCTGAAAGTGGTGCTAACTTCAGCCTCGTGACTGAATTGTACGTTTTGACACCGTCTTTCAGATGGACCCTTAACTTAGCCGGATATGGGGTCTGGAATCTGATATTTTTTTCCTTCAGTTGTTTTTTGATCTCAGCATACTCGCGTCTTCTCTTCTGTAGAGTCGGGGAATAATCATGATCCATGTAGATCTTTTTCCCGTTATACTGCAAACTTTTTGTGTTCCAAGCCTTTGCCAACACCTGCTGCTTGTGTTGGTGGTTGACGAATCTCATAAGTGATCGCGGTGGGGCTTCATCCTCAGTAGGTTTCTGTTGGAGAGACCTATGCGCTCTTTCAATCTGGAAGGCAAAGTCTGAGGGCAAATTCAGCAGCTCCCTCAAGAAAGACTCAGTCCATTGAACCATGTCTCCCGTTTCCGAGTCTTCTATGACCCCATATATTCGCAGATTGTTCCTCCTTGTGAAATTTTCCAACTCTTCACATCTTTCCTCGAGTTGCCTCTCTCGTCGCAGCAAGTACCCCAACAGGCGTGTAGAGCGCACAGATCCCTCCTCAACCTGATTTATCCGGTCTTCTGCATGGGTTAAACGTTCTCCCATTTTGTCAACTGATTGCTCAAGGGAAGATATTGCTGCTGTCATTATCGTCATCTTGTCGTTGCTCTCCCGTCTGAAAGATTTTAGCTCTGATAATATTGTTGCGTTTACATTCTCCTCCTCAGTATCAGCATGGCGTGGTGTAGTGATGGGGACGAGACCGCCTATGCGGAGTCCGAGACAAGACCGAGTCTTTGAAGGTTCGAGACCGAGTCGAGACCGAGTCCGTTGGTTCTCAAATACAGTCGAGTCCGAGTCAAGACCGAGTCTTTGAGGAAGCAAGTCCAAGTCGAGACCGAGTCCTTTAGGAGTCGAGACCGAGTCGAGACCAAGACCATAAAAACATGTCAGTTTTCATATTCATGATTTAATATTCATGATTTAATATCACCCCAATTAATAATGAACAGTTAGGCCCAGGCTTGGAATTTCACCATTTTAGGGGCAAGGCCACTTGGCCTTCAGTTGGGTATATTTGGTGGGGGGCACAAAGGCCACATGTCAGGGCACCAAGGCCAAAGTTAACTATACAGTAGTAGGCTATAAAAATAATCAAAGTTGTATTTAGCCTATTCACAGCAGTAGACCTGCATCACTGTATGAAACATTACAAAAACATGAAACATGACATATTACATAGAACTGTAATTCATCTGATCATCTAATATTTAGATGTCTAGGCTATATTAAATATTTATATTTATTTTATATTTGGCCTGTTATGGAATCATGTATTGAACAATTTAAGCACAGCTCAGCTTTAAGAAACTCAAATAGCCTAGATGCATGCTTAGCATTTTTTGATCATTAAAACTCCTTTCACAAACTCAGCTGTATGTCATCTGATTTTAATATTTACCTATATCTAGGCAATATTTGTAACATTTATTATGTATTTGGCCTGTTATGAAATCATGAAGAACGATTTAAACACATTTTGAAAGACCAAAGTTGGAGACATGAATATAGACCTTACATTTTTAATTTAACCGGAATACTCTGGAACGGCTTACTGTACAGGGGACTGCTTTATTTCTGGTAAGGTCTGCTGTTTATTCTGATATATGGTTTGTCATGTGTTGAACTAAGGGTTCGTGAAGTATTCCACCGACATGAATGGGTAGGGGAGATGGGTATAGCACCTTATGTAGACGTTATGATTACATTTAATTACATTATTTACTTTTCTCGCGAACTGTTCACCACAGCAATTAGCGGCTAACATCGTTTAAAAGCTGAGAAAAAACTCTTTCATGTGATGTGATACATGTGTCTGTCTGATGAGTAGGCTTAATGATTGCGAGTATTTCAACTGAGAAGAATGGGTGAGTTTGGACGCACTTTCTGTCTTGGCATGCGCTGTCATTTTCTCCACTGTGTAAGACTGAATTAGTTTGCGCTGTGATGCTAAGATTATTTTGACAGGCTATAGGCTAAATAGAAATCGCTATTAAACTGACGCAAAGCAGAATATTGAAAGAAGGGGGCACCAAGGCCAACGCAAGGGGCAAAGACGTGGCCGCCGTGAAATTTCATTTTCATTTGTTTTTTTATATGAACATAAAAAATGCGCTGGTCTCGAGGACTCGGTCTGAAATTACGAGTCCTTCTCCTCCCACTGTGGTCCGAGACCGAGTCAAGACCGAGTCTTTGAAGGAACAAGTCCGAGTCGAGTCCGAGAAAGCAGTAATCGGTCTCGAGACCGGTCTCGAGTCCGAGACCGGACTCGAGTACTACATCACTGGCGTGGTGGACTAGCTGGGTTAGCGTTAGCTTCTTTGGGGAGGAAGAAGTTTGACTTTGCGCTGTTCTTCACATCAGTAGACTTCGTTTTATCTCTTGCAGTTCTGCCCTGGTGACTCATTTTGACTTTTTACGTTATATCATGCCACTTTTGAATAATTAAATTGAGGGAGGATATGGAAGAAGGTTTAGGTAGGTCTCTGCTTCACTGACAAGCAGCCACCATGACAGGCACCGAAACCGGAAGCCCCTAGTAAATTATATAAAGTAGGCTTATTAAAATATGTAAATAGCTTAGTCTACCAACCTACCAACCAATACTCAATATTCGATACCCAAGCCTAGTGATGCAGGTCTGCTGTGAATAGGCTAAATACAACTTTGATCATTTATATAGCTTACTACTGTATATAGTTAACTTTGGCCTTGGTGCCCTACATGTGGCCTTTGTGCCCCCCCCACCAAATATGCCCAACTAAAGGCCAAGTGGCCTTGCCCCTAAAATGGTGAAATTCCAAGCCTGGAAGTGAGTACTGCGTTTGTAACGTGATCGAAAGTAATATTTTGACTGTGCCCAGGGCCCCTTACTGGTCCCATGCCCCTGGGCAAGTGCCTAGTTGCCCTAATGGTTAATCCGGCCCTGGATGTGATGTGTAGTTTGCCTCTATTGTGTAGGCCTATTCATGTTTGCAGCTGTAAAGGAGTGTGTGTCCGAGCAGGTGCACAAGACTCAGGTGGAAATCCAAGTGCCAATAACGACTTTTTTATTATCATTTACTGGTAGGCTACCGGCAGGTTAAAGTGACAAACAATTAACAAACAAACACTGGACAAACAACAAGGACAATGCCCACGCTTTTAGGCCCCTGTTATAGCAACAGGCTACGTTCTATCTCGTCAGAGACGCATCTCCCTACTAAAGCAACCCCATGCAGGCATTAAATAGCACTGGTCACAACCAAATCACGGCCACAATTCAATTAACATCTTGAAACAATATTTATTTTAGAAACCCTTGCGCAGCACAATACTCAGAAGCGTTCTTGTGCATTAACAAAAAAACAGTTTGCTACAAACACCCCTTTTAAAGGTAACTTCCCTACGGGAGCGTGCCCAGAACATTGAAAAAGGTCTCCCCGCCTACCAACCGGTTTGCCCCCTGTACACGGAAGGCCGCCATGAAGACCGCGAGAACATTCGCTATACAACATTAACATACAATCAATCACAAATTTAAGAAGCTTCCTTATTAAGATGTTATGTGCGCGCTTGAAACCCCCCAAACTGCGTTAATGTTATAGGCAAAGAAATAGCTACCTTTTAGTGCTTTTACCGATAAACGAATCTTCCATTCCCTTTACCACGCATTCAAACATTCAGCCCTACATACATTCATCCACATGTTATTGGCCTAGCACAAACGACATTGTCCATAATCATGCCAATCATCCCACCAGATCATATTAATTTAAAATGTCCCATTTTGTTTAAACGTTCAGTCTCAATGTCCATACGGTGTCGGGAGATTTGTCAGTTCAAGTGACAGGCGCACTGCGCTCTGTCACAGCAGCTTCACTTACATTTAACTGTTTCATGTAGGCTTTCCCTTGTTGAGAGTAAATGAGTTTTAAATCATATAATAATTAAACTTATTGCTTTCAAAGTTGCTCTGGAGTCAGTGTAGTCCCTTGTAATAGAATTCACATACTGTGTAAGTCCGTAAGTCACTTTGGATGAAAAGTGTGTGTTAAATGAATACATGTAAATGTTCTAACTTTCTGAGGTGCCCAGGGGCCCAGTGGCTCATAATCCGTTCATGATGTCAAGGGGTATAAATACGAATTCTTCTCATTTGTTGTTTTAACAGTAGGTTATTAAGTGCATGGTTTTATTTGCATAAAATATGTTAAGAAAATGTAGGGAGTTATTTATAATTTGGCTGGGATTATTTCACTTCCCTATCCCAGAACCCCCACACTTCAAAAGCATGATACGCCGCGGACTATATAGGCCTATGAACAAAGGAGATGATTTGCACCTCCGTTCATCAAATAAAGGACTGACCTACCCCATTGCTAAAAAATCAAGTAGAGAAAACACTGGGTTTATGTGAGACTTTGAATCACTCCAGATAAATGTAGGACTACTGCTTTGGTCGTGATAAATGAAACAAGTCCACAACAGTTAGGAATGGTAATGGGCAGCTTATTATAAAGAGGGTGTTCACTTTTGTTTTTTATTCTGTTAACAAGAGATTATTGTTTTACACCTGTCCGTTCAGAGTCAAGTGAATGAAACATTGACCCAATTGTAAGAGCAGCTATAAAGGTTTTTCATTTGGCTAAACAGCAATGATTTACCTTAGCCTATGACTGAGTAGGCTTATCTTAAATTGACAGTGGTCAAATGTGCCTGGAAGGCGGTTGTCTAAAGTCTATACTTTCTTGGCTGGCTCTCAAATTACTGCTCAGATTTTCTATAATTTTCAAGTTTGTACACTTTCAAATTGTCACTTACTGTCAATTGCCTTTTACATTTGATGCCAGTTATGTAACTTTTTTTTTATTCTGTTAACAAGACATTATTTTACACCTGTCAGCTCATATGTGATGGAAACATATGCACCCCATTGTAAAAGCAGCTATAAAGTTTCTTCACCTGGCTAAACAGCAATGATTTACCTCATGACTGAGTAGGCCTACCTTAACATTATAGTTTTACAATGTTATAAAATAAAAATATATAAATAAAGTTGACCTGACTTGACTAATTAATTAAATAACAAGTAATTTTTAAATGTTTTGATTTTTGATTCTCAATGAATATCAAATTAACAAATCATACACGCGTCCGCTACTGTAGCCTACCCACGGTGTTTGAACGAAATCTGTAAATGCACAAATTGGTCGGAAGAATAATAAGTGGGAAAAATACGAAGCCTATGTTAACAGCAGGATGTAGTTTGATTCTGCGCTTCTAATTCTAATTCTGTTCCAATCTAATTTTGCACTAATTTTTGCGAGATTTTCTTCATTCTTTAGCTTGCTTGACATTTACACACACAAATAGCTGCTATAGCCTAAAAGGGAATCTTTACAATCAGCTGGGATTCGCTGTTGTTCAAATAAGCTAAATCCTTGCACACCTGCTATGATGATGATTACCACCAAAAGAGAAGCTGAAATTCTGTTGTTGATCTGAATACGCGTTAGGCTACAGATTGCATGGTATGGTAAAATTAACATTCCAAGTGTGCTGCATTTGCGTAAAGGTAAATGAAATAGGCTAGTTAGAATTTACCTTGTTAAAACTCTGACGGCGACTTCTTCATGCCGAGCGCTACACACACACATACACTAGGCTTGTTCGACTTGAGGCAGATCTGTGCAGATCTGACTTGATGTGATGCATGCTGGGTTGAACATAGGGTGACCAGACGTCCCGAAAAATTCGGGACAGTCCCGATATCGAAGCAGTTGTCCCGAATCCCGAATCCTGCCCTAATTGTCCCGAAAATTATACTCAATTACATACATACATTAAAAACTGTCCGTAGAGAGGTTGAGTCGACTGCATGCAGCCCCGACGGCAGCTAAGTGTCTGGATGCAGCCCCGGCTACTTTGTTTCTTTTTTGACGTTCTATAATAAGGCGCGAATATGCACTGATTTTAGCTCATTTTCATTCATTCCTTGACATGGCTGATGTACCGGAACCCCAACACGCCGCTAAAAAGCAAAAGCGTCTATGCAGGTACCGGGAGAAGTGGGTGGAGGTACCCGTGGATTGACAAAGCCTTAAGCGACGAGATGAAAGCATTCTGCAAAGTGTGTAGAAGAGAGTTCGTGTTTCTCACGGAGGGGAGGCGTCATGTGTGCAAAAAAAATACATTCGGCCTAGCCGGGAGGAGCTACAACAGAGGGCAGCTCATCCCAGACAGACAGGCTACAGTCTGCCTGACGTGACTCGTGGGAGACATCGCGGAATTTTGTTTGCAATAAACACAGCAGAACTTTCATTCTTACTCATTAAAATGAGCATGATGACTGACGAAATAGATTCTTATGATGTAGTTTAAATAAACCACTGTTGTCATACAGTTAACAGGCCTGCTTTGTAGCACATAAATTCAATATCAAGTGTTTTCCCTATATGTGTGTCTATCTATTTAACCCTTAGAACCCTAAGCTGTTTTTAGGGCATTTTCACTACCTTTATTCATAAGGATTTATTCTGGTCATTGTAAGTGCCACATACATATATTATATATTGTTTTTTTCAGGAGAGTTTAGGCTATTCAGATCTGCCATCATTTCATGTATTAATACTAGCATTGATTTTATTTTGATTTTTAAAGAATTAAAATATAAAAAGTGTATTATAAAAATTCTTATATTTCGACATGTATCTCACCACAGCAAGCTCACAGCTCTACATGCATTTCATGTGTGTGTAGGGCAGACTGTCCTGAATCGGGCAATATAATTGCCATGTTGGAGGGATCCTCTGGGGCTGAGCAATTTACAGAAATATTTGCTGTGTGATTTACGGAAATAAATGCCATTTTTTATTTAGTGATGAAAAATGACCTTTCTGCGCTCCATATCTGTGACACGAACTGATCTGACCTGACTTGACCCGAGGTTGCGTGTTAGCCTGCGTGCCTGTGTGTATGCAGTCATAAAAATTCTCAACTCTTTACTGCATTGCCATGAACAAAGTAAAGGCAAAAAAGGTGTTTATTTGTTGAACAAATTGGGATGCAATGTGAGCCTTGAATTGGATGCCATGCAGGAATTTGCTAGGATCTCAAAACCGGAATATGAACATGCTTTGCCATAGAGAAACACATGATAGCATTGGATTATAAACATGCTTTGCCACAAGAACAGACAAAAACGTGGGGTAAGTCCAGCTATATGAAGTTATTATTTTGCTGTCACTTCGTCTGTTTTATAACCCAGAAGGATGTACTTGGTATCAAATGATAGCTCTGAGTCTCCTCTTTCATCTGACATGCGTGGCATATCTATGCGATCACGGGTCCGCGAGTAATTCAAACGAGAGTAATGAGTGTGCAGCGTTGGTTTGTGTACATGACGTTATTATTTTGCAGTCACTTCGTCTGATTTTATAAGCCAGAAGGATCGATAAACGTGGTTTTTTCATACTTGATCGTACAGACAAGTGTTTAGTCTCGTTGGAAAGCCCCACTTCTGCTCTGTCGTGCAATAAAGGTTTCATCTCGCTGCGATGAACCGTTCCGGAGCAATGTAACAGAGAAGAAAGGGTGTGTTTTTTGACGCACTTTGCGTCAATCGGGTTCTAAGGGTTAAGCAACAGCAGAAAATACAAGAATATCCAAACGTTTTCAGTAGGCTAGCCTACCATTGTTGCATAAATCACGTATAAGAAGGTATCCCTTCGATTTCTGTTTATTTTCGCATATTCCAACATAAGGAAGCAGCATGAGACTCTCGTCAAAATCGTCATGAGGAGATTCCTCCCAAATGGCCCTATCACGTCTTTGAACTGACGTCATGAGGGCGTGTTTCAGCTCGTGCAGCTCGTGGAAGGCAACTGCAAGATCTGTCTGCAGGCTAAGACTCCCGCGATATTTTAAGGTCATGTGACATGGTGTTACGGTGGTAAGTCCCTCACCGGCTGACAGAAGTCGGACAAAATTTCTAACCAGTAAGCATTGCGTCCATCCCAGTATGCATTGTGTTCAACCCAGCATGCATCACATCAAGTCAGATCTTCACAGATCTGCGTCAAGTCGAACACGCCTAATGTTGCCATTTCGTGCCGTGAATTACGTTGTCACGATGTCACTATCTTGTCCCGTGATTACGTTGTCCATTCGTAATGTGAATAACGGAGCTGCTACGTAGTCACCTGGTCCTACTCATAAGGTCCGTTAATGCCACCTGGGAATATTGTTATACCACCTGTTATGCCGTTGTTTTCCCCACTGTTTTTACACCTGTAGCATCCATGTGTGGAAAACATGGATGCTACAGGTGAAAGCATATGTGCTCACTAATCTTAAACTGTATTTGATATTGTGTAAGACGTTTGTGAAGCAATTTTAAAGTGACAGAAAAAGGCAAATTCCACATTAAAATTGTTAAATAAACATGCATATGCGTTCAATAAACATGCATATATTTGAATTTCCCCAACATATATATATATCTACAAACATTCTGCATCAAACAGATACAGTAAAAAAAAATGTGTGAGCTTGCACAATTGAGGATACCAGCCTCGTCTTAACTTCATAATTGACAAAAATGTGTGTATGTATATGCATGTGTAATAGACCCCTTCATTGTTTGTAAACATCGAACGTTGGGGTTGGGTGCGCAGCATGGGGTCAGAAAAATGGCGCGGCTAATAGACCGGTGTTATACGGTAACTGGCTTTCATGTTAACTGGCTGGACTGTTTACTTACGAGGCTGAAGTTAGCACCACTTTCAGATCGCGGGGGAAGTTAGCACCACTTTCAGATCGCGGGGGAGTCAAGTTTCGATTCCACCTTAAATATTGCAATTTTCTACCACAAGGGGCCAGTGTTGACCGCAAATCCGCGATAACACAGGCATGTGCCTGTTGCAGATATATCTTTTTTCTGTTGACTCCATTGCCGAATGTTTTGATAAATGTTGCCTTTTGTGTTCTATTAAATAATTTGGTAATTTAGAAGGGGGGGGGGGTATGTAGAGGGTGGCAGATTATGTATTTTTCTTTACTTTCTGTGCTGGATCTTTTGATACATGTTGTGTTATGTTTTCTATTAAATATTTTTTTTCATTTTGCACTGGGGGAGGGGGGGGGGGGGTGTTATGTAGTTGGTAGCAGGTTTTGACGTTTTTCTACAGTAAAATATTCCCTACGGCCTACATGTCATTTTGCATCGGATTTTCAACACATTCTATAACTACACTCTCTCCTCTTTCCAATGAATCTTAAAATCTTCATAAATCCAGGCTGAGTTTGCCACGTTTAGCCTAAATAATCAGACAGATAGCTTGCAGAGAAGCAGCCCGTTATTACATAGCCTATAGGCTACTATTTTTTTGGCATTAGGCAAACTAAGCTACATGTCTGCTGATAGTTAGTTTCTCACATTTCGTTTTAGCAAGAAGAATGAATAATGGAAGTAATCCATCACATTAATTATTTTATTCAAAATAAATCCGTAAATCCTATCACTAGTATTTTGGGTATTGTTTGAAGCCAAGATGCCCACTGAAAAGAGTCAGATTCAGGAGAGGGAGAGACAATTCAGGGAGGCAGCAATCACTGCAGGGTTGGCTGCGAAAAAGCCAACCAGCAGGTGAGACAGAGACTTTGCACTGTGATAAAGATGACATGACACTGTGTAGACGAATTGATTAATTAATTAGACTGATATTTTAGCCTACTAATGGCAATGTTTCATAATTACATTACATTTAAGGTGAGGAGCAGTCACAAGCCTCCAGACTATGTGAGGAAAATGTAGACCAGGATGAGGCACAGGACAGGAAGGCCTAAGTGATGATCACCAAATATGAGATGAGAGGACCATGCTAGAAAGTACAGGATTAAAGAGCTGCATGCTAAATAATTGTAATCTAAAAAAAACATAGGCTATTTTAGAGGTCATTTCAAAGATCTTGCCTGAGCAGAACATAAATACCACTAAGGGCATTAAAATAATGATAAGTTAAGGTGATTGAGTGCTGTATTTCAGTGTTTTACTTCTTTGTGTATATATTTTTTAAAAGACGCTGTTATTCTCAGTCCTGCATATAGGCTGTGAGTTTTTTATTTATTTATTTATTTATTTATTTGGGGGGGGGGGGGTTTCAGGTCAGAGCAACTGCCCCTCAAAATTCCTGTGCACGTCCCTGCTCTCCCCTCTTTCCAATGACACCCCACTTGTGAAATTCTATGGTGGAAAATGGCATATTTAGCCCCTCTGAAAATATAGTATATATTTTGTGAAATTGCAGAATTTCAGCACTTGAACAGCGACAGATATCCCATGAAGGATTTTGCAAGGGATCTTTCACCACCTTCTAAAACTACACTCTCTCCTCTTTCCAATGACATCCCACTTGTGAAATTCTATGGTGGAAAAAGGCCTTTTTTGGCCTTTGAAAATATAGTATGTATTTTGTGAAATTGCAGAATTTCAGCACTAGAACAGCCACACTCATCTCAGGAAGGATTTTGCCAGGGATCTTTCACCACATTCTGAAACTACACTATCTCCTCTTTCCAATGACACCCCACTTGTGAAATTTTATGGTGGAAAATGGCCTTTTTAGCCCTTTGAAAATATAGTATGTCTTTGGGAAATTGCAGGATTTCAGCACTTGAACAGCGACAGATATCCCATGAAGGATTTTGTAAGGGATCTGTCAACACATTCTGAAACTACACTCTCTCCTCTTTCCAATGACACCTCACTTGTGAAATTCTATGGTGGAAATGTGACCTTTCCACCAGGGCCGTGGGAAGTGAGTTTTGGTTGGGGGTGCTGTAGTCGGGGGTGGGGGGGTTAAAAAAAGTTATTGTATTTTATTTAAACGCCTTTCTCTGTTAATGGACAACAGCATACTGGCATTGCATGACACACAGCACAGGCATACATCACTGTCAAGAACATTATGGCTACACTACAGAAAAAATGCGACAAAATGTCGCAAACCACAGATTGATACTAACACAAACAAAGTAACCGTCTGCTATCTGACGCTACACTAGTAAGGTAACAAAGTTGCTGTAGCCTTGCACCGAAATCGACGGTGAACACGTGAAATATAAAACTGTTGAACACCAACATTAATAAAATGTAATAATTATTGACGCTTCTGACATGGGTGTCAAAACAGGCTAAAGACCCTATCGCACAGCATATTAGACAGAACACATTGACTTAAAACATATGCATAACATAGGCCTACACAACGCAATATTCATAGGCTAGCCTACATTAAATTGATCCACATATCACAAATATAGCCTACAACAACTGACATCATAAACGCACAGTGTAGCCTTTAACCTACACTTTCAAAAAGAAGAGAAAGAACGCTCTGAGAAGGCCACTGAAACAGGCACGCAAAGACACAGATGAATAAGTTCATCTACCTTGCTGAAGAGAGCTCTTGTTTGTGGATGGAGCTTAGTCAATATCCATGCCACCTTTCATCGTGGTGCACCGAGACTCCCCGATAACACTATGCATCATTTTAAGCTGAAGATTGAGGCGGCCCGTGTTCAGCTCCTTGGGAAACTCACGGTAATATTCAGCTAATGTGGCATATTGTCGTACCATAAAGCTAGCGTCATAGGATATCTCCCTCAGGGTTGTTTTGTTAATTTGTTTAGATCTCCCAGGTCTAATGTAACATTTTTTAGTGCATAATAGAATAATAGACAGGGGGACGGAGAGCTTCTTTTTTTCTGATCGTGAGTGGTATGACATAAATACGCGTGCTTTCGCTGCCGCACCCCCACTTCCCACGGCTATGCTTTCCACCCCTTAGAACATATAATATGTATTTGTGAAATTGCAGAATTTCAGCACTTGAACAGCTACACACATCCCATAATGCCCTTTGCATCGGCTGTTTCAACACATTCCGAAACTACACTCGCTCCTCTTTCCAATGACAACCCCCATGTGAAACCCCCATCGCATAAAATGGCTTTGTTTTCGATTCGAACTCCCATGGCCTATTTCTCTCATTGCAGTTTCTATACACTAAAATTGGTCCCTATTGGTCAAGACTGATTTGTTGCAAACAATTCCACCGTATATGAATAGTTGAGTGTGTCCTCTTCCAATGACATCCCCCATGAGCAATTCCATTCAAGAAAATAGGCTTTTTTAATTTCAAAATCCTCAAGCTATTATTCTGATTGTGGCTTTCAACACTACATTTTCTCACTATCACTCAAGTCATTTGGCACATTTCGGTCATTTTGGGGGCCAAGCAGTGAAGCTGCGAAGCATCATTACTGTTTCTACCTTTTCTTATTGGGGGCCAGTAGCAAAGCCCAATTGTATATTTACGCTTTCCTATTATTCGGGACCAAGCAGTGTAGGCACCCATTGTGTTTGTACATTTTCCTATTATTGGGGGCCAAGCATCGAAGCTGCAAGGCACCCACTGTGTTTATGTTTTCCCATCCTAAGAACACACAATAAATGTGGAGTCTTTTTACCACTGTGGGGGCGTTATAATTACAGGATGTAGGCTCATATATCAGCAATGCTTTCGCGTACCGAAACAAAACTTGGTATATGGACTTAGGACCCCATCCCGAGGACACACAATATATTTGGTGACCTTGGACCACTAGGAGGTACTAAAGTTACAGGAAATGAGCTCATATCTTGGCAATGCTTTCTCGTACCGAAACCAGACTTGGTTCATGGATTCGCCACACAATAATGTTGGTGATGTTTGGTCACTAGGGATAGATTAGATTAGACTCAACTTTATTGTCATTGTGCAGAGTACAAAGTCAACTAAATTCAGACACTGCTCTTGCTTGCTTGCCTGCCGGTTCACACCTCACCCTAGCAACACTATTGTAACTATATCTGCATTATTTGTTTTTACTCTGTATGATATTTTACATCATATTTTTGGCATTTTCATGCACTGTATTTCCTTCAGGAAATGCTTTTCTAGGTTTTGACTGATGTCTTGTACCTATTGGTCTCTCGATGTAGAGTAAATAAATGGTCAATACCTATTGTTGTGTCTCGTAGGCCTACTCTTACTCAGAGGTGAAAAGAATAGATAGGATGCGAACTCCGGCCAAGCGCGCAGTGCACCGATGCTCTGCCTTCAAGCCACGAGACAGTTGGTAAAACTTGTGATACCCAGTAATTCGTCCAGGCTATATATTTTTTCCAACATAGATATTTAACCCATATAATGACTAATATTGGTCGGCTTAAGTTAACTGTTTTGTATGCTTGCAATAGGTTTAGGTTTTTGCTGATGGCAATAACAATGCCAGCATTAATCACTCGGTTTAAATTAGAAAAATGTCGACATAGGCCGTGACAGGACATTTCTAGAGGGTGGGGTATTACACGTTGCCATTGTTTCCACCAACGATATGCATCGCTGCATCATCAACAACGTTGTTGGAACTACGGTGTTCGAACGTCAGAGGTAGCGAATTGCGACACAGGTACGATGCTTTCTGGAAACAGGTGTAACGTTGTTTGGTCGCAAGTTGTGTCGTACCACGGTGGTTGAGCAACGTCGTTGCTAACTTTTCTAGAAACGACACCCAGGTTAGGATACAACGCAATAAAGCAATTCAGCATATTTGATGAAAGTTCTCTGATATGCCACAATACACGTATTTTATAGTGCACTTTCTTTAAAGAGAAACTGAAGATTATATCAGAAATGATAAAGCTTAATGTTTAAAAAACCTAAAACAAAAGATTCAGGGCTTTTGAAAAAGGATTTGGAAGCCACCCCTTCACTCCATATACAACAGCACACACCACATGTGAGTGCATTGTTGGATTATGAACAGAGGTGGACAAAGTACACAATTCCTTTACTTAAGTGAAAGTATAGATACACCATGTCAAATATTACTCCAATGCAAGTGGAAGTTGCTAAGTCTGATTTTTACTTATAAGTTGAAGTACAGTTTGCTTTTAAAAATGCTTAATTATTCAGAAGTTCAAGTATTCCTTTTTATTGTATTGAAATGTAATGTTTATTTGGTCATTAGGGTATACATCCTTTGGTCGGTCATAGGACTTGAAGAGACCTTTAGTTCCTTACATCCAACAAAAACATTTAGCTTATTTCCATAACCAACTGTTCAAATGGATGCAATAATATAATTTAAATCATTCTGTGTTCACAAATCTAAAACATTTTCACTGCCGAATACAAAACCAGATAACTCAATTATGAAGAGATTATTTATGATTTAATAATGTAGGCTAAAGATCTAGCTATGTGGTCAAAATCATTTGAATGGTTAAATGACCTGGTCCGGTGAAAATGGTGACTTCCCCTGTTTCCCTAGCGTCCCCTGGTGGAAAACCAACCTCGCAACATTGGGACTAATGGTCCCAGTAAGAGAGGGGAGAAACAAGAAATTTGTTTTAAATCGTGTGTCTTACCTTGTAACATCCACATTGTTCTGCTGAACTTATGCTAACGGTTTTGCTAGCTTGTAAACAAATCCATGTGCTTTATCGTTTTTTTTTTCCCCACAGTTTTAAATAGCATAAATAGCAACTTCTCCAGCAGAGGGGGAAATATAGCTAATCCTACCAAGGGGGACTTTAACACCAGACCACTTCTCAAATCACAATTGCTAACAGGTTCGCCTGGGTTCTCCCAGGCTACATGGAGGATGCTCTGAAGAATCTGTTGTTACCATCGTTACCACAGCCAATTCAGCCATGTTCAAATCAATTGCACTATTGAATTTAAAGAATTTAATGTGGTTAAAAGTAACGAGTACTTCATTCTCATATTTTTTAAATGTAGTAGAGTCAAAAGTACAATATTTGTCTTTCAAATGTAGTGGAGTAAAAGTCACAAGTTTCCAAAAAATATTAATACTCAGGTAAAGTACAGACACTCAAAAATCATACTTAAGTAGTAATCAAGTAAATGTACTTAGTTACTGCCCACCTCTGATTATGAATTGTCACAGAACTGTAGGTGTTTGGGCCCATCATCACCGCTTGTGGCTATATTTATCCCTTTGTGTGTGTGTGTGTGTGTGTGTGTGTGAGAGAGAGAGAGAGAGAGAGAGCAAACAATCAATGTTGACTTAGGCATGAACATTTTACATTGAAAGAAAAAAACACTGGAAAGATGGATGCTTTTTTTTACAGGCAAGAATACTATAGTAGCCAACATTTACTCAACAACAAGCCTCAGAGCAGCTGCAATACTCCCAATTCTTATTCTTATCCACAGCTGGGCTTGCAGATAACAATAATATAGTATAGTATAATATAGGATGCACAAACAGTAAACAGCCAAAGATTCCCTTCCATAGTAAATCATATGAGACTGATGTCTACATGCATCATGTAGAATAGCTTTGGTTTAAATGCATTTGGCTCCTGGGTCGGTCAGCTCCCCTGGCGCTCGTAAAATGTTGGGAACAAGCTTAAGGTCAAATTCTGGCCTGTCTGGTTGCAACATCATTCAGTCAAAAACGTTAATCAAGATTTTCCCGTCCCCTTAAATGACAGTAGGCCAGGCCTATAGTCTGAGTTCATGACAGAATAATAAGGAGAACATGGTTAAACTGGAATAATTGAGCCTGAAGAATATGATGTGCTGGTTTCAGAGCAAGGGTGAGTTAGTCTACTGATCACATATTTACATATATTTAACGGTTTACACCCTACCTCAATTTCCATCAGTGAAAATGTTCAACAAAAAAATTTGACTTCTATTTGTAGTATTTTAAGCCACCACTAGATGGAAACCACGATGTATAGGAAGTAATTTTGTTGACATGCATAGGGCCTGACTTTACTGGACGTTTACTGACATTACGGGTGGCAGGACCTTGTATGATTTTCTGTATGCTATAAGAAAAGAACAACGAAGACACATACCGGTACATACTTGTAGCCTACAATTCGTATACCCTTATCATTACTAATTTAAAATATAGCTAAATATATCTTTACATTTAGAACAATTAGCTTATGCTGAACAAGACGGGGTAGGCCTACATAAAAAAAAATCATTGTGTGAAAAGAAATTTCACCGAATCTTTAATGAGCAGGGCCATAGACAATTTGTTTCATTTTGTGAATACATTGAATAACCTTATTTGCCTATTGCCAATATGTCCGTAGCCTATTGCCTGAGACGCAAACTAAAATGCAGGTTGCTTGTACTAGCCTAATGAAAACCTCTCCAAACCGAAGGAGATTAAAACTGAAGAATGACAGAAAATGGCAGACTTAGAGAAGCAATAAAACAATTAATCCTAAAGAAATTTTCTAAGTGATCATTTGAATAATTTCAGCTAATAGTTTCTTATGACTGAGGCGTCTGGTTTGCAGGTTATGAGGTTAACTGTAGGCCTACTGCTATTAGGCCTGTGTGCAGTTAAACGTTGGGCACACATTCGAGGTAAATTGCAAATCCGTGTTTTGGGTTCATGCTTTAACGGGCCTCGGTGAAATAAAAGTTACTTAGGTAAGTTAGGACTACTTTATAAGTTCGCTTTCAGTGTTTTCTGATCACTAAACAACTATAAGAATTATAGGCTATATAGGCCTAGGCCTATTTCCAAAATATTACACAGGCCTATTCTTGTGTTTTTTTTATTGACAGATAGCCTACACACACGCACACGCATACAGATGTGTTTGAGGGAAAGTAGACAAAAAGTTTAACATATCCATCATTACATCTGGCAAGTAAGGCACCTGCTGTGTCGCTGCTGCCCGATATTCCGGTGTTAAATTTTACCACCTGCTAATATGGGTTTTGCGTCCTGTTATTATGGCAATTAATTGCTGTTGTAGCCCAGCCCTTGGGACAGCGCTAGACAGCTGTATAATGTTCTAGCAATGGCAGGCTCTGGGCTGCCTCAACAGCGATGGGTTGCTGTAAACAAGTGCACAACTGATCACTACAGGGACATCGAAGGCCTAATCGGGAAAAGCTTTTTTTGCACGCCGCGGAGCGGGTCTGTCACAAGAGTAGGCCTACCATTACAGAGAGTGCGCAGTTAAACAGCATTAACGGGATGCCTGCCAAGATACTGGGAGAAGAAACAGTAATGGTTTGTTATGATGACCTTTTTGCGTTTCCATTACTCTTTTTCGTATTTAACATGGCGACCTGGGGCACTCCATGAATTTGATTTAACCCTGTGTACATTGACCTTGAGTAATTAGAGGACCTTTCTTCCATGACACTAAAGAGCACGAAGAGCAGCTTTAATCTGTGCTGAGGCTGTTTTTATGTAAACAAAGTGCCTGTTAATGTACAGACATGGGACACCATCATATTTAAAAGCTTCCATTAAAGAGCCCCTCGGACTGTTTAAAAGAAAGGGTAGGCTAAGGCGAATGTCATTAGGCTTTCTCACTTATGTTCAACTCATGTTCTTATAATAGTTTGTTAATATCCTTCTTGAAGATGAATCAGGAACGTTAAGCCTGTCCATGCAAGCCAAGGATAGTGTGTGTACGTGAGAGAGAGAGATGTGTATATGTGTATGAGAAATCATTTGGAGAAAAAAAGTTGTCCTCAAGTGGCAAAAGCACATTTTCTTAAAAAGAGTAATGCACATATTTGTAGACTGACATTAGAAGATGAAAATAAACTGAAATCATAGACAATTTGGAGCAATTCAGTGAGGAGTTTGCTCTTACCTATATCTGTACCTTTTTCAAAGATACAAGTAGGTCTACAGAACTATTTGGGAATAATGAGAAATTATATATTATAGACACTGAAGTTAAGTTCCGTTTAGGCCTGGTCAATATTAATCTCGATATGTGACAACATGCACGTTAGTCATGTTATGTTTTTAGTCCCTAATTTTGTCTGGTAGCTTTTTCATCAAATGCATGTTAAATAATGTAATTATTTATATTTGACAGATGGTTCCAGTGACTGTCATAAAGTCCTGATCCCAGTTGCTTGAGCCTGTCCCAGAAGCCTGTGTGGAGTAATCCTCAGGGAAGCAATTTCTTGGATATGGAAAAAAATATTCCATGAGGTTACCATATTTTCCCATGATCGGTAGTCAAGCATTATGATATTTCACTTTTTATGATTCCTGCATGATGGACCTAATCTCTTATGAATGGCAGCTGGGGCTTTCAGTGCACAAATCCAAGAGCTCCACTTAGCAACAGGTCACCATGGATGACTTCAAATATCTAGAAACAATAACAAACATTTAAATCTCCCTGGGCCACACTGCAGGAGATGATTTTACCATTGCAAATGAAACTTGATTGGCTCTTTTCCTATATAAGCTCTAATGCATGATTTCAGATCGCAATTCATGATCAATGCTTTGTTTTGCATCTTACGAGCTATATGAATGTTCAAAAGTTTTTTTTTTTCTGTCTAAAAACATTTTAAACATTCTTCAATTAAAGTGATGTTATTGAGAAATCTCCTTTAAAGATATACTATATTTATATTTTCATAAGGTCCAGTCCGATGTATTTTATCGGTGCCATTTTCAATTGGATTACAGTTATATTGTCTCCATATTATTTCAGCCAAAAGGTTTATTGTTTTTAAAAGGTAGGAAAGCAGTCAGGGAAAATATACTTCTGTTGATGGACATGAGATGAAGCCTTTACCTCATTTCAACCTGGGTAACGAGGTGAAATTTCAAAGGTCCTGCCCGTTTGGTTTATGGTTTTCTGTGCTTAATCTTTCTTTGCCTAATCTCTTGTTTTGCTGTGCCCACACTTGTTGACCAGCATCCTACAAATCTTAAATTGCACCTTTTTGTTAACCAGACAATATCACACAATGTATTGTCACTTGATTGACAATATCATACAATGTATTTTCAATCTCTCTCTCTCTTTTTTTTTTTGGTGTTAAGGGAGGTCACCAAAAACCATGGATTGTTTTTCAGACTTGGGATATTGTCTGAGATGAAGGTAAACACCAGAAGCCTTCAGTAGTTAATTCTGTCTCAGTGGAAATGATGGCACTCTGCCATAGAGAACGTGGGTCACAATGCCGCAGGCCCATTAAATCTGCAAAAGTTCCTTCCTCAGGCAAACATTACCAGAAATAGTCATCTTGGCGGGAGGTGCAGGTCCGCTGTAGGGAATAATAATTCTGGGTGTTTAATAATGGAAATTATTTAATTGTGTCCAAGTCTTGATTCAGAGTCATTGGCCATAGGGTTGATTGAATTTTCCTGTGCTGTTATAAGTTTCCTGAGGATAAAATAACAGAACAAATTCGAGCAACAACAATGTGTGTGTGTGTGTGTGCGCGCGTGTGCGTACGTGCACGTATGTTTCTGTGTGTGTGGCAGCTGCTAGCTCAACCCCAGTTGTATCTATGATGTGTGACTCATTTATGGATCATTGTATCCTTCAGGCTTTGACCCTCCACCCTCATAGAATTAAGAACAATGACTTAACAATTCATGGAGAGTTGAGAGTCTTATACCTATCTACCTACCTACTTAGTTACCTAAGTTACCTACCTACTTAGTTTCTTATGGAAAATGAAGCCATATGGCTCCTAGGACGTTTCCCAAACGTCACCAAGTTTGTCACTAAACCACGCAGCCTATACTTGGAATATCCCCCTGATGTGATTGATTCTGGTCGCTACTTATTTGCTTCGGCCAATCACATTAAATTGATGTGAACAAGCGCGAACAAGCCACGCAGAAGGGTAGGCTACACTGCTTTCTTCAGCATTAGGCCTTGGCTTTGGTATTTTTCATTATTGAAAAGAAAGCACTGATGTGTAAACTGCATGTCGCTGAGTATTTTATGTTATCAAGTAAATATCATAGCGTGTCTAAATCGACATGTGTTAATGTTAGAGGATTTTTATAAGCTTTCCGCACTAGTGGCACCTGGAATAATTGGTAAGAGCTTAGCCCCCCCCCCGGCGTAAGCCGACATCCTTTTCCTCTGCCTTGTTTCTCCGTCGAGAGCAAACGTTACATTTCATCTCTAAATTTAACCCGGAAAAGTGTCACTCGAAAACACCGTGATAGGAGGCAGCCAGGGTCATAGACTCATCCGGCTATGAATCAGCCGGTCAAAGCAGCAGTGGGAGAGAACCAACCTATTGATATTTATAGCGTCTTTAGAATTATTTGCGGGTCAACTAATAGTCCCAATGGAACAATAGCTGCCGTTGTAAAGGTGCTTATAATGATTCATTTTACGCCCCCAAAATACCGGTGTATTATCTTTGTCTGAACACCAATATTTTTATTTTCCAAAATGAAACATAAATAAAACAATAACCACAAATTAATGTAGTATGGATGTCATGGTCATGGATTTGTATTATTATTATTATTATTATTGTTATTATTATTATTATTATTATTATCGTTATTGTTGTTGTTGTCATCATCATTATTATTGTTTATGTTATTGATGGTGCGAGAATACTATTACACTAAAGCATAAAAGACGCTCTCGTCAAAATTATGATCAATCATCAATAATAACCATAACAGTATCATATCCATAATCAGCTTCTCTACGACCGTTGTCTTGTGCAAGTGCAACGTCTCCAAATGGAAGAAGTATCGCCTCTGAAGTTAATTGTGTTTTCGTTGTAGAAGGGAATAGATTTCCTCTGTTTATTATGAGCGAGGGGGCGGATTTGCGTCACTGTACAACTTGCAGGTCGAGATAAAGTTGCACAAATATTGAAAAAAGGAAGTTCTAACAGTCATTATAAAAATTCCCCCCCTTGACCGGAAGAAATAAGGATTTCTGCTGTATCCTAAAATACTAAAACAAGTGCTATTTTTGGACAGATCTAGCAGGCGTATCCGCTCATTTAGCGCAAATCAGGGCCCATCAAAAACAGGATGACCTGCATCTAATAAACCCGAGTTTCCTGCACTCAGAGGCCCCTGTTGTGAGGAACCTATCACAATTCTTAGGTAGGCTATTCTTCTTAGGCAACGTTGCATTCAATTATGATGACGTTAGGTTCAATATGAATGACCGTATAGCATTGAATGAGCAATGCAAGCGGTGCTCCCGAAAGGAGTTGAAACCACTTGACACTGACAGTAATTGCATATGGCTAATGATATCCAGACTGTTGTACAAATCGAAGCTTTGCTCGAAGATATCCTATGTCACATTAAACCCATAGGCTACTGTTGTTATTTCAATGCGTGTTCATGATGTGAAGATGAAAATCACTGATGCGTTCGAATAGACTTACACATATTTGCCACGTGAGCATATCCTCTCTGTTCGAAACACACATAGACATAAAAAATAGAAATATACATGAATACACACAGACACACACAGACAAGCACACACACACACACACACACAGGCACACACAAACACACACACAGCGAAAGAGTGTGTGTGAGAGAGAGCGAGCGAGAGACAGAGAGAGAGAGTGATGCTAAACACAGAGAACCTAGGCTATAGAACATACCTTAGTATGTTAATCAGTATCTTAAAGTTGATCTTAAAGTTGATGGTAAACAAAAACATACCTCTCTGTCACATACTTACAGTAGAACACAACAGAGCACCAGTTAATTTGTTTTTATGGAGAAGCATGGAATACATGCATGCGCATCCTTGCGCGCTGCTCTCATTGGCCCATTGCGCAGCCAATCAGTGCACATGTACAAACTTTCTTGTAGAACTACTTGGATCGGAGTAAAGTTTCATACTAGTTTGAGAAATCTCCAACATATGTAGGACTGCGGTTACTCTATTTGCCATTACATGCGGACGCTTTCTAATATCACTGTTCCAGACAAACAAACGAGTGTTAAGTGGTCAGGATGTACACCGCCGGACTAAATCCGTTTTATGCGTCCAATTTCAGCCTTTGGTCAGCATACTGCTCCGGTGGTTTCGCAATGGATACCATGAAAAAACCGTCATTTTGTATAGCAGATATTTTACATGTCGGCGATACGGACAGTCTTCCCGGATCATCAGCACTGATGGCTCATGTAGGACCCCGTACTCAGATCCACTCCTCTGGATCCCCTTTGCGTCCTTCTCCGGTGGCGCCGGAGGCTACTGTCTTCGGTGCAAGAGGCAGTCCTGCATCCCCTTATCACAGGCATGGAATACACTTAACCGCGGTCTCCAGAACGACGCTCAACTCCCAGCAAGCACCGCCACCATCAAGCAAGGATCTCAAGTTCGGAATTGATCGAATTTTGTCCACAGACTTTGATCCAAAAGTAAAAGAAATGTCGTCATTACGAGGTAAGGCAGTATTCGTTTAACTTTATCTGTGAATTCATTTGGCTGTGACATGCCTTCCATGACATTTGTTTTCTTGCATTTGAAATGGAAGTTCTGTCTTGCATCAAAAGTTATAGATTTACATTCTGAAATATTTCATTTAATTAAAATTGTAATATTGATATGCAGAGTGTCAGAGTTGGCAAAACATAAGGTCAGGCTAGACACAACTTTCACCCTCATAATTGGCTTGCAGTCCTGTGTGGTTTTATGAGAATGTCAGGGCTGGTTGACCCACACACGAAATTCATTTGACCTTTCTCTCGTTTTATACCAGATCTCACGTCTATTGTTAGCTCTAACCGACAGTCAGCAGTCCATGTCTCCGTGCAACCTCCGGCGAGCCAGTACTTCGCATCCCTAGATCCGGTGATGAACGACGCGTCGTCCAGGATGAGTTCTTTAGGCAACGCAGCGAGGCATTCAGGGCAACATCAGTTTCAGGACTCCTTTCCAGGTAGTGTAGCCTACTACACACACTCGATTATCATCAAGGCCAAATAGACACCTAGCTTAGATTTGCGTCCTATCACGTATTTATATTTCATTAAAGTAGGCATATTTGTGCGCATTGAACAAATGAACATGGGCCTAGACATTTCAAAGGGTATGACTCCTGTTCTTTACCATGCATTTTTCCTTACCCACACAGGGCCATATGCTGTTCTTACGAAAGACACCATGCCACAGACGTACAAGAGAAAAAGATCTTGGTCCAGAGCTGTGTTTTCCAACCTTCAACGAAAAGGTCTTGAAAAACGTTTTGAAATACAGAAGTATGTCACCAAACCCGACCGAAAACAGCTTGCTGCGATGCTAGGCCTCACCGACGCTCAGGTATGTCATCATATTGAGAACAGACAAGCACATATCACTGATACTTTCATTTTACCATGGCTTGTATTTTAATGTTTGAAAAACCTTCTTCGAGCTGAGATAAAAATGTAACTGGGCTATCGATAGGGGAAGTGGCGGCACACACCCAGCAATGTCAGTATGTCGGCCAACATTACAAAAAAGTTGCGAAATGATGAGATCTGGGGAAATGAAAGTCGATTATACTAAATTATAGCAAACGGAATAGGGGTCATATAGGGAAATCCTATTTCATAAGGTTGCCCGTCAGCCTACTCGAGAAGCAAACGGCCTTTTAAAAAAACTGGGGAAAATATAGGCCAATTCAAATTAATTCAGATATAATGTCAGATACGCCATTAACCATTAAAACATTAAAGCGCTGCATTTGTGAGTTTGGGGCCTACACAATGACGCGTGCACACACTCACAATGACACGCGTGCACACACTCACAACACAGACACTGACAGAGAGAGGAAGAGAGAGAGAGCGAGAGAGAGAGAGAGAGAGAGAGAGAGAGAGAGAGAGAGAGAGAGAGAGAGATGACACTCGTAGCCACAACAGCCTATCTAACTGTATTGTTCTGCATGCGCAGAGCCAGACAGACGGTTCAACCCACTGCTATGTCTCCTCAGGTCAAAGTTTGGTTTCAGAACAGAAGAATGAAATGGAGACACTCAAAAGAGGCACAGGCACAGAAGGACAAAGAGAAAGAACAGCCAGACAAGGCGCAGACAGAGAGCGATCAGAAGGAGCACGAGGAATCCGACTGCGAAAGCGAACACAGCGAGTCCGACTTTGAGGAAGGACCCGAGGACAAAAGTGACGTCGACATCCCAGAACACAACAAGACCAGTGTGATCATCAGCGGGCCTCCGTCCGGGATGAGTGAAGACGCGACACCAAGCAATGCGCTCACAGAAACACCGGGGTCGGCGCAAATCTTACTATGAACACCACGCTCTTTTAATACAAGAGCACAAGAACAAGACTGCTAATTTAACATAAATGCTGTAGTCTCAAAGTCGAGATTACAAGTGAAATGTGGCTTACAGTAGCGCCTCCACTGTGTTAAATAATAAGAAATGTCCAATTGTCCCTCCTTCAACCCCACAAGTAGGACTATGAAGTACGATGTCTTTGACTTTTTTTCCTTTAAAAGGAAAAAGATATTGCTCTTGTGAATTATCCTCTGAACCACTTACTGAACTTTGAAAATAGTCTATTTACACAATGTAAATGTATTGTCTTATACTATTTGGTAATTTGATTTGTATGATATTTTGCCTATAATTTGCACTGAAAATAATGTAAATTAAATGTTTCTTAAATGTAATTGTTAAAATCGAAGTCATTAAATATTTCAATGCAAATATCCGGCCTTTGCCTCATAGTCTATTTGTTTCATTGTTTGACATGATGTTGATTCAATAGCTTTTAGGAAATTAGCTTTTGTATTGAATGGTGACGACCATATCAACACCTTATCATATTTAATTGTTCAAAGCTGTTTCATATAGGCTAGGCTTCAGGCCTTTAACTAAAAAGAAATAGCTACTTATTCAGGTTATTTTTAGAACTTATCTGACGAACCAACACATTTGGTTGGCAAAATGTAGCCCAATTGTGGTTCTCTACATCAGGTTTGTAAATTAATCGATTAGGCTAGTAAAATTAGTAAAATTCTCTTGCGCTTTCACAAACCCATTGGTTAATATGCTTCTGGTCTTTTCATTTTATTCAGATTAGCCTACTATATGCTATGTTTAAATGTAGGTACACACGCATGCATACTGAACTTTATATTAACTGTTTTAATTTTTTTTAAACGTACTTTCCTTGGACTATAAGGGAAAAGTCAAAGGCTGAATTTTCTGACTAGAATTAAAAGCTGGCCTGGATGTACCAGAATATTCCACTCGAACTAGAAAGTGATGCAACACATCTTCAGTCGGTGGTTCTTCACAGAGGTCTTTTGTTGCCTCTCTGAATCATAAGTTCTTGATTAACGACAATTCTGACATCGTTTGGCTTCTAAACTCTCTTTTAAGCACTTTAATGTAATGCCGTTGATCCTTTTCACCCTCAAAAGAATGTTAGTCAGGAGAAATCTGGCGGCTTACAATGAGCAGAGGGCGGGTTTGTATACATTTGCGTGGCTGCAGATATCAGCAAAGAAACGGATGAGTATATTTCTTGAATCCAGCCTTAGATCTAAGTATCAGAGCGCAACCCATTTATGGACCTCCACCGTCTCTCAATCCGGAGTAAAGGCAATAAAGTTGGTTGCTAAATGTCCTGTTGTGATAAAAACAGTTTATTGATAAAATGTGTTATATAATAAACTATGGAGAAATATAAACAACCATAAAACAGATGTACTTTGGTTGACAAAAATATAACAAAGATCAGTTCTTCTTTTTGGTTATTTTCATAATGACGTGTTATAGGGTATATATAGGCTTATAGGCTATATATTTTTTACAAATAATATAATAATAATAATAATTATTATTATTATTATTATTATTATTATTATTATTATTATTATTATTATAATGATAGTGATAATAAAGATAAATAAAATAATTTAAAGTTGCATTTGAATCTAATCAAACTTGAACCAAGCTTCATTGTAGCAATCAAATCCATTCATGTTATAAGTGAACATGTACATTAACACACACATGCACATGCACATTGAATACATAGACACTTGCATACACATACACACATGCACACGCAGGCACACACACACACACACACACACACACACACACACACACACACACACACACACACACACACACACACACACACACACACACACACACACACCTTATATACACCAATGACAGCCTCTCATAATGTTCCCTCCATGATGCACACTGTGAGATAATCACTAACTGTTTTCAAGTGAATGGAGTGTGGACTGAAGCATATCACATCAGTATGCCCTGAAATGTCTATTCTCCATGTATTTCAAAATGAATGGATGATTGGCAGTAATACAGTCCATTGTAGAGTGTTTGGCTTTTTTTCAATATAATCACCTTCAGTAAACCTTAGTAACCTTTTTTGCTTCCTCTTGTTTCACTTTGGAACCCTTGTGCCCGCTACGTCTCGGTCAGGGTATGTGAAATAGTGTTTCTCATATTACTCGTTTGTTGGAGAACTATACATACATTGCACTAAAGACAAATGTCTTTTGAAAAGCTATTTGGCCCATGATTTTGGCACAAGTCTTTCCTTTTTTCTTTCTATAATCCAAGAAGTACAGCCTTGTGTTTAATATAGCTAATTAGTCTGAACATTCATAGAGAAGCATTTTGTTTGAGTCTAACTTCACCAAGGACCACCAGAAGTCTTCTCTACCATGCATGGGGTCCTCTTTCTTCTCCTCCGGAAAGAGGGAAGACCTCTTGAGATCTACCGTTTTTCCGTTTAAGGTCGCATCTTGAAATCCACTTTACCTTTTTTACAACCCCCCCCCCCCCCCCCCCCCCACACACACACACACACACACACCTCCCACCCCCCAGTCCCTTACCTGCTTTTTTTTCCATGCAGAGGAAGTTTTGACACCGAAACGTCAGACTTTTCTCTCACCTTCAGTGTTTGGCTCAGAGCCTAATGCTTATAAACTGGTGCTGAGATCAGCTCAGGTCCTTAAGTCGGACAGTTGAAGAAAACAGAAACACAGAAACGAGTACAAGTGTTGTCTGGTTGCCATGGAGTTCCTGCATCAGGCCATTTTTATCAGTTGATTATGAATGGTTGAGCACAAACATATAAAACATTTAGTGTCTGGACTCTTAGTGTGAATCTCAAGTTATTCTCACAAAGTTATAAATCTCATTTGTATGTGCAAACATAAACTAACAATAACAGTCTAAATGCTTAAAATAATACTGCAGGTCTTGATTTGTGAACTGTCTTATAGGCTTTTATGACTGGCCTAGGAGAAAGTCCATCTGGCCCATATTTAATGTCAGCTATTCACCACCATTTGAGAAGCCCCATATATGCAGGCCCTTGGTCACTGAGTACAATGAAGGGAAAGGTCTGCCTTCAAGGGCTACCCCAACCAAAACATTTTGAGAAAGTGGGTGTTCAGAATGAATTACTGGGTCAGTGTATTTTGCCTAAAAACATTTAAGATCGTGGATTATGGTGCCTTGAAAGCTGTAAATGACCTGCTACTTTGAGGCATTACCTGTGACAATGCTTGATGTGTTGTTGAAGATGGTCTGTCTGCATTGGAGAATTGGGAAGAAAAGTTAAAGCAAAAGTTAAAGAAAAGAAAAAATCTTGTCTCAAATACATCTCATTCTCTACTGAATAGAGATCAATGGAAATAAATGTTTCAAATGTTAAATATAGAATTTTAAAATATTTCTCTTTAATCCTTTCTTTTTTAAATATATGAGTAAAAACAAAAACAAAGAAGAAATAGAAAATAGAAAAATTATCAAATAGGTAATTAGAAAAATTAGAAAATAGCAACAAAAATGAAGCGTCAGTAGCAGAGTTCCCTGCACCTCATTGTGTTGCTCTGATAGTGAGCACTCTTGGAATGAGCTCTGTTTCTGGCTTGGCTACTCTGCCGGAGCCAGGAACTAGGAGTCAGTGATAGCCTACTGGCTTTCTCACATTGTTAGTGGAGCTAAGCACCAACTCCTGAATGAATGGTTTATATGACGACTTCCACCTGTGCCAGAACAGAGAGAAATAAGGGCAGAAGAACAAAGCAAAACACTGTTATAAGCACTGTTATATCTTTGTTATAATAATTTCATGTGCAACTTAAAGCATTTTTTTCAGACAGCATGTTTTTTTGTTGACAGCAAGTTTGCATGTATTATTGAATATTGAAAAAAGATATTGCCTATTTTTTTTTTTTTTTTTGAAGATGAAGCATGACCTGTAATTGGAGATGCTTTCAGGGCTGCAACAATTGGTGGTTTTGGTTGGTATGTTTTTTTTATATGTTTATGTGTCTTGATTTGCATGTGTGAATAATTCCATTGCACTGTCCCTACCCCACCCCCTCCCTTCCTCCCTCCAACTTTATCTTGGGAAAGTTTCACCAAAATGGCTGTAAATCTGTTCGTCTAAATGGTGCGTTTTATTTAGTTACACAAAACTGAAGACACGCTGTTTCCACCTCAGCTGTGTGTTTGTTCAATCAGAGACTGATTTACGAGATAAGGTGAGGTGCTCACTCTCAAACGGCGTCCACCTCAATGACTTCAGCATACTGCACAAATATTATTATGCTCTACCTTTAATTTGACCCGCAGCCAAAAACAGCCTCTGACTCTATTTTAATCCAATTTTAAGGAATAATATCAAAAGTATTTCTACTAACTGGTCTGCATAAATCTTGTGTTCACTCACACACAAGCAAGCTAATGTTTTTTCTGTGCAAACTATTAGTTGTAAATAACAAAGTAAGCCTGATTCAGTAATAAACAGCAATTTCATTATTATACAAATAAGAGGAGAGCTTGCTTTTTTCTCTGCCAGATTTTCTCTTCATTGCATTGAAAAGCACAACTTTTGCTTTTTCCTCTGCTTTCCTGATTTCCCAGTCAATTTACCATGCTGTAGATAGATTTTCTTCATATACTGGTATCCTTTAATATTCGTAGTCCTTAATGTTTTTGAAATATCAAGTTTTCATGAATGACCTGGACTCGAGCTCGAGCCACACATGTTCACCCAAGCTGAAAAATAAGCTCTTTCTGCAGAGGCTGTCGCCACATTATTGAGTGCCTCTCTAACATGGTCGCTGTTTCCAAGCAACTTGGCCTTGCTTTTCAAAACCCGAGGCCCTGCCAACAGTTGGGAGAGGGTGAGGAGAAAGAAGAAAAAAAGGGAGAGAAAAAAAACCAAGAGGCATCTAAAGTTAAATTTAAAGATGTGTTTCTTTTGGACGCATATCGGCGCTGCCATAAACCAAGGGAGACATTTTCATACTCGACATTTTTCATGGTTTCTTTCGGAGTTCCCTCCCTTCCTCTGCTCTCCACCTTGGCTCCAGCGTTACCTACTGCTGTACTGTCCAGGCAGACCACAGCCGTCGGGGCATCAACTCCTGCTGAAAACCCTGTTGTGAGACACCCCACCCCTCCGCCCTCCACCCCTATACCGCCCCCTCTCCCTCCCAGGCGCTGAACAGAAGCTCCCCCCACGGACCCTCGCCCGGTTGTGTTTGGACGGCTCAGGCCCTCAGAGTGGATGCCACCTGGATGGGACTACTTAGGTCTCCTTTCATCACCTCTTCCTCTTAAAGTAGTACCGTGTGTGCATACATTAGCCCAGGGCCGCTAGCTGTAATTAGCTATAACCTTTCCCTGGCTTCCAACAGCGCTTTCTCTCCCCTTTTAATGTGGCAATAAACAGACTGTTTAAAAGTCATTTCACCAACCGAGGCATGAGCAGTGAAAACCGGGACAGCCTCTTCCAGCTCTGTGGAACATCAACTGCAAGACTCGCAGATTCGCAGTTTTGTAATTAATTAGTTCTCCGTGTTCCTTTAAAGTTGTGGTATCAGAGGATCCCATCTGTTTCCACGGAGACTGCATTTGCCGGATTACATGGTGGTGATTGGGATTGTGTGCAGATTCGCCGCAGCACTAGAACACGGACAGATGAAATTCCTGTCATCAGAAGGAGAACAAAGATGACATTCATGTCTGTTTCTATAATTGAGGTTAGTTGGGCTTTTGAATTTATGGCCTGTCTCCATTTGTGGCCCCTGACTGCCAGCCACAAATGGTGTGCCCGTGAATACCAAATAAACACATGGGTGACTTGTGAAAGACTCACTCAGAATGACCTTAACAGTCAGTGCACCAGTCATAGCCTTGGTTTCATTCATAACGTGTATGAAAGATGATTCATGTATTTTTAGTCTGTGCACTCAACTTTAATTACCATT